>NC_143257.1:58205000-58830000 GCF_984573655.1 Nuphar pumila | reverse complement strand
TCAGGCCTATCGTCAGAGGATAGCTAGGCACTACGCCAAATCAGTTATTGAGAGAAGGTTTTGAGTTAATGATCTTGTGCTTAGATCGATGGCTCATCTCAAGCACCGGCCGAAAGGCAAGTGGTCACCCAATTGGGAAGGCCCTTATGTGGTTAAAGAAGCATTGCCTCGCAATTCCTATCATCTGATCAACGCAGATGGGGCGGAACTGCCAGATCCTATTAATGCCCTACATTTGAAGAGATTTTACATTTAAATTCCTAGCCTTTTGTACTCTTCAAAAATCTCTCTCAATAAAGTGACGATTTTCTATTAAATTCTCACGTCTTCTTCCTGATACTGGGGCATTTTATTTTGATCTATACATGTCTTCCTTCGTCATATGCAGGCAGGATTAGACGAACTCTTTTTCTGAAAAGCTTATCAATTTTTCAGTTGATCTATTTTTATTTAAATTGCATCTATTTCATTTTCCGATTTAATTGAATTTTCATCGATTTGTTATCCATCTTTATCATTTTGTCAAGTTTTATCAAGTTTTTATCAAACTTTTAAATTTTATCGATCTCCCTTGCAGGTTAAGGGATAAAACCTGAACTACTTCCCATAAACTCTTCAATTCATATCAACCTGTATTCGTTCTTCCTCAGGAAAATCCTGAAGTAATCAAAGTTCAGACCATCTTGGGTCAAGAATCTTGAATAAATCTCTGTAATCGTCGGAATCTATTCATGCATTTTGTCAATTCTTCTAAAATCCGACTCTTGGGTAGGAATTATCTCCTTCTCATCTGGATTTCGACTCGGATTTTCCTTTTTGTATATTCTCATTTTGAAGTTTCAAGTTCCGACTTGAACTTCCTTTTGAATCCAATGCTCATGTTGGACAAATTGCGGTGTTGAGAATGCGAGTTTCCAAACTCAATTCTCATTCATTTTCTCATATTTAAAAAACCGGGTTCCGACTCGGATTTTCCTTTTTGCATATTCTCATTTTTTGAAGTTTCAAGTTCCGACTTGAACTTCCTTTTGAATCCAATACTCGTGTTGGACAAATTGTGGTGTTGAGAATGCGAGTTTCCAAACTCAATTCTCATTCATTTTCTCATATTTAAAAACCGGGTTCCGACTCGGATTTTCCTTTTTGTATATTCTCATTTTTGAAGTTTCAAGTTCCGACTTGAACTTCCTTTTGAATCCAATGCTCATGTTGGACAAATTGTGGTGTTGAGAATGTGAGTTTCCAAACTCAATTCTCATTCATTTTCTCATACTTAAAAACCGGGTTCCGACTCGGATTTTCCTTTTTTGTATATTCTCATTTTTGAAGTTTCAAGTTCCGACTTGAACTTCCTTTTGAATCCAATGCTCGTGTTGGACAAATTGTGGTGTTGAGAAGGCGAGTTTCCAAACTCAATTCTCATTCATTTTCTCATATTTAAAAACCGGGTTCCGACTCGGATTTTCCTTTTGTATATTCTTAAAGTCTCAAGTCCCGACTTGAACTTCCATTTTCCAATGCTCGTATTGGACAGATTATTGTGAATTCGAGTTTTCACACTCACTCATTTTTTCCCCTTCAGGATAAGGGATAATCCTGAAACACCGACAATCATTCTCGCTTAATTCTCAAGTATCTTTGAATGTCGGTCTCATTTTCAAGTTCTCCTATTGAACCATCCAGTGCTCGTGCTGGTGTACATTTCGAAAACCCGATGCTCGTACTGGTGTGTATTTTGAAAACCCAGTATTCGTGCTGGTGTGCATTTCAAAAATCCAGTGCTCGTACTGGTGTGCATTTTTCAAAAAAACCCAGTGCTCATACTGAGGCATTTTCGAAATCCAGTGCTCGTGCTGGCACATCTAGCGCTCGTGCTAGTGTTTGGCTGACTAATCAGTTAGCCCTCCAGGTTCAGTCTTTGTGCTAACCAAGCATCATCATTTCAAGTTCCAAATTCTCAATTTTGACCTCCAGGTCATCATTTTATCAAAAAAAAATCAATCTTTTTCTCTTGCGAAGGACCCTCTTTAGGGAGAGTTCGAGGGAGCTCGTTCCTCTCGCATGTAACCATATTCCGTTCGCAAGAACCCTCTTCCAGGGAGAGTTTGAAGGGACTCATTTTCTTCGCGAACAGTTTGCAAAACAACAACCAACTTTACACAAAAGAACCCTTTTTCTAGGGAGGGCTTCGACGGAAGCTTGTTTCTTTTGTGGCCCCTGTTTTATCATCTTTGGCCAACCCCTTCACAGAGGACCCTCTTCTAGGGAGAGTGTGATGGACTCGTTCCTCTGTGATACTTTCTCAATTTTGTTTTTCGGCCACCTTTCCATAAGAGAAGCCTAGAGATAGGGAGTTTTGACGAAAACTTAATTTCTCTTTGAAAGTTCCATTTTTGCAAACACCTCCTCTTTTAGGGAAGAGAGGAGTATTTCCAACTTTCCATTCAGGTAAGGGCTTAAGCCTGAGTCTTTCTTTTTGGGGTAAAAGAGAGGAGAATTTTGTCATGGACGTGTCGATTCGATATTAAGTGATTTCTTTCGTCGAGGATTTCTAGAATACGTTGCCAATTTGCTATCAAAAGTCACTGTTGATCTCAAAGCTTTCGTCGCACAAAGAATTATCTCAAACTACCTTCAGTATCATTTTCAAAAGAGCAAGACTCTTGCGAAATAAGAGCTAAATTCAAGCTTTTTCTGTTGGTCAACCAAGAGGTTGAAGAAAAATCTTTGATATGACCGGCAAAGGAAAATTCAATGATGTTGAAAAGCCATAAGTGAGTTGATATTGATCATAGCTGTGGCACATTCTTAAAGATTATTCTTTTGGCGGTAAGATAGTGGAAATATCCTGGGCAGTAAAAAGAACCTACCCAATCCATATATCCTCAGTCATCCAAGCTAAGCTGCAATCAAATATCCGCAAAAGGGATCTCTCCATTGTCGTCAAGATGAAGGCGAATTAAGCGAGTGGACCCCCGGGGCCAAAGAAGATTTAAAACATCTCCAAGATGACGGAGTTTGTGACGGATCCTTCCAGGGAAAGTTTGGATCACCGTCGAGATGAAGGCGGATGCGATGAACCTACCAACAAACCCTAAAAGATATTTGATTTCTGCTACTATTTAGAGATTTCAACCCAAGAACCAATGTCATAATTCCCGAGAAAGAAAAAGAAGGATCGGAGCATCTCCAAGATGAAGGAGTTTGTGACGTACCCTTCCTCGAAAAAGAGAGAAAAGTCAGGAGCATCTCCAAAATAAAGGAGGATGTAAAAGAACCCAGAAAAGATCCATGGTTCAAAAGAGTGCAAACAGATCATCATGGGAAATGCCCAGGATATCAAACTGCCTGAAACTGTCAAGAATCATCTTTATCTATGTGAAATTCTTTATCAATGTCTTTTCACTTAATTGCTTTTATGAAGCTAAGAATGTTTTCCTCTCTTTCCATGTCAAGGAAATTGGTATCTTCCTTAAAGAAACTCAACAGCAACAAATTTGAATTTTAGATCTCAAATTCTACAGAGTTAGCCCAATTGAAGCTAATACTCTAGGTAGAAAGAGGTGATATTTTCACACATGAGCACAATTCAATCATTCTGAATCAACTACAATTTTTGGCATCTTATTGGCAATATTTTCTAATTATCCCAACATGAAGTGTGAACTTGAGATCGTTTTGACGTATCCTGACGTCATCCCTCCTTAGGACTGAAAAGTCCTTTCCTTTCGTCTGATCTGAGCGCTCTCAGATTCGCACACTTCCCTGTTCTCCCCACTGTCCCGCCATAGACAGTTCCCGCTCAGGATAAGGGTTAAACCTGAACTTTTTGCAAAAGGTCTGTTATTGTCAAAAGCTATTTTCAGTCTCAGCAATGAGGTGCCCAAGAACAACCCCTTTTCAAAGCTTTAGGGACACCCATTTTCATCCTTTTGCAAAACAACCCCTCTCGGGCTTATTGTGCAAAGTCTAGAGGCCCATCACAGTTTTTTTCGCTCCTCGAGGATTCTGTATCCATTCAGGCTAAGGAGTAAACTTGTCGCCTCACTCCTCGAGGTGTAACCACCCGAACCTTCTGCGAGAGGTCGTCTGTTTTTAGAAAGCTGATTTTAGTCTCAGCAATGAGGCGCCCAAGATCATCCCTTTTTCCAAGCTTTAGGGAAACCCTTGATTTTCTCTTCTCGCAAACCCCTTCTAGATTTGTTCGTCCAAGTTCCGAAGGTCCCATTATGGTTTCTTCATCCGAGGATTCCGTATGGTCGTCCCTTTCAGGTTAAGGGTTAAGCCTGAACTTCGTTCCACGAGGTATCTTCCGTTCAGGTTAGGGTTAAACCTGAGTCTCATTTTCCGATTAGATGTCCTTTCTAGTCCCATCACAGTTTTTCTCGCTCCTCGAGGATTCTGTATCCATTCAGGCTAAGGAGTAAACCTGTCGCCTCACTCCTCGAGGTGTAACCACCCGAATCTTCTACGAGAGGTCGTCTGTTTTTAGAAAGCTGATTTTAGTCTCAGCAATGAGGCGCCCAAGATCATCCCCTTTCCGAGCTTTAGGGAATCCCTTGATTTTCTCTTCTCGCAAACCCCTTTCGGATTTGTTCGTCCAAATTCTGAAGGTTCCATCACGGTTTCTTCATCCAAAGATTCTGCATCATCTCCCACTCAGGTCAAGGGTTAAACCTGAATCTTGCTTCGGCGATGCATTTGTTGTCCCATCACGGTTTCTTCACTCGAAGATTTTGTATGGTCGTCCCTCTCAGGATAAGGGCGAAGCCTGAACCTCGCTCCGCGAGGAACCTTCCTTTCAGGTTTGGGTTAAACCTGAGCCTCGTTTAGACGAGGTAATCCTTCTCGTCCCATCATGGTTTTCCCCACAAAGGAATCCGTGCTCTTTGTATATCCATCCAAAAAAGGATCATCCTTGAGTTTCATCTCATGAGGCATTTCTCTCAAAATGTCCCTTCGAGGTCCGTTTATACTTCCTTTCCCCATCCAAATTATCTCGATCTATCTTCGTCCCATCCAGGTTAAGGGCTAAACCTGAGTCATTCCGAAGGGCTGATCTTATCTCACCCATGAAACTCGATCAAAATTCTTATCTTTCACCATCCCTGGGATTTTCACCCAAAGCCCCATCACGATTTTCTCATTTCTATCATTCAGTCGTATCTTTGTTGAGGATTTCATCCCCCATGACCATTCAGGATAAGGTTTCAAGCCCAAAAAGTCGTGTTTTTAAAATAAATTCTTCCACACTCAGTTCAGATCGGTTGAGTGGGACATTTTTTTTTCAAAATTTGGAGTGTTTCTTTGCCACTAAGCTCGGCTTTCAACCGGCTTAGTAGCAAAGAGGGGCATCTGTGAACACCCCAAATTTTTCAAAATGTTGTAAATACCCCCTTTTTTGTCCTTTTCCCCCATCCTTGGGATAATTGAGTCGATTTTAAATCTAAATTCCATTTTTTTCTCAAATTTTGTTGGAATTAAAATTTATTTTACATATCTGACTCAATTTCGGATCCGGATCTACATCAAAATCCAAATCTGAGTCTCATTATCCAATTTTAAATCAAATTTTCAAAATTACCAAAAATAACTTTTTGAAAAGCTCAGACACTTCGTCCGGTATCCGTTCGGATCCATCGTATTATAGTCTTCGAATCGAGGTTTAAAACTCGAATGTTTTCTCAAAACTTGGATCCAAACCCAGTTTCTGAAAGAATTTTCCTCAAAATAGCCTTGAAAACTTTCTTTTGTAAATATTTCTCAGAGAAATACCAAAAAAAAATGGAAAATATGACAACTTCACGATCCTTTTTCTCTCATCGCTTCTTTCTCTCTCTATCCCGGTTCTCTCTTTGTCTCGGTTCACTCTCTCTCGAAACCTCTCTCTGGGTTTCCCCTTCTCTGGCCCAAAAACCTTCTCCTTCTCTACCATATCCTCTGGAAAGCCCCCCATGTGCAATCCACCTCCTCCAAACACTTCATCACCGAACTCCTCCACTTCCTCACCCTTGATCGCCAATGGAATCCCCATTCGATCATCCCCATTGGCCCCAGTCCGTCAAAGCAAAAACCGCCGTCCTCCTTCCAGAACCCTCTTCCCCATTGAGCTCCCTGCATCCTCAACCCTTGGATCAGTTACCCTCTTGCTCCACCCTCGATTACCAATTGTCTCCCCCGCTTCCAGACCTTTCCTTTTCTCTCTATAAAAGAGGCGCAAAGGGAGGGGAAAAAGGATCGAGAATTAACCCATTGGCAACCATTATCGACACCCACAATCCCTCTGCAACCCTTCTTCCCCCATCCCTCCCTATCGTCTCCTCTTCCTGATCCTCCCCATTGGCGGAAGGAATAATCAACTGCAAAGATTCATCAACTTCAGCATCGAGTCTTCATCCAAGGCATCTATTGCAGCGGCGAATCATCGATCCACCAGACGATTTGATCCAGCTCATCCATACCGGCCACCTCCTCTTCTGCAGAAATAGGAGACTTCCATCGCAGAAGGAAGAGAAGCCCCTCTTTCAGAATTTTGATAGAATCTCGGTAAGTAGCCATTCAAACTCCATTTTGATTCCTCTTTGGATTTTCTTTGAAGTCTTCCCGTTTTTTCCCCATTAACGCACCATTGAGGGCTTCGGTTCGCTGGAATTTTGAACTTTTGAATTTTCCCCTTTATTTCTCAAAATCTCACATTGGTGAAATACGAATGGCACGTGCACCACTTCGTAAGAGGTAAATCAGTCCTAAGTTCATGATCCATATCAATGGCCATAGTCAGGGTGTGGACAAAACTTAGGATCTTTATCTTTTACGAAATAACACCGGATCCACACTGGATCCATTTTCAAAATTCATCATATCTTTCTTAAATATTTTCTTCTTTTATCAGAATTTAACTTAAAATCAACTCAAAAATACATACCAATGGCCATAGTCAGGGTATGTTGAGAGTTAATTTCATTTTAAATTCTATAAAAGCACCAAATGTGTTTTATTCTTCACCTAAATTTAAATATAGATTATTATATAATACATTCAATGACCATAGTCAGGGATGTATTATATCTTCAATCTTATTCTAATTCAGTTCAAGAATAAGATAGCTTTTCAAAATTCAAAATCAAAATCTTTAAATTCATTCATCATTTAGGATAGAACTGCATCATATTTTCAAAATTACTTTTTTAAAACTCCAAGTGATGTAAATATCTTCTTCAATCAATCTTCAATCCTATTCATCTTTTTCAATTCTATTTCATTTTCTATCTCAGAGTCCAATTTAACTTTGAGATTTCAATTTCATTTCATATTCAAAATTTCCAATTCAAATTCATTTTCAAAGTTCAATTTTACTTTGAAATTTCAAGTTCATTTTCAAAAGCTCCAATCAAACTCAAAGTTCAATTTAACTTTGAGATCCTTGATTCATTTCAAGCTTCAAATCCAAGGTCTAAATTGACTTTGGGATTCATCTGTATATTCAAAATTCAATTTCTAAAATTCCTTTTCACAAATTCAAATCAGACTTAGAAATTCTTGATTCCTCTTCTGAATTTAACTCCAAATCCATTTTAGGATCCTGGATTTAACATTCATATCGGATCTCAGACTTCAGATCCAATTCTCCCTTAGGATCCAGAATCCTACTCTACCTTTGGATCTTAGACTTCAGATCCGATTCCACTTTAGGATCCAAAATTCAATCACATCTTGGATTCCAGACTTGGATCCGATTTCCGTCTTTAGGATCCAGAATCCAATTTCACTTTGGATCTCAGATTTCAGATCCAAATCCATTTAGGATCCAGAGTCCAACTCTACATTGGATCTCAGACTTCAGATCCAAATCCATCTTAGGATCCAGAGTCCAACTCTACATTGGATCTCAGACTTCAGATCCACAATCCATCTTAGGATCCAGAGTCCAACTCTACATTGGATCTCAGACTTCAGATCCAAAATTCCACTTTAGGATCTAAAAATCCAATTCTACTTCAGATCTTAGACTTCAGATCCAATTCTATCTTAGGATCCGGGATCCGATTCCAATTCTAGATTTCAATTCCATTTTCGGATCTAATATGAATCTTTTAAATCCATTTCTATTCTTAAATACCATTTAATTTTCTCAGTCTATTCCAATTTCAAACTTCAAAGTCTAAATTCAGTTCCATCTCCAGTATTCATTTCCTTTCCTAAATTCAAAAGTTCAAAATTCCGAGTACATTTCTGACTTTGAAACTTCATTTTCCTTTCATTTTCAAAAGCTTCAAGTCATTCTTTCTCATTTATTCTTCCAAATCCTGATTTACTTCAAAAACTTAGAACTTCTTTGATCTATCTCAAGTTCTAAAGTTAGATTCAAATCATTTTCTTCACTCCCTTACCAAGTTCATCTCAGAATACTTGGAAATTTTCAAAACATTCTTTTCAAAAGAGCATACATCCTTGCATTGCACAAGTATGATTCTTTGTGCATTTAGAGTTAGGATAAATTCTTAGATTATATTTAGGCAAAGCAAAAGGCATAGATTCGATCCTTGGTTCGATTACCCCTGGTAAAGGCGCCAGGAACGGTCGAACCTCGTACCGACGAGCGAATCCCGTCTCTCCATCTTTTTCCCGCAAATTTTTCAAAACGGAGGCGAGTTACTTGCTAAATACTTTTCAAATTAAGGTCAAGTGAAAACCCGCAAAAGAGTTCCTCTTCTCTTTTTCTTTCTTTTCTTTTCTCTTCTCTTTCTCTTTTCTTTCTTCTATTCTTCTCCCTTCAAAAAAGAGGAAAATAAAGGTTAGAAAAGGAAAAAGAGAAGGAAGAGAGAGAAATACATAAAGAGAGGAAAAATTTTGCGATGATCACAATACGCAGTTACAATAGACACTTTTTTTTAACAATTTATTTCAAATCTTAGTATGATTCAAATTTGATAAGGCAATACTAGGAATTTGTGAACCATGTTCTAATCATTGATATATTTCAAGAATAATTGAACAACATTAAAAATTCATGATCAATGCTTCTAACCATTGACATGTTTAAAAAATGGTGAAACATCCTTCGAGATTTATGGACAATGTTTCAAACTATTGATATTCTTCAAAAGGAAATGCTAAGACATTGTTAAAATTTATGTAAGTTGTTCCTCACCATTGAAATGCTTTCAAAATGGCGCAACTACATTGAAGTTTTATGAACAATGTTTTCAACTGGTGATATGTTTCCAAAAGTGAGACATTATTAAAATTCATGAAATATGTTTTTCACTATTGATACATTTTTCAAAAAAATGATAAAACTACATTAAACATGTTTCTCGCCATTGAAATTGTAATACCCAAAAATTTTAATGATTCATAAATTCTGAAGAAAAATCCAGTTTTGATTCTGATTTATTTTGGATATGAATTATAGTTTTAAAACCTTGATTTTTGTGATAAGCATTGATCAAAATGAAGATTTGAATTTATAATTGAAATCCTGATAAATTTTTGTAGAGGCTTGTTCAAAAACTAGAATTCAGGGACAATTCTATCATTAATCAAATTATCAAGGGTAGCTTCATAATTTGCCAATCCAATGGCATTTTTCGATAAAATCGCCAACTATGTAGTGTCAAAATAGTAATTTTTCTTGGGGGACATTTTCAGAGAATTAATAAATTTGTCATGGACAAAAACGGTAATTTGCCACCCTATTGGCAGGCCCGATAATTTTCTGAACTATAGAAGGACAATAAAGTAACTGCCAAATTCTCATATGGCATTTCTAAAAGATGGGATTTTAATTAGGGCAGAATAGGTATAAAAAAATTAGAAATCAAATAAAATATAATATTTTATATTATTTTATTCTAGAGACCATGGTTTTGGAAAACCACTGGCCCAAAACCAAGGGCAGCCATGATTTTTCCAAAATCATGAGTATGTCACCTTACAGTGAGGAGGTGACACCCAGCCTCTTTTTGTGACGCCCCAAAATTTTCGACTTTGAAAATCTTTTAGATTCTCAGGGTAAATTTTTTTTTTTGAAAGGCATTGTGCGAAGCAAAAAACTAGGAAGGGAAAAACAAGTGGAAAATTCTGGGCGGGTCACAGAAGAAAACAACAAGGATATGAAACATCTTTTATTTATCCCATTTTATAAATAGTACAACAATTTCCTTTTTCAAAAACACTGCCAAGATCTTTTGATGTTTTAGAAGTGTGGGTTCATGTCTTTCGCAGCACATCGAGCTCCATCGCACGCCTAGTAGCAAACACCTGTATTCCCATAAAATGGGGTCAGTACTCTTGCGAGTTGGTGAAGAGCAGCAACATCGTATAATCATCTCTCACGAGAAAAAGGCATATAGCATGAAACATGTGAAACAAATACATGTGCATGTGTCGGGCGAGTGCCCATGCTATAGGTCTGAGTAAGGAAGCAACAGGTGCAATAAGCAGAAGTAACAAGATTGGGTAATACGCACTACTGATACAACAAGTAACGAGTAGCAGCAAGTAAAGATTGGGTAATACTCAGGCTTAACCCTTATCTGAACGGGTAATAAAAAGATACTCCTCTCTTACCTGAAGAGGAGGTGTTTGCAAAATGAACTTTCGAAGAGAAGTAAAGTTTTCATCAAAACTCTCTACTTCTAGGCTTCACTTATGGAAAAAGGACCGCTAACAAAGGTTGGAAGGATATCATAGAGGAGCGAGTCCATCACACTCTTCCTGGAAAAAGGGTCCTTGTTGACAAGGGTGGCCTAACAAAAGACATTTAGGTTTACAAGGAGGACGAGCTTCCTTCGAAACTCTCCCTGGAAAATGGATTCCTTGTGTGACAATAAAGAATATTTTGTAAATTGTTCGTGAAGCATGAGTCCCTTCAAACTCTCCCTAGAAAAAGGGGTTCAATGAACGAACAATAAAGACATGCGAAAAGAACGAGCTCCCTCGAACTCTCCCTGGAAAAAGGGTCCCTCGCAAGAGAAAATCATTGATAATTGATTTTGAGTCAGTTGGTGGACAAATTCAACACAAAACTTGAATCTTGAAAGACCATAATTGTCAAATGTGACTCGAAGGTTGAAAGGATATGATTGACTTTGAGAGAATTTGATAACCCAAAGGTTTGCTTGGTAAAATGGATGGCCAGAGGTCTGACAAAATTGGTGACCCAAAGGTCAGATTAACAGAATGGAGTGACCCAAAGGTCTGATAAAGATTGTTTGGTTCGCAGATCTGACGATTAACATTGAGTTTGAACCTCAATGTGAGATTTATGTTGCGACCAGTATGAAGACCGACAAAGTACTAGTACGAGCACTGGATTTTAAAAGATCACCATCATGAGCACTAGATTCTAAAAGATTACCAGTACGAGCACTGAATTTTTAAAGATTACCAGAACGAGCACTAGATTTTGAAAGATTACCAGTACGAGCACTGGATTTTGAAAGATTATCAGTACAAGCACTGGATTTTGAAAGATCGCCAGTATGAGTACTGAGTTTTAAAAGGATACCAGTACGAGCACCGGATTTTAAAAGAATACCAGTACGAGCACCGGATTTTAAAAGGTTATCAGTACGAGCACTGAATTTTAAAAGATTACCAATAGGAGCACTGGATTTTTGAAAGATTATCAATATAAATACAAGATTTGGTAAAGCAACCAAGGCGAGGTTGGATTTCATAAAAGGACCAATTTGAAAATTGGATTTAACCGGACCAGTGAAAAACTGGGTTCGGTCGGAAGCTTTGAATCAGAATTCAAATCTTCAAGGAAAGACTAGATGAATTGGATTTTGAAAGAAAATTTGGGTCGGAACTCGGATCTTCTAGACCAATTGCTAAATTTGCAGGAAAGTTTAAGTAGAAGTTCAAACTTTTAAAGGAAAGCTAAGCGAATTGGATTTGGAAGGAAATTCGAGTCAGAACTCGGATTTTCTAGACCAATTCTGAATTGAATTTGAAAGAAAATTCAAGTCGGAACTCGGATCTTCTAGACCAATTCTAGAATTAAAAGGAAAGAAAATTAGACGAATTGGATTTGGAAGAAAATTCAAGTTGGGACTTGGATTTTCTAGACCGATTCTGAATTGGATTTGGAAGAAAATTCGAGTCGAAACTCGGATCTTCTAGACCAATTCAAGACATTTGAAGGAAAGAAAACTAAATGAATTGGATTTGGAAGAAAATTTGAGTCAGAACTCGAATTTTCTAGACCAATTCTGAATTGGATTTGGAAGAAGATTTAAATCGGAACTCGAATCTTCTAGACCAATTTAAGACATTTGAAGGAAAAAAAAGTTGATAAGTGTAAAGATGACATTTGGGTCTAGTTCAACTAGTACGAGCATCAGATTTTGGAAGAGTACCAGCACAAGCACTGGATTTTAAAAGGTTACCAGTACGAGCACTGAATTTTTTTTTTAAACATTACCAGCACGAGCGTTGATTTCTAAAAGATTATTAATTGATTGTGATGGGAGATTTTTTATCTTCACCCTCACGATGACTTAGACAAATGCCACGAGTCTCAGGATTTATCTCTTATCCTGAATGGGTAATAAATTTGATATAAATTGATGCAGATGTATGCAAATGAATGGGTATGCACGCAAAATAAGAGATTTGCTTGATCTTGCCTACATACAGGATGTTTTGAAGACAAATTTCAAAATAATGCCCCAGTGTAATGGGGAGTAAGATATTGGACGAAAGGATAAATAATTGATATTTGAGGAACGTTCTCTGAAGATAACAATGGAAAGATTGACGATGTGCTTCTTGATGGATTTGGGAGTCACTCTGAAAGAGGTTACTCCTTGTAAAAAGATATTTTGTAAAGAAGGAGAAATACAAAAGATGACGCCAAGCTATGAGGAAGATTGATAATTTTATTGATGAAAGAGATGGGACCATGCCATCCATATAAAATGACAAAAGCAAAATGCAAGAATGAAAGAGTGTTGGCCTTGTCGCTCTTAGGGTGCTGATGAGCTGGCTGCTTTATCCTTTTCTTTGCCTTCTACAAGGATGTTTTTATCGATATAGTCTTAGACAATATTTCTAAGAACAAAGCAGTACTCGGTATCATGCCCCATGGCCCGATGAAACTTGCAGAATTGATCTTTAAATCTTCCCCTAATGATAGGAGGATCATCGACTCTTTGTGTTGAGAAACTCTGTTTTGATGTCACATAATATGATACACTGTCTCATTTGATTCTATATAATATGATAATATGCCTTCTTTAAAAATGTTATATTATGACTGGATATGTTTTGCCATAAATCTAACGAGTATTTGATGCAAGGATATCTCACCCAAAAAGGATGGAGTCCTCCTGTTCAAGTACAACTATGGTGCAATCATACTCTTGAAGAAAAGCTTGATGAGCCATGCATTACTAAAGAGCATCCAAAAAGTTCGGCTACCTCAAGATTGAAGATTGTATTTTTCTTCTTTAGAGTCATATGTAATAGAACCTTCAGAAGCATGCATATTGCATAGTACATAACCATTCATAAAAGCCATATTTCATAAAAGTATATGATAGTTTCAAAAAGCTCCTTTTTGAAAACAAATCATTGTACCTTCTTACAACCCTTCATGAAAAAGGTATTTTGACATGACTTCAAAATGTAATAATTGTACCTTATATCATATACAAGACAACTTGAAAAGTAATGTTTTTAAAGGGAGGAAAAAGACAAAACATGAAATCGGCTACACCAAGAAAAACAAATATAATACTAATTGAAAAGACTCTAGTTACCTTCTTTAAAGAAATGATTTCAAATATAGGAAAAAGACAAAACATGAAATCGGCTACACCAAGAAAAACAAATATAATAAAGTTTTTGAAATGACTCTAGTTACCTTTTTATAAACCCATAGAATGTCGACTTACTTGAAGTCATCATTCTCTTTGTACAAGCATTAAATACCTCCTGTAAAGAATCCTTGTTAAATATCCTTCTCAAGAATGTCGACCTTCTTGTAGTCCTCATTCTCTCTGAAGACTTTGAAAAACACAACATAAAGAAAACACTTGACATGACCATGTACAAATAAATATCTCAAAGCACTCATTGTACTTACACTCATTTAAAGTAAAGAAGTACTTATGTACCTCAAAATCATTAATTAGAATAAAGACAAAACTACAATCCAACGTTCAATGTACTATTGTAAGAAATAGACTTTTTACATAAAATATGTATTACCTAAAATATTACAACGACTAGTGTACCCCATACTTCACTGTTTATGGAAAAAGGCATTCTCGAATTTCTCTAAAGATGTTTTTGAAAATGACATGACATTTCACATCTCAAAAAGGCTACGATTTCAAAAGGCAACGACTACTTTTTGAAAAGCTATATAAACACACTCAAATAAACTATTCAAGATGGAATGGAATAGACGTGTGAGCTTACAACGAGAAAAATTCCTATTCAATATTTGAAAAAGAGAGCCTTGAAAAAGAAAGAGAAAAAGAAAAGAAAGAAAAGAGAAAAAGTCAAGTCCAGCTCTTTGACAAAGAGCATCCTCTGAGTGACAAACAGAACATTCTGAGAATCCTTCATTCGTGCATTCATATCATTCTGAAGGTTCTATAGGAAGTATTGTAACTCTATTATTCACTGTTTTCCTTCTTTGTTGAAAGAAGTAGATGTGAACACCTCAAATTTTTCAAAACCTTTTAAATATTCCCTTTTTGCCCTTGATATCATTTTTTGAGAAATTAAGCCACTTTTGAATATAAATTCCAGTTCATTTCTCAAGTTTTACTGAAATTAAATTCATTTCATATGTTTAAATTGATTTCCGATTTGGATTCATTGTCCAGATCCAAATCTGAGTCTCCTTGTTCAAATTTTAAATTGAAATTATAGAAAATACCAAAAATAGCCTTTAAATAGCTCGGACAGTCCATTCGACATCTGTTTTGATCCATCACATTGTACTTCTCGATTCGAGTGTCAAAACTTGATCATTTTCTCAAAACCTGGGTCAAAACCCACTTTCTGAAGAAATTTCCCCGAAATGGTCGGAAATTCTCCGAAAAATACTTTTGTAAATAATTTCTCAGAAAAATACAAAAAAATCAGTGTTTAAAACTTAGTTTTCTTTTAAAATCTCAGTTTTCTACTACAAAACTACAAAAAATGGAAAATGATGCAAAAATCGAAAAAATTGGGAAAAGCAAAAGGTTTTAAAAAAAAAAAAAACTTGAAAAATTGAATTTTTGCCAAAAATCTCTCTTAAACCACTCTTTTTACAAAATTCTTTCAAAGGGGGCCTTCTTTTGGAAATTTGGAAAATCTCCAACAAACACCACCCGCGCACTTCCCCTCTCACTTGCCGACCCTTCATCTCCAAACCAACTTCTTCTCCCTCAAGCCCTGATCTTCAATCATCTCCCTCTCTCGAAGGTTCCTCTTCCCCTTTAAGAGGAGAGCTCGTAGAAGGAGCAAAAGGTCGTCTTCTACCCCTCCACATAGCTCCTCCTTCACGGATCCACGCTTCACCCCTCCACGTGATCTTCTCAATGCTTCTCTCTTGAAATGTTCCTTTTCTCCTTCTTCTGTTTTCCTTTCTTCTTCCCCTGGTTTCCCTTTGCCGATCAATCTTCAGAGCTTCGCCATAGCTACAAAGCATAGGAGACGCCTCTCCTCCTCCAATTTAAACAGGACAATCTGGTAAAAGCCTCCCCCCCCCCCCCTCTCAATCAGAAAAGGGATTAGGAAAGGCCCTTCTTGACTCCTACAACAATCGGGTAAGCCATCTATACCCTTCATCTCTGTTGTTTTCCTCCGAAATTCTCGTTTAGCTTCTTTTCTTTTCTTTTCTTTTCTTTTTTTTTCTCTTTATTTCGTTTTCCCCTATTTTGATGCACCCCTGGCAGTGTTGAGTTGCTCATGCAACATCAACCTACCTCTGTGCAATAATAACGGAACATTTGTTCCCACAATCCCTTTTCATGTTTATCGATTTTTTTCTTCTCATTGCACTATCTGTTTATACTGAACGTCTCATTCGCATTGCAGTTTTTTTTTTATACATATGTTCATTTCGATCACGAGATTTATATTGGGTCCTCAAATTCTCTTTTGATGGGAATCAATGATGCTTCTCAATAACATCATAGATTCATCGGACTTTAAATTTCAATCTATACCTCAATCTAACAAACTCTTCTTTCAGGTTTCGACTTTCCCTTTTTATTTTTTTTTTTATTTTTCTTTTCTCTTTGCATTACTGTATAAAGTTTATGCCCTGTCCTTTTAATTTCATCAACATTAGCCCAACTTTTATCTTTTTCTTTCTTATTTGATTTCCAATTCATGGTTGGTTCTTTATTTACCATTTGATTTCCTGTTTTCATTTCATTATTGTCTTTTGTATTTAATTTCCCACTTGACGATAATGATCTGCAAATTCGGTTCATTCAACATCCATGTTCGGGTTTGTTTCCTCCTTGGCCTTGTCTGTTGGGTCGTCTCCATCTCACGCATGTGTAGCATCTTTGTAGCTTGATGAACATCAACTGCTAAGTATCGACCTCTGACATGGATCGAATTCTGCAAGGATTGATTCATGGCAGGCTAATAAAAGCAATTGATGCAGTGGCCCTCTATAGTAGGGTAATGTCCTGGCATTTATATCCATCAGACCTCAGGGCATATGGAGTTCAATAAATCTATTCTCAATCCGATGCCTAGAGATTTGGTAAATCTTGTTCATTCTTTTCTGTATCACAAATGTTCTATCATTGTTGTTTTAGCTTTGGTTTCTGTGATGTGGCTGGAGGTAAAATCTCAACAGTAGAAAGTCATATCAGATTCCTGCAGGTTCTTATCAATGTGCCTTGCTTTGAAGGGATATTGTAAGACGACAATCTTCTTGAATGTTTTGTGTCTAAGGAGATTAAAAAAAAAAAATCTCACAGACTTCTTTTATTTTTTATTTTTTTTGCTTTCTCTTCTTCTTCTCTTTTTCTTCTTCTTTTCTTTCTTGAAATCCTAATATCCAAATTGTATACATTTCCTCTAGTCTGACTTCATGGTTGTATATACAGTTAAATTGGCAGTGGTTAAGAAAGCAATTGAAGAATTTTAACATTTCAGATTTGTAAGTATTAGCTCTTCCACCATATTTCTTTTTAGTATGTTATGAATATGTAAAACCTGCTAGATTCTCCATTTAATGTTCTACCTAATTCCATGGATATTTTTTTACCAAATGTGATTTGTCAGGTCTATTGGTTTAAATTGTTTTCGTTATGCATCACTATCTTATGCAAATTTCATTGTAGACTGGTAGAATCTGTTACTGTTTGGTGCCAGAAATCGACATCTATGTACGTTTCCTGACAGTGAAAGTAATTTCCATAGCCATTACAATGAAAGTTTGTTGTCTGGCTTGGGTAAGGAGTCCATTTCCGGACTACAGGATTGAAACAAGGATAATTGGGTTCTGACCGACCCTTTCAGTCTTTGCAACTGGATCTGGTTAGAAATCATCTTCAGCAGATTGCCATGTAATACAGTAGGGGAACTCCTTGCGTGGGTCTGATCTTTCGGAAATATGAGATTTCAAGATCACTATCAGCACATGAGTTAAGTTCAAGGTTGGAATTTCGCTCCCTTCTGAATATGGGGATTGAAGTCAATATTGGAAAACATGTTGCCATACATTCCAGGATTATGTTTCTCACCACTTAATAGTTAGGTGATATATCTTTAAGTGTCATGCATTCAACTTAAAAAAATCAGGCATCAGGGTATTCATTGTTTTATTTCCATTTTCTAATAAATAAAACCACTCTCGATTTTGCTGGGGAATCAGTTAGAACAGCTAAAAAAAAAAAGGGAAAGTTGGGCTTCTGAATCGGTTTCAGCAGAAATCTCTGCTTTGAAAAAAAAAAAGAAAAAAATCTTGTCTATCTAACCCAAGAGCAAGTCTCTGATTTATTCTCATTTGCTGAATTAAGACCAAATGTTTAGTTCAAGTTCATAATTTGTGATTGCTGGTTCGAAATGGAATGCCTTGGTCATATTTTTGGTTTATTTATTTTTTTTTTTCTCTGGTTGGCTGAGTCAAAATCAGGTATCCTGCACCTTGCTAACAAAGACTTATAGCTGCATTCTTGCTAACGTTTCTGGTCATAGTCGAACTGAGTCAAATTCTATTGCCATGTATTCCACGGCTGGACGTGAAAATGTTTTTGACATCAAGAAAGGAGTTGCGGTCAGAAAAAGGAAAATCACTGATATGACTTCACAAAAGGCTCGATTTCTGAGGTATGATCATCTTGATTCATTGATCGATCTGTTAGATTTCATTGAATCGGCTGAGGGCTGTTGTGCGAAACATAACTAGACAGGATGGTTGAAATCCTTTGGTTGATACTGGGAACAGCTCACAGTGCTACTGTGTCATGGCACATCGGTTTCTGATTTATGGTTATATTCCATAATCACTGTTTGCAAAACCCTTACTACCAGTGCAGCAGTTATTTAGCTGTGTCCTCTGCATATGATATTTTGTGCATATTTCCCTGTATGTTGTTCCATATTGTATATTCATGCATCCCTTGTCACCTTCATCCCCTTTCATACCATATCTTGTTCATATAGCTTCCAGCACAATTAGTTGTTCTTTACATGCCTATATCCCAGCACATTAGGCAGTATTGACAGGTTGTTGATCTAGTTCATGGCATATCACTCATGACAAGAGCCTCTGCCAGCTTTATGTCTTCATCAACTTGCCAGGATCACTTGATGTTCCCTGGCATATCATTGTGCAGTGTCGCAAGCCCTGCCATATCCTGTTCCATCAAAAAGTTGTTGCCTTTGTGGAAGTCGCCAGCTGCATTTTCACTATT
Organism: Nuphar pumila; assembly: GCF_984573655.1. Lineage (NCBI taxonomy): Eukaryota > Viridiplantae > Streptophyta > Magnoliopsida > Nymphaeales > Nymphaeaceae > Nuphar > Nuphar pumila. The sequence goes on along the minus strand of NC_143257.1, from coordinate 58,811,107 downwards.
ATTGTTGTCCCTGCTGTGTTTTCACAGTGGTTCACAATGAACCACTGTGCCTTCTTTCCCTATATGGCAGTTCAACAATGAACTACCATAGTGGCTGTGTTTTCACAGTGGTTCACCATGAACCACTGCGTCTTCTTTTCTATATGGTAGTTCAACAATGAACTACCATAATTGCCACTGTTTTCACAGTGGTTCACAAATGAACCACTGTGTCTTCTTTTCTCTCTATAGTAGTTCAATAATGAACTACTATAGCTACCATATTTCACAGTGGTTCACAATGAACCACGTGTCTCTCCCTTTCTATGGCGTTTCATCAGGAACTACCACATTTCATGATGGTTCACAGAGGACCATCCTGGCTCTTGCTTTCATCCATTGCATATACCCTCTCATATGTAGATTTTCGTTTGCTTATGACATCGCCTATATATATATATATACATAAATATATACATGTATATATATATATTTTTTTTCATAATATACCATGTAACATAAGTACAAGTTAGAATCAACCATCTACATTTTACATTCACTGCCTAATTTCTTCCATTCCCTTTTATCTTGACATTTTGTTAACTCCCCTTTTTGCAGGAATATGCAAAAAGCCGAGCTAGAAGCTCTTTGATATTTCTTTCAGTGTTGTAAACATTAATTCTACAATTCCAGTCTTAGATTAGAATGTATGAGCATACACATTTTTTTTAGAGTTGCTTGTTTTTCATGCATTTTGCCCTTATTTTTCAAATTCTCACAAATGGGAACACGAATGGCACATACACCATTTCATAAGAGGTAACTAATCCTAAGTTGATGATTTACATCAATGGCCATAGTCAGGATGTAAACAAAACTTAGAATTTTTATCTTTTATAAAATAACACTGGATCCACACTGGATCCTCTTCAAAAATCATCATATTTTCAAATATTTTCTTCTTTTATTAGGGTTTAACTTAGAATTGGCTCAAAATATATACCAATGGCCATAGTCAGGGTATATTGAGAGTTAATTTTATTTTAAATTCTATAAAAGCACCAAATGTGTCTTATCCTTCACCTGAATTTAAATATAGATTATTATATAATACATTCAATGACCATAGTCAGGGATGTATTAAATCTTCAATCTTATTTTAATTCAGTTCAAGAATAAGATAGCTTTTCAAAATCTAAATTCAAAAGTCTTTAAATTCATTCATCATTTAGGATAGAATTGCATCATATTTCAAAATTTCTTTTTCAAAAACTCCAAGTGATGTAAATATCTTCCTTAATCTATTCTTATAAAATCCAATTCATTCTTTCAAATTTTCAAAATTCTATCTTCAATCTCAAAGTTCAAATTAACTTTGAGATTTCAAATTCATTTTATATTCAAAATTCAAATCAGATTTCAAAGTCCAATTGGACTTTGAAACTTCAAAATCATCTTGTATTTCAAATTCCAAATTCTATCTTAAAGTACAATATTAACTTTGAAGTTTCACCTGTATATTCAAGATTCAATTCATTTTTCCAAATCCAATTCAAATTTAGAAATTCTTGATTCATCTTCTAAATTCCATATTCAAACTCCAAATTCAAAGTCCAATTTGACTTTGAAATTCATATTCCAAGTTCAAAATTCTCAAATCATATTTTAAAATTCTAAATCCAAAGTTAGATTCTAAATCCAACTTGGATCCAGATTTCAAAGTACAAATCCTCACTTTTTGGATCTCAGATTCAGATCCAAAACCCATTCTAAAGATCCATGATTCAACACTCATATTAGATTTCAGACTTCAGATCCAATTCTCTTTTAGGATCCAGACTTCAATTTCACTTTGGATCTCAGAACGCAGATCCAAATCCATGATGGGATCCAGAATCCAACTCTACATTTGGATCTCAGACTTCAGATCCAAATCCATCTTAGGATCCAGAACCCAATTTTATATCGAATCTCAGATCTTGAATCCATCCTTAGATCCAATTCCATTCACAATTCTAGATTTTAAATCCAATTCCATTTTTCAAATCTCATTTGAACTCTCTAAATCTATTTCTATTTACCATTTGATGTTCTCAGATCCATTCTAAATTTCAAAAAGTTCAAAATCTAAATTCAAATTTCATCTCAAGTATTCATCTCCTTTCCTAAATTCAAAGTTCAAATTCAAAGTCCATCTCTGACTTTGAAACTTCATTTTAAAGCTTTAAGTCATTCCTTCTCATTCATTTCTTCCAACTCTGATTTACTTCAAAGACTTAGAACTTCTTTGATCTATCTCAAGTTCTAAAGTTAGATTCAACCATTGCTTCACTCCCTTACCAAGTTCATCTCAGAACACTTGGAAATTTTCAAAACATCTTTTCAAAAGAAGCATACATATTTGCATTGCACAAGCATGATTCTTTGTACATTTTAGAGTTAGAATAAATTCTTAGATTATATTTAGGCAAAGAAAAAGGCATAGATTCGATCCTTGGTTCGATTACCCCTGGTAAAGGCGCCAGGAACGGTCGAACCTCGTACCGACGAGCGAATCCCGTCTCTCCATTTTCCCGCAATATTCTCAAAAACGGAGGCGAGTTATTTGCTAAATATTTTCAAATTAGTGAGACCGCGTAAAATAGTTCCTCTTCTCTCTTTCTTTCTTTCTTTTCTCTTCTCTCTTTCTTTTTCTTTCATTTATTCCACTCCCTTCCAAAAAGGAGGAGAATAGAGGTTAGAAAAAGAAAAAGAGAAGGAAGAGAGAGAAACCACAAGAGAATAGGAAAAATTTTGCGATGATCACAGGTTTGGCGACCGTGATGGGACTCGTCTTCGTCCGGTTGAATCTATGCCTTTGCTTTGCTTTAATATTTTCTAAGTCTTTATTCTAACATATGTCAGCTTCATTTCCATGCAAACCTTAGGAGCCTAGACTCTGTCCTAAAGCTGACATCATTGCATATAGGATCTAAGTATGGTTTGGTAGGACCATATTGAGGAGAATATTCCATGTTCACATTAGACTTAGGTCTTAAATACAACTCTCCTCAATTTTAGGGATTGAATGCAGACAATGTATGCAAGTGTATGCTTCTTTTCATTTAAAATCTATCTCTTTAGGACTTGCATTAGAGCCTTCTGATTTTATTTGCATGTTGATCATATTTTGAAAACAACATTACCTATATTGTCCCGGTCTTCACGTTGCTGGGCTGTCTCACTGAACCATAGTTCGGGAGAGAGCCTCACAACTGGACCACTTATTTGGGTTCACGCCCCCCTACCACGTACCTAAGGGCCATAGTCCGAGGTATATCGGTAGGTGCTCAAGGATGTTGGGAAGCCATTACCTTAGAACCGAAGAGATATCTTATATGCCACGTACTTCGAGCTTCGGCTTGAGTATATCGGCGTACCTTGATTGGAATCAGATGATCTAAATCTTAGAGTTAGGATTAAGGTCCTATCAGCCATTTCAAATATTGCATATAGAGTCAGCTTTAGGGAGTGCTATTTGTGCATCCTCGCTTGTATATCTGTGATTGTATGATATCTTCCTTATATTTTCCAAAACCCTGGGTATATATTTTCCTCTTTTTTTTAAAAAACCCAGGTGTATTTTTCTTTACCCTTTTCTTCTTCTTCTTCTAAAAATTCTTCCAAATTCTTCTGATCCTGCCTGCAAGTTTTTTTTTTAAATTTAAATCCTTACCATTTATTCTCAAATTTCATTTTTCCTTTTATTTTCTTCTTGTTTATATTTTTAAAAAAATCTCTTTCCGTCAAGAGATATCCTTTTCAAAATGGTATTTTCTTTCATATTTTTAGTTGGTTACTCTCCCTCGTAGAGTAAACAACGCAATTGTCACAAAATTGGTGGCGACTCAATCCCTAGTAATGGGATACAATTAAATTTTTAACCTAAATCCTTCCTCTTTGTCAAAATATCTCCAAAAAATTCTTTGGTCTAAAAATCTCCACTTTTCCTCCACAGAGAGTTCTGATATTTCAAAAATGGTCACTACAAGAGGGGGAAAAGAAACAGATCCTCAACTCAGCGACAGTGAGGCGGAAGAGATGAGCTCTCCTAAATCAGTCAGGGGACAGGGTCAGAACAAGAAAGATGACATCGACCCCGCTATGTATGACATGTTCCAAAAGATGATGGCAAGGATGATGTCGGAGCAAGCTGAGGCCAAGTTGAAAGAGGCAGCTCCTAAAAGCAAGCTGAAGAAGAAGCCTGTGAAAAAGACAATCAGAATCATAAAAAAGAAGGTGCAGCCAGACACTACTTCGAAGGAATCAAAGTCAGTCGAGGAAAAGTCAGAAGCAGAAGAGCAGATTGTCTACAGACAGAATCCTCCAAAGCAGTCCGTAAAAATAGCTGCAGAAGAGCCTAAATCCGTCAACAAGGCCAAGTCTGGGGCTCCAGCAGAGGACCTGATGAGCAAGCAGATGAAGGAGATGAATCGAGCTATTAAGGATATTCAAGCCAAGGGTAAGGGCAAGCAGACCTATACTGGCGAAGATTTTTACGATGGTCTAGATGGGGATGATAACCTGGAGAATCTTCCTCGCAAGTTTCTCAAATTTGATGGAACGGGCAACCCTAAAGCCCATTTAGCCACATTTTATGCAGAGTGCAGCCGTTTCAGGAAAAATAACAGGGCTCTGTTCATCTATTTTTCTCGTAGTCTGGAGGGTGTAGCAGCCAGATGGTATGCTGATCATGTGAATCCTATCGAACTACGAGAGTTCGATAAGGTAGTAAATATGTTCATTGAGCGTTTTCTATTCAACACTGAGGTTTCCCCTACGCTCAATCACCTTTACAACCTAAAGCAGAATGAGACAGAAAGAGCAGGAGAGTTCATCCACAGGTGGAGAAGTACCTACAACAAGATGAAAGTTCCCATTCCAGAGGAGCATGCATTGCAAATAATCCTCAACAATTTCTCTCAGCCCCTGAGAAGCCTCATTGCCACTTCTCCAGCAAAATTCTTTATCAAGTTGATTGAACGAGCCGAATGGCTCGAGGCAGGAATAGAGAGTGGGCTTTACGAGGGCATGCCTCTTGCCAAAAATATCCAAGATCAGAAAAAGAAAGCGCAGTTCACTCATGCAGCTGATACCTCTGGCAATGATCATGACAGTAGCAGAAGAAACAAAAATGACAGCAAGGTTGGCCAGAACCACGGCGCAGCTCAAAGGGAGAAGTCTTCCAAGCAGAATAACAAGCCGTCTCAGTCTAACTTTCCGCAAAAGGAGAAGATAAAGCGCGAAGGTTGGAGTAATGACCGTGAGTTCACTCCTCTAAAGCAAACGCTCGAAGAAGCCCTTGAATTCATGCTGGCCAAAGGATTGGTTAAACTTCCAAAAGTCGCGGATCCTCCCACGGTCATGGGAAGGTTCACAAATCAGTTCTGCAAGTTCCATCGAGCAATGGGGCATGACACCGATCACTGCTTCGTCTTCAAAAATATTGTTTAGGATTGCGTCGACAAGAATCTCTTTGCTGAAGATGAAGAGGAAGATGACCTAGCCGTCATGACCAAGTCTCTCCCCGGCTACTCAGAAGACTGAAGATGTCAGAATTCTCCTACCTTTTCCCTTTTTGCCAAGTTATCTTGTAGGGGGCCAGTCAGCCCAGTCCTTTTGCGACCTTTTGGTCAAAGTGTTTGTAAATGTTTCAGTTTTTTGTTATCAGTTTTGCTCGTCAATGAAATGTCAATTTTCCTTTATATCTCTAAATGTCCCAATACTTTCTTCCTCTGCCACATAGGGGCATTTGCTTTTGAAAATCTATGTTTCAAAAATCTCTTCATCAGCTTCCGTTAAAATCACATCTAAATTCCTGTTCTTTTCAGAATGCGGGACCAATCCTGACATCATTCATGAGAGAAATGATATTACATATGAGGGCTTTTTCAAAAATCATGGAATTTTAAAAAAAATCTTCGTTATGACCAAGGAGTTCAAATATTCCTTGGCCTAATCTTTGACAAAAAAAAATCAACCCTCGTGTTGATCATATCTTCAAAAATAAGTCTTTCAAACCATTATATTGAAAGATCAACCCTTATGTTGGTCTTATCTTCCAAAATGAACTTTAAACCTTTATATTCAAAGATCAATCCTTGTGTTGATCTTATCTTTCAAAATGGATTTTAAATCTTTATATTCAAAGATCAACCCTTGTGTTGGTCTTATCTTTCAAAATGGATTTCAAATCTTTATAGATCAACCCTTATCTTTCAAAGTGGATTTCAAAACCTTTATATTCAGAGATCAATCCTTGTATTGATCTTCTCTTCCAAAATAGATTTCAAATCTTTTTTTTCAAAAGTTCAACTCTTGTGTTGATCTTATCCTCCAAAATTGATCTCAAAACTTTTTCAGAGATCAACCCTGGCGTTGTTCTTATCTTTTAAAATGGGTTATAAATCATCATATTCAAAGATCAATCATTACATTGGTCTTATCTTCCAAAAATGGGTTTTAAATCATCATATTCAAAGATCAATCATTACATTGGTCTTATCTTCCAAAAATGGGTTTTAAATCATTATATTCAAAGATCAACCCCTGTGTTGGTCTTATCTTCCAAAAATGGGTTTTAAATCATTATATTCAAAGATCAACCCCTGTGTTGGTCTTATCTTCCAGGATTGGGTTTTAAATCATTATATTTAAAGATCAACCCCTGTGATTGATCTTATCTTCCAAGGCTGATTTTTAACATTATCTTCAAAAGATCAACCCTTGTATTGATCTTATTATCAATTTCGAACTGTTATTTTTAGAAATCAGATCTATTGTTGATCTTCTGCTTCAAAATTTAGATTTCAAAACCATTGCCTTCGAAAATTAACCCTCATGATGATCTCTCATGTTTGATTTAAAGGATCAGATCTTGCGCTGATCATTCTTCTTGTGGTGGATTTTTTTTTCCCCAAAATGATTTCTCATTTATCCCTTAAATAAACATTTTCCTTTCAAGATCCCATATGCAGGCAGGATCGGAAAAACTCCTTTTTTTCTTAAATCTTATAAATTTTCAGTTAAATTTGATATTTTTTAGTTTCATTCACTTTATTCAAGTTTATATCAATTTTATCAAGTTTTTATCAAGTTTATCAATATTTCCTCAAATCCATTAAATTTTATCAATCTTTTATACCCTTTCAGGTTAAGGGATAAACCTGATGCCTCTTTCCCATGAGGTATTTCCTTTATTCTTATTTTTCCTGCTCAGGTTAAGGGATAAACCTGACCCTCGTTGTCCGAGGTGTTCCCATTCAGGATAAGAGACAATCCTGAAACCCCTCGTAGGAGCCACAATGCTACCTATGAGGATTCTTCCGTAAATATAAGTTTTGCCAATCTTTATTGATTCTCTAGATTTATATCAATTTTCCTTCATTTTACTTTTCTTAAAATCAGGATAAAAGGATAATCCTGAAACCCCTCATAGGAGCAACAATGCTACCTGTGAGAATTCCTTTCCAAAATAAATTTTCAAAATTTTTTTCCTTTCTTCTTCTCCATTTTTATAAATTTTATTTTTCTCCCCTTTCAGGTTAAGGAGTAAACCTGAATCATTCCTTTCTAAATTCTTATCAAATGTCTATTCCATTTCCCCTTCAGGATAAGGAAAAATCCTGTAAACGCCGACAATCATTCTTGCTCAAATCTCAAGTATCTTAAAGAATGTCGGTGTCCCCTTTTTCTTCAAATCTCCATCAGAAAACCCAGTACTTACACTGGGGCATTTTTGAAGAATTCAGTACTCATACAGGTAAGCCTAGCACTCATGCTAGTGCCTGGCTGACCGATCAGTTAGCCTCTCAGGATCAGTCTTTTGCACTGACCCTTCATAAAAAATCAGAGCTCTAAATTCAATGTCGATCTTCGGGTCATTCAAGTCTCAAATTCAAGCCTTCATGTTACAATCTTTCCTCGATTTTCCTTAAATTCTGCCAGTCTTCTTCTATCCACTCTCATCAACTCTCCTTTAAAGATTCGAGTTTTCGACTCGAACTTCCAACTCTTTCCTTTGAGATTCGAGCCTTGACTCGAATTTTTCAGTTCTCCTTCGAAGGTTTGGGTTTTTACTCAAGTCTTCTGTTCCTTCACAAATCTGAACCTTTCCAGTTTTCCCTTGAAATTCGGGCCCTGGCCCAAACTTTCCAACTTTCCTTCAAAAATTTGAGTTTTAAATTTTCTTGCCTTCAGTAAATAAACCTTCAAAATTTTGATTCGAGCCCTGACTCGAACCTTCCTGCTTCCCTTCGAAAATTTGAGTTTTGTCTCAAGTTTTCTTGCCTTCAATAAATGAACTTTCAAGTTTTCCTTTGAAATTTGAGCCCTGACTTGAACCTTCCTGCTGTCTTTCGAAAATTTGAGTTTTATCTCGAGTTTTCTTGCCTTCGATAAATGAACTTTCAAGTTTTCCTTTGAGATTCGAGCCCCGACTCGAACCTCCCAGTTTTCCTTTGAAAATTCAAGTTTTACTCGAATTTCCCTGTTTTCCTTGTAGAATCTGAGTCCTGATACCCTTTTCAAAGGATTACCTTCAAAATCCAGTTTTATATCAAGCTTACCTTCAGAACTTTAAATTCACATTTACCTTTAGAATTCAATCTCATGTTGGATTCTTCCTCAGAATCCCACTAATGTGTCAAAATTTGATGTTAAGCAAAGGTTTCGTCATCAAAGGATTTCAGGAATATCTTGCCGAATTGCCATAAAATAGTTGTTGATCTCAAACTTTTATTACATAAAGAATTTCCTCAAATCTCCTTAAGTATTCCTTCCAAAAAGGGTGAAGCTTCTGTGAAGAAAGGCTCAAACTCGAAATTTTCTGTTGGTCAACCAAGAGGATGAAGAAAAAAATCTTCGACATGACCAGTAAAGGAAATATTCAATGATGTTGAAGAGCCATAAATGAGCTGATATTGGTCATAGCTATGGCACATTCTTAAAGATTATTCTTTGGCATTAAGACAGTGGAAATATCCTGGGCAGTCAGAAAAGAACCTACCCAATTCATGTCTCCTCAAGTCAGCTAAGCTGCAAATCAAAATATCCGCAAAGGGGATCTCTCAATTGTCGTCAAGATGAAGGCGAATTAAGCGAGTAGACCCCCGGGGCTAAAGAAGATTTGAAACATCTCCAAGATGACGGAGTTTGTGACGGATCCTTCCAGGGAAAGTTCGGATCACCGTCGAGATGAAGGCGGATGTGATGGACCTACCGACAAACCCTAAAAGATATTTGATTCCAGCTATCATCTAAGTACCTTTGAGCCAATACCATCATATATAATCCCTGAGATAAATGAAGGATCGGAACATCTCCAAGATGAAGGAGTTTGTGACGTACCCTTCCATGAAAAAGAGAGAAAAGTCAGGACATCTCCAAAATGAAGGATGATGTAAAAGCCCAAGAAAGCCCCATGACTCAAAAGAGTGCAAAAAGATCATCATGGGAAAATGCCCAGGATATCAAACTGCCCAAACTGCAAAGAATCTTCTTCATCTATGTGAAATTCTTCTATCAATATCTTCTCATTTAATTACTTTTATGAAGCTAAGAATATTTCCTCTCCTTTCATATCAAGAAAATTGATAGCATCCTTGAAGAAGACCAACAACTAAATTTGACTTTGATCCTAGATTCTATAGAGTTAACCTAGTTGGGGGTAATACTCTAGGTGGAAAAGGGAACATCTTCCAAAAAGTGTTTACCTTAAAATTACCTTGAAGCAACTGAAAATTTTATCATTTTGGCAAAATTTTCCAGCTTTCCTGATAAAGAAATAAGAACTTGACATCTGTTTTGATACATCTTGGTGTTGCCTTCTCCGTCTTTCGCTTTGTTGAAAGACTCGCCTTCTCCTTGATGAAAGGATTGCCTTCTCCGTCTTTCGCTTTGTCGAGAGACTCGCCTTCTCCTTGATAAAAGGATTGCCTTCTCCGTCTTTTGCTTTGTCGAAAGACTCGCCTTCTCCTTGATAAAAGGATTGCCTCCTCCGTCTTTCGCTTTGTTGAAAGACTTGCCTTCTCCTTGATGAAAGGATTGCCTTCTTCGTCTTTCGCTTTGTCGAGAGACTTGCCTTCTCCTTGATAAAAGGATTGCCTTCTCCGTCTTTCGCTTTGTCGAAAGACTCGCCTTCTTCTTGATGAAAGGATTGCCTTCTCTGTCTTTCGCTTTGTCGAGAGACTTGCCTTCTCCTTGATAAAAGGATTGCCTTCTCCGTCTTTCGCTCTGTTGAGAGACTCGCCTTCTCCTTGATAAAAGGATCGACTTCCCTGTCTTTTTGCGTTGTCAAAAGATTTGCCTTTCTCCTTGATTAAATGATTGCCTTCCTCGTCTTTCGCTTTGTCGAGAGACTTGCCTTCTCCTTGTTAAAAGGATTGCCTTCTTCATATCTTACATTTTACATTCTCCTTGTTAAAAGGATTGCCTTCTTCATATTTCACATCTTACATTCTCCCTACCTAAAGGATTGCCTTCTTCATATCTTACATTTTACATTCTCCTGGTTAAAAGCATTGCCTTCTTCATATCCTACATCTCGCCTTCTCTCTACTAAAAGGATTGCCTTCTTCATATCTTACATTTTACATTCTCCTTGTTAAAAGCATTGCCTTCTTCATATTTCACATCTTACATTCTCCTTGTCAAAAAGCATTGCCTTCTTCATATTTCACATTTCGCCTTCGCCTCGCTAAAAGGATTACCATCTTCATATTTTGCTTTTACCTTCTCCTGTCCAAAGGATTTGCCCTCTTCTATCTTTTCTGCCTTGTCAATAAATTCATCTTTTTGATAAAAAGCTTGCCTTATTCATCTTTCACCCCGTCGAAAGATTCACCTCATGTTACCTTATTCATCCTTCATTTTGTCTCACATCTCCTTACTTCCCGTTTCTCACATTTTCCGGAAGAGTTACCCCATTCAGATGAAGCATCTCTCCTGTCCCATCACGGTTTCGAGAAATCCGTGTGGTTGTTCCCATTCAGGTTAAGGGTCAAAACCTGTATTTTCTGCGAGAGGTCATTAAATTCAAAAGCTGATTTAGTCCCAGCAATGAGACGTCCAAGTTCATCCCTTTTTCAAAGCTTTAGGAAACCCCATTTTCTTCCTCCTTTCGCAAACCCCTTTCGGATTTGTTCGTCCAAACTCCGAAGGTCCCATCATGGTCTCTTCACTCGAGGATTCCATATGGTCGTCCCCTTCAGGTTAAGGGTTAAGCCTGAACCTCGTGCATCGAGGTATCTTCCTTTTTCAGGTTTGGGTTAAACCTGAGTCTCGTTCTAATGAGGTTTCTCGTTTTGACGAGGTGTTTCCTTCCAAGTCCCATCACGGTTCTTCCCATCGAGGAATCCATGCTTTGTATATCCATCCAGAATAAAATCCTACTTGAGCTTCATCTCACAAGGCCTTCTCTCATAAATGTCCCATCAAAGTCCTTATATATTCCTTTCCCCATTCAGGTTATCTTGATATATCTTCGACCCATCCAGGTTAAGGGCTAAATCTGAGTCATTCCACAAAGCTGATCTAGTCTCACCCACAAGACTTGATCCAAATTCCTTATCTTTCATCATTTTGATATCATCGCCCAAAGTCCCATCACGATTTCCTCATCTCTATCATTCAGTCATATCATTGTCGAGGATTTCGTCTCCCCCAAGCCATTCAGGATAAGGTATTATGCCTGAAACCATGTCTTTCAAATAAATTCTTCCACACCCAGTTCAGATCTGTTGACTGGGGCATTTTTTTTCAAAATTTGGAGTGTTTTCTTTGCCACTAAGCTCGGCTTTCAACCAGCTTAGTAGCAAAGAGGGGCATCTGTGAACACCTCAAATTTTTCAAAACCTTTTAAATATTCCCTTTTTGCCCTTGATATCATTTTTTGAGAAATTAAGCCACTTTTGAATATAAATTCCAGTTCATTTCTCAAGTTTTACTGACATTAAATTCATTTCATATGTTTAAATTGATTTTGGATTTGGATTCATTGTCCATATCCAAATCTGAGTCTCCTTGTTCAAATTTTAAATTGAAATTATAGAAAATACCAAAAATAGCCTTTAAATAGCTCGGACAGTCCATTCGACATCTGTTTTGATCCATCACATTGTACTTCTCGATTCGAGTGTCAAAACTCGATCATTTTCTCAAAACCTGGGTCAAAACCCACTTTCTGAAGAAATTTCCCCGAAATGGTCAGAAATTCTCCGAAAAATACTTTTGTAAATAATTTCTCAGAAAAATACAAAAAAATCAGTGTTTAAAACTTAGTTTTCTTTTAAAATCTCAGTTTTCTACTACAAAACTACAAAAAATGGAAAATGATGCAAAAATCGAAAAAATTGGGAAAAGCAAAAGGTTTTAAAAAAAAAAAACTTGAAAAATTGAATTTTTGCCAAAAACCTCTCTTAAACCACTCTTTTTACAAAATTCTTTCAAAGGGGGCCTTCTTTTGGAAATTTGGAAAATCTCCAACAAACACCACCCGCGCACTTCCCCTCTCACTTGCCGACCCTTCATCTCCAAACCAACTTCTTCTCCCTCAACCCCTGATCTTCAATCATCTCCCTCTCTCGAAGGTTCCTCTTCCCCTTTAAGAGGAGAGCTCGTAGAAGGAGCAAAAGGTCGTCTTCTACCCCTCCACATAGCTCCTCCTTCACGGATCCACGCTTCACCCCTCCACGTGATCTTCTCAATGCTTCTCTCTTGAAATGTTCCTTTTCTCCTTCTTCTGTTTTCCTTTCTTCTTCCCCTGGTTTCCCTTTGCCGATCAATCTTCAGAGCTTCGCCATAGCTACAGAGCATAGGAGACGCCTCTCCTCCTCCAATTTAAACAGGACAATCTGGTAAAAGCCTCCCCCACCCCCCCCCCCCCCCTCTCAATCAGAAAAGGGATTAGGAAAGGCCCTTCTTGACTCCTACAACAATCGGGTAAGCCATCTATACCCTTCATCTCTGTTGTTTTCCCCCGAAATTCTCGTTGAGCTTCTTTTCTTTTCTTTTTTTTTCTCTTTATTTCGTTTTCCCCTATTTTGATGCACCCCTGGCAGTGTTGAGTTGCTCATGCAACATCAACCTACCTCTGTGCAATAATAACGGAACATTTGTTCCCACAATCCCTTTTCATGTTTATCGATTTTTTTCTTCTCATTGCACTATCTGTTTATACTAAACGTCTCATTCGCATTGCAGTTTTTTTTTATACATATGTTCATTTCGATCACGAGATTTATATTGGGTCCTCAAATTCTCTTTTGATGGGAATCAATGATGCTTCTCAATAACATCATAGATTCATCGGACTTTAAATTTCAATCTATACCTCAATCTAACAAACTCTTCTTTCAGGTTTCGACTTTCCCTTTTTATTTTTTTTATTTTTTTTCTTTTCTCTTTGCATTACTGTATAAAGTTTATGCCCTGTCCTTTTAATTTCATCAACATTAGCCCAACTTTTATCTTTTTCTTTCTTATTTGATTTCCAATTCATGGTTGGTTCTTTATTTACCATTTGATTTCCTGTTTTCATTTCATTATTGTCTTTTGTATTTAATTTCCCACTTGACGATAATGATCTGCAAATTCGGTTCATTCAACATCCATGTTCGGGTTTGTTTCCTCCTTGGCCTTGTCTGTTGGGTCGTCTCCATCTCACGCATGTGTAGCATCTTTGTAGCTTGATGAACATCAACTGCTAAGTATCGACCTCTGACATGGATCGAATTCTGCAAGGATTGATTCATGGCAGGCTAATAAAAGCAATTGATGCAGTGGCCCTCTATAGTAGGGTAATGTCCTGGCATTTATATCCATCAGACCTCAGGGCATATGGAGTTCAATAAATCTATTCTCAATCCGATGCCTAGAGATTTGGTAAATCTTGTTCATTCTTTTCTGTATCACAAATGTTCTATCATTGTTGTTTTAGCTTTGGTTTCTGTGATGTGGCTGGAGGTAAAATCTCAGCAGTAGAAAGTCATATCAGATTCCTGCAGGTTCTTATCAATGTGCCTTGCTTTGAAGGGATATTGTAAGACGACAATCTTCTTGAATGTTTTGTGTCTAAGGAGATTAAAAAAAAAAAATCTCACAGACTTCTTTTATTTTTTATTTTTTTTGCTTTCTCTTCTTCTTCTTCTCTTTTTCTTCTTCTTTTCTTTCTTGAAATCCTAATATCCAAATTGTATACATTTCCTCTAGTCTGACTTCATGGTTGTATATACAGTTAAATTGGCAGTGGTTAAGAAAGCAATTGAAGAATTTTAACATTTCAGATTTGTAAGTATTAGCTCTTCCACCATATTTCTTTTTAGTATGTTATGAATATGTAAAACCTGCTAGATTCTCCATTTAATGTTCTACCTAATTCCATGGATATTTTTTTACCAAATGTGATTTGTCAGGTCTATTGGTTTAAATTGTTTTCGTTATGCATCACTATCTTATGCAAATTTCATTGTAGACTGGTAGAATCTGTTACTGTTTGGTGCCAGAAATCGACATCTATGTACGTTTCCTGACAGTGAAAGTAATTTCCATAGCCATTACAATGAAAGTTTGTTGTCTGGCTTGGGTAAGGAGTCCATTTCCGGACTACAGGATTGAAACAAGGATAATTGGGTTCTGACCGACCCTTTCAGTCTTTGCAACTGGATCTGGTTAGAAATCATCTTCAGCAGATTGCCATGTAATGCAGTAGGGGAACTCCTTGCGTGGGTCTGATCTTTCGGAAATATGAGATTTCAAGATCACTATCAGCACATGAGTTAAGTTCAAGGTTGGAATTTCGCTCCCTTCTGAATATGGGGATTGAAGTCAATATTGGAAAACATGTTGCCATACATTCCAGGATTATGTTTCTCACCACTTAATAGTTAGGTGATATATCTTTAAGTGTCATGCATTCAACTTAAAAAAATCAGGCATCAGGGTATTCATTGTTTTATTTCCATTTTCTAATAAATAAAACCACTCTCGATTTTGCTGGGGAATCAGTTAGAACAGCTAAAAAAAAAAAAGGGAAAGTTGGGCTTCTGAATCGGTTTCAGCAGAAATCTCTGCTTTGAAAAAAAAAAAAGAAAAAAATCTTGTCTATCTAACCCAAGAGCAAGTCTCTGATTTATTCTCATTTGCTGAATTAAGACCAAATGTTTAGTTCAAGTTCATAATTTGTGATTGCTGGTTCGAAATGGAATGCCTTGGTCATATTTTTGGTTTATTTATTTTTTTTTTTCTCTGGTTGGCTGAGTCAAAATCAGGTATCCTGCACCTTGCTAACAAAGACTTATAGCTGCATTCTTGCTAACGTTTCTGGTCATAGTCGAACTGAGTCAAATTCTATTGCCATGTATTCCACGGCTGGACGTGAAAATGTTTTTGACATCAAGAAAGGAGTTGCGGTCAGAAAAAGGAAAATCACTGATATGACTTCACAAAAGGCTCGATTTCTGAGGTATGATCATCTTGATTCATTGATCGATCTGTTAGATTTCATTGAATCGGCTGAGGGCTGTTGTGCGAAACATAACTAGACAGGATGGTTGAAATCCTTTGGTTGATACTGGGAACAGCTCACAGTGCTACTGTGTCATGGCACATCGGTTTCTGATTTATGGTTATATTCCATAATCACTGTTTGCAAAACCCTTACTACCAGTGCAGCAGTTATTTAGCTGTGTCCTCTGCATATGATATTTTGTGCATATTTCCCTGTATGTTGTTCCATATTGTATATTCATGCATCCCTTGTCACCTTCATCCCCTTTCATACCATATCTTGTTCATATAGCTTCCAGCACAATTAGTTGTTCTTTACATGCCTATATCCCAGCACATTAGGCAGTATTGACAGGTTGTTGATCTAGTTCATGGCATATCACTCATGACAAGAGCCTCTGCCAGCTTTATGTCTTCATCAACTTGCCAGGATCACTTGATGTTCCCTGGCATATCATTGTGCAGTGTCGCAAGCCCTGCCATATCCTGTTCCATCAAAAAGTTGTTGCCTTTGTGGAAGTCGCCAGCTGCATTTTCACTATTATTGTTGTCCCTGCTGTGTTTTCACAGTGGTTCACAATGAACCACTGTGCCTTCTTTCCCTATATGGCAGTTCAACAATGAACTACCATAGTGGCTGTGTTTTCACAGTGGTTCACCATGAACCACTGCGTCTTCTTTTCTATATGGTAGTTCAACAATGAACTACCATAATTGCCACTGTTTTCACAGTGGTTCACAAATGAACCACTGTGTCTTCTTTTCCCTCTATAGTAGTTCAATAATGAACTACTATAGCTACCATATTTCATAGTGGTTCACAATGAACCGCCGTGTCTCTCCCTTTCTATGGCGGTTCATCAGGAACTACCACATTTCATGATGGTTCACAGAGGACCATCTTGGCTCTTGCTTTCATCCATTGCATATACCCTCTCATATGTAGATTTTCGTTTGCTTATGACATCGCCTATATATATATATATATATATATATATATATATATATATATATATATATATATATATATATATATACATGTATATATATATATATATTTTTCATAATATACCATGTAACATAAGTACAAGTTAGAATCAACCATCTACATTTTACATTCACAGCCTAATTTCTTCCATTCCCTTTTATTTTGACATTTTGTTAACTCCCCTTTTTGCAGGAATATGCAAAGCTCTTTGATATTTCTTTCAGTGTTGTAAACATTAATTCTACATTTCCAGTCTTAGATTAGAATGTATGAGCATACACATTTTTTTTAGAGTTGCTTGTTTTTCATGCATTTTGCCCTTATTTTTCAAATTCTCACAAATGGGAACACGAATGGCACATACACCATTTCATAAGAGGTAACTAATCCTAAGTTGATGATTTACATCAATGGCCATAGTCAGGATGTAAACAAAACTTAGAATTTTTATCTTTTATAAAATAACACTGGATCCACACTGGATCCTCTTCAAAAATTATCATATTTTCAAATATTTCCTTCTTTTATTAGGGTTTAACTTAGAATTGGCTCAAAATATATACCAATGGCCATAGTCAGGGTATATTGAGAGTTAATTTCATTTTAAATTCTATAAAAGCACCAAATGTGTCTTATCCTTCACCTGAATTTAAATATAGATTATTATATAATACATTCAATGACCATAGTCAGGGATGTATTATATCTTCAATCTTATTTTAATTCAGTTCAAGAATAAGATAGCTTTTCAAAATCTAAATTCAAAAGTCTTTAAATTCATTCATCATTTAGGATAGAATTGCATCATATTTCAAAATTTCTTTTTCAAAAACTCCAAGTGATGTAAATATCTTCCTTAATCTATTCTTATAAAATCCAATTCATTCTTTCAAATTTTCAAAATTCTATCTTCAATCTCAAAGTTCAAATTAACTTTGAGATTTCAAATTCATTTTATATTCAAAATTCAAATCAGATTTCAAAGTCCAATTGGACTTTGATACTTCAAAATCATCTTGTATTTCAAATTCCAAATTCTATCTTAAAGTACAATATTAACTTTGAAGTTTCACCTGTATATTCAAGATTCAATTCATTTTTCCAAATCCAATTCAAATTTAGAAATTCTTGATTCATCTTCTAAATTCCATATTCAAACTCCAAATTCAAAGTCCAATTTGACTTTGAAATTCATATTCCAAGTTCAAAATTCTCAAATCATATTTTAAAATTCTAAATCCAAAGTTAGATTCTAAATCCAACTTGGATCCAGATTTCCAAGTACAAATCCTCACTTTTTGGATCTCAGATTCAGATCCAAAACCCATTCTAAAGATCCATGATTCAACACTCATATTAGATTTCAGACTTCAAATCCAATTCTCCTTTAGGATCCAGACTTCAATTTCACTTTGGATCTCAGAACGCAGATCCAAATCCATGATGGGATCCAGAATCCAACTCTATATTTGGATCTCAGACTTCAGATCCAAATCCATCTTAGGATCCAGAACCCAATTTTATATCGAATCACAGATCTTGAATCCATCCTTAGATCCAATTCCATTCACAATTCTAGATTTTAAATCCAATTCCATTTTTCAAATCTCATTTGAACTCTCTAAATCCATTTCTATTTACCATTTGATGTTCTCAAATCCATTCTAAATTTCAAAAAGTTCAAAATCTAAATTCAAATTTCATCTCAAGTATTCATCTCCTTTCCTAAATTCAAAGTTCAAATTCAAAGTCCATCTCTGACTTTGAAACTTCATTTTAAAGCTTTAAGTCATTCATTCTCATTCATTTCTTCCAACTCTGATTTACTTCAAAGACTTAGAACTTCTTTGATCTATCTCAAGTTCTAAAGTTAGATTCAACCATTGCTTCACTCCCTTACCAAGTTCATCTCAGAACACTTGGAAATTTTCAAAACATCTTTTCAAAAGAAGCATACATATTTGCATTGCACAAGCATGATTCTTTGTACATTTTAGAGTTAGAATAAATTCTTAGATTATATTTAGGCAAAGCAAAAGGCATAGATTCGATCCTTGGTTCGATTACCCCTGGTAAAGGCGCCAGGAACGGTCGAACCTCGTACCGACGAGCGAATCCCGTCTCTCCATTTTTCCGCAATATTCTCAAAAACGGAGGCGAGTTATTTGCTAAATATTTTCAAATTAGTGAGACTGTGTAAAATAGTTCATCTTCTCTCTTTCTTTCTTTCTTTCTTTTCTCTTCTCTCTTTCTTTTTCTTTCATTTATTCCACTCCCTTCCAAAAAGGAGGAGAATAGAGGTTAGAAAAAGGAAAAGAGAAGGAAGAGAGAGAAACCACAAGAAAATAGGAAAAATTTTGCGATGATCACAGTAGACCTCTGTGAAAGAGGGTGTTGCCCTTCTTTGTTGAGAGAAGAAGACCTCTGTGAAAGAGGGTGTTGTCCTTCTCTGTTGAGGGAAGAAGACCTTTGTGGAAGAGGGTGTGCCCCTTCTCTGTTGAGAGAAGAAGACCTCTGAGGAAGAGGGTGTTGTACTATCTATTCGGTGACTCGGATGTTATAGTGGAAAGCTCAAGTGGTTTGCTTGGGGACTGGATGTAGGTCTGGGTACTGACCGAACCAGTATAAATTCTGTGTTTTATGTGTTGTGCCTTATTGCCTGATTATTTTATTTTATCGATCTTTATCGTATTTCACTATTCACCCCCCCTCTAGTGGAATTTCATTTGGTATCAGAGCAGGTTTGCTGGTTTCGACATAACAAGTCTTCCAGCACAAATGGCATCTACCTCCTATGCTCGTGATATTGAAGGTCAACACGCATCTCGTCCACCTTTCTTCAATGGCTCCAACTATGGATACTGGAAGTGCAGAATGGCTATATTTCTCAAATCCATAGATTTTGCTTTATGAAAAATTGTTGAGCATCCATACACATCTCCATCCGCAGACTATAGCTTATGGTCTGATGAAGAAAAGAAAATGGCAAACCTAAATGCAAAGGCTATGAATGCCTTATATTGTACCATTGATCAGAACGAATTCAATAGAATATCTATATGTGAATCTACATATGATATTTGGCATTCTTTGGAAGTTATTCATGAATGAACCAACAAAGTGAAAGAAGCCAAAATCTCATCTCTTGTTAGAAAATATGAGTTGTTCAAAATGAACAAAGATGAACCCATCACAGAGATGTTTACCAGATTCACCAACATCACCAACGATCTGAAATCTCTGGGTGTAACATATTCCCAGACTGAAAAGGTGAAGAAAATCTTGAGATCTCTCATAACTGATTGGGAGAAAAAGACTACAGCTATTGAAGAAGCTCAAGATTTATCTAAGCTTACTTTGGACGACTTAATAAGCAATCTTATGGCCTATGAAGTCCACATGAAAGAAAAAAGGGAAGAAGAGCAACCAATAAAGAAAACTTTGGCTTTCCCAGCTCTATCTGAGAATGAAGACTCAGATAAAGAATCCGAAATTGCGCTACTAACCAGAAAATTCCAGCGCTTCATGAGAAGGAACCGACTTCCAAACAAGCACAAGGAAAGAAAAGATCCTAAGGAAGATCCCATGTGCTATCAGTGTAACAAGCCAGGTCACTTGAGACGTGACTGTCCCCTTCTCAAAAGAAAGTCCAAGACTGAGGAACCTAAGAAGTGGTTCTTCAAGAAAAAGGCTCTGCATGCTCAATGGGATGATTCAGAACCATCCAGCAGTGAAGAGTCAAGTGATGATGAAGCCGAAACTGCAAATATGTGCTTCATGGCAAATGAAAGTTCTGTAAGTGAAATCTCTAATTTTTCCTTTGAAGAACTTCTAGATGATTTTCAAGAACTATTTGAAGAATCTAGAAAATTGAGTTTCAAAAATAAAGATTTAAAATCTGAAAATCTAAAGCTTTCCCAAAAGAATGAAAAACTCAGTAGTGAAAATTCTGAGTTGAAAAAGAAAAACCTTATGCTTATGTCTGAAATCTCTTCTACTAGCTCCAAAACTAAAAATCTGCAAGTAGAAATTTCAAAGCTAAAAAATAAAACTGAGAACCTCATGAAAACGGTTTTCAAGTTTACTAAAGGTAAAGAGAACTTGGATAAACTCTTATCCTCTCAGAAAGTCTCTTTCTATAAGAATGGTATTGACTACTCTCATTTCAACAAGCCTTCTTGTATGAATCAAAAGACCATGTTTGTAAAAAAATCGTCTGAACCAAATAAGGAGTATTATAATTTTTTTAACTCCTCTAAGGTTGTAGATAAACCCAAATCCAAATGGATATGGGTTCCAAAGTCTAACAAAAAGGGACCCGATTGGGTACCAAAAAGAAATTTTACTTAATGATTTGCAAGCTCCAAACAAGAAGAACAGATGGATACTAGATAGTGGATGTTCAAAGCACATGACAGGACATCCAGACCTTTTTGTTGTTCTTCATCATAAAGAAGGAGGAACCGTCACCTTTGGAGATAACAACAAAGGTTTGATAATTGGCATTGGTAATATTGGTAACATAGATAAACCTCTTATCAAAGACGTTCTCCTTGTTAAAGGCTTAAAACATAACCTACTAAGTATCAGTCAAATGTGTGACACAGGTTATAATGTTAGCTTTAATCATGATGCATGCCTCATAGCAGACACCAACGAAAACATCATCTTAAAAGGTATAAGAAAGAATAATATATATGAACTATACCTAGAAAACATCACAGAACATTGCTTTATAGCTAATAATGACTCTCAACATTTATGGCACATGAGAATGGGTCATATAAATTCTAAGTATATGTCTAAATTAGCTAAAAATAAGTTAGTACGTGGGTTACCCAAAATTTCTTTTAAAAAAGATTACTTTTGTGATGCATGTCAATTAGGAAAATTGTCAAAATCATCGTTCAAATCAAAAAATATCATTTCAAGTAAAAGACCTTTAGAGCTTCTCCACCTGGATCTTTTTGGTCCTTCTAGAGTAGCTAGTCATAATCACAATAAATACGTTTTTGTTATTGTAGATGACTACTCAAGATTTACTTGGGTAATATTTTTGAAAAACAAAAGTGACACATTTTGTCAATTTGAAATCTTATGTAAAAAATTACAAAACGAAAAATCTTGTTCTATTGTTAAAATCCGTAGTGACCATGGAGGAGAATTTGAAAATGAACTTTTTGAAAAATTTTGTAACTTGCATGGTATTTCTCATAACTTTGCCTTTCCTAGAGCTGCACCTCAAAATGGTGTAGTAGAAAGAAAGAATAGAACCCTTCAGGAATCTGCTAGAACTATGCTCCAACACAATAATCTTGCTAAATCTTTTTGGGCAGAAGCTGTTAATATTGCATGCTACATAACAAATAGAGTTCTCATTAGACCCTTATTAAATAAAACTCCCTATGAACTATTCTATGACAGAACTCCAAGAATAGACTATTTCAAAGTCTTTGGATGTAAATGCTTTATCCTAAACACAAAAGATAGCCTGGATAAATTTGATGCAAAATCCGTTGAAGGCATATTCTTAGGATATTTAAGTCATAGTAAAGCATACAGAGTTTTCAATAAGAGTTATAATACTATTGAAGAATCTATGCATGTTAGTTTTTGTGAATCTATTGATCAATCTGTTCATAAGCAAACTAATGATGATGATGTTGAAAGTACAAATTTATTCTTAGATAACACAGCCAAGTCTAATGAAGATGATCATCAAAGAACATTTGTCGATATCAAAGATCATCCTCAAAAGCATATTTTGGGAGACCTGACAAAAGGGGTTCAAACTAGAGCTCAGCTAGAACGGATTGCAAACATGACATTCATTTCTCAACTTGAACCAAAGAAGATTGATGAAGCCATCATTGATGAGTTCTGGATGCTAGCCATGACTGAAGAATTGAATCAATTCCAAAGAAATGATGTTTGGGATCTTGTATCAAGACCAAAGGACCATCATATCATTGGAACAAGATGGATCTTCAGAAACAAGCTGGATGAAACAGGTAATGTTATAAGGAACAAAGCTAGACTAGTAGCTCAAGGATACAACCAGGAAGAAGGTATTGATTTTGATGAAACATTTGCTCCTGTTGCTAGACTTGAATCTATTAGAATGTTTTTAGCATATGCAAGCTATATGGATTTCAAATTATATCAAATGGATGTTAAAAGTGCCTTTTTAAATGGTTTTATAAATGAAGAAGTTTATGTAAAACAACCTCCAGGATTTGAAAATGAACAATATCCAGATCATGTTTTTAAACTAAAACGTGCTTTATATGGTCTAAAACAAGCACCTCGTGCTTGGTATGATAGACTTAAAACCTTTTTATTAAAAACTGGTTTTTCTGTAGGCAAAGCAGACTCGACATTATTTGTGAAAATAGTGAATAATCATACCCTAATTGTTCAAATATATGTAGACGATATCATCTTTGGATCTACTAACAACACTCTCTGTGAAGAATTTTCTAAGTCCATGCAGAAAGAATTCGAGATGAGTATGATGGGAGAACTCACCTACTTTCTTGGACTGCATATTATGCAAACCAAGGATGGAGTTTTCATCAATCAATCTAAGTATGCTCGTGAACTTTTGAAGAGGTTCAACATGAACTCAACTGCTTCAAAATCTACTCCTATGAGCACTACTACTGTTTTGGACAAAGATGAAGATGGTAAGTCTGTTGATACAAAGGTATACCGAGGTATGATAGGATCACTTCTCTATTTAACTGCTAGTCGTCCAGATATTATGTTCAGTGTTTGCTTGTGTGCTAGATTTCAGTCAAATCCAAAAGAATCACATCTTAAAGCTGTAAAAAGAATAATGAGATATTTAAAAGACACACTTGATTTTGGATTATTCTATTCAAAATCCTCTACATTTGATCTAATCTCATACAGCGATGCTGACTTTGCTGGAAGTAAATCTGACAAAAAAAAGCACAAGTGGAACATGTCATATGCTAGGGCACTCTCTAGTATCATGGTTCAGTAAGAAACAAAACTGTGTATCCTTATCAACTACTGAAGCCGAATACATTGCTGCTAGCCTAGCCTGTACACAAGTTATCTGGATGAAACAAACCTTAAAAGATTTTGGTCTAAATTTTGAAAATACCACTATTTTCTGTGATAATACTAGTGCTATAAACTTATCTAAGAATCCTACTTTACACTCACGAACTAAGCACATTCAAATAAGACACCACTTTTTGAGAGAACAAGTCTTAAACAACATAATTAACCTCGAATTCATACCCACTAATCAACAGTTAGCAGACATATTCACTAAACCATTAAAACATGAAGACTTCACACGTATTAGAAGAGAACTAAGAATATGCAAACTAAGTGACTTGTAAATTAATCACACTTATTAAGAGTATTGCTTTTGATAAAATCTTATTTTAAAAGTTTCTTATTATCGATTTTTTTGTGTTTGTTTTACTATTCAAAGTCAAACTATGTTTTCATATTTTCGTATACTCACAATACTCATAGAAATTCATTCATCATAACACTCTCTCATAATGTCTTCTTGTCCTATCTCCTTTTACATATATCCATAAAAACCATTTACTTTAAGTAAAAAGTTATCATGACTTGGATCACATCACTCATTTCATTACACCTTTTATATCTTTTGTCTTTTTGTGACCTCTCATACAAAAAGCTAGCCGACCTCCAAACATGACTCCTCATTATTATTCTTAATAAATTTTATTCATGTGATATATTTTCTTTTTTTTTACCTCTTATCAATGTACGTATCTAAAATCTTAAGACATCTTATAAAAAAAAAATTCAAAGTGATTATTATTTTTGTATCACCTCTTAAGTGGTTAT
Organism: Nuphar pumila; assembly: GCF_984573655.1. Classification (NCBI taxonomy): domain Eukaryota; kingdom Viridiplantae; phylum Streptophyta; class Magnoliopsida; order Nymphaeales; family Nymphaeaceae; genus Nuphar; species Nuphar pumila. Next base: position 58,786,737 of record NC_143257.1, on the reverse strand, counting down.
ATTTCACGTAAACTTTTACTATATCATCGGTTATTTCATAGCTTAAGTAAAATCTATTATCATCCGATCATCCTTCACATCCTTTATGAAATCATATTCTAAACAACGTGTTCTCTATTGTTTTTAATACTACTAGTACCACCTTTTTATTTCCTCTTTCTCTCTTTATCCCATATGAAGTGACTTTCCATCTGTGACCATGACTCTCTTTTATATTGTATATCTCTCTAAAATCCAGAGTCATTAAAGTCTTGTCTTCAAGCAAAACTTTATTTATTCTAAATCTACTTTATGTCATATCTAAATCAAGTGAAAGTTGTCCTTTATAACCTTTCTCTTTTCTCTACATATCCGTATCATCTTTTTATGTCTTTCACTCTCCTTTCACGCTTATCAATATATATACTTCTTAAATAAAAACTATTATTGCCTCTCACTCATACCCCATGGGTTGTCCTATTCTAAACTCTCCATTCACGGATTAAGAATACCTCCACATAAAGTAAAAAGTTGCTTGTTTTATTAGGCCATTATTTTTAAAATCATTCAGTCTTTTTAGTTCAACATGACACCCCATACTCTATTAATGGCTTCTCTCACTAGTCGATAAACTCACCCATAGTAAAATCTATATATATACTAATTATTTCAAAACTATGTCCTTCTCAACCTAATATAATACACTATCTTCAAACATTGATTTGATTTGTCATTCACAAGTCTCTTAACTTACTACTCACGAATTTTCTTATTTGACTAAAATCTAAAAATCACTCACTTCCAATGTCATTCAAAACCTATCAAAATTATTTTCATTCCTCTATTTAATGGATTGGTTCATCACACACCAATTCCACTCGTATCTATCTATCATCCTACAAACTATTACCCTCTTCAAACTCGCCCTTCTTAGTCCTCTTTTTTTTTTTTTTACAAATTCTTGCAATGGCCTCTTCCTCCTCCAACAATGTGATTACTGCAGCAGATCTAAGGTATCCAGATCTGTTTCACAATTACAACTTACTATGCTCTCGCCCCATTCATGAAGGTAAATTGGTTAACTTCGACGATTTCATGCTATTTAACTTAGACAACTATCTCCCTGAACTCAAACCTCTACTAGGATCTTCATCCCAAGCTGCCTACTATCCTGAACTAGTTCGACTTTTCTATACAAACTTTTCCACTGATCATGAACAGACTACAATCACCAGTAAAGTCCGAGGAAAGCTGATGTTCTTTCATGCTTCCTCACTAGGTAGAATTCTAAATCTGCCTTCCACCGGCACCGACCTCAACACCATAGTACCTATCGAACGATCGGTACTTCGAAAAATTCTTCTCTGTACCAACTTCCATGGCACATGAGGAATCTCCAACCTCATGCTCAATTACTTGCCCAGATTCTTCTCCACAACATCTATCCCAAGCTTCCCCGCAAGGGATTAGTTCCACGAAAAATCTCTCCTTATCTATGCAATATTTTCCTCTACTCCGATAAACTGGTCCTCCATTCTTTTCGACCTTTTCATTCGTTACCAGAAATTCAAGCCTCTTCTTTTCGGGTGTTTTATAACTCCCATCCTAAAATACTTCAAAGTACCCCTTCACAACGAAGTCATCCTCCGTCCCTCTCAGGTCCTCGATGCTACCACCTTCAATCTAAGGTCCCTGCACATGCCCGGCTCTGATGAAGAAGATCCAACATCCACCTTTGATTACTTCTCTGCAATGATGGATATCGAGCGCTCTTAGGATCGTATCCTTCGCAATCAAGCCCTGTTGCAACAAACTCGTCAAGCTCACCAGCAGAATCGTGCCGACCGAACACATCAACCTACTCCACCTTCGGGATAAACTTATTCTTATTGGACTGTAATAACTTTAATTTATGGTATGTAATAACTCTCTTACTCTGATCCCTTCCTTTTCGTCTATGACAAAGGGGGAGAAAAACTTGTCTCCATTATTGGAGAAACATACTCGTATTCAACATTTTTCAATATTTTTATAAGTATTATTTCTATGCATAATGTCTTTTTGACAGGGGGAGCATATTTTGTCATCATCAAAAAGGGGGAGAATGTTGAGAAACTCTGTTTTGATGTCACATAATATGATACACTGTCTCATTTGATTCTATATAATATGATAATATGCCTTCTTGAAAAATGTTATATTATGACTGGATATGTTATGCCATAAATCTAACGAGTATTTGATGCAAGGATATCTCACCCAAAAAGGATGGAGTCCTCCTGTTCAAGTACAACTATGGTGCAATCATACTCCTTGAAGAAAAGCTTGATGAGCCATGCATTACTAAAGAGCATCCAAAAAGTTCGGCTACCCCAAGATTGAAGATTGTATTTTTCTTCTTTAGAGTCATATGTAACAGAACCTTCAGAAGCATGCATATTGCATAGTACATAACCATTCATAAAAGCCATATTTCATAAAAGTATACGATAGTTTCAAAAAGCTCCTTTTTGAAAACAAATCATTGTACCTTCTTACAACCCTTCATGAAAAAAGTATTTTGACATGACTTCAAAATGTAATAATTGTACCTTATATCATATACAAGACAACTTGAAAAGTAATGTTTTTAAAGGGAGAAAAAAGACAAAACATAAAATCGGCTACACCAAGAAAAACAAATATAATACTAATTGAAAAGACTCTAGTTACCTTCTTTAAAGAAATGATTTCAAATATAGGAAAAAGACAAAACATGAAATCGGCTACACCAAGAAAAACAAATATAATAAAGTTTTTGAAATGACTCTAGTTACCTTTTTATAAACCCATAGAATGTTGACTTACTTGAAGTCATCATTCTCTTTGTACAAGTATTAAATACCTCCTGTAAAGAATCCTTGTTAAATATCCTTCTCAAGAATGTCGACCTTCTTGTAGTCCTCATTCTCTCTGAAGACTTTGAAAAACACAACATAAAGAAAACACTTGACATGACCATGTACAAATAAATATCTCAAAGCACTCATTGTACTTACACTCATTTAAAGTAAAGAAGTACTTATGTACCTCAAAATCATTAATTAGAATAAAGACAAAACTACAATCCAACGTTCAATGTACTATTGTAAGAAATAGACTTTTTACATAAAATATGTATTACCTAAAATATTACAACGACTAGTGTACCCCATACTTCACTGTTTATGGAAAAAGGCATTCTCGAATTTCTCTAAAGATGTTTTTGAAAATGACATGACATTTTACATCTCAAAAAGGCTATGATTTCAAAAAGCAACGACTACTTTTTGAAAAGCTATATAAACACACTCAAATAAACTATTCAAGATGGAATGGAATAGACGTGTGAGCTTACAACGAGAAAAATTCCTATTCAATATTTGAAAAAGAGAGCCTTGAAAAAGAAAGAGAAAAAGAAAAGAAAGAAAAGAGAAAAAGTCAAGTCCAGCTCTTTGACAAAAAGCATCCTCTGAGTGACAAACAGAACATTCTGAGAATCCTTCATTTGTGCATTCATATCATTCTGAAGGTTCTATAGGAAGTATTGTAACTCTGTTATTCACTGTTTTCCTTCTTTGTTGAAAGAAGTAGACCTCTGTGAAAGAGGGTGTTGCCCTTCTCTGTTGAGAGAAGAAGACCTCTGTGAAAGAGGGTGTTGTCCTTCTAAGTTGACGGAAGAAGACCTCTGTGGAAGAGGGTGTGCCCCTTCTCTGTTGAGAGAAGAAGACCTCTGAGGAAGAGGGTGTTATACTATTTATCCGGTGACTCGGATGTTATAGTGGAAAGCTCAAGTGGTTTGCTTGGGGACTGGATGTAGGTCTGGGTACTGACCGAACCAGTATAAATTATGTGTTTTATGTGTTGTGCCTTATTGCCTGATTATTTTATTTTATCGATCTTTATCGTATTTCACTATTCACCCCCCCTCTAGTGGAATTTCACTTTGGAGCTTAATCATCTCCTTGGCCGACATATACTCAAGGATTTCTTCACGTGACTGATCTAGAGAAGTAAAGTCACGTTTAAAACTCCAATTGTCGTGCTTTTTCTTCTCTTTCTGTTGACTCAATTTTTCACTCCACTTCGAAGACTTTTCTTTCTGACTTGTATGATCTCCCTTGTTATCTTTGCAATCGATGCGGTTGGCATCGGTGAAGAAGGTGAAATTTGTCTTCTTTTCTGAATCTTGATTATTCCTGACGGGGGTGATGCCATCATAGAAGTCTTTGCTCCTGAAGAGCTTCTTGTTCTTGTCACGGGCTTGCAAATCTTTAATCATCTTAGCCATTTCCTTCAGCTGTATTTGGACTGGATCATCCATTGTTTGATTTTTTAATTTATAGGTTGTCCCTTATCTATGAGGGGATCTTTAAAATGTTTGTTGAACTTTATACTCTTCATCAGTGTCACCTACCGATTTTGATTCATCAGATGTATCCTCATGTTGGATATGTTTCTTGGATATCATCAGATGCTTCTTCAGTGTTTGGCCTTTAGTCATCTTCTTGCTAGATATCTTGCCAGAATTGGCCTCTGCTTGCTCCGTCATCATCTTCTGAAACATGACATACATCTGGGGATCAACATCATGTTTGATCTGCTGATTTTTATTTCTGATAGATCTTGAAGCGGCCATTTCCTGTTCGGAGGCTGGCGAGTAACTGATACGCTGAACAGGTGTAATTTTTCTGTCAGACCTTTTCTGAACCATATAAGGGTGCAAATACTCTCTGCAAGGCAAAACTGAGGATTAGTTGCTGAAAATAGTTTTGAATAGGAAATATTTGCTGGATATTTCGATTGACAATTTGAAGGTTGTCCCATTACTAAGAACTAAGTCATCGTTGGAGTCACGACAATTGCGCTGCTATTCTTTGCAAAATAAACAACTGGAAATATGCCTTGTTACCTAGGCGAGGTCGTCAAACCAAGATGAAAATTAAAGGAATTGTATTGAAGGAAAAACATGATTTTATTAATAATATACTTGACAAAAGTGAGGGGGACAGACAATTTTCCACCACTCCTGATAATCAGAGGACACTCGAGGACCAGGAAAAATAGTGAGAGTAACAAAAGAATCTCAGCCATGTCTGGCAGAATGGTATGCTCTGGACCACTGATCTGATGTGAGATCGAACTCTGGCAAGATCTCTGATAATAGACGAATTTCTATGCACTTCTGTCTCTGAGGGAACTGCCTGACACAGCGCTCTGGATGATAGTATGCGCAGAAGAAGGGGCCAAGTAGCCTAAACCGCTTGTTGTATGCATAAGTATATCTAGGAGGTGATTCCTGACGATCAAAATAGTCTCACACGACTTCTTCCTCCTGAAGGTTATCGATCAAGAATCGGTATTGCGCAACCGGAAGAAACTTTTCACCATTGTATCTAAATAAATTGGCTCGGGCTGGCACATGCTGGAGGAACCAAGACTGCAATGCCTAGGTGCAGCCTTCGACTAGAATTGATTCTCTGAGTGTGAAACGGGTCAACCCTCGGTATATAAAAGCGAATGCGGCCATGGCTATGGAGAGGCGGTTGGTCTGTCGACTTCCCCACCTTCGCAAAAGTTAAACTATCCTGATATCCATATAATTCTGTCCATCTAGAAAGAGAGCCAATCCCATGGTGCATAAGACCATCGCATGCTGGATTTTTTCTCGAGCTGTTCGAGATAGGGAATTGACTTACACAAATGCCCCATACTGTCTATAGATTTCAAGTAGGTTCACATATTCATTTTCATTCTCCTCTATCAATGGCCAAGACTTGCGTCCTGTCATGCGGGCTAAAGCGTCTCGGGGATCCAGACCCTTGACATTGATCAAAAATTATTTCTCCAATTGATCTCCTGGCTGACCAGCTGGTTCAGGTAATCTCATAGTCTCTGAGAATTCGTCCATCAACAAAGTCATTTCCCCCCATGGAAACCAGAAGGTACTAGTGCTCGGGTTCCACCGCTCTGCTAGTGCATGGATCAAATTGGCGTTGATTGTCTGTTGTCTCACTGCGGATGCCAGTTCTAATCCACAATCGCTCAAGTGGTCCAAAAACATACGAGAGAAGTTTTTGAGCCATGAATAATACCACCGAGGAATGAAGGATCCGGTGTTGAGGACTCGATATTCAGGAAGACCTTGTCGCACCTCGTAGGAGATATGATCCTCAGGAAAGGCTGAATCAAGTTGATTGGATGCCATCAGACTGAAAAACATGAAAAATTGGAATATGACTTAGGAAAATACAGGAATTTTGAAAAAGATGCATGCAGGATGTAAATGAAGCAGAAAAATAGAGATCCAGAAGAAAGGAAGGATGGAAAATCACCTGGAGTTTTGAGGAAGAGAATTTGGAAAATCGTCCAGGGTTTGAATAAAACAGAATTTTTTAGACAGTATATGAAAACAGATGGAGAAACTGGGGATTTTTTAAAATTGTCCAGTATTTTAGAAAACTTGCAAAAAAATGTAATAAAAGAATCTGACATTCAATCACATCCTGTACAAACAAGTATGCACATACAGCATTCTCTAAAGGCTGACTCTAGATGCACAAGTTTTGAAATAGCTTTAGAACCTTAATCCTAACTCTAAGGTTCAGATCATCTGTGTCCAATCATGCCATGCCTATATACTCGAGCCAAGGCTAAATGTACGTGACCTAAAATCAATTTCTCCAGTTCTAGGTTCAAGTTTTTCAACATCCTTGAGTTCCTGCCAATATACGTTAGACTATGGCCCTTGGTACGTGGCAGGGGGGGCTTCACCCAAATAGGTGGCCCAGTTGTGAGGCTTTGTCCCGAACTATGGTTCTGGAAGAAAGCCCAGCAACATGAAGACCGGGTAAAGATAGGTGGGGTGGTTTTTGAAAACATGATCACATGCAAGCAAACAGATTGCTCTAAGTCCTGAAGAGATAGAATTTTGAAATATTCGAAGAAGCAAGCATTGTTTTCATACAATTCCTAGATTAAGGAGTGTTGTATTAGACCTGAGTCTATGTGAGCATGAATAATTCTCCTCAATATGGTCCTACCAAAGCATGCCTAGTCTACATGCAATCCATGTCAGCTGGGTTCAAGTCTAGGCTCCTAGGTTCACATGATATCATGAAATAATAGTTGAAATTCCATGGAACACGGTTTTGACAATTTGAACTAAGTTAAGCACATAATTAATGAGGCGAAGACAGGTCCCATCCCGGTCGCCAAACCTGTTATCATCGCAAAATTTTACTTTTGCAAGTCAAACTGACCTTTGAAAAAGATTTTGAAAATAACTCGCCTCCGTTTTTAAAATGCAGGATAATTTCGAATAATGGGACTCGCCTATCAGTACGAGGTTCAACCGTTCCTGGTGCCTTTACCAGGGGTAATCAAACCAAGGATCAAAAGTGTGCTTAGCTTTGCTCAACTTGTCTAAATCATGTTCTATTTCCTAAATGCACAAAGAATCGGGCATGTGCTATGAATTTTCTGAAAATGCAAATTTGAAAACATGATGTTTGCTTCAAAGTTTGGAGAAAATACTTGGAAAATTCTTGGAAAAGATGTCACTTGGAAAATCATGAATCATGGTGAAAGAATATTTCTGGGGAAAAAGAAAATCGATTTCTGAAGAATCCAAGTGTTTTGTAAAAATGGATTTCTGAGGAATTTCAAGTAACTTTGGAAAAACTTGATTTCTATGAATTCAGACTTTGAAATTGAATATATAACTTGGAAAATCATGATTTGAACTTGATAAATACCTGAAATATCATTTGAAAGCTCAGAGTTTTGAGAAAATCGATTTCTGAGAAAGATTTAGAAAATTTTAAGAAAATCGATTTCTCTGAGTTGGAATTGGAATTTGCAAATGAATGAAATGAATGAATATCGATTTGAAAGATTTAATTTTGAGGAATTGAGAAAATCCTTTTATATTTTTGAGAAATGCAGTGCATTTTGAAGTTAGCTTAAGAGTGTGGGCTGAATGTGGCTAATACGAAGATCATAAATCTGGGTCTCATTCGTATTCTGACTATGGTCATAAATATGAATTCAACCGAGTTTGTCAACTCCTAAAGAGCTTGTGCACGTGTCATTCGTGTAGACCATGGTGAATTTATAAAAAAATATGCTTGAATGATGCATTCATCATATATTAAAATTTGCAGAATTAAACCTTATGCAATGCAAATCCTAATCTAAGCAGAAATTGAAATTCTTATTTCAAATTTAATTATAATTTACATCACTAATTGAATTTAAAAAACTGAAAATAAAGTCTTCAATATCTCTGCAAAACTAGAAAACTTGTTAGTGAAGATATGTTGGTTTTTCTAGATTTATCCTGTAATATCTGAAAATTACTGGATTTTGCAAGATATAAGCTTTTTTCCATGATTCCATGAGATAAACATAATGAAATAAGAAATAAAATTAAAGAAATATGAAAATTATATTTGAAAAATTGAAATTGGGGTTAAAATGACTAAAATACCCCTGATAACAAGACTATGGCCTTAAAATCAGGGTTTTCAGAAATATATTTTGTAAAATGAAAGTTTTAAAATTCAAATAAGGATAAATAAAACATAAGATGACATAATATAATTAAAAATATAAAAATTAGGGTTTAGAATTTCGAAATTGAGGTCAAATGACCAAAATGCCCTTGATAGCAAGACTATGGCCTTGAAATCAAGGTTTTTTGAAATAAATTTTGGTAAAAACTTTGGATTTAGGATTGAAATAAACAGAAATTGACCATGAAGCATACTAATATGATTATAAACATGAACATATACACGAAAATCAAGAAATATCATGAAAATCACGATTTAAGCAGTGTTTTGGGATCCTACGGGCACTCTGTTTTGCAATTTGGCTCATCTAAGCATCAAATGGATTCTAAAATTGATAAAAATTGGTACCTGCACTTTTTATCACCCTAAAATCAGATTGAAATCATAAAAATATATTTTTGACATTATTCCAATTCGAAAATTACATTAAAACCCTAAAATATGTTATTTTTACCCATGGTCACATATCAGTTTCAGTGTTATACCCGAATCAGGGGTCAATCTAGCATGAAAATTTCTGAAATTTTACAGAGGTCAACTAGACAAAAAATCACAGAATCTCTATTTTACAGATTGGAAAAATCATCTCTGGTGAGGGAGATACCCTTCCGGCAATCTGGACCTAAATATAACGAATCTAAAATTGATTAAAACAGGTACTTTCGGTTGAAAATACAGAAATAAATATCAAACCTCATCAAAAATTTCTATAATTTTAGCAGTTAGCAGTAGATAGAAAAATAATGAACTTTATTTTTTACATATCATGAATCGGATCTACGGTTTGAGATCTATGATCAGTACAAGTCAAATTAGGGTTTTTATAAATCATAACGAGTTTTAAAAGATGGATCCGACTTTCTGACAGAGGAAAAATACCAAATAGAAGCAAAAAATTATGAAAATTTTACAGTAAATAGCCTACATCAACAAGAAGCCACTGTACTTTACGGATCTCAAATCGGATATTGGGTGAAAGAAATAACACCTTTGCAAATTATGCTTGAATTTAAACAATGATTTTAATCAACAGAAATTCCAATTTGACTTTGTATTTTATTAATAGGGTTCCCCAATCTCAAAATATCTTTTTTTCAGTAGTTTACTGATAAATCCGTGAACAACATATAAAAAAATCAGAAATTTTTAATGATTATTTCAATACGAACTAGCATGCTTTCTACTGATCTGAAATTAAAATATGCAAAAATTTAAGAAACACTAAAAAAATATGATTTAACCATGAAAAACCATAAAAATTATCTAATTAGCAAAACAAAATTGATTTTGATGATGAAACACATGTAATAAACATTAATATTCTAAAAAAAATAAATAAAACACAAGGAATCCATGGTTGGAATTGCTTTTACCCTTGAAACCATGGATTTAATCCATTTAATTGGATAAATCTCATGTTTTCTTGGTTAAAAATATAAAAAATAATGCAATAAATGATTCTAATGGATTAGAATCATGGAAAACAGCATGGAATAGGGTTAGATCATCTTATTAAATTGAACTTGAAGTTCTTGAGGTTGAATCCATGGTTTAATCCATGAAAGAGGAGGTGCCAATGGTGAAATCTAATATAAAATCATAAAAAACTAATAAAAATAATAAAATAATGTTAAAAAAAACTCACCTTAGGGTTGCAAATTCAATGGAGGAAGAAGAGGTGCTGGAGAGAGGAGGGAGACCACGAAAATTTGAGAGAAAAACAGCCTCCTTTTGACCTCTTGAAGTCCCTCTTTTATCGGTTTTCAAAAAGTCACTTAATTAGGGTTAATTAAGAGGTTTTTCTTTTTTCAGGACTCTTTCTAATAAATCCACTAAGGACCAACGATTTTCCTAGAAAATTATAACCTAAATGGACTCTAATTAATCCCTAATTAACACCTAATTAAACCCTAGAAAGTCCAAATGTGGCACCACCTAGTATGGACCCACATTTGGTTTTTAAAACTTGAATTTAAAACCTTTAAAAACCAATGGTTTAAAACTTAAATAAAATGAATTTTCAAAATTGCTTTTGACTCTTTTAAACCCCTTAACCTAACTAGGACAATGACTAACCCTAGTCTAACCTTGACTTCTTCAAATGTGGCGCCACCCCGAGTGGGCCCCACTTGAATTTTCAAAAACTATTTTTAAACTTGAAAATGAGAGTTTTTTCAAAAGATATTCAAAAGTAGACTTTGAGATTGAAAGTTTTGAAATGGTACAGAGTCTTGACTGAGTCAGAACTCCTCTGGATATGGCACCAACTGAGGGGGGGCACATCAAGGTTTTGAAATTTTGAAATAAAGACTGAAATTGATTTTAAAAAGGGGTTAAAATCACAGTTGAAATTCAAAGTTTTGAAAATAGAGTTCTACTCTGGGCTAGAGTTCTGAAACTTTAGGACTCTGAGAATTTGAATTTTAAAAGCTGAATGAAGGAGTTTTTGAAAGATTTTATAAAAAATGGTAAAATAAGGCAAAAAATGCAGTCAAGGTTAGAGTCCTAACTCAACCGAAACTCTGAAATAGAGTTTTGAATCAACTAGGACTACAAAATAACCTAATTTTTTAAAAACAAATGGAAAAGAGTAAAAATAGAAGAAAAAACAGACTCTAGAACAGACTTCTGACTAGATTAGGACTTTGGGACAGAGTCCGGATCGGACTGAAACTCTAGATTTTTTTGGTATTTTCTGAAAAACAGATAAAAGAACTTGTGAAAACAGTAACAAATATTGAAATAAAACAGAGTTCTGATTCAACTGAGACTCTGAGGACAGAGTTCTAATTGAACTAGGACTCTCATATTTTTGAATTTTCTGAGAAAACAAATAAGAGAATTTTGAAAAATAGTTAAAAACAGGATAAAATTGAAGTTTTGGTTCAGAGTCCTGATCTGATTAGGACTCTGAGAAAGAGTCCTTATTCGATCAGAACTCTAAGAATTTTTTGTTTTCTGATAAGCAAATGATGAAATTTAAACAGAAATTTTGAAAATCAGTGAAAATGGAGTGAGAAAACAAACTTTGGATAGAGTCCTGATTTGACCAGGACTCTGGGGCAGATTCCTGATCTATCATGACTCTAGGATAAAATCCCAGAATTTTGAAATTCTTTGATAAAAGTGTAATAGTTTTGATAGATGGAAAGATTTTTGAAAGATTCTCTCAAAAATTGAAATCAGGATCAGAGTCCTGATCCAACTAGGACTCTCTGAACAGAGTCTTGTTTTGACTTAAACTCTGAGTTTTGACTCATTTTGAAAGATTTGGTTAAAAATAGGTAAAAATAGTGACAAAAGACAGAGTCCTAATCCGACTGAAACTCTGAAGAAGAGTCCTAATCCGACTGGGATTCTTAAAGAAGAGTCCTAATCCAACTAGGACTCTGGGATTTTGGTCAAAACGGAAGATTTTAAAAGGTTTTCTCCAAAAATAGGTAAAAAAAGTAGTAAAAAGTAGAGTTCTAATCCGACTGGGACTCTGGAAAAAGAGTCCTGATCCAACTAGGATTCTAAGATTTTGGCCAAAACGGAAGAAATGGACAAGGGATATGACCATAACTGGTTTAAAATCATAATGGTGTTTTAAAAAGGTTCAAAAATATTCAAACAGATGAAAATACAGAGTCTTGATCCAACTAGGACTCTAAAATTTTTGATATTTTTTATAAATGAAGGAATCCAAAAGCGACATCACCTAAATGGGTCTCACCTGAGAATTGAAATCAGTTGAAAATTGAGTTTAAAACAAATCCAGATTATTTTCTGAGAAAACATTTCAAAATATAAGATCCTGGGGGTTGGCAAATGACAGAATGCTGATTAAAAACCAAGGTTTTAAAATTTATTTTGAAAGAAAAAAAATTAAAACTCGAATCTGGATTAAATATTTTGAAAACAGGAGTGTTGGATCTCGAAAATGAGATGTAATGACATGCAATGTCATGCAATGCTATGCAATGCAATGAAATGGTATGCCAAATGCATGCAATGATAAGCAATGACACATGAAATATATAAACACTAGATGAGGGTGAAAATTTGGGGTGTTTACACTACTACAGTAAGATGAGTACAAGATCAATGCTAGCACAAGTAAGTAAAGTAACTAACACCATAAGTCAGTACCAGTCAGCAGTTATTCCCTTTCTAAGATATAGACATACGTGAGCTCTCTCATGGACCAGGGCCACTGCTCAAAGACTCCAGCCAAGTCGAAACCCACAACAGTGTATTGCTTATACCCTATGGCGTTCGAGTTGTCATTCCTTATATTTATCACATGTGTAACATGCATCTCATATACTGATGTATGTCCCAACACACCAAGATGTACCTCTCGAGGTACGTACTAGATAGTACATATGTCAAGATATGCTATGCGCTTATGTGAAGCTAAAAGCCATACTTCCTCAAGTTCTTTGCACAAGTAAGGATATAGAGGCAAAATATGTATGCATAATCATGATAAACACATCTCATTAAGTGACAATGTGTGAGTGAGTGTATCAATTTACATTCTTAAGCTATATATAATGTATAAAGCATAATCAAATCATGATTGCATATACATATTGATGATGCATAAATATTACATTTTCTTAACACATTTTCACTGCATAAATGCATCATCTATAGGTTTAAGGTCCACACTTAGGTGCATAATGATGTTATAGAGCTATGGTTCAAAATTCATCGAAATCGGACTTAAAATGAAGAAATTATGGCATTTACAGTGTAACGGGTCAAACCTCGGAGCAGATTTGAAGGATTTGGATCCAAACATCCATTTGGACCTTGGATCTGAACCAAAATGCATAAATTCTACCTAGCTCCATCCCACTTAAGTTTTATAAAATCAATTTCTAAAAACTTGCTCCTACATGAGGCGCCCAGTAAATATTTAGTTTTTAACCCTTTTCTGGAAAAATACCAAAATAAGCCCAAATAGTTAAAAGGGAAGTGATGCCCAGCTTGGAGATGTCTTTGCTTTGGTTTTTGTGCCCTAGGGGCACGAATCTTGGTCCAGCCTCTTCTCACCTCTCACCCCATGCCATTGCCATTGGAGCTTGAAAATATGCTTGAGATCCAAGCATTCTTTCTTGCCTCTCTTCCATACCTCTTCGTTTCTTTTACATCCCTGTTGGTCAATCTCATGTATGCTGTGTTTTGGAGGTGCAGCTGAGGTTGAAGACACTTTCTCTTGCGTGGAAGTGCGAGACATTCCAATAAGAGGGATCGACTCTACCTCCATCCGATCTTCTATACCACTCGATCGAGAATCGGTTCATCCTCCATCTTTGGTGGACTTCAAACGCGTTGCAGCTGCATAATATTGTTCCATGGTGTATTTCCAGCATCACTGAGGTCCCTCGTGGTGCGAAAGCCTAGCAAAGTCCGCTCTTTCCTTCCCCTCAGTCGTCGGATCGCCTTAGAGGTTAGATCTTCCCATCCACTGCTTCTAGATAAAACCTATACTGTGCGTGAGTTATGTGTTGTGTTTTTCTATTTTTTGTAAGCCTTAGTGTAGATATTTCGTGCATAAACCAGCACGTATATGTGTTTAGGTGTGCTTTTTAAAAAATCATGAGTTGCATTTCAATGTTAGCGTTTTTGGGTATGTGCATGAGGTTTGTATTTTCTGTTTGAATATGCCTGCGTTTTCTCCATTATTCTGCCATTAATAGTTAGATTTGAATATGTTCCTTCCAGCAGTAGATTACTAGAGGTTAATAACTGATTTCATTTTTGATTTCGTGGTAGTGTGATTGGTTCTGTGAATAGCTAGTTATGTAGTTTAGATTAATCGTTGAATGTTAAAATATTGTAGCGTTTTCTGTAGTTTTCAGTTTGATAAATTAGTTTCATTTAATTAATTGGTTATATAAAATTATGTAGATTTCATATTGTGGTTGTACTGAATTTCTGTTTTATGTTTTAGATTAGTCGATGGTAGTTAAAAGTTCCTATGGTGTTTTCTGTTTTGATTAATTTCCAGCATATTGGTTGTTTAGTTTTTAGGTTTCTCAGTTTTTAGAGTTCCTGCATAAATGTGTATTATTGTAGTTTAGATCAAATTATGTTTAGTGATTGTCGTTCTAGTGTTAGATGAGAATTAGTATAATTACGTGTTGTCTTGTAGAATTGATAGAGTAATTTGTTCTAGTGTAGTTTTGTTTAACTTCTGTATATAATATTAAGGTATGTTAATGTTGCTGCAATTTAGAATAGATTAGTATAGATTAATGTTAGTAGGAATTAGTGAATTTCATTTTAGTCATATTAGGATTAATTCAATTAGATAGATTTTTATTTTCGATTTTACTTCTTATTCATGCCCTTTGACTAATTTATATATATATTAAGATAGTTAGATTAATTTTATTTTAGCTTCGTTAGTTAATTAGTGGAGATTTTAGATGAGGGGCACTATGGTCTTAGTCAATGAGGATGCGTTTTTGGTAGGAGGCGTACCCATCTGAATTCGTGAGATATAATTGAACGAAAGTTGATTTTTCTCCAGCTAAAGAATTAATGTCTTAGCTTTTTAAATGTGGAAACTCCCCTTTGACTTTTAAAAGATTTTCTAAAACTGGTTTACACGATTTTGGTAAGAATTGAAAGGTTACATTCTCTTTTAGAGCCAACCAAAAACGTGTGTGGTGTTTTGGGGAAGGTCTTCACAAAGGACTTCTTATTTTTAAGGAAAATAATTTAAAACGTGTGGGGTCCACTAGCTAGACGGTTTTTAAAGAAAAAGCTTTCCTAATGTTCTATTAAGGCAAGATAGGATGGAGTTGGCTCCTACCAAATTCGTGCTTTAGCTTTTAAAGCCCTAATTACTAATTGATTAATTTGAATTAGCATTGATTAGGTACTCATCAATTTAGGAATGTTTGTAATAGCTTAGATATTCTAAAATCATGTATTACTATTTAGGTAGGTATTAATATTAGATTATATTCTATTTAGTGTTAAAGTAATTAGATTAGGTTTGTAAAAATCGTGTATGACTAATTAGGTAGGTATTAACATTAGTTGTATTTCATTTAGGGGTTTTAATTAGATAGATTTATTAGTGGTTGACCCTTTTAGTAGGTAGTGATATTAGCTTACTTTTCATTTAGGAATTAAATTAAATTAGGATTGCATTATTGTTTTAGTAAGCACCAATTAAGTACTTACCATAGTTAGTATATAGGGTGGTGTGGACCCTAGTCAAAGCCTATCCTAAACTACCCCCTAGCTAACCCTTAGATAGTTAGTTAACCCTAACCGACCCTAGTCAACCATAGCTAATTAATGTTAACCATAGTTAACCCTAGATAGTTAACTAACCCTAGGTATCTAACCTTAGTTAGTACTTATCCCTATTTAATGTCTAACCTTAGTTGATTAACCTTAGGTAGCTAGTTCACCTTAGTTAAACCTAACCATACCTTATCTAACCTTAGTTCACCATAACCCTAGTTACATTAGTTAGTGGCTAACTCTAGTTACGTTATTATTAGATTAATGTCGTGTTCCATTAGGTTTTAGAATTAATACTAGAATAGTTAGTGAATTAATTAGTTGTTATTAGTTATAGTTATTAGTTAAATACTTAGTTAATTAGTTAGTTTAGGTAGATAGAATACATTAGGTTTAATTAACTTCATGTATTTAGATAGTTTAATTAGAATAGGATCTTAGTTAAGTTAGATTAGAATTAACGATTTGTTTATATTAGGTTTAACATTAGTTGTTTAGTTCTTTTAGTAATTTATGTAATTAGTTTAATCGTTGCCCTTTTATGTAGTTTAACAGTAGATTAGGATTAGTTTAGGACTGTTTTGTAGTGCTAGTTAATGTTTTAATGTCATTAGTGGATTTATCTAAATGAATAGTGTACTGTAACTTAAACCCTGATTTTTACCCTATCGTGCACTCGTTATTTTATGTGGAAAATTTTGGAGTTTTCTGAAAATTCTTTTTCTATTCTCCACATGTGTGTTCATTGTCTGCAGACCAAAATTCAACTCATTTCGAGTTGATTTGGTCTAGTTTTTAAGCATTTTGTGAAAACAGCTTTTTCGGGTTTTTCAATTTCAGGCCTTGCTATTTCCAGAATTATCCTGATTTTGAAACACTTATATATGGAGATCCAGAAGGAATTTTTCAAATCCGTAAAGTATGTCAGATTTTTGAATTTGTTAAGAATGAAACAGAAGTGATTTTGTGGATTTTGGAATTCGTTTGATCTTTCAAATCATCGGTTTGTGAAAAGCTATCAAGGAAAACGAAACTATGACAATATTTCTTTTGACATGAAAATCTTATGGAATGAAGGCAAATACCTTGGAACCAAAAGGAGGTTGGATGCCTTGAGCTCCTCCCATTTCATGGATCAAAAAGGAGTGACGCTCAAACGCTCTCAAAACACAAAATTTAAAATCTACTCCACCAACAGCCATGCGTAGAATGAATGCACTCGGCTCTCTTGGTTTCACATACATGCCATATGCCAATCACTACGAAAACTGAAAAATACAAGATTGAAAATCCTTCACCTTGGGTTTTTGGTTGCTTTCTTGAGGCTACCATGAAAAGGGTACACAACACCCTTAAAAGGCTCACACTCTCCCACACACGACCTTGGAGAAGAAGGGAATGTGAGAGAGAGAGAGAATGAGAAAGAATGAAGGGAAGAGAGAGAAGGAAAATCGCCCCTTAAGGCTTTCCTTCTTTCTTCAAGGTATAAATACCTAGGGTTCTAGAATGCATGGCCAAGATCAAATCCGGAATGGATGGAGGGCTGGGGTGAAACACGCCCCTCCATGGCCGCCCACTCCACCTATCAAAACCCAATATTCAAAACTTTTAAAAAGGTCTTTCAAAATCACCACTTCTTGACAATTTAAAATACAATTAACATTTTGGCTAAATTACAGGGGATGTCCTTGGGTTGCCGCTCTCTACAACCAGTGCATGTGCACCCTTTTGGCTGCACTAAAGTCTTTACGAAAATGCCTTGGGCTGCCGCCCACTTGGCCAACCCACGGCTAGGATTCAAAAAGAAAGTTAGGGTTTTTACACCCCTGCCACCGCCCAGCTGGTCAACCATTGACCAGCTGGTCCTCATGGCCAAAAACGTCCTCTAGAGGGGCACCATATGGGTCTGGGCCACCTCTGGTCGATCCAGATCCAAAATGATAATGTAAATATTACATAAAATGCTCATTTAATGCTTTAAAAATCAAAATTGACTTCAACACATCATATACTTAGTTTCAAATTCTTGATTGACATGAAATGTTCAACGCTTGTTAGAGAAATTTCCCATCGTTTGTGAGAAATGCTCTCGTTACGACTCGCGTATTATTGATATGCAATTTTCGTAATTCACATGCACTGACGGTGTTTTTTTGTCGTATAGGTCTGAAATCCGAGGACAAACTAAATACATACATTATGAACTTACCCCTAAATTTTTAGAAGTTAATTCGTCCAGAATTGTGCTCTTCTAACTCATATATTATTCTTACGCGATTTCGGGTCTCGCTCGTTAAGAACCGAAATTCAAAGCATTATTCAAATTATATCTAATTACGTGCTACAACCTCATAAACATACGAAAGTATACACCTCAATTTTATGCAAACAGTGAATTTCTCATAAACATTTGTGGGTCTTACATCCTACCTTGCTTAAAAAGAATTTCATCCACGAAATCACAAAACACCAAACAACGACAAAATGGTCAGATCTTCTTCTGATGGTGCCTAATCGGCAACAACTAAGTCTTTAATAGACTTTCTAGGACAAAACTTGGCAATATGCCCTGATTGTCCACACTTGAAACACTTGCCATCGTAGCAAGGGCAAGATCCCAAAGCATGATCTTCATTGCATCGTTGACACTTTCGCTGAGCATTCGGTCGTTGGGATTGCCTTTGCTGGCAGTTCTGATGTACTTTCTGATGCTTCCGCTTTCTGCTAGGTGGTGAGGACTCCTTCCTACTAGAATTTTTCTCACTTGCAATCACAAAAACCTTGGTATGCTGCTCGGCATGGTCTTCATCCAATAGAGTAGCTACCTCAATAGCCTCTTCGAGCGAATTTGGTCCACTAGTGAACACTTTGGTTCTTAGAGTAGGCCTCAAACCACGAGCGAACTTCATTGCTCATTCATTTTCTGCAACGTAAACATTTGGACAATATCGCTCCAAACAACGAAACTTCATCATATAATCAGACAGGGTCGTCGTTCCCTGTTGCAGGTCTAAAATTCCTGCATCTTCTTACTTCGTTCATGCTTAAGAAAATATGCCGAGTTAAAACCTTCGACAAATTCATCCTACGTAACATTTTTGTCTTTGAATTTAACCGTAGAGATTGTGTCCCACCACTTCTCAGCGTGGTCTTTCAAACGATAGGTACCAAAGTTCACTTTTTGTTCCTCTGGGACATCCAAAATTTGAAAAATATGCTCTATCTCACATATCCACGACTCCGCAGCCTCAGGGTCTGTCTTACCCTCAAAAGCAAGAGGATCTAATTCCATGAAACGCTTATAGGTAACCGTACTTATGTTCTGCCCACCTTGGGCTACATGTTGAACGCTCACACCCATCGGTTGCATCGCAACCACTTGTTGTTGCACAGCCTCTGCAAGGTTGCTCACAGTGCCCATAATATTGTTGCATCTGGTCTTCCAAGTCATCTATCATGACAAAAAGACATAATAATTAATCGATAGGTTTGACAACTATGCTCGCTAAACAATAATTGCTGCAATCATTCAAAAATCATCGGGCGCACTACACATAATTCAAGCAAAATATACCACAACTTAATCGTGCAGCAACACGACATATAAACACGTTCCTCGAACAACCTCAAGCGACACCATACAAGTTCGCTATCGCTAGAAAGTCACCATTCTAGAAGACCAACGTTAGAGAATCACCACTCTAACACTACAAAACGAAGAGAATCGTCACTCATATGACATTATTAGGGAATCACCACCCTAGCGGCATCGTTAGAGAATCACTACTCTAACGGCATCATCAGAGAATCACCACCCTGACAGCATTACTGGAGAATCACCACCCTAGCAGCATCATTAGAGCATCACCACCCTAATGGCATCGTCAGAGAATCACCACCCTGACGTCATCGTTAGAGAGTCACCCCTCTAACGGTGTCACTGGAGAATCACCACTCCAACGACCTTCATTAGAGAATCACCACTCTAATGGCATCGCTAGAGAATCACCACCCTAGCGGCATTACTGAGGAATCACCACTCTAGTAGCGACATTAGGGAATCACCACTCCAATGGCAGTCTTAGGGAATCACCACCCTACCGACATCGTTAGAGAATCATCACTCTAACGGCATCATCAGAGAATCACAACCCTGATGGCATCGTCAGAGAATCACCACCCTGACGCCATCGTTAGAGAATCGCCACTCTAACGGCATTGTTGAAGAGTCACCATTTCAACAGCATCATTAGGGAATCACCACCCTAATGGCATCATCAAAGAATCACCACCCTGACGGCATTACTTGAGAATCACCACCCCAGCAGCATCATTAGAGCATCACCACCCTAATGGCATCATCAGAGAATCACCACCCTGACGACATCGTTAGAGAATCACCACTCTAACAGCATTGCTAAAGCGTCACCATTCCAATGGTGTCACTGGAGAATGACCACTCCATGTCCTTTATTAGATAATCACCACTCTAATGGCATCGCTATAGAATCACCACCCTAGCGGCATTACTGGAGAATCACCACTCCAGTAGCATCATTAGGGAATCACCACCCCAATGGCATCGTTAGGGAATCACCACCCTAATGGCATTGTTAGAGAATCACCACTCTAACGGCATCGTTAGAGAATCATCACTCTAATGGCATTACTGAAGAATCACCACTTCAGCAGCATCATTAGAGAATCATCACCCTAATGGCATCATCAGAGAATCACCACCCTGACGGCATTACTGGAGAATCACCACCCCAGCAGTATCATTAGAGCATCACCACCCTAATGGCATCGTTAGAGAATCACCACTCTAACGGCATCGCTGGAGAGTTACCCCTCCCATGGCATCATTGGCACTACCAGGAATCACCACCTAAACCATCTCTCCACAATCCTCCCGACAGTGGTTGGGAAACAAGAGTTCCCACAACGCTCTCATCAAGAGCAACAACACCCTGAAGATTAGTGTTATGCTATCCCCAAATACGACCCTCTCAGGAGTCAAATGACATCACCTGCAACACAAAAGCAACATGCTAAGGGAAAAACATCATTCACATTCTCATCAACAAGAACAACTGAGGATCATCAGTATCCCCTAACGGGATACACAGAGGCTCAACTGGAACAGACAAGGCTTTAGCCTTCTTTCCAAAAAGGTCACATCTAGACAGATACCCTTCATCAAAGACAGGGTTACAAACTTCCCCTATGAAGTTGGAAAGGACAAAACACTCACTTAGAGCCTTACACAACGATTCTTATCAAACTACATCATCTTCAACACGATTAGGATAAAAGTTTCAACCATTTCTATGAATCTTTAATCGTCTCCACCAACACAATGTGGAACGAGAAGAGCAAACTACGCAAGTAGTTCCCTAGGTCTTAGTCAAGAACTTCAACTCTCGCAGGAGTCGACTCGAATTAGCTTGGGAAACTATAACCACAAGCGTAAACGAGCCCCTTGGTTCCGACATTTGATACCTTAAGCCAAAAATACAAGGCCTAAACACGAAATTGTGTCTCACATCGGACGACACCCGAAAAGCACGCAAATTTTATCTAAACATGCAGGAGGAGCAATTAAGCAACAAAAACATAATTCTACTAAGATAAGCATACTTACAGTGCGATGGTCGATGCATGCAAGGACTTGAACCACACTTCTATAACACTACTCTGATACCAAATGTGACGCCCCAAAATTTCCGACTTTGAAAATCCTTTAGATTCTCAGGGTAAAATATTTATTTTTGAAAGGCATTCTGCGAAACGAAAAACTAGGAAGGGAAAAACAAGTGGAAAACTCTGGGCGGGTCATAGAGGAAAACAACAAGGATATGAAACATCTTTTATTTATCCCATTTTACAAATAGTACAACAATTCCCTTTTTCAAAAACACTGTCAAGATCTTTTGATGTTCTAGAAGTGTGGGTTCATGTCTTTCGCAGCACATCGAGCTCCATAGCACGCCTAGCAGCAAACACCTGTATCCCCATAAAACGGGGTCAGTACTCTTGCGAGCCGGTGAAAAGCAACAATATCGTATAATCATCTCTCAAGAGAAAAATGCATATAGCATGAAACATATGAAACAAATACATGTGCATGTGTTGGGCGAGTGCCCGTGCTACAGGTTTGAGTAAGGAAGCAACATGTGCAATAAGCAGAAGTAACAAGATTGGGTAATACGCACTACTGATACAACAAGTAACGAGTAGCAGCAAGTAAAGAACTACTACAGTAAGATGAGTACAAGATCAATGCTAGCACAAGTAAGTAAAGTAACTAACACCATAAGTTAGTACCAGTCGGCAGTTATTCCCTTTCTAAGATATAGACATACGTGAGCTCTCTCACGAACCAGGGCCACTACTCAAAGACTCCAGCTGAGTCAAAACCCACAACAGTATATTGCTTATACCCTAGGGCGTTCGAGCTGTCATTCCTTATATTTATCACATGTGTAACGTGCATCTCGTACACTGATCTCTGTCTGAACACCAAGATGTACCTCTCGAGGTACGTACTAGATAGTACATATGTCAAGATGTGCTATGGGCTTATGTGAAGCTAAAAGCCATACTTCCTCAAGTTCTTTGCACAAGTAAGGATATAGAGGTAAGATACATATGCATAATCATGATAAACACATCTCATTAAGTGAAAATGTGAGAGTGAGTGTATCAATTTACATTCTTAGGCTATACGCAACGTACAAAGCATAATCAAATCACGATTGCATATACATATGTCAAGCTAAAACAAGTGTCACACGCCTTAGTACGGGCCAATATAGAAATTACCAAGTTTACGTTTATCCACGTGCAAAGACTATTCGCGTAAGGATTTCGTGATATCACACATAATAGTGTAGTAGGTAAATTCTAAATATTTGCCCTTCCACAGTGGGTCGTCAAGGTACTACAAGGCCACTGTTGGCTCACCACATATTCGGCCACCCAAACGCGCCAAGCTCGAGGCACTGCATGTCAATAAGCCTTGTGACCCGATAGGACACACAACACGTGTCCAAACTGTCCCAAGTGTCTTACGTGGTCTGCAGGGCAGCGAACATGGGACAACAACTCACCAAAACAGGTTCTAACAACCAGACCTATGACCGGCGAGGCACCCGGGTGCTCCAACACCGGCGCCCACACCGCACCAAGCTGCGTACCAAGGAAAAAAAATTGGTGGTCTGGTCCTCAGGTCCAGACATAGGTTCAGCGTAGTCCCTGGTCTGAACCTTCATTCAGACCAGGATGTTGCTATAAGGTGGCAACCCGTCATGGCACCCAAGTCGGCAAGGTAACCTGGGTGTGGTTAGCACCTGACACACTCTCTGGTGCAACGATCAAATGGAAAAAAGGAAAAGTGCACAGGTCTGGTCCTCTGGACCAGACCATCTAGGTCTGACAAACCTTTGGTCTGAACCCATGGTTCAGACCAAGCATGCGAGTTAGAGGTCTGGGTTCCAAAGCTGGCAACCCGAGTGCGGCTAGCACCCGGCAGCCACTATGCGTCAAGGCTCAAACTAAGGTGGTTGGCCCACGGGTCTGGTTGTCTAAACCAGACCTTGAGCCCTAACGAACACCCTGATTTGAACACACAGTTCAGACCAGGCTCCTAGGCCAGCTAGGCTACCTAGGTGCCTTCGGTACCCGGTGGCCTGTCGCACGCGTTCAGAGAGAAAAGGGCTAAAGAGCATCTGGCTGAGCCCCTGCTTGGACCAGACTGCTCCTAGCTATGTCGGACCCAAATGGGTACAGACCAGGCGGAGCACACGGTGGTGCTGCAAAGAACCTAAGGGAGGAAAGGCATTTACATGGTCCACACGACATAAGAAAAATATATTTTTTGGTTCAATGCAACGATATGAGAAAACAATACGACCCCACAATATTTTTCAGTTGCATGCAATAACGAGAGAAGGAAAACAACTAAAGATGCACGGTTTGGCTGAAAGGAAAAACTCAAGGAAAACGAAACTACGACAATATTTCTTTTGACATAAAAATCTTATGGAATGAAGGCAAATACCTTGGAACCAAAAGGAGGTTCGGATGCCTTGAGCTTCTCCCATTTCATGGATCGAAAAGGAGGGACGCTCAAACGCTCTCAAAACACAAAATTTAAAATCTACTCCACCAAGAGCCATGCATAGAATGGATGCACTCGACTCTCTTGGTTTCACATACATGCCATATGCCAATCACTACGAAAACTGAAAAATACAAGATTGAAAATCCTTCACCTTGGGTTTTCGGTTTCTTTCTTGAGGCTACCATGAAAAGCATACACAACACCCTTAGAAGACTCACACCCTCCCACACACGACCTTGGAGAAGAAGGGAATGTGAGAGAGAGAGAGAGAATGAGAAAGAATGAAGGGAAGAGAGAGAAGGAAAATCGCCCATTAGGGCTTTCCTTCTTTCTTTAAGGTATAAATACCTAGGGTTCTAGAATAGACGGCTAGGATCAAATCCGGAATGGATGGAGGGCTGGGGTGAAACACGCCCCTCCATGGCCGCCCACTCCACCTATCAAAACCCAATATTCAAAACTTTTAAAAAGGTCTTTCAAAATCGCCACTTCTTGAGGATTTAAAATGCCATTAACATTTTGGCTAAATTACAGGGGATGTCCTTGGGTTGCTGCCCCCTACAACCACTGCATGGGCACCCTTTTGGCTGCACTAAAGTCTTTACAAAAATGACATGGGCTGCCGCCCACTTGGCCAACCCACGGCTAGGATTCAAAAAGGAAGTTGGGGTTTTTACACCCCTGCCACCGCCCAGCTAGTCAACTATTGACCAGATGTTCCTCATGGCCATAAATGTCCTCTAGAGGGGTGCCATATGGGTCTGGGCCCCCTCTGGTCGATCCAGATCCAAAACGATAATGTAAATATTTCATAAAATGCTCATTTAATGCTTTAAAAATCAAAATTAACTTCAACACATCATATACTCCTTTTCAAATTCTTGATTGACATGAAATGTTCAAAGCTCGTTAGAGAAATTTCCCATCGTTTGCGAGAAATGCTCTTGTTATGACTCACGTATTATTGATATGCAATTTTCGTAATTCACATGCACTGACGGTGTTTTTTCGTTGTATAGGTCCCAAATCCAAGGACAAACTAAATACAAACATTATGAACTTACCCCTAAATTTTCATAAGTTAATTCGTCCAAAATTGTACTCTTCTAACTCATATATTATTCTTACGCAATTTCGAGTCGCGCTCGTTATGAACCGAAATTCAAAGCATAATTCAAATTATATCTAATTACGTGCTACAACCTCATAAACATATGAAAGTATACACCTCAATTTTATGCAAACAGTGAATTTCTCAGAAAAATTTGTGGGTCTTACATCCTACCCTCCTTAAAAAGAATTTTGTCCGCGAAATCACAAAACACCAAACAACGACAAAATGGTCAGATCTTTTTCTGACGGTGCCTAATCGGCAACAACTAAGTCTTTAATAGACTTTCTAGGACAAAACTTGGCAATATGCCCTGATTGTCCACACTTGAAACACTTGCCATCGTAGCGAGGGCAAGATCCAAAAGCATGATCTTCATTGCATCGTTGACACTTTCGCTGAGCATTTGGTCATTGGGATTGCCTTTGCTGGCAGTTCTGATGTACTTTCTGATGCTTCCGCTTTCTGCTAGGTGGCGAGGACTCCTTCCTACTGGAATTCTTCTCACTTGCAATCACAAAAACCTTGGTATGCTGCTCGGCATGGTCTTCATCCAATAGAGTAGCTACCTCAATAGCCTCTTCGAGCGAATTTGGTCCACTAGTGAACACTTTGGTTCTTAGAGTAGGCCTCAAACCACGAGCGAACTTCATTGCTCATTCATTTTCTGCAACGTAAACATTTGGACAATATCGCTCCAAACAACGAAACTTCATCATATAATCAGACAGGGTCGTCGTTCCCTGTTGCAGGTCTAAAATTCCTGCATCTTCTTACTTCGTTCATGCTTAAAAAAATATGTCGAATTAAAACCTTCGACAAATTCATCCTACGTAACATTTTTGTCTTTGAATTTAACCGTAGAGATTGTGTCCCACCACTTCTCAGCGTGGTCTTTCAAACGATAGGTACCAAAGTTCACTTTTTGTTCCTCTGGGACATCCAAAATTTGAAAAATACGCTCTATCTCACATATCCACGACTCCGCAGCCTCAGGGTCTGTCTTACCCTCAAAAGCAAGAGGATCTAATTCCATGAAATGCTTATAGGTAGCCGTACTTATGTTCTGCCCACCTTGGGCTACATGTTGAACGCTCACACCCATCGGTTGCATCGCAACCACTTGTTGTTGCTCAACCTCTACAAGGTTACTCACAGTGCCCACAATATCGTTGCATCTGGTCTTCCAAGTCATCTATCATGACAAAAAGACATAATAATTAATTGATAGGTCTGACAACTATGCTCGCTAAACAATAATCGTTGTAATCATTCAAAAATCATTGGGCGCACTACACATAATTCAAGCAAAATACACCATAACTTAATCGTGCAGCAACACGACATATAAACATGTTCCTCGAACAACCTCAAGCGACACCATACAAGTTTGTTATCGCTAGAAAGTCACCATTCTAGACAACCAATGTTAGAGAATCACCACTCTAACACAACAAAACGAAGAGAATCGTTACTCATGTGACATTATTAGGCAATCACCACCCTAGCGGCATCGTTAGAGAATCACCACTCTAACGACATCATTAGAGAATCACCACCTGGATGGCATCGTCAGAGAATGGCCACCCTGACGGCATTACTAGAGAATCACTACCCCAGCAGCATCATTAGAGCATCACCACCCTAATGGCATTGTCAGAGAATCACCACCCTGACGGCATCGTTAGAGAGTCACCCCTCTAACGGTGTCACTAGAGAATCACCACTTAACGACCTTCATTAGAGAATCACCGCTCTAACGACATCACTAGAGCATCACCACCCTAGAGGCATTACTGAAGAATCACCACTCCAGTAGCATCATTAGGGAATCACCACCCAAATGGCATTGTTAGGGAATCACCACCCTAGCGGCATCGTTAGAGAATCACCACTCTAACGGCATCATCAGAGAATCACCACCCTGATGGCATCGTCAGAGAATCACCACCCTGACGGCATCGGTCGAGAATCACCACTCTAACGGCATTGTTGAAGAGTTATCACTTCAACAGCATCATCAGGGAATCACCACCCTAATGGCATCATCAAAGAATCACCATCCTGACGGCATTACTAAAGAATTACTACCTCAACAGCATCATTAGAGCATCACCACTCTAATGGCATCATCAGAGAATCACCACCCTGACGGCATCGTTAGAGAATCATCACTCTAACGGCATTGCTGAAGCGTCACCACTCCAACGGTGTCACTGGAGAATCACCACTCTATGACCTTTATTAGAGAATCACCACTCTAATGGCATCGCTAGAGAATCGCCACCCTAGCGGCATTACTGGAGAATCACCACTCCAATAGCATCATTAGGGAATCACCACCCCAATGGCATCGTTAGGAAATCACCACCCTAGCGGTATCGTTATAGAATCACCACTCTAACGGCATTACTGAAGAATCACCACTTCAGCAACATCATTAGGGAATCACCACCCTAATGGCATCATCAGAGAATCACCACCCTGACGATATTACTGAAGAATCACCACCCCAGCAGCATCATTAGAGCATCACCATCCTAATGGCATTGTTAGAGAATCACCACTCTAACGGCATCGCTGGAGAGTTACCCCTCCAACGGCATCATTGGCAGTACCAGGAATCACCACCTTAGCCATCCCTCCACAATCCTCCCGATAGTGGTTGAAAAACAAGAGTTCCCACAGCGCTCTCATCAAGAGCAACAACACCCTGAAGATCGGTGTTATGCTATCCCCAAATACGACCCTCTCAAGAGTCAAATGCCATCACCAGCAACACAAAAGCAACATGCTAAGGGCAAAACAGCATTCACGTTCTCATCACCAAGAACAACTGGGGATCATCAGTATCCCCTAACGGGATACACAGAGGCTCAACTGGCACAGACAAGGCTTTAGCCTTCTGTCCAAAAAGGTCACATCTAGAAAGATACCCTTCATCAGAAACAGGGTTACAAACTTCTCCAACGAAATTGGAAAGGAGAAAACACTCACTTAGAGCCTTACACGATGATTCTTATCAAACTACATCATCTTCAACACGATTAGGATAAAAGTTTCAATCATTGCTATGATTCTTCCATCGTCTCCACCAACACAATGTGGAACGAGAAGAGCAAACTACGCAAGTAGTTCCCTAGGTCTTAGTCAAGAACTTCAACTCTCGTAGGAGTCGACTTGAATTAGCTTGGGAAACTATAACCACAAGTGTAAACGAGCCCCTTGGTTCCGACATTCAATACCTTAAGCCAAAAATACAAGGCCTAAACATGAAATTGTGTCTCACATCGGACGACACCCGAAAAGCATGCAAATTTTATCTAAACATGCAGGAGGAGCAATTAAGCAACAAAAACATAATTCTACTAAGATAAGCATGCTTACAGTGCGATGGTCGATGTGTGCAAGGACTTGAACCACACTTCTATAACACTGCTCTGATACCAAATGTGACGCCCCAAAATTTCTGACTTTGAAAATCCATTAGATTCTCAAGGTAAAAAAAATTGAAAGGCATTCTGCGAAGCGGAAAACTAGGAAGGGAAAAATAAGTGGAAAACTCTGGGCGGGTCACAGAGGAAAACAACAAGGATATGATGAAAGTGCAGTAGGATTGAGGCAACGAGCACTAGAGGGGGGTGAATAGTGCTTTTAAAAATTGCCTGCGGAATATTAACGGATTTTGCAATTTGAAAAGCAATCACACAAAGGAACACAAGAATTTATCTTGGTTCGGTCTTTCCCGACCTACATTCAGTCCCCAAGCAAAAACCCGCTTGAGATTTTTACTATCAACCTTGTGTAACTACAAGATCATACACAGACCAAATCCGGTCTCACTTCCAGTAACACACCTACTGAAAGCAAACAACTCCTTTAAACCAAGGAGTCCTTCCTTTTACAGAAAATAAGTAACAACTTACAATACAACCTATGAGCCCTTCTTTTGAATGCAAATGAGATGCAATTGGCTTTTGAGACTGTTGAAATACTCTACTCACGAATTCACTATCTCTCAAAGGAATTTGAGTAAAAAACTAAAGTGAAAAATATCACGTGAGTGAGAAAATGAATATGAGTGAAAAGCAAAGAGTAATTGATCCAAATTGATTAAATTGAAGTGTTTTTTAGTGTAAAATGCACTCATATTTATAGTTGAAAGTTTTCATATGTTGAGGGTATGAAAAGGTGTCAAAACAGTCCATTTTGAACGATCAAAACGTTTGAAAAATGAAAAGACACGCCTTTTTGAAGTTTCAGGAAAAATGGCAAAATTAGTCGATTGAAACAGTAGTTAGTCGACTAATATTAGTTATTAGTAGACTGATAGTTATCGTCAGTCGACTAATCTGTTTATCGAGCCGTTTGAAAATCTGAACTTTTGAAACTTAGCCAACTAGAGAAAAGTTAGTCGACCGATAATATCATTAGAAGACTGAAAAAACCCTTTCAGTCGACTGCTGCTAAAATCTTCTGAAAAACATACATTCTGTCCGGTCGACTGATAAAAGCATTAGTCAACTGCTGCTAAATTTTCAGAAAACACATGTTATGTCCAGTCGACTGATAAAGTCATTTGTCGACTGCTGCTAAATTTTTCAGAAAACACACATTCTGTCCAGTCGACTGATAAAACCTTCGGTCGACTAATTTGACAAAAATGACTTTTTAGAAAATATGGCACGAAAGGATTAGTCGACTGGTGAGTCTATTGGTCGACTAATAAACACGAAAATTTAAGAAAAGAGTTTTCTAAAAAGATTTTCATGAAGGGTTCTTTTAGAAAAGTTTTTTTAAAGACTTTTTAGGTAAAATGCAACCTAAATATGCACTCTAAGTAAGGCTCTTACAAGAATCTAAGACTTTTAATGAATTTAACATTTGCACACTAGTCTTCAAAGATTCTTCATCGAATTCTTCAATTTCTTCATTGCCTTAGCTGAAATGCAGTTGATTTCACTTGCTCATCATCAAAACCTTGTACTTGAAGTATCATGTACGGCTTCATTGTCGTAACATATGAAACATCTTTTATTTATCCCATTTTACAAATAGTACAACAATTCCCTTTTTCCAAAACACTGCCAAGATCTTTTGATGTTCTAGAAGTGTGGGTTCATGTCTTCCGTAGCACATCGAGCTCCATCGCACGCCTAGTAGCAAACATCTGTGTCCCTATAAAACGGGGTCAGTACTCTTGCGAGCTGGTGAAGAGCAACAACATCGTATAATCATCTCTCAAGAGAAAAAGGCATATAGCATGAAACATGTGAAACAAATACATGTGCATGTGTCAGGCGAGTGCCCGTGCTACAGGTCTGAGTAAGGAAGCAACAGGTGCAATAAGCAAAAGTAACAAGATTGGGTAATACGCACTACTGATAAAACAAGTAACGAGTAGCAGCAAGTAAAGAACTACTACAGTAAGATGAGTACAAGATCAATGCTAGCACAAGTAAAGTAACTAACACCATAAGTTAGTACCAGTGGGCAGTTATTCCCTTTCTGAGATATAGACATACGTGAGCTCTCTCATGGACCAGGGCCACTGCTCAAAGACTCTAGCCGAGTCGAAACCAACAACAGTGTATTGCTTATACCCTAGGGTGTTCGAGCTGTCATTCCTTATATTTATCACATGTGTAACATGCATCCCGTACACTGATCTATGTCTCAACACGCCAAGATGTACCTCTCGAGGTACGTACTAGATAGTACATATGTCAAGATGTGTTATGCGCTTATGTGAAGCTAAAAGCCATACTTCTTCAAGTTCTTCGCACAAGTAAGGATATAGAGGCAAGATACGTATGCATAATCATGATAAACACATCTCATTAAGTGACAATGTGCGAGTGAGTGTATCAATTTACATTTTTAAGCTATATGCAATGTATAAAGCATAATCAAATCACGATTGCATATACATATGTCAAACTAAAACAAATCTCACACGCCTTAGTATGGGCCAATATAGAAATTCCCAAGTTTACGTTTATCCACGTGCAAAGACTATTCGCGTAAGGATTTCGTGATATCACACAATAGTGTAGATGGTAAATTCTAAACATTTGCCCTTCCACAGTGGGTCGTCAAGGTACTACAAGGCCACTGTTGGCTCACCACAGGCTCGGCCACCCAAACGCGCCAAGCTCGAGGCACTGCATGCCAATAAGCCTTGTGACCCGATAGGGCACACAACACGTGTCCAGATTGTCCCAAGTGTCTTTCGTGGTTTGTAGGGCAGCGAACACGGGACAACAACCCCCACCAAAACAGGTTCTAACAACCAGACCTATTGTGAACACCCCAAATTTTCCAAAAAATCTAAAAATTCCTTCTTTGCCCCTGACCTCTGTCATTTGAATAATTGGGTCAATTTTTAACAAAAATTTCATTCGTTTCTCGGAATCACCTGAATCCAGACTCAATTTTCTTTTTGATCCAAATCGGATATCTAGATCCAATTATGGTCCTGGCTCTCTTATTGTTCAAAAAATTCAATTCTTGAAAGTTATCGGATGTTCTTGTCTAGATCCAATCATAATATAAGATTTAAACCAGATCTCAGATCTAGATCCAGTGCTAAAATCCAAATCTGAGCCTCACTAATCCGATTTTCATATTAAATTTTACAAAAATACCAAAAATAAAGTCTAGAATGCTGAGATAGTCGATCCAATGACCATTTGGATTCAAGACTCTATATTCCTCAGTTCAAGGTTTAAACCTTGAATATTTCTTTAAAATCCGTATGTAAACACAATTCTGAAGAAATTTTCCAAAATTAAACTCAAATTCTCAGTAAAGCCTTCTTTGGTAAATATTTGTAAAATTTTATAAATGGTCTAGAAATCCCATAAGTTTTTAGAGTTTTGTTTTCAAAAATACAAAAAAAATGTAGAAAATTTCAAGAAAAAACAAAAAAATAAGAAAATAGCTTCCAAAAAAGCACCTTTTGAAAATCGAGTTTCATGAAAATTACTTTTTTAGCAAAATTTTGTTAAAAACCCCCTCTTTGTAAAATCTTGAAAACAAAAGGGGCCCTTTTGCAAAACTGTTTTTAGGGTTTTTCTTTAAAGACCTTTCATAAGAAGGACAGGAGAAGGGCACCTCTCTCCCTCTCTCAATCTCTCCTTCATCCCACTGAACCCCCTGGAAGCATCCTTTATCGCCCTCTGATTCTCTTCCTCTCCATCAACCGTCGATCTATAACTTCCTCTTCCCGAACCTTCACCCTCTTCTTTAAAAACAGGCAACGGGGAAATCCTCTTCCTCACCCGTCTTCACCTCCCCATACGCATCTCCTTCTTCCTCTTCTTCGGTTCCTTCTTCTTGTTTTTCCCCTTTTTCTTCTGCTTTCCTTTGGTTTTGCTCATCCAACAGAAGGAGGTCCATCAACCCCCCCCCCCCCCCTGCAACAATCGGCTCCTGAACAATCAAAAGCCCCACAGCAGATCGTTTCTTCATCTCTCCTTCGAAGCTCCTACTTCAATCAGCAAATCCGGAGTGACGCCTCTTCCCTCTTGATCGATTCACGGAAAATCAAAAGCGTCGAAAGATTAGCTACCTCCTTCTATAATCGGGTCCTTTGTTGATTAACAGGCGATCAGCAAAGCAAAGAAAAGACTCCCCCCCCCCCCCCCCTTTTTCCAGAATTCCTGTGAAGCAAAAGATCGAAGGACCTTCAGCTCTCAGCGAAGGCAGCAGAAGGTAAAGTGCCTCATCTCCTTCCTCCCCTTTGATTTTCTGCATAAGTTATTATCATTTTTTTTCCTTTCCCTCATAAAGCACTGATTTCATGTCCGTGCTCCAGCAATGCACAATATGAAATATCGATATGCTTAGTGGCATTATCGATTTGCATCCTGCAACACAAATTAATTTCTCTGTTCTTTTCTTTTCTTATCCATTTTTTTTTTCCTTCTTTATTAATTTCCTTTTCCTGTTCTTCCGTAGCTTGTTGTATCATTGAAAATTGGTCATTCTTTTAACGTCTACTTACGATTATTGGGAATTGCTTTGTTAACTTGTTATGTTGTTTCATTAATAGGAGATTTTCTTCCTGTTAGATTTCTGCTTTTATCGACATATGGCCATTATCCCTGCACGTCTGTTAAAACCTTCCATTATCTGGGTTCATTCATTTACATATTATATTTCAGTTTCCATCTTCATTACCCAGTCATATATAATTTCTTATCTGCATTTCCCGTTGGTTTCTCTTGTTTGTTCTAATTTTCAACTTACAATGGATTCTCAGTTTATTTTCTTACGCATCATGCCATTCCTCTTTCATTTTTTTTTTATATATATTCTTTGATTTTCATCGCACAATAAGTCCCATGTGTGATGCTGACCTGCTTGTAATAGTATCAGCTCACGCAGGGCAATACCAACGATTCCAACACTTTTTTCCTCTTGTTACAGTTTTTTTTTCTCTTGTTTTTAGTTTGTTTAATACTTCAGCATTTTTTTTAATGTTCTCATTGATAAAGGTAACTGCTCTGAAGCTTAGTTTATCATTTCTGAATCTCTCTGACTTTCACAGGTTTGGAAATACCTGATCTTCTGTCTTATTTTTCAA
The DNA here is from genome assembly GCF_984573655.1 of Nuphar pumila. Classification (NCBI taxonomy): domain Eukaryota; kingdom Viridiplantae; phylum Streptophyta; class Magnoliopsida; order Nymphaeales; family Nymphaeaceae; genus Nuphar; species Nuphar pumila. Next base: position 58,753,084 of record NC_143257.1, on the reverse strand, counting down.
TTATATGGTACACATTTGCATATCTAATTTTCCATGTTCTTGATTTACATTTGATTCCCCGTTTCATCTTATTTTTCCATTGCATTATCATCAATCTATCCATTTGTGCTTAACCCAATCCTGTATACAACCTCAATACTATCTCTGCAGTCCATTATGTTTCCCCCTTCCTTTTTTTTCTAGTGGCCATTTAACAGCTTCTTTCCCCACTGCATCTCATTTACCTTAAAACTCATGGTAATGCTTTCGTGTTTAGGCCACTTGTAAATAATCAATGATCTGTTTCCCCCCGTTTCTGAAAAAGCAAACAAGGCCAGGAAGAGCGTTCATGCATAACACTCACTTCTAATATGATTATGTGTGTCTTAAGGCTCTAGAGAAGGGAGGCATGGGCATGTATAGAAAGGAGATGTCTAACAGGGGAGTTTAATTTTGAGAAGGTGACGAGGCTCACGTCTTAGAAACTCCTGATAGTGGCACATTATTCTGGTGAAAGTTCTTTTGTAAATCCTAGAAATCGCAACATTATCCAGAGTTATGGAAAAATCTGTTAAAAAGAGCTTGTGTATTTGGCGATGGAGGGAAATTTTCTTAAAAAAGAGATAGGGTTTAAAATGGGAGTAGAATATTCAGCTGTATCAAGGAAGTGTGCATGTTTGAAGTGTTAAGATGTAGTATAATTACACTTAGGTTTTGTGGATATTGTCCCATCCATCAGTTGTGCTCTTAATGAAGTCATCTGATGTTATGATTTTTAAGGTGATTAATTCATTTGCAGCTACAGATGCGCAGGTGGTTGGTACATTCGTTTCACCTCTTGTGTTCACCATCTTCATGAAACTGTGTAATGTTCATTCGGGTGGCATAAGCACTACTCTGGAATGTTAGATTTCTTTTTTTTTGTTTTTTTTTGTTTTATTTTCAAACTAATTTGATCAAATCCACAGCATCTCTCTCTATGGATTTAAGTAGACGTTGCTCCTAAATCATTGGAATCTGGGGATCTCACCATGCTACAAGAGACGTCTTGATGACAAAAAAAAAAGAGAGGCCATCAAGTAAAGGCAAAAGCACCAAAAGGTTGCAAAGATACCTTCTAGAAAGTCTCCCAGTTCACCAGCAAAGGCCTCCGCAACAGGTTCTGTCTAACCTTGTCTATGTCAGTTTCGTGTATATTTTTTTTAAGCTGCAACAGATTAGTTCACCAGCTAAATCTTGCCTCTGCAACAGGTGATTATAAGCATGCATCACGGTTATAGGCTGATGTCTTCTTTTAAATCGTTGTAATTTTGAAAAGATTTTTAAATGTAAAACATGTGAAAACCAGACATCAAATAATAAAAACCGGTTCTCACTAGTGGATGAGACCGGGTCGAACTCAGGGAACGGGAATATTTTGTATTCAAGCACACAATTCTAAACTATTCTTTATTGCCGAATTATTGAAATGTAAAATGTTCAAGAAAAGTAAAAACAACTAACTATTACAACAAATGAATACCCTTCGCAGAGGGCGTAAAGTGCAATATTTACAAACCCAATTAAATTCCTAATTCTAAACTAAAACGTAAAAAGAAACTTTATTCTTCGTACTTCGCATGTCGTGTAATCACTTTCGCTCCACTCTTGTGCTATTCTGCACAATGCAAATGAACACGAGCAGTACCAGAAATAGAAATAGACTATACTAAACTAGATAAATGCTAAAAAGTGTGAATCAACTTATGCAAGAAATCTAAATGACAAAATAAAATTGATTTCTAATTAAATCTAACTAACTACTTACTAATTACAAACTAAGTATAATCGCTAATTATCTTGCTTAACTAACAACTAATTCAATAAACTGATGGCTAACAGGAAGGTAAACTCATTACTAAAACAGAACATGAAATCAATAAAGTAAAAACAAAGAAAAATGCTTGATAAAAAAAAACAGGAAATCTACTTAAAACAACTAAAAAAATATGAATGTAAAAAGAAGAAATGAATTAATTGAAAAACAGAAAATAAGGGAATCCAAACCAAGACGATCTTGTAGATTGAAATAAAGCAGTAAAAAGAAATTGAGAACAAAAATTTTTAGTCAATGAAAACAAACATTCAGGTAGATGTTCAATGTGTTTCAAACTGATAATTCAAGCATATATTCAATTGGATTCATCCACATTCATTTAATCAATCCACTTCCACAGGAATTAGATACTTGATTTATCGGAAGCATACAATTGATTGCCGGATTTCAACCATTTAATTCAGAATTCAGACAATTGATCTCTGAATTTTATCCGGTTAATCTGTTGTATTGTGAATCAAAAATAAAGCATATCAATCCTTGTTATTCATATGAACAACAGATTTTATCTTTGTTGGACTGTTGCAGAGTATTTCACGGCAAAGCAAGAAATTCTGGCAATGAGGAAAAATTCCGGTGATTGAATAATGAATCATGACTGAAGATCACTATTCAGCAACGTATACAAATCATTCCGGCATCTAATCGCCAGAAAACTACCTCTTGCCGGAAAACTGACAATAGATCAGAGGTTTGCTAATAACTGCCGGATTTTTCAAAAAAAAACATTTGCTGGATATTCTTTTGATCGATCCAGATGATCGATACCTCTTTATCAACATTTATTTATCGATTAAGATAATCGATATACAGAAATGATCCCAGCAGATCCGAATCACGATTTTTTTCACAAATTGCTGCAAGTATTTATCAAAATATTCATCCGAACAAATATTCCGGCAGATCCTTGTCTATTGCCGGAATTCCTTTGCAGATATGTTTTTCTTTTTATGTTTTCTTTCTTTTATTTTTTATATTTTCCATATTAAACTTCAAACATTAGATTGAACTTCAGAAAGAAGAAGAAGAAGAAGAGGAAAAAGAAGAAGAAGAAGTAGAAGAAGAAGGAGAAGATGCAGAGCACTCAGCACTCACCGTGAACCTGAGGGTTTAGAGAAGAATGGCTGGCCTCCTCCCGTACGCCGCCGCCGTTGCTGGAATTCTCTCCACCGAAAAACAGGGAAGAAGATAGAAAGAGGGAGAAGGAGAAGAAAGGATTAGGAGAAGTGGAGAGGAAGGAGAAGAAGAGAGGGTTGTAGCTCAGGAAGGGGGAGACGATTTTCATTTTCCTCTTTTGGGGTTTTTAAAGATGTTCAAACCGGTTTGAAACAGTTTTATTTTGAAAAGCAAACCGGTTAAACCGGTTTGTGTTTATTTTTGCAATTTTCAAAAATCAAAAACTATGTACCAGTTTATTATAAAATTTTCAAAGATTTAAAAACAAAACTTATTTATGAAGAACTAAAAAAAACTATTCTAAAAAAAAAATCTTTTCTAAAAAAAAACAAACACTTAACATGAATATAAAAATATTTTTCTCTATTTTTTTTTTATTTTTAATTGAAAACTAAAACTAAACTACTATGAGTATAACAAAAACTAAAATATGCATAAAAATGTAAAATAAAACTATTTTTCATGCATTTTCTATTTTTAAATCATTTTAGCACATTTACTCGAAAACTAACATAAAATTGGGTTTTTGAAACATTATTTTATAAAATCATGCATATTTAAATGTTAATTAACCCTGATTTATATGCATGATCAAATACCCCCATGCTTATGTTTTGCTAGTCCTCGAGCAAACTAGAAAGATGCATGAAATGAAAACTATCACCTAACTCACTTTCGTAGGAATCACGGTTGCATTTAGCTCATGCAACAAGCCCTTTCAACCCCTGGGTTACCCAGTGGACGAGTAAGGTCTCGTAAGGGTTTGCAGTGATGCTACCCACAAACATCTCTGTCATGTATGCATAATATTACACATCCTCACAATCAGTAGATAATCAAAGACTTTATTTTCACAAATATTTCCTGTTATTTCAAAATCATAATAAAATTAGAATCTTTTATGTACCACCACAGAAAAAGAATTTCTTTCACTTTTCTAAAAATCATAATTATTTATGTTTTATTCTTAGAAAATCCAATAAAAACATATTATTATTTACTTATCCTCACTCACATGTTTTCTACACAGGTTTTCTCAATCACACTTCTAAGCACCGAACTTTTCTTTCTTTTTCAGCTCTTTTCTCGATTTTTTTCATTTTTTTCACGCTTTTTCTTTTTTCTTTTTTTTTTGCACTTATTTTTCTCATATAGCTTGTGTGTGGTCTGCTTTTATGCCTTGTGCAATGTCAATATCTTTTATACTTTTTCAATGCATACCAAAAGATATCAACTAAGACATAAAAGTGACTTCCTTCATTCACCTTTATAACATGAGAGTCAAACATTTCAACTTGTATCTGTTCTCAGCTACTTAGGATCACGAAGTTTTCCACTCTCCTTTTCGAAATGGAATTAAAAGTTTCAACTTACATCTAAATTCCATCTACTAAGGATTGTGGAATTATCCAAACAACCTAACGCATGCTATTTTTTTTCTTTTAAGCTCATTTTTTTTACGCTTTTGTTCATTTGCTTAGTTTTTCAAAAATAGCATTGTGCATATTCATATTTATGATTCAAAATAAATTCTAACATGTATCTATCATCATTTCTTCGAAATCCGCATAAACAATCATAATTTTTAGATCTATGTGTAAACACCCCAAATTTTCACTCACCTCCCCAACATTTCCACCAAGCATCAACATCCAGCCTCTGAAATCGCTGGAGGGCAAAATGGTCATTTTCTGAGCTCGGACCTTGCAAAAGTCTAATTTTCATCTGCAACTCTCAAAATTTCTCTATTTTTAGCTCAGATGTTCAAAATTTTACTCCTGACAGGAGACAGACATCTCCAAATCTTGATTCAAGATTACATTTCATAAGACATGACATTGCATATCATTGCATGAGCATTTCAAATCACTGCACTGCAAAGCATGTCATTTCGAGGTCCAGAACTCTTGATTTCAAAATTTTCAATCCAGATTAGAATTTCAACTCTTTTCAAAATTGATTTCAAAACCCTGGGTCTTCAAAATTATCAATTTTTCCCATTTCACCCCCAGGACTCTGAATTTCAAAATATTTTCTCAGGAAAACGATCTGGATAGTTTTTAATATGGATTTCAGTCACTTCACCTCAGATTTTGCCGTTTTTGACAAATTTCAAATATCTTCCTTTTACAAAATCGCCCTACAAGGGCCAACTCTTTCCAAAATTCCTGTTTTGCCCATTAGTCCAGATTTTATGAAAATTCCAAAAAGAAGTTGTTATTTTATCCTTATTTCAAAGAAGCAATGTGGGACCCACACTGAGGTGGTGTCACACAAGCTTTTTTTTTTTGAAAATTTTGAATTTTGAAAAAAAAACCCAAAAATATAGGAGCCTTGTCCCCTGGATTGGTGCCACTTGTCTTTTCTCTCTCCTCCCATTTACATGCCATGTGTCAGCATAGGGTTCACCTAGAGTTGGTGCCACATGTCACCTTCCCTCTTCTGCCACGTGTTAGTGTGGGGCTACCTTCAGAAGCCGCCACATGTCCACCCTCCATTCCTCCAGGGCCAACCTCCATTTGAATTTCAAACTCCCCCCTGAGGTGGCGCCATTTGAGAAAGCCTCTCCAGACAGCTGACACTTGTCCGCCACATGTCCACCCTCCATTCCTCCAGGGCCAACCTCCATTTGAATTTCAAACTCCCCCCTGAGGTGGCGCCATTTGAGAAAGCCTCTCCAGACAGCTGACACTTGTCCGCCACATGTCCAGACCTCCCTGCACCAGAAAAAGTAGAAAAACCCCCCCCCATGAGGTGGCGCATTTTTCTTCCTCCCTTCATGTTCTCCTGCCACATGGCATCGTAGGAGCCACTCTGAGGAAATGCCACATGTCAGCCCCTCCTTTCCTGCAGAAAAGCAAAATTTCAAACATTTGAACTCCCCAGAGGTGGCGCCACATGGCATGCCCCTACTGTTCCAACTTGACACCTCAGAACACCTTTTGAGGTGACACCATTCCAGGACTCCACTTGGCTCCATTTTTATTTTTTTATTTTATTTTTAATAAAGGTAGCCCACCATGAGGTGGCGCCACCTGAGGACTCCCTACAAAAGGTGAGTTTGAATTTCAAATTCCAAGAGAGCACCCTCTGAGGTGGCGCCTTCTGGGAGTTCCCTGCAGAGAGAATCAAGCAAACTTTTGAAAAATTCCAAATTCCCCCTGCTGAGGTGTCTCACCCATAAAATTTCCATTTTTTTTATTTTTCTCAAAAATTAAAACACCTTTTGAGGTGGCGCCACCTGAGGGCTCCCTGCAAAAGACAAATTCGAATTTCAAACCCCTCAGATGGCACCCCCTGAGATAGCGCCACATGGAGGGCTCAGATCGATCCTGTTTGAATTTCAAAAAATTTCAGAAAATTTATAAAAACAAGGGTTCACGCCCAGCCTGGGGGAGATCATTTTTTTTTAGCTCTTGTGAACTTGGAAAATCCGACCTAGCCTTCCTAAAATCCGATTTTGAACTTTGGAAATCGTGCCCCTTTTGGCTCATTGAAGAAGGTGGAGTAGAGCTCGTGCTGTGGCGAATTCGATTCCAACAGAGGTCGATTTTTGTGAACCATCCGAAGCTTGGAGCGAAGGATGAAGGAAGCTCGTGATAGCTGCCCCTTTCAAGAGCTCCTACGCTGCGTAACGAAGCAAGGTGCACTTCTTTTCCCCTTGATGTGATTCTATAATCCGAATCGGGAGTCGTTTGAAGAAAGAGCTCATCCGAGGGATGGATTGAGCTATTCTCATAAAACGACATATATAAAAATGTTTTGTTATGCTTCCTTGATGATTTTTAACATTCATATAGTTAGCTAGGTTTAATTTGCATTTTATTTCATTCATTTAGTACATTTCATGAATTAATTAGGATTAATTTAGCATTTATTTCAATTCTGCTTATTTTCAGTAGGTCTCTGTTTTTGTCAGTCAGTCCACACGTCATTTCATGCACTTATTTTTTATTACAAATCCCAAAAAAATCAATAAATTCGCCCTTAGGTGTCCCTGAAATGTTGCCAAAAATTTGGAGCCATTTGAATTTGTTTACTATGGTAAACATTCAAAATGGCAAGTCAGATTTTTTTACCCGGGATGCGTTTTGAAAATCATTTGCCGACTTGTAAAATCGAGATATCCCTCATGGGAGATCCGATTTTAGATCCGAAAAATGTTCTGACCTTGGGAGAATGTTTAGTTTTTAATACGATTTTGTCAGATTTTTCGGATTTTTTTTAATGTCTGACAAAAATCTGAGAGTTCGGGACACGTGTCAGAGCTTAATTTGGGCCTCTGGGATCTTGGATCGACTTAGGGATATGGTTTCTCTTTGTGTGTTGCTCCAAATCCGAAACTATAAAAAGTGAAAGTGGTGTCCGAGATGTCTTCTGTTTGAATCTGAAAATCTGTAATTTTTAGAACAGTGTTGACCCCTGATTCGGATTTTTCTTGTCAGCCCCCTGTTTTGCTACATTTGTCTGTTCTGTTAGTTTAGGCAGGAATCGTTATATTTTTATCTGTGTTTACGTTGATCAAATGCCGAAGTCATAAACATAAAAATTGTTCATGTAGGTGTCCTGCATATCACTGATTAATTTCATAAATTTCCATGGCTGTTTTGTATTTTTTTAGCATTTTACATCAGATTAGTCTGATTTTTACCTCTGTCAGAGTTAAATCTCTGTTATTGAACTCACCATGGCTCAAATCCCGAGGCTGTAAAAACCAAAAATGTTCCATTTCGGGTCTTTTAGCAGTCTGCAAAATATCAGAAGTTTCCATGGTGTAAATCTTGCATTATCATATTAGGCATTGCATTTGGTTCGGATCCATAGGCAAAATCCATCATTTTTAGGACTTTCCTTGAATTTTAGCATTTAAATCATATCATTTCATGATTTTTAGCATTCTAGGTTGTTTATCAGAGTGTTTAGATGCTTCATACCGAATTTGGTGCAATTTGGAATCCATTTGAGGTTCGGATCATCCATAATACCAAAACAAGGTCCCGCAGGACCCGGATCCAAGCGAAAAACAAGCGAAAATCGTTATTTTTGATAAATTGCAAAATACCAAATTCTGATTTTACAGTCTTAATGTGTCTAGCATCATGTCATCATATCTCTTACTGCATTTTATCATCATTGAATTCAATTTGAACTTCAAAATCTCAATTTTACCAAGTTTTCCTTCAAAAAAACCCTGATTTTAAAGGTATAACTTTATAATTATGGGTATTTTGGTCATTTTGACCACCAATTCCGAATTTCAAACTGTTTTCCACTGAATTCCCTGCATTTACATCATTCAAATATCAAGGAAGCATGATCATAGGGTTTATATCCAATTAAATCCAATAATTTCATAATATTATTGGAAAATTTTGGAAAAACCCACATATTTGAGCTAACCTTATTTCAAGTTTGGCAGGGACATTCAAAAGAATGAGCTGAAGTCTGCAAATTTCTTTTACTTCCTTTATTTAGTGATGTAATAATGTAAATTTTGGAATAAGAGAGTTAATTTCCTGCTTAGACTAGGATGCATATCATATAGTTTGAATTTATGCAAATATCCTGCTTATGTGATGCATACATCTTATTTCAAAAGCACTATGGATGTTCACGAATGGCACGTGCACCAACTCTTAGGGAGTTGATGAACTCGGTGGAATCCATATTTACGGCCCTAGTCGGAATATGGACGAGACCCAGATCCATCATCTTTCTATTAGTCACATTGAGCCTACACTCTTAGGCTATCTTAAAATGCACATCATATTTCCAAAGTTTTCAAAATCATGTGCATCAAATCAACTAAGTTCTGAACATATTCATGGCCACAGTCAGAATATGTGAAGGATTTATTTGGACTTAATGCACATTTTCCAACCAATTCCTCAGAAAATCTTTTCAAAGTGCATTCATTTACTCATGTCATTTGCATCATGAAATCATTGATTTTCTCAAGATTTTCTCAAGAAAACTTCATTCTCAAGAAATCGATTTCTCAAGAAACTCTAAGGATTTTTCAAAATCGGTTTTCCAAAGACAAGTTTTTCCACAGTTTTCCCTGGAAAATGATATTTTCTTAAGAGATTCAAAAGAGTTTTCCAATCTTTCTCCAAGATCAAAATCGATTTCCAAGTATTTCAAGGGTAAAAATTCCTAGGATTTCAATTTCCCAAGTTTTGAATTTCCTTCCCCAATGAGTTTTCCTATAAATTTTCCATTATTTCCCTAAGAAAACTCTCAAAGTCCAAGTTTTCCTAAGAAGTATTTCCCTTTTCAAAGGTTCACCTTTTCCTCAAGAATCACTTCCATTTTCCCAGGATTTCCAACCATTCATGATTTTCCCACAAGTTCATGAAATTTCCCGTGATTTCAAAAACCCTTTTTCACATGAGTTTTCCTGAGAAATTGACTTTCATGCTTTTTCCTGAGAAATTCTTTTCAACTCCAAATATTTTCCAAGCATACATCATATTTTCCCAAGCTGCATCTTCCAAAATCTCATAGCACATGCCTGAATTCTCTGTGCATTTAGGATAGAACATAACTTTGATAATTTCGCTAAGTCAAGCATAGTTTTGGTCCTTGGTTCGATTACCCCTGTTAAAGGCGGCAGGAACGGTCGAACCTCGTACCGACAGGTCGAGCCCCATCCCATGGATTTTCTCGCAATTTTCAAAAACGGAGGCGAGTATTTCAAAACAATTTCCAAAATCCGGTCAAAGTTTGAAGCGCGAAAGCGTTTCCCCTCTCTCTCTTCCGCAAGGAAGGGAAGACGGGGGAAAATTTCGCGACGATAACACTATGTCAGAAAAAAATTTCGTGGGGCTTAAAAAAAAATTTCTAAAAACATCAGATTTGAAATAACATTCATATAAGTTCAAACTCTTTCTTTAAAAATCTACTTTTCATGAGATATGTGTAAACATGTGCAAGAACGTAAACAGAAATATCAAGGTGTGCAAACTACACCCTCCCCCATGCTTGAATGACACTGTCCCAGTGGCACTCCCCCATGCTTGAATGAAACTACGTGAATGCACATGAGAGAAATAAATGAGGGAAAAGAGTAGAATAACCTGACATGAATTAAAAATATACGTTCTATGAATGTAATGAATGAAATGTATACATGACAAAACATAAAACTCATGAATGAAACAAAAAGAACATGAAAAACTCATGAAAAAATAAAATCTATAAATTCTAAACAAATCTAATAATATACAAGATATGGGTTGCCTCCCATAAAGCGCTAAGTTTCACGTCCCCAGCCAGACGGATCCCTGGAAAAATCCTTCATCGTCCATGAGATCAATGGACATGAAGTCAGGCTCAACCGGGCTCTATATAGAAAAGAGTGTCATCTGTGACACTACGCACTGTGTTTCCATCCCGTATACCTCTAACTGTAGGATCATAACTCTCTCGACGTGAAGAACAGAGATTAGTCTCATCTGAGAGACTGGTCAGGAAATGAGAGTCTAGGACCGACCGATTATCAATGAATGCAACTTCAGACAAGTGGTGAATATGATCAGGCTTGACTTGGTCAAGCACCTTCTGCATCTGCACCTCTTGCTTACTAAAAATTGGTGATCCTAAAGGCTGAGAAAATGGGGCTCTATATGATAATGCATGTTGTAGGTCAGGCCCCTTCTGCTGAGGTATCATGGAGATCGACTCGACAGTGGAAATGATATGGGGCTCATGAGTCGATTCCTGAGTGGAGTGACACGCCTTCCCATACTGAAGGGGTGTAATAGATTTGACTTGCTCATGATGTGAAGTAGGTTGCAAGTCAAATAACATGGAATCCTCTCCCTTAGATGTGACAACAGACTGACTAGATGGGTTCCCCTCGCTTTGCCTACTGAAGGTCTCAACCAACTGTCCCATTTGAGTCTCTAGCTTGGCTATTGACTGCGTATGGGAGCTCAAAACTTGTAATATCCTATCTTGGAAGGATTGACTAAATGAAAGCTCATGAGGATGGGGTTGAGTATAAGCATGTTGGGCTGGGGGATGAACCTGTGGAAAAATGGGATGCGAGTAACCTTGTGAAGGGTTACTGGGTCTATACTGTGTCTGGGAGGGCTGTTGGGATGGAAAAATAGACTGGTTTCGCCAACCTAGGTTATATGAAGATGTAAATGAATCGGGCATGGGTTTAGCGAAACCTTGGGCAGCATTCACCTGCTCCTGAACGAATTCAGGATATAATGGTGCTGCCGGACAATCTGAAACATAGTGTGCAGGGCTAGCACATAGCTCGCACACTCTTTCTACTGGATTTCTCGAAGAATTTGCTAAGAATTGATCTAACTTCCTAGTCAACTGGTCAACCTTGGTACGCAATTCTAACTCGGACCCAACTTCGGAAATCCCAACTTTCCTAGGACCACTAGACAGAGATGTAGTCCTATCGAGCCGTGAAGACAAGGTATGATGCATCGTGTTTTCACTCAAGGTCTCGAATAGAGACCATGCCTCGTCCTCACTCTTGAGCATAAAAGTGCCCCCACAAGACGAATCAACCATTTGACGATGCTTTTCAGTAAGCCCGTCATAAAAATACTGCACCAACTGCCAACGAGGCACCTGGTGATGGGGACACTTGCGGAGAAGATCTTTCAATCTCTCCCAAGACTCGTGAAATTGTTCTCCCTCAATTTGAGAAAAACTGGTTATAGCTTTACGAAACTGATTCGTTTTACTAATTGGGAAATATTTTTTTAAAAATTCTTTTTGCATTCCTTCCCAAGTAGTAATACGAACCGTCTCAAGAGATTTTAACCAGTGCTTGGCTTTATCTTTGAGAGAGAACGGAAACAAGGTTAACCGCATAGCATCTTCTCCAAAATTATTGATTCGCACAGTCGAGCAAATCTCAAAGAATTCGTCGAGATGACGATATGGGTCCTCATTGCTAAGGCCATAAAACGAAGGTAACATTTGAATCACACTGGCCTTAATCTCAAAATGGCTCGCTCCTACATCAGGTCTCGTGATGCAGGAGGCGGGAGTATACGTATTTGGCATGAAGTACTCCCTCAAAGGACGGATCAAATGATGATCGTCAGCCATTGCTTACACCTTAGAGTAGACCGGTGTAGAACACGTCCTAACTCTGGGTTTTCTACCTAACTAACGCACTAAGCGGCCAAACCACGCAAACCACAAAGCGAGTAAACTAAAAACAACAAAAACTAAACAAACACCACGCAGTTATACATAACAGAGATTATGCAAAGAAATGTGAAATCTATGTGTACGGTACCAATCGTACACAGTCACCTCTAAGGGGATCCGAATAGGTGGGCTGTGCAGAAAAGTAAGCTCATCTCTAAACTATGCACATACGTGGTTCTAAACCTAAATGCAACTCAAACACTAGGCAATAAAGTGAATACTAATATTACGCCGTTCCCCGGCAACGGCGCCAAAAATTTGATGTCTTCTTTTAAATCGTTGTAATTTTGAAAAGATTTTTAAATGTAAAACATGTGAAAACCAGACATCAAATAATAAAAACCGGTTCTCACTAGTGGATGAGACCGGGTCGAACTCAGGGAACGGGAATATTTCGTATTCAAGCACACAATTCTAAACTATTCTTTATTGCCGAATTATTGAAATGTAAAATGTTCAAGAAAAGTAAAAACAACTAACTATTACAACAAATGAATACCCTTCGCAGAGGGCGTAAAGTGCAATATTTACAAACCCAATTAAATTCCTAATTCTAAACTAAAACGTAAAAAGAAACTTTATTCTTTGTACTTCGCGTGTCGTGTAATCACTTCCGCTCCACTCCTGTGCTATCCTGCACAATGCAAATGAACACGAGCAGTACCAGAAATAGAAATAGACTATACTAAACTAGATAAATGCTAAAAAGTGTGAATCAACTTATGCAAGAAATCTAAATGACAAAATAAAATTGATTTCTAATTAAATCTAACTAACTACTTACTAATTACAAACTAAGTATAATCGCTAATTATCTTGCTTAACTAACAACTAATTCAATAAACTGATGGCTAACAGGAAGGTAAACTCATTACTAAAACAGAACATGAAATCAATAAAGTAAAAAGAAAGAAAAATGCTTGATAAAAAAAAACAGGAAATCTACTTAAAACAACTAAAAAAATATGAATGTAAAAAGAAGAAATGAATTAATTGAAAAACAGAAAATAAGGGAATCCAAACCAAGACGATCTTGTAGATTGAAATAAAGCAGTAAAAAGAAATTGAGAACAAAAATTTTTATTCATTGAAAACAAACATTCAGGTAGATGTTCAATGTGTTTCAAACTGATAATTCAAGCATATATTCAATTGGATTCATCCACATTCATTTAATTAATCCACTTCCACAGGAATTAGATACTTGATTTATCGGAAGCATACAATTGATTGCCGGATTTCAACCATTTAATCCAGAATTCAAACAATTGATCGCTGAATTTTATCCGGTTAATCTGTTGTATTGTGAATAAAAAATAAAGCATATCAATCCTTGTTATTCATATGAACAACAGATTTTATCTCTGTTGGATTGTTGCAGAGTATTTCACGGCAAAGCAAGAAATTCTGGCAATGAGGAGAAATTCCGGTGATTGAATAATGAATCATGACTGAAGATCACTATTCAGCAACGTATACAAATCATTCCGGCATCTAATCGCCGAAAAACTACCTCTTGCTGGAAAACTGACAATAGATCAGAGGTTTGCTAATAACTGCCGGATTTTTCAAAAAAAAACATTTGCTGGATATTCTTTTGATCGATCCAGATGATCAATACCTCTTTATCAACATTTATTTATCGATTAAGATAATCGATATACAGAAATGATCCCAGCAGATCCGAATCATGATTTTTTTCACAAATTGCTGCAAGTATTTATCAAAATATTCATCCGAACAAATATTCCGGCAGATCCTTGTCTATTGCCGGAATTCCTTTGCAGATATGTTTTTCTTTTTATGTTTTCTTTCTTTTATTTTTTATATTTTCCATATTAAACTTCAAACATTAGATTGAACTTCAGAAAGAAGAAGAAGAAGAAGAGGAAAAAGAAGAAGAAGAAGTAGAAGAAGAAGGAGAAGATGCAGAGCACTCAGCACTCACCGTGAACCTGAGGGTTTAGAGAAGAATGGCTGGCCTCCTCCCGTACGCCGCCGCCGTTGCTGGAATTCTCTCCACCGGAAAACAGGGAAGAAGATAGAAAGAGGGAGAAGGAGAAGAAAGGATTAGGAGAAGTGGAGAGGAAGGAGAAGAAGAGAGGGTTGTAGCTCAGGAAGGGGGAGACGATTTTCATTTTCCTCTTTTGGGGTTTTTAAAGATGTTCAAACCGGTTTGAAACAGTTTTATTTTGAAAAGCAAACCTGTTTGTGTTTATTTTTGCAATTTTCAAAAATCAAAAACTATGTACCAGTTTATTATAAAATTTTCAAAGATTTAAAAACAAAACTTATTTATGAAGAACTAAAAAAAACTATTCTAAAAAAAAATCTTTTCTAAAAAAAAACAAACACTTAACATGAATATAAAAATATTTTTCTCTATTTTTTTTTTATTTTTAATTGAAAACTAAAACTAAACTACTATGAGTATAACAAAAACTAAAATATGCATAAAAATGTAAAATAAAACTATTTTTCATGCATTTTCTATTTTTAAATCATTTTAGCACATTTACTCGAAAACTAACATAAAATTGGGTTTTTGAAACATTATTTTATAAAATCATGCATATTTAAATGTTAATTAACCCTGATTTATATGCATGATCATAGGCCTCTTTTGTTTTATCATATATATATATATATATATATATATATATATATATATATATATATATATATATATCTTAGTTGCCAATGATTCATTTGGATGTGTATGTTTGTGTTTGTCTTCCAAAATCCTCAAGATGCATGTTATGGTGACAATTTCATTCCTAGAACTGCTATGTTGAGCGTTAAACTTATTAGGGTTTTAAATTTGTGATAGATTTCAAACAAAAGGATTTGGAAGTCAGCGTCTCCCTGTATATGTGTACATATATATTTAATTTATACATCTTATATAACACTCACCTGCCCTGACCAATGTTGCAGCTTCCTGCTAATCAATACATTTCAGACGAGGAAGCTTGTCCAGGTAAAATCTTCAAACTAATGGCCGATGGCAAATCTTATTTAGCAGTGGCTGCTACTGCTGTAATTGTTACTTCAGCATGGTGGACTTCTCAGGGTCTCTTTACTACTTTGCTTTTCCAATATCAATTCCTCTTTCGCTGTTATATCCTCTATAGTTAACATCCCTTTAATAGATGGACCTCTTTTTTTTCTAACTTTCGATCCCAAGAAAGAAAGGGAAAACAGATTCTTCCTGAATTTGAATTATCATAAGTGATTAAAAGTACATATCTCCACTCATCTGTGGTCGCCAATCCCTGTAGCAAAACTCCAGCTTCTTAACCGTGTGTCATTTCCTCACCCAGCCATGCTATCGAATCTCCTGTACACTAGCCTTCACCATCTGTTGAACAAGTAACCCCATATACACCAATCATCTCATGCATTTACAGCAGTGGCCTCACTTCATTTTAAAATCTTATATATGCTACCTCTTATCCATCAGTTGTTGCACTTGTGGCCTTCACACTATTCGCTTTCCATCATCACCAGCTCCTTTCTTCTGCTCCCTGTGTATAGCACCTACACAACACCTATATCCTTGTGCACCTTGTGTATGCCCATTTTCAGCAGCCATCTACCTCCCAGTTACATTTATCCATTATATTCATCCTATACACTATTGAACCTATAGCAGGTTCATATCACCTATTTATTCCCTATGGCATATCCAGCATCTATACCCTATGCTACCATAAGCCTCCAACCAATCATTACCAGATTGCTTCCCACTGGGAACATCACCATTCAGACCTCCATTTGGTTACCCACCTGTATCAATGTTGTTGAAGTATCTTCATTCCACTACGATAGGTTGTAGCTTGCTGCATTCCTCATTGCTTGTGCAATATCACTTCCTTTATGCATCTTTTCACTCCCACCATTTCACCAGCCTATCGCAACACTTACCACTAGTATAGCATCTCCACCACTTCCATAGCACATTGTTACACCCATTATATCTTTATTGTCATTTACACTAGCAACTACACCACTAGCATCATTTGTTGCATGCCTCCTCTGCAACTTAAATTTCCAGCTCCATGGAAGTGTATATGCAACAATCTCGCTGCCTATCATGGTTTGTGTACCACTTGCCCATACACTATATTTTCAGCATCTACTAAAGCTTCGGCATTTTTTTCTATAATGTCATTACCTCATTTCCAGCTCCATCTTCTTTATATATCCACCCTCATCACCATCTACTGTCATCAAAGCCCTTAACTTAGGATATCTCTCCACATTTACCTTTCATTAGGATATTGCATGTATACCTTGATGTTCATTTCTCACTAGCTTGCCACATCACCCCAATATATATTTTAAATAAAGCATTGCATCTTCATTGATAAAGAATATACACACAAGCCTTTCATTAGATGTATTTTAGGTTCAATGTGAGATTTGGCAAACTTTTATGCATCTGTCATCTTTGCTAATTCTATTTTTGCAGAAAAAATGTAAATTATTGAATTTCTTTCTCTAGATTAGGAATTTGAAGATCAAAGCAATTTCAAGAGTGTAATAGTTAGATATTAATGAAAATTCTTTACATTTCCAGTTTTAGATAGAATGAATGAGCATATAAATGTCATAAATCACTTGTTTTCATATCATTTTCATCTCATTTCTCAAAAATTTCACAAATGGGACCATGAATGGCATGTGCACCATTCTAATAGGAGGTGATTAATCCTAAGCAAATGACCCACATTGATCGCCATAGTCAAAATGTGGACAATGCTTAGGATTTTCATCTTTTACGGAATAACACTGGATCCACAGTGGATCCTTTTCAAAATTCATCATATCTTCCTTAAATATTTTCCTCTTTTATCAGAGTTTAGTTTTAAATTGATTCAATACAAATATCAATGACCATAGTCAGGGTATATTGAGAATTAATTTTATTTTAAAACTCTATAAAAGCACCAAAATATACTTTATTCTTCACTTGAAGTTAAATATGATTAATATATAATACATTCAATGACCATAGTCAGGGATGTATTATATCTTTAATCTTATTTCTAGTTCATATAAAGAATGAAATATGCCTTTCAAATCCAATTTCAAAATTCTTTAAATTCATTCATCATTTAGAATAGAATTGCATCGTATTTTTAAAATGTTTTTCTTCAAAAATCCAAGTGACTGTGAGTATTTTCTTCATTTTTCAGATCAAATCTTATTTATAGATTCAAATTCAAATTCTATCTCAATTTCAAAAGTCAAATTTGACTTTGAAATTTCAAACTCATGTTGTATTAAAAACATCAATTTCCGAATCAAAATTCAAACTTGAAAGTTCAATTTAAACCTGAAGTCTCTGATTCATCTTCTGATTCAAAATCAAGCTTATCTTCTTATCTTCAAAATCAAAGATTAAAGTTTGAGATTGATTCAATCTGGGTTTTCAAAACCCAGACCCATCTTCAAAAGTCCCATTTAGACTTTCAAAAATCCAAATCCAAAATTAGAACCTAATCCCAACTTGGATCCAGATTTTCAAGTACAATCTCCACTTTTGGATCTCAGATTCCAGATGCAGTCCCCATTTAGGATCCTAGATCCAAAATTCAACTTCGTCTTGGATCTCAGACTTCAGATCCAAAATCCATTTAAGGGTCCAAAATCTATTTTAGGATCCAGAATCCAATCTCCATCTTGCGTCTCAGACTTCAGATCCAAATTTCATTTAGGATCTAGAATCCAACTCCATCTTGGATCTCAGACTTCAGATCCAAATTCCATTTAAGATCCAGAGTTCAACTCCATCATTGGACCTCAGATTTCAGATTCAATTCCCATTTAGGATTCTAAATCCAGAATTCAATTCCATCTTAGATCTCAGTTTTATTTAGGATCCAGACCTTGGATTCAAAATTCCATCTTGAATTCTAGATTTTGAATCAAATTCTATACCCAATTCCAACTTTCAAAATCCAATTCCATTTTATCTTGATTTCCAAAAAATCTCAAAAACCAATTCCATTTCTCAATCCTATTTGGATTTCTCAATTCTCATTCTGATTTCAAACTTCAAAACTAGAATTCAATTCCATTTCAAACATTCATCTAGGTTCAAAATTCTAATTCAAAATCCATTTATGACTTTAAAACTTCCCTTTCCTTTTATCTTAACTTCAAAAATCATTTCTTTCAAAGTTCAGATTTATTCTCCCAAAACTCTGATTATTTTTAAAGACTTAGAACTTCAAAATATCTTTCCTGGTCTATCTCAGGTTCTAAGTTAAGATTCAATTATTCAAAAGTCATTTCTTCACTCCATTATCAAGTTCATCTCAAAAAACTTGGAAATTTTCAAAACATTTTCTCAAAAGAGCATACATCCTTGCATTACACAAGCATGACTCTTTGTGCATTTTGACTTAGGATAAATTCTTAGATAATCTTTTAGCAAAGCAAAAAGGCATAAATTCGGTCATTGGTTTGATTACCCCTGGTAAAGGCTCTAGGAACGGTCGAACCTTGTATCGACGAGCGAATCCCGTCTCCCAATTTTCTCGCAAATATTTAAAAAAATGGAGGCGAGTAATTTTTCAAAATCTTTTCAAAATTAAGGTCAAGTGAGACCTTCGCAAGAAAATTTCCTCTCTCTCTTTTTTCTTTTCTTTTCTCTTCTTTCTTCTTTTCTGTCTTTTATTTTCTCCCTTCAAAAAGGAGGAAATAGAGGTTAGAAAGGAAGAAGAGAAGGAAAAGAGAGAAACACCAAGAGAGAAAAATTTTTGCGATGATCACACCTATGACCGTGATGGGACTCGTCTTCGTCCGGTTGAATTTGTGTCTTTTGCTTTGCTTTAATATTATCTAACTCTTTATTCTACAAATGTCAGCTTCATTTCCATGCAAACCTTAGGAGCCTAGATTCTGTCCTAAGCTGACATAATGCATATAGGATCTAAGTATGGTTTGGTAGGACCATGTTGAGGAGATTATTCCATGCTCACATTAGACTTAGGTCTGAAATACAACTCTCCTCAATTCTAGGGATTGAATGTAAACAATGTATGCAAGTGTATGCTTCTTTTCATTTTGAATTTATCTCTTTAGGACTTGCATTAAAGCCATTTGATTTCTTGCATGTTGAACATGTTTTTGAAAACATCCCTACCTATATTGTCCCAGTCTTCACGTTGCTGGGCTGTCTCACTGAACCATTGTTTGGGAGAGAGCCTCATAACTGGACCACTTATTTGGGTTCGCGCCCCCCTACCACGTACCTAACGGCCATAGTCGGAGGTATATCGGTAGGTGCTCAAGGATGTTGGGAAACCATTACCTTAGAACCGGAGAAATATCTTTCTGCCATGTGCTTTGAGCTTTGGCTTGAGTATATCGGTGTATCTTGATTGGAATCAGATAATCTGAACCTTAGAGTTAGGATTAAGGTCCTACGAGCCTTTTCAAAATTTGCATTTAGAGTCAGATTCTAGGGAGTGCTATTCTGTGCATCATTGCTTGTATAATTTGATTCTTTTTGTAGATATTATCTTATAGAATCCTATTACAAAACCCTGGATATTTGCTTCAAAATTTCTTCTATTTTCCAAAATCCAGGATAGTATATTCCTCATTCTTTATTCTTTCATAAATTTTCAAACCCTAGACATTTTTTTAAGTTTTTCCTGTATCTTTCAAAAGTCCAAGCGTATTCTTCTTCTTTTCCTTCTGATTTATTTAAATTCTTTTTATTATGCTTGCAATTTTTTTCAAAGATATTTAGGTCTTGTCATTCATCTTCAAAAGTAGGTCTTTAAAATTCTATCTTCCCATCCAAGATCCCTTTTTATCGAGAGATCTCTTTTCAAATCTTTTAAAATTTTCTTTCACTATGTCTCCTCCTTTCAAAAGGTCTTTTAATCTGAACCCTTCGTTTATTCATCAGAAAATATCGACATGGTTCAAACAAGAGTAGAAAGAAGGGCAGCACAATGACAGCGAAGTGGAAGAAATGAACTCTTCTAGGTTGTCCCGAAAACATGATTGAGATGAGGATAATGTTGACCCAGCGATGTATGAAATCTTTCAAAAGATGATGTCAAAAATGATGTCCGAGCAAGCTGAGGCAAGTTCAAAGAAAACATCCTCTAAAACCAAGGTCAAAAGGAAGCCAGTAAAGAAACATGTCAAGATCAACAAGAAGAAAGTTCAGCAGGACAGCACCTCAGAGCGTTCAGAATCAGCAGGAGAGGATTCCGAAGAAGAGCAGTTTGTATTTGTCCCAAAACATTTGCGACAGCTCAAGAAAGTGGCAGAGGAACCTGAATCAGTCGACAAGCCTAAAGATGGGGTCCCGGTAGAAGACTCAATTCAAGTATTGACTAAGATGGTCAAAGATCTGCAGATTCGAGACAAGGGAAAGAAAGTGTATACCAGACATGACTTCTACCTTGGTTTAGATGGGGACAGCAGCTTAGATAATCTCCCCCAAAAATTTATTAAGTTCGATGGGTCCGGCAATCCAAAGGCCCATCTCGCAATATTCTTCGCCGAATGTGCCAGATTCAGTGAAGACAATCGAGCCCTCTTCTTGTGCTTTCCTCGCAGTTTAGAAGGTGTAGCCGCAAAATGGTACGCATAGCATATCAACCCCATTGAGCTACAAAATTTTGACAAGGTCGTTAATCTGTTTGTAGAAAGGTTCATGTTCAATACTGAGGCACTGCCAACCCTCAATTACCTGTATAACCTGAAACAAGAAGATAAGGAAAACGTCGTAGACTTTATTCGGAGGTGGAGAGATACCTGCAACAAGATGCGAACCCCCATTTCAGAGGAGCACGCATTCCAAGTTATCTTGAACAACTTTTCTCAGCCCCTCAGAAGCCTCATTTTCACTTACCCATCAAAATCATTCATAGAGCTTATTGAACGAGCTCAGTGGCTCGAGATGGGGATGGACAATGAAAATTACGAGGGCATCACTCTCGTCAAGAGCAGTCAAGACCTCAAAAAGAAGGTGAATTATACATTCTCAGCTAACTCTGGGGGCAGTAGCAGCAAGGATAGCGCGAACAAGCATATGGGGCAGCGAGAGGAACCCTCCAAGAAGAATGACAAGCCAGTTCTGGCCAAGCTGAAGGAGAAGATAAAACGTGAAGGTTGGGGTTATGACCGCCAATTCACTGCTCTGGAACAGTCCCTCGAGCAAGTTCTGGAGTACATGTTAAGCAAAGATATGATTAAACTTCCTAGAGTAGTTGATCCCCCGGTTTCTTTGGGAAAATAGAAGGACAAGTTCTGCAAGTTTCACCGAGCAGTGGGGCATGACACAGAGCACTGCTTCGGCCTAAAGAACATTATCCAGGACTGCATCGATAAAAACTTTCTGATAGAGGACAAAGATGAAGAACAGTCTGTCGTCCTGACCAAGCCTTTCCCAGATCATCCAAAAAACTGATGATACTAGAGTCTTTCTGCTTTCCTTCATTTTCTTTACCAACCATCTTGTAAGGGCAAGTCAGCTTGAGTCTTTTTGTGACCTTTTGGTCAAAAATGCTTGTAAATATTTCAGTCTTTGTTATCAGTTTTTGCTTATAAATAAAATGTCAAATCTTTCTTCCTATCTTTTGATCCTTATTTCTTTCGCCATATTGGGGCATCTTTTATTGTTAAAATTACAATTACGCTTCAAAATATTTTTTTGCCATCAGATTCTTATTCTTTTCAGGATGAGGGACAATCCCGACAATCCTCCATGAGAGAAATGATATTACCTATGAGGGTCTTTTAAAATCATAAAAATCTGAAAAAAAATGTCAGCAAAATCTTCGTCATAATCACCAAAGATTCAAAATTTTGGGTCCAATCTTTCAAAAATCAACCCTTGTGTTGATATCCTTTTCAAAAATCGGTTTTAAAACTACTGTTTTCAAAGAATCGGCCCTCATGATGATCTCTCTTCAAAATCAATCCTTGTGTTGATTCTTCTCCAACAAGATTAGCTCTCGTGTTGATCATTCTTCAAAATCAACCTCACGGTTGATCCTCTTTCCAAAAATGATTTTCTCATAAATATTCTCATCTCTCATCTCATTTTAAAGATCCCACATGCAGGCAGGATCAAACAAGTTCCTTTTCTCAATCAACTCTTTTTGTTTGTCAATTTTTATCTATCTTATAAATTTTATTCACCTTTATCAATTTTGTCAATTTTATTGATTCTTTATTGATTTTATTAATTTTTCTTGTCGATTTTTATTCTTTACCCTTTCAGGTTAAGGGATAAACATGATGCCTCTTTCCCATGAGGTATTCCTTTTTCCTTCTGAATTTCCTGCTCAGGTTAAGGGATAAACCTGAACCTCGTCCTGCGAGGTCCTTCTTCCTTCAGGATCAGGGATAATCCTGAAGTCTTTCATCATCTTCCAAGTACCTTTCATTTTTCTACCAAATTTTACCAATTTTTACTATATCTTCGTCATTTTTTGTCAATACTTTATTAATCCTTATTCTTTATCCATTTTATCAATTTTATTGATTCTTTATCATGTGTTATCAATTCTTTTAAATTCTTTATCAACCTTTTATCAAATTTTGTCAAAATTGTCAATTTTATTCTTTTTCCCTTTCAGGTTAAGGGATAAACCTGAATCATCTTCCATAATTTCTTTTCTTTCTATCTTTCCCTTTTAAAGATTTGGGTTCCGACTCGTGTCTTCCTTTTATCTTTTCTTTTGAAGTTTCGAGTTTTGGCTCGGGCTTCCCTTTGGTTCTAATTGGACCAATCGTTTTCTTTTATCTTTTCCTTTTAAAGATTCGGGTTCCGACTCGGGTCTTCCTTTTATCTTTTCTTTTGAAGTTTTGAGTTCCGACTCAGGCTTCCCTTTGGTTCTAATTGGACCAATCATTTTCTTTTATCTTTTCCTTTTAAAGATTCGGGTTCCGACTCGGGTCTTCTTTTTATCTTTTCTTTTGAAGTTTCGAGTTCCGACTCGGGCTTCCCTTTGGTTCTAATTGGACCAATCATTTTCTTTTATCTTTTAAAGATTCAGGTTCTGACTAGGGTCTTCCTTTTTATTTTTATTTTTGAAGATTCGAGTTCTGACTCGAGCTTCCCTTTGGCTCTAATGCTCGCATTGGACCAATCGTTTTCTTTAGAAATTCGAGTTCCAAAACTCGGGTTTTCTTTTATCTTTTTCTTTTAAGATTCGGGTTCCGACTCGGGTCTTCCTTTTATCTTTTCTTTTGAAGTTTCGACTCGAGCTTCCCTTTGGTTCTAATCCTCGCATTAGACCAATCGTTTTCCTTAAAAATTTGAGTTCCAAAACTCGGGTTTTCTTTTATCTTTTCCTTTTAAGATACAGGTTCCGACTTGGGTCTTCCCTTTTATCTTTTCGTTTGAAGATCCGGGTTCCGACTCGGACTTCCTTTTGGATCCAATGCTCATGTTGGAACCAATCGTTGCGTCAAAAATTCGAGTTTTCAAACTCAATTTTCTCTTTTATCTTAAAGATCCGGGTTCCAAATCGGGTTTTTCCCATTACATGTTTCATCTTCTTGAATATCTGAATTCAGGTTTATTCTCTATAAAATTCCTTCTTTCCCCTTCAGGTTAAGGGATAAACCTGAGTTTCCCGTTCAGGATAAGGGATAATCCAAAAACCATTCATAGAAACAGCGTAGCCTTTTATAATGGTCCTTCCAAATCCAGTCTCACGCTGGTCCCTCATCAAATCCAATTCTCATATTGGTCCTTCATCAAATCCAATTCTCACATTGGTCTCTCCCAATCCTTCCAAATCCAGACCAACACTGGTCCTCCATCAAAATCCTTCATCAAAATCCAGTTTTACACTGGTCCTTTAAAATTCCAATGTTTACATTGGTCCTTCCAAAATTCCAATTTCATAAATTGGTCCTTCAAAATTCTAGTTTTACATTGGTTTTTCAAAATTCCAATGTTTACATTGGTCCTTCCAAAATTCCAATTTCATAAATTGGTCCTTCAAAATTCCAGTTTTATATTAGTCCTTCAAAATACCAATGTTTACATTGGTCCTTCAAAATTCCAATTTTCTCAAATTGGTCCTTCTGAAATTCCAGTTTTACACTGGTCCTTCAAAATTCCAATGTTTACATTGATCCTTCCAAATTCCAATTTCTCAAAATTGGTCCTTCAAAATCCCAATTGGTCCTTCAAAATTCCAATATTTATATTGGTCCTTCAAAATTCCAATTGGTCCTTCATCAAAATTCCAATGTTTACATTGGTCCTTCCAAATTCCAATTTCTCAGATTGGTCCTTCAAAATTCCAGTTTTGCACTGGTTCTTCAAAATTCTGATGTTTGCATTGGTCCTTCCAAATTCCAATTTCTTAGATTGGTCCTTCAAAATTCCAGTTTTACACTAGTCCTTCAAAATTCCAATGTTTACATTGGTCCTTCAAAATTCCAATTTTCTCAGATTGGTCCTTCAAAATTCCAGTTTTACACTGGTCCTTCAAAATTCCAATGTTTACATTGGTCCTTCAAAATTCCAATTTTCTCAAATTGGTCCTTCAAATTCCAGTCTTACACTGGTCCTTCAAAATTCCAATGTTTACATTAGTCCTTCGAAATTCCAATTTTCTCAAATTGGTCCTTCTAAATTCCAGTTCTACACTGGTCCTTCAAAATTCCAATGTTTACATTGGTCCTTCCAAATTCCATTTTTCATGAATTGGTCTTTCAAATTCTAGTTTTACACCAATCCTTCAAAAATTCCAATGTGTACATTGGTCCTTCAAATTTTTAATTTTTTCAAAATTAACCCTTCAAATTTAAAATTTTTAAATTCGTCCTTCAAATTCCAGTTTAACACTGGTCCTTTACTAAAATCTTTTTACCAAAAATTCCTTTACCAAGATCCTTCTCAAATTCTTCTACCAAATCCCTTTTACCAAGATTTTTTCCCAAAAATTCCTTAAACTCATTTTTTGAGTTGGTCCTGTAAAATCCAATTTTTTTTTTATCAAAATCGCCAAAATCAAAAAAAAAATTAGCCCAAGGTTCTGTCAAAATCTATATTGTGTGATTATTTCACAAAGGATTCTTAAAAATTTTACCAATATGTTAAAAATGTGTTGATTCCAATCTTTTATTGCACAAAAGAATCACCTCGGATTACCTTTAGTATTCTTTTCAAAAGGGTGAAGCTTCTTTGCAAAAAAGAGGAAGATTCAAATCTTCTTTCGGTTGATCAACCAAGAGGATGTAAGAAATATCCTTTGTATGATTATCGAAAGAAATATTCAATGATGTAGAAAAGCTAGAAGCGAATAGATATTGATCATAGCTACGACGCATGTTTTAAGTTGATTCTCTATCAATCAGGCAGTGGAAATATCCTGAGCGATAAAAAGAATTCACTCCATCCATATCTCCTCATTCATTCGTTTAAGTAGTAATCAAATATCTGCAAAAGGGATCTCTCAACTGTCATCAAGATGAAGACGAATAGGCGAGCTAGACCCCCGAGGACAAAGAAGATTGGGATCATCTCCGAGATGAAGGAGTTTGTGAAGGATCCTTCTAGGGAAAGTTCAGATCACCCTCAAGATGAAGCCGAGTGTGATGAACCTACCGACAAACCCTAAATGATATTTGATTTCTGCTATCATCTAAAAAACATTTTGAGCCAATGTCACCAATATGATTCCTGAGAAAAAGGAGGATCGGATCATCTCCAAGATGACGGAGTTTGTGACGTACCCTTCCTCGAAGAAAAAAGAAAAGCCAGGACATCTCCAAAATGAAGGATGATGTAATGAACTTCCCCCAAAAACCCAAGAAAGCTTAATATCTTAAGAAGAGTGCCAGAAAGATCATTTATGGAAAAGCCTCGGGATATCAAACTTCCAAAATTGCTAGAAATCATCTTTTCTCATGCGAAATCCTTTCATCAATGTCTTCTCACTACTCGCTTTTATGAAATTAAGAATACTTCTTCTCTATTCATATCAAGGAAATGGATAACTTTCTTGAAGAAACTCAACGGCTTTAAAATTTGAATCTGACTCCAGAATCCGGGAAGTTAACTTCATTTTGGAGGAAATACTCTAGGTAAAAAGAGGGAATATCTTTCGCACATATATGCACACTTTCAAACATTTGAATCAATTGCAATTCCATCTTATTGGCAAAATTTTCTGGTTATCCAAAAATGAAATAAATGCTCAATATCTATTTTTGATGCAACCTAACGTTGTTTGTATTTTTCAAAGAGAGTTGCCTCATTCCGGTGAGGTTATTTCTCCCAGTCCCATCATGGTTTTCCCCATCAAGGAATCTATGCTTTGTATATCTAGTCAAAATAAAGATTTTTACCTGAACCTCGTCTCATGAGGTATTTTTCAAAAATGTCCCATCCAGGTTAAGGGCTAAGCCTGTGTCTTT
The DNA here is from genome assembly GCF_984573655.1 of Nuphar pumila. Lineage (NCBI taxonomy): Eukaryota > Viridiplantae > Streptophyta > Magnoliopsida > Nymphaeales > Nymphaeaceae > Nuphar > Nuphar pumila. Next base: position 58,726,440 of record NC_143257.1, on the reverse strand, counting down.
TCAAAAATTCTTATCTTTGTCTCAGCCATGAGACTTCTTTAAAATCTCTCCTTTTACCATTTCGGGATATTCAGCCCAAAGTCCCATCACAATTTTCTCATTTTTTTCTGTCCAAATTATTTTTCTCGAGGATTTCGTTCTCTTCCCAAAACCTTCCAGAGTAAAATACAAAACCTGAAAAATAAAGCATTTCAAAGCCAATTCTTCCACACCCAGTTCAGACATTCTGACTGGGGCATTTTTAAAAGAAAATTTGCGTGTCATTTTTGCCCCTAACCTCGGCTTACAACCGGCTTAGCAGCAAAGAGGGGCATCAGTGAACACCCCAAATTTTCCAAAAAATCCAAAAATTTCTTTTTTGCCTCTTACCTCTGTCATTTGAATAATTGGGTCAATTTTTAACAAAAATTTCATTCATTTCTCGGATTCACCGGAATCCAGACTCAATTTTCTTTCTGACCCAAATTCTGATCCAAATTGGATATCCAGATCCAATTCTGGTCCCGGATCTGTTATTATTCAACAAATTCAATTCTTGAATGTTATCAAATGTTCTTGTCTAGATCCAATCATAATATGATATTCAAACCCGATCTCGGATCCAGATCCAGTGCTAAAATCCAAATCTGAGCCTCACTAATCCGATTTTCATATTAAATTTTATAAAAATACCAAAAATAAAGTCTAAAATGCTCAGATAGTCGATCCAATGACCATTTGGATTCAAGACTCTATATTCCTCAGTTCGAGGTTTAAACCTCGAATATTTCTTCAAAATCCAGATATAAACCCATTTTCTAAAGAAATTTTCCAAAAATAAACTCAAATTCTCAGTAAAGTCTTCTTTGGTAAATATTTGTAAAATTTTATAAATGGTCTAGAAATCCCATAAGTTTCTAGAGTTTTGTTTTCAAAAATACAAAAAAATATAGAAAATTTCAAGAAAAAAACAAAAAAATAAGAAAATAGCTTCCTAAAAAGCACCTTTTGAAAATCGGGTTTCATGAAAAACACTTTTTTAGCAAAATTTTGTTAAAAACCCCCTCTTTGTAAAATCTTGAAAACAAAAGGGGCCCTTTTGCAAAAGTTGTTTTTAGAGTTTTTCTTTGAAGACATTTCGTAAGAAGGCCAGGAGAAGGGTGCTGCTCTCCCTCTCTCAATCTTTCCTTCATCCCACTGAACCCCCTGGAAGCATCCTCGATCGCCCTTCGATCCTCTTCCTCTCCATCAACCGTCGATCCATAACCTCCTCTTCCCAAACCTTCACTCTCTTCTTTAAAAACAGACAACGGGGAAATCCTCTTCCTCACCTGTCTTCACCTCCCCATACGCATCTCCTTCTTCCTCTTCTTAGGTTCCTTCTTCTTGTTTTCCCCCTTTTTCTTCTTGCTTTCCTCTGGTTTTGCCCATCCAACCGAAGGAGGTCCATCAACCCCCCCCCCCCCCCCCTGCAGCAATCGGCTCTTGAACGATCAAAAGCCCCACAGCAGATCGTTTCTTCATCTCTCCTTCGAAGCTTCTGCTTCAATCAGCAAATTCGGAGTGACGCCTCTTCCCTCTCGATCGATTCACGGAAAATCAAAAGCGTCGAAAGATTAGCTACCTCCTTCTACAATCGGGTCCTTTGTTGATTCACGGGCAATCAGCAAAGCAAAGAAAAGACTCCCCCCTCCTTTTTCCAGAATTCCTACGAAGCAAAAGATCGAAGGACCTTCAGCTCCCAGCGAAGGCAGCAGAAGGTAAAGTGCCTCATCTCCTTCCTCCCTTTTGAATTTCTGCATAAGTTATTATCATTTTTTTTCCTTTCCCTCATAAAGCACTGATTTCATGTCCGTGCTCCGGCAATGCACAATATGCAATATTGATATGCTTAGTGGCATTATCGATTTGCATCCTGCAACACAAATTAATTTCTCTGTTCTGTTCTTTTCTTTTCTTTTCTTATCCATTTTTTTCCTTATTTATTAATTTTCTTTTCCTGCTCTTCCGTAGCTTGTTGTATCATTGACAATTGGTTATTCTTGTTTTTAGTTTGTTTAATACTTCAGCATTTTTTTTTTAATGTTCTCATTGATAAAGGTAACTGCATTGAAGCTCAGTTTATCATTTTTGAATCTCTCTGACTTTCACAGGTTTGGAAATACCCGATCTTTTGTCTTATTTTTCAATTATATGGTACACATTTGCATATCTAATTTCCCATGTTCTTGATTTACATTTGATTCCCCATTTCATCTTATTATTTCATTGCATTATCATCAATCTATCCATTTGTGTTTAACCTAATCCTGTATACAACCTCAATACTATCTCTGCAGTCTATTACGTTTCCCCCTTCCTTCTTTTTTTTCTAGTGGCCATTTAACAGCTTCTTTCCCCACTGCATCTCATTTACCTTAAAACTCATGGTAATGCTTTCGTGTTTAGGCCACTTGTAAATAATCGATGATCTGTTTCCCCCCGTTTCTGAAAAAGCAGACAAGGCCGAAAAGAGCGTTCACGCATAACACTCACTTCTAATGTGATTATGTGTGTCTTAAGGCTCTAGAGAAGGGAGACATGGGCATGTATGGAAAGGAGATGTCTAAGAGGGGAGTTTACTTTTGAGAAGGTGACAAGGCTCATGTCTTAGGAACTCCTGAGAGTGGCACATTATTCTGGTGAAAGTTCTTCTGTAAATCCTAGAAATCGCAACATTATCTAGAGTTATGGAAAAATCTGTTGAAAAGAGCTTGTGTATTTGGCAATGGAGGGAAATTTTCTAAAAAAAGAGATAGGGTCTAAAATGGGAGTAGAATATTCAGCTGTATCAAGGGAGTGTGCATGTTTGAAGCGTTAAGATGTAGTATAATTACACTTAGGTTTTGTGGATATTGTCCCGTCCATCAGTTGTGCTCTTAATCAAGTCATCTGACGTTATGATTTTTAAGGTGATTAATTCATTTGCAGCTACAGATGCGCAGGTGGTTGGTACATTCGTTTGACCTCTTGTGTTCACCATCTTCATGAAACTGTGTAATGTTCATTCGGGTGGCAGAAGCACTACTCTGGAAGGTTAGATTTCTTTCTTTTTTTTGTTTTTTTTTTCAAACTAATTTGATCAAATCCGCAGCATCTCTCTCTCTATGGATTTAAGTAGACGTTGCTCCTAAATCATTGGAATCTGGGGATCTCACCATGCTACAAGAGATGTCTTGACCACGAAAAAAAAAAGAGGGGTCGTCAAGTAAAGGCAAAAGCACCAAAAGGTTGCAAAGATACCTTCTAGAAAGTCTCCCAGTTCACCAGCAAAGGCCTCCTAAACAGGTTCTGTGTAACCTTGCCTCTGTCGGTTTCGTGTATATTATTTTTAAGCTGCAATAGATTAGTTCACCAGCTAAATCTTTCCTCTGCAACAGATGCTTATAAGCATGCATCACGGTTATAGGCCTCTTTTGTTTTATCATATATATATCTTAGTTGCCAATGATTCATTTGGATGTGTGTGTTTGTGTTTGTCTTCCAAAATCCTCAAGATGCCTGTTATGGTGACAATTTCATTCCTAGAACTGCTATGTTGAGCATTAAACTTATTAGGGTTTTAAATTTGTGATAGATTTGAAACAAAAGGATTTGGAAGTCGGCATCTCCCTGTATATGTGTACATATATATTTAATTTATACATCCTGTATAACACTCACCTGCCCTAACCAATGTTGCAGCTTTCTGCTAATCAATACATTTCCGACGAGGAAGCTTGTCCAGGTAAAATCTTCAAACTAACGGCCGATGGCATATCTTATTTAGTAGCAGTGGCTGCTACTGCTGTAATTGTTACTTCAGCATGGTGGACTTCTCAGGGTCTCTTTACTACTTTGCAATCCCAATATCAATTCCTCTTTCGCTGTTATATCCTCTGTAATTAACATCCCATTAATAGATGGACCTCTTTTTTTTTCTAACTTTCGATCCCAAGAAAAAAAGGGAAAACAGATTCTTCCTGAATTTGAATTATCATAAGTGATTGAAAGTACATATCTCCACTCATCTGTGGTCGCCAATCTTTGTAGCAAAACTCCAACTTCATACCCGTGTGCCATTTCCTCACCCAGCCATGCTATCGAATCTCCTGTACACTAGCCTTCACCATCTGTTGAACAAGTAACCCCATATACACCAATCATCTCATGCATTTACAGCAGTGGCCTCACTTCATTTTAAAATCTTATATATGCTACCTCTTATCCATCAGTTGCTGCACTTGTGGCCTTCACACTATTCGCTTTCCATCATCACCAGCTCCTTTCTTCCGCTCCCTGTGTATAGCACCTACACAACACCTATATCCTTGTGCACCTTGTGTATGCCCATTTTCAGCAGCCATCTACCTGCCAATTACATTTATCCATTATATTCATCCTATACACTATTGAACCTATAACAGGTTCATATCACCTATTTATTCCCTACGGCATATCCAGCATCTATACCCTATGCTACCATAAGCCTCCAACCAATCATTACCAGATTGCTTCCCACTGGGAACATCACCATTCAGACCTCCATTTTGGTTACCCATCTGTATCAACGTTGTTCAAGTATCTTCATTCCACTACTATAGATTGTAGCTTGCTGCATTCCTCATTGCTTGTGCAATATTACTTCTTTTATGCATCTTTTCACTCCCACCATTTCACCAGCCTATCGCAACACTTACAACTAGTATAACATCTCCACCACTTCCATAGCACATTGTTACACCCATTATATCTTTGTTGTCATTTACACTAGCAACTACACCACTAGCACCATTCGTTGCATGCCTCCTCTGACACTTAAATTTCCAGCTCCATGGAAGTGTATATGCAACACTCTCGCTGCCTGTCATGGTTTGTGTACCACTTGCCCATACACTATATTTTCAGCATCTGCTACAGCTTCGGCATTTTTTTCTATAATGTCATTACCTCATTTCCAGCTCCATCTTCTTTATATATCCACCCTCATCACCACCTACTGTCATCAAAGCCCTTAACTTAGGATATCTTTCCACATTTACCTTTCATTAGGATATTGCATGTATACCTTGATGTTCATTTCTCACTAGTTTGCCACATCACCCCAATATATATTTTAAATAAAGCATTGCATCTTCATTGATAAAGAATATACACACAAGCCTTTCATTAGATGTATTCTAGGTTCAATGTGAGATTTGGCAAACTTTTATGCATCTGTCATCTTTGCTAATTCTATTTTTGTAGGAAAAATGTAAATTATTGAATTTCTTTCTCTAGATTAGGAATTTGAAGATCAAAGCAATTTCAATAGTGTAATAGTTAGATATTAATGAAAATTCTTTACATTTCCAGTTTTAGATAGAATGAATGAGCATATAAATGTCATAAATCACTTGTTTTCATATCATTTTCATCTCATTTCTCAAAAATTTCACAAATGGGACCACGAATGGCATGTGCACCATTCTAATAGGAGGTGATTAATCCTAAGCAAATGACCCATATTGATCGCCATAGTCAAAATGTGGACAATGCTTAGGATTTTCATCTTTTACAGAATAACACTGGATCCACAGTGGATCCTTTTCAAAATTCATCATATCTTCCTTAAATATTTTCCTCTTTTATCAGAGTTTAGTTTAAAATTGATTCAATACATATATCAATGACCATAGTCAGGGTATATTAAGAATTAATTTCATTTTAAAACTCTATAAAAGCACCAAAATATACTTCATTCTTCACTTGAAGTTAAATATGATTATTATATAATACATTCAATGACCATAGTCAGGGATGTATTATATCTTTAATCTTATTTCTAGTTCATATAAAGAATGAAATATGCCTTTCAAATCCAATTTCAAAATTCTTTAAATTCATTCATCATTTAGGATAGAATTGCATCGTATTTTTAAAATGCTTTTCTTCAAAAATCCAAGTGATTGTGAGTATTTTCTTCATTTTTCAGATCAAATCTTATTTATATATTCAAATTCAAATTCAAATTCAAATTCAAATTCAAATTTTATCTCAATTTCAAAAGTCAAATTTGACTTTGAAATTTCAAACTCATGTTGTATTAAAAACATCAATTTCCGAATCAAAATTCAAACTTCAATGTTCAATTTAAACCTGAAGACTTTGATTCATCTTCCGATTCAAAATCAAGTTTATCTTCTTATCTTCAAAATCAAAGATTAAAGTTTGAGATTGATTCAATCTGGGTTTTCAAAACCCAGACCCATCTTCAAAAGTCCCATTTGGACTTTCAAAAATCCAAATTCAAAATTAGAACCCAATACCAACTTGGATCCAGATTTCCAAGTACAATCTCCACTTTTGGATCTCAGATTCGAGATCCAGTCCCCATTTAGGATCCTAGATCCAGATATCAACTTCGTCTTGGATCTCAGACTTCAGATCCAAAATCTATTTTAGGGTCCAAAATCCATTTTAGGATCTAGAATTCAATCTCCATCTTGGGTCTCAGACTTCAGATCCAAATTCCATTTAGGATCCAGAATCCAACTCCATCTTGGATCTCAGACTTCATATCCAAATTTCATTTAGGATCCAGAGTTCAACTCCATCATTGGACCTCAAATTTCAGATTCAATTCCCATTTAGGATTCTAAATCCAGAATTCAATTCCATCTTGTATCTCAATTTTATTTAGGATCCAGGCCTTGGATCCAAAATTCCATCTTGAATTCAAGATTTTGAATCAAATTCTATACCCAATTCCAACTTTCAAAATCCAATTCCATTTTTTATTTCAGATTTCAAAATCCAAGTTTATCTTAATTTCCAAAAAATCTCAAAAACCAATTCCATTTCTCAATCCTATTTGGATTTCTCAAATCTCATTCCGATTTCAAACTTCAAAACTAGAATTCAATTCCATTTCAAACATTCATCTAGGTTCAAAATTCTAATTCAAAAACCATTTATGACTTTAAACCTTCCTTTTCCTTTTATCTCAACTTCAAAAATCATTCCTTTCAAAGTTCAAATTTATTCTCTCAAAACTCTGATTATTTTCAAAGACTTAGAACTTCAAAATATCTTTCCTGATCTATCTCAGGTTCTAAGTTAAGATCCAATCATTCAAAAGCCATTTCTTCACTCCATTATCAAGTTCATCTGAGAAAACTTGAAAATTTTCAAAACATTTTCTCAAAAGAGCATACATCCTTGCATTGCACAAGCATGATTCTTTGTGTATTTTAACTTCAGATAAATTCTTAGATAATCTTTTAGCAAAGCAAAAGGCATAAATTTGATCCTTGGTTTGATTACCTCTGGTAAAGGTGCCAGGAACGGTCGAACCTCGTATCAATGAGCAAATATTTAAAAAAACGAAGGCGAGTAATCTTTCAAAATCTTTTCAAAATTAAGGTCAAGTGAGACCTTCGTAAGACAATTTCCTCTCTCTCTTCTTTCTTTTCTTTTCTCTTCTCTCTTCTTTTCTGTCTTTTATTTTCTTCCTTCAAAAAGGAGGAAATAGAGGTTAGAAAGGAAGAAGACAAGGAAGAAAGAGAAACACCAAGAGAGGAAAAAATTTGCGATGATCACACCTATGACCGATAAGGCATCCGGGTGCTCCAACACCAGCGCCCACACCGCACCAAGGTGTTGAGAAACTATGTTTTGATGATACATAATATGATATATTGTCATACATGATAAATATATGATATGCTTTAATATGATATGATAAATATGATATGTCTTCATGAATTTGTTATATTATGACTGGATATGATTTGTCATGCATTTAATGAATATTTGATACAAGGTTATTTCACCTAAAAAGAATGGAGACAACCTAATCAAGTACAACTATTTGATGCAATCATACTCTTTGAAGAAAAAGCTTGATGGGCCATACATTTATAAAGATTATCCAAGAAGATCGGCTACTTCAAGATGAAGATTTTTTTCTTCTTTAGAGTCATAGGTAACAGAACCTTCAGAAGCATGCATATTGCATATCTCATGTTACATTATATGCTTTAAACATCATACAAGCCATCTATTTACAAAAATCTAAGCTTTTCATAAAAGGATACGATATTTCAAAAACACTTTTTTGAAACAAATCATTTTACTTTCTTACAAGCATTTATGAAAAAGACATTTTGACAAGATATAATAGCTCATGATTTCAAAAGCATTAATTGTACCTTCTAACAAGCATTTATGAAAAAGACAACTTGAAAAGATATAAAAGCTAATGATTTCAAATATGAAAGAAAAAGACAAAATAAATTTACTCATAATACACAATCGTCTATCTTGAATTGACAATTTGAGAAAACAAATATTGTTTTATATACAAAATTACTTATTATTTAAACAAGACAATTAAGTTTGGAAAAGATCTTTTATTTTTTAATACACACTCAAGAATGTCGACTTACACTTAAAGCCATCATTTTTTCTGTAGACATTAAATGTCACCTCAAAAAGCATTTAAGAAATGACCTTTTATTTATTTAATAATAAAATCCACACTCAAGAATGTCGACGTATTTAAAGCCATCATTCTTTCTGTAGACATTAAATGTCACCTCAAAAAGCATTTGAGAAATGACCTTTTATTTATTTAATAATAAAATCCACACTCAAGAATGTTGACTTATTTAAAGCCATCATTCTTTCTGTAAACATTAAATTCCATCTCAAAAAGCATTTGAAAAATGACCATTTATAAATAAAGTACTTAACAAGCATTTATTGTACTTATATATATTTAACCAAAGAAGTGACGATTTGTAAGAAAACTATTATTATACTATAAATCATTAAATTGAATAAAGACAAAATTACACTTCAACGTTCAATGTACTGCAAAGCATTTATTTTAAGAAAAGACTCATTACAAATTAACTATCATTTTTAATTACAATAAGGTATAGTGTACCTCAAATAGTTAATTTATGAATAACGACTTTTTGAAAAAGCAATATAGTACACATGTCATTTCACACAAAGTTGTTTTTAAGATGACCTGACACCTCACATCTCAAAAGGACAATCATTTCAAAAAGCAACGGCTATTTTCTTAAGACTATATATATACAAACAAAATAGTATTTTCACAAGACACATGTGAGCTTTCAAAGAGAAAAACTCCTATTCGATATTCTGAAAAAGAGTTTAGAAAAAGAAAGAGAAAAAGTCAAGAAAAGCTCTTAGACAAAAAGAATCAATTGTGTGTGAAAAGAAAAAAATATTTTGTTCCTCTGAGATATTATTCTATCCATTTTTCAAAAAGAAGACATTCTGAGAATCTTCATATGTGCATTCATATCATTTTGAACGTTCTTTTGGAAAGTGTTGTAACTTTCTGTTATCAACTGTATCCCTTCTCTGTTGAGAGAAGTAGACCTCTGTGAAAGAGGGTGTTTCTTTTCTCTGTTCAGAGAAGTAGACCTCTGTGAAAGAGGGTGTTTCTCTTCTCTTTTGAGAGAAGTAGACCTCTGTGAAATAGGGTGTTTCCCTTCTCTGTTGAGAGAAGTAGACCTCTAAGGAAGAGGGTGTTGTACTATTTATCCCGTAACACGGATTTTATAGTGAAAGGCTCAAGTGTTTTACTTGGAGACTGGATGTAGGTCAGTAACTTGACTGAACCAGTATAAATCATGTGTTTATTGTGTTGTGCCTTATTGTCTTTAATTTTATTTTATCGATCTATATCATATTTCACTATTTACCCCCCCCCCCTTCTAGTGGAATTTTATTTGGTATCAGAGCAGGTTTTGTTGGTTTCGACATAACAAGTCTTCCAGCACAAATGGCATCAATATCTTATGCTCGTGACATCGAAGGTCAACACGCATCTCGCCCTCCTTTCTTCAATGGCACCAACTACGGGTATTGGAAATGCAGGATGGCCATATTCCTAAAATCTATAGACTTTGCTGTTTGAAAATTTGTTGAATGTTCATATACATCTCCATCTTCAGACTATAGTTTATGGTCTGATGAAGAAAAGAAGATGGCTAAACTAAATGCAAAGGCTATGAATGCCTTGTATTGCGCCATTGATCAAAATGAATTTAATAGAATATCAATTTGTGAATCTGCATATGATATTTGACACTCTCTGGAGGTTATTCATGAAGGAACTAACAGAGTAAAAGAAGCTAAGATCTCATCTCTGGTTTGAAAATATGAGTTATTCAAAATGAATAAAGATGAGTCTATCACAGAGATGTTTACCAGATTCGCCAACATCGCCAACGATCTTAAATCTCTAAGAGAAACCTATTCCCAGACCGATAAGGTGAAAAAGATCTTGAGATCACTTACAACTGATTGGGAGAAAAAGACTACTGCTATTGAAGAAGCTCAAGATTTACCCAAGCTTACTCTGGATGACTTAATAGGTAATCTTATAGCCTATGAAGTTCATATGAAGGAAAGAAGGGAAGAGGAACAACCTACAAAGAAAAATCTAGCCTTCTCAGCCATTTCTGAGAATGAGGACTCAGAAAAGGAATCTGAAATTGTGCTGCTTACTTAAAAATTCCAGTGCTTCATGAGAAAGAATAGACTATCAAATAAGCACAAGGAAAAAAAAGATTCTAAGGAAGATACCATGTGCTATCAATGTAATAATCCAGATCACATGAGACGTGACTGTCCTCTTCTAAAAAGAAAATCCAAAATCAAGGAACCAAAGAAAAGGTTCTTCAAGAAAAAGCCTCTACATGCTTAATGGGATGATTCAGAACCATCCACCAGTGAAGAGTCAAGTGATGATGAAGCCGAAACTGCAAATATGTGCTTCATGGCAGAAGAAAGCTTTGTAAGTGAATCTTCTGATTTTTCTTTTGATGAACTTTTAAATGTTTTTCAAGAACTCTTTGAAGAATCTAGGAAAATGGTTTTCTAAAACAAAATTTTAAAATCCGAAAATTTAGAGCTTTTCCAGAAAAATGAAAAACTCAGTGTTGAAAATTCTGAGCTGAAAAAGAAAAATTTTATTCTTATTTCAGAAATCAGTACTATTAGTTCCAAGACAAAAAATCTTCAAGTAGAAATTTTAGAACTAAAAAGCAAAACTGAAAACCTTATGAAAACGGTTTTCAAGTTTACAAAAGGGAAAGAGAACCTGGACAAACTCCTATCCTCTCAAAAATTCTCTTTTTACAAGAATGGTATTGGTTACTCTCATCTAAATAAACCTTCTTGTATGAATCAAAGGACTACATTTGTCAAAGGTTCTACTGAGCCTAAACAGGAGTATTACAACTTCAATTTTAATACCATGTACTCCTCTAAATCTGTAGACAAACCCAAATCAAAATGGATATGGGTTCCAAAGTCTAACAAAAAGGGATCCGATCGGGTACCAAAAAGAAGTTTTACTTGATCTTTTGCAGGCTATAAAGAAGAAGAACAGATGGATATTAGACAGTGAATGTTCAAAACATATGACAGGACATCCAGATCTTTTTGTTGTTCTTCATCATAAAGAAGAAGGAACTGTCACCTTTGCAGACAACAACAAAGGTTTGATAATTGGTATTGGCAATATTGATAATATCGATAAACCTCTTATCAAAGATGTTCTCCTTTTTAAAGGTTTAAAACACAATCTCTTAAGCATCAGTCAAATGTGTGACACAGGTTATAATGTTAGCTTCAAACATGATGCATGCCTCATAGCAAACACCAATGAAAACATTATTTTAAAAGGTATAAGAAAAAATAATATATATGAATTATAGCTAGAGAATATTACTGAACATTGTCTTATAGCTAATAATGACTCTCAAAATTTATGGCATATGAGAATGGGACATGTTAACTCTAACTATATGTCTAAATTAGCTAAGAACAACTTAGTACGTGGGTTACCTAAAATTTCATTTAAAAAGGACTATTTTTGTGATGCTTGTTAATTAGGAAAATTGTCAAAATCATTTTTCAAATCAAAAAATATTGTGTCAAGTAAAAGACCTTTATAACTTCTCCACCTGGATCTTTTTGGTCCTTCTAGGGTAGCTAGTCTTAATCATAATAAATATGTTTTTGTCATTATAGATGATTACTCAAGATTTACTTGGGTAATATTTTTGAAAAATAAAAGTGATACGTTTTGTGAATTTGAAATGTTTGTGTAAAAAGTTACAAAATGAAAAATCTTCTACAATTATCAAAATTCGTAGTGACCATGGATCATATTTGATAATGATCTTTATGTAAATTTTTTTAACTTGCATGGTATCTCTCATAACTTTGTCTTTCCTAGAGTTGCACCTCAAAATGGTGTAGTAGAAAGAAAGAATAGAACCCTTCAAGAATCTGCTAGAACTATGCTCCAACATAATAATCTTGCTAAATATTTTTGGGCTAAAGTTGTTAACATTGCATGCTATATCTCAAATAGAGTTCTTATCAGGCCCTTATTGAATAAAACTCTCTATGAACTATTTTATGACAGAACTCCAAGAATAGACTACTTCAAGGTCTTTGGGTGTAAATGTTTTATCCTTAACACAAAAGATAGTCTTGATAAATTTGATGTTAAATCTGTTGAAGGCATATTCTTAGGATATTCAAGTTATAGTAAAGCATACAGAGTTTTTAATAAGAATACAAATACTATTGAAGAATCTATGCATGTCAGTTTTTGTGAATCTATTGATTAATCTGTTCATAAACAGACTAACGATGATGATCTTGAAAGTACAGATTTTTTCTTAGATGACACAGCTAAACCTAATGAGGATGATCTTCAAAGAACATTTGTTGAAATCAGAGATCATCCTCAAAAGCAGATTTTGGGAGACCTATCTAAGGGGGTTCAAACTAGAGCTCAGCTGAAACGTATTACAAATATGGCATTCATTTCTCAACTTGAACCAAATAAGATTGATGAAGCCATCATTGATGAGTTTCGGATGCTAGCCATGACTGAAGAACTGAATCAGTTCCAAAGAAATGATGTGTGGGATCTTGTACCAAGACCAAAAGATCATCAAATCATTGAGACAAGATGGATCTTCAGAAACAAGCTGGATGAAACAGGTAACGTTATAAGAAACAAGGCAAGGCTAGTGGCTCAAGGATACAATCAGGAGGAAGGTATTGATTTTGATGAAACATTTGCTCATGTTGCTAGACTTGAATCTATAAGAATGTTTTTGGCATATGCAAGCTATATGGAGTTTAAACTATACCAAATGGATGTTAAAAGTGATTTTTTAAATGGTTTTATAAATGAAGAAGTGTATGTAAAACAACCTCCAGATTTTGAAAATGAACAATTTCCTGATCATGTTTTCAAACTAAAATGTGCTTTATATGGTTTAAAACAAGCACCTCGTGCTTGGTATGATAGACTTAAAACCTTTTTATTAAAAACCGAATTTTCTGTAGGCAAAGCAGATTCAACTTTATTTGTTAAAATAGTGAATGATCATACCTTAATCGTTCAAATATATGTAGACGATATCATCTTTGGATCTACTAACAACAGTCTTTGTGAAGATTTTTCTAAGTCCATGCAGAAAGAATTCAAAATGAGTATGATGGGAAAACTCACCTACTTTCTTGGACTGCATATTAAGCAAACCAATGATGGAGTCTTCATCAATCAGTCTAAATATGCTCATAAACTCCTGAAGAGGTTCAACATGAACTCAACTGCTTCAAAAAATACCCCTATGAGCTCAACTATTGTATTGGATAAAGATGAAGATGGTAAGACTGTAGATACAAAGTTATTTAGATGTATGATAGGATCACTACTTTATTTAACTGTTAGCCGTCCAGATATCATGTTCAGTGTTTGCTTGTGTGCTAGATATCAATCAAATCCAAAGGAATCACATCTTAAAGCTATAAAAAGAATAATGAGATATCTAAAAGGAACAGTTGATTTTGGGTTATTTTATTCAAAATCATCTACATTTGATTTAATCTCATACAGTGATGCTGACTTTGCTGGAAGTAAATCTGACAGAAAAAACACAAGTGGAACATGTCATATGCTAGGGCACTCACTAGTTTCATGGTTCAGTAAGAAACAAAATTGTGTATCATTATCAACTACTGAAGCTGAATATATAGTTGCATGCCTAGCATGTATACAAGTCATCTGGATGAAATAGACATTAAAAGATTTTAGTTTAAAATTTGAAAATACAACTATTTTGTGTGATAATACAAGTGCTATAAATTTATCTAAAAATTCTATTCTACACTCACGAATTAAGCACATTCAAACTCGACACCACTTTTTAAGAGAACAAGTCTTAAACAACATAATCAAACTTGAATTTATACCCACTAATAAACAATTAGCTGATATTTTTACTAAACCTTTAAAAAATGAAGACTTTATAAGAATTAGAAGAGAATTAGGAATCTGTAAACTAAGTGACTTATAATTAATCACACTTATTTATAGTTTTAACTAGATAAAAGTTTACAATATCTTATGATTTTGTTTATCATTTATATATTTCAAGTTTTGTTTGAATCTGATTCCTTCTTGTCGATTCCAATTTTTTTCTCTTTTATCTATTCTTATCATTTTTTACTTTTTGTGTCTCGTCATCTCTTTTACCTCTTTTTCAAAGTCAAAAAGAGTAATTCACATACTCACGTACACCACAAGCTTTTTAATACAAAACAAATGCTTTATGTCACTCTTCTTTCAAAATGTCATATCTTTCAAAGTACACATCACATAATGACCTATCTCCTTTCACGTCTATCCATAAAAACCACTTTTACATAAGCAATCATGATTCTTCTCTCATAAGTCTCTCTTGCCTCTTTCTCAATGCATCCCTTACGAATATTGAATCTATCCTCTTTAAGTAAAAATTATTTTTTATATATCAACTTGTTGTTTGTCTTATTAGGCCATTATTCATCTTCTATCTCACATGGTATTACATTCTTACACACATCCCTTTTCACGATATCTTTTACTTTCTCTCATTCCAAGGCTCTTCATATCTCATCACCTCTTTTACACATCTCTTTCGACAATAATGTCTTTTTTCTTATATTTTTTACATAGCAAATCAATTAAGTTTAGTTGTCCTTTTTTTTCATTGGTCACATCTTTCTCTCTCTTTCACAAAATTTGAATTCACCTTTTGTTATCTCAAAACCGTGGATCTGGCCCTATGACAAGATTTTAAACTTCATTTTTTATTCTCCAAAACAATGGACTCTCCCATGTCGAGTTTCTTTTGTCTTTAAAACTATGTCTTTCAACAATATGTATGTTATACCTATATGAGCTATAAACATTAATTCAAGAAAATCATGACATTTCTTTATGTCTTTCATCTTATGTCACTCATTAATTATTTTTGTCCACTTCTCTATCCATGTCTTATTTGAAAATTCATGTCTGTCATCACTCTTTTCTTTGACTACTCTCTCAAATTGGTGTTTGCTTCTTTATGACATTAATTGAACTTATCTTCATACGTCTGTAAACACCCCAAATTTTTCACATCCATTCTCAAACAACCCTTCTCGTGCAGTGCCAACCCTGTTAGGTCAGTGTAGGAGTCAAACCCCGAGTCAGTTTCAGAAAATCATCATTTTACCAACTTTTATTTGGAAAATTACCATTTTACCCCTAGGTCATCCCAGACCTCAGTCAGTTGGAGTCAACAAAGCTCACTGGTCAGTTCAAAACATTTAGAATATCAGTCATCTCAAGCTCATCTGAGCTCACAATGAACAGACCATTTTCATTTCTGACAATTCCTGCCAAAATGGGATCATTTCTTCAAAAATGAGCTCATTTCTCACTCAAATTCAAACCAATTGTCTCTGAGTCAGTCATTACCAATCAGTCATGTTCCCCAGAGTCTAACTTGAGCTCACCAAAAGTTCAAGCGCTCCAGTTTCAGTTCAAACCCATTTCCAAGTGTCTAGGAGCCCATTTTAGTCCATTTTAACTCTTTCAGCTGAAATTGAGTTGAGTTCAGTCAATTGAGCTAGTTTTCAAGCTTTGATTTTAGTTTATATCAGTATTACTGACCTTTGTTCTAGCTCAAACCCAGCTCAGGTCTGTAATTCACTTCAATCCAATGACCATTCTGTATCATTTCTCTAAAAATGACAGTTTTTCTTGAAAATTCAGTCGGAAAGGTCAGTTGAGTCAGTATCATTGTCAGCTCATTGGAGTTCTGAAACTCTAACACTCAGCTCATCTCAGTTCAGTCCAGCTCGAACCCTAATTTTTTGTGTCACTCTAACCCAGTAGAGTCCCGAAAACCATTTCTTGAGCTATTTTGCAAATTTTATCAATTTTAATGCTTTTTGAACTGGTACAACTGTCAATCGGAGAATAACATCCAAAATTCTTCATTCAGGGTCTGCATTTTTCATGTCATTTCTCATCATTTTATATCATTTCTCAGCATTTCATAACATTTCATCACATTTCATTTCATTTCATTTAATTCATTTCATTTTCGAAGTCCAGAACTCCAGTTTTATAAATTTCAATCCAGATTGAGTTTTAAAAGTTTTCAGAAATCAATTTCAAACCTCGGGTTTCCAAAATTGACATTTTTACCCCCGGGAGTCTAAATTTGGAAATATTTTCTCAAGAAAAATAATATGGATTTATTTCAAACTCAAATTTTTAAATTCTACATTGGATTTGCTTTGCAACGAGGTATTCAACTTCAAAATCCTAGCTCATTTCAAAAACTGCCAAAAATAACCCATTTCGTTTGGAAATATTTTCTTGAGAAACACAATCTGGATTTCTTTCAAAATTAAATTTTCAAATTCTACACTGGATTTGCTTCGCAACGAGGTATTGAACTTTAAAATCCGAGCTCATTTCAAAAACTACCAAAAATAGCATATTTCGTGTGGAAATTTTTTGAAAAGACTATTTTACCCCTTTAATCGTCAAAATGAATTTCAAAACCGGAATTTGGACCCGCTCTGAGATGGTCCATCCATTTACATTTCCCTTTTATTAAAAAAAATGTGTTTCTTTTCAAATCTTTTTATTTGTTTGTTTTTATTTTATTTATTTTATTTTTTTATTTATTTTATTTTTTGAGGTGGGACCCGCGAGGTGGTCGCCCAAACCTCCAGCCCCCTCTCTCTTCCTTTCTTTCCTTTTTATTTTTCCCTTTCTCTTTCCCTTTCTTCTTCCTTTCTTTCCTTTTCTCTTCCTTTTTTTTCTTTTTCTTCTTCTTCTTTCTTTCCTTCTTCCCTTCCCTTCTTTTCCTTTCTCTTTCTTCCTTCTCCAGCCATTCATGTAAACTCATTCACCTCTCTTTCATTATCCCCTCTAAAACACTAAGTCCACTCTCATTAAAGACCTAAGTTGGAAAAAGAAAAAAAAAAAGGGAGAAGGGGCTATACGGCTGCCCCTTTTTTCAGCCTCTCTCTCTCTCTCTCTCTCTCTCTCTCTCTCTCTCTCTCTCTCTCTCTCTCTCTCTCTAACACCTTCTCTCCATTGTCTCTCTGATTCTCAACACCATACGGTGGAGACATCTCCTCCCTCATAGGCATAGCCTCTACTTCTAGCTAATCCTTCTCCATTGCTTCAACCACCACACAAGGTGGTAACCAGTCCAGCCACATCAACTCCAGACGGTTACCTCAACCTCCATACACCGGTCCAGTCTTCCACAGCAACAAAGTCCTTGCATCAACCTTCCACTGTTCCAAAGTCATCAGCCCACAACCATTCCAGCAGCTGCATCTTCTTTGTGGCAAAGGACGCCTAACAAAGGGCACCCTACCATCTTATGGTCCCAGCAGCAAGGAGAAGCCCCTTTAATCTAGCTTCAGCCACCTCCAAATCAGCAGCCACCTTGGAAACACCACTGTCAGCCTTCTTTGGAGCAGCATCCTCCATCTCCGGCATTTCCGTTCTACCAAACTACAGCCACCTCCTTCACTTCCAGCATCAACTCAAACAAGGCAGCCTCTTAGAAGCATCATCTAAACCATCTTTGTGAGAGATTTGAATCGTTCTCCATAAATCACAGTGGATTCATGATTGAATCTACTGATGATCTGGAAATTTTAAAGTTTTTCCAGTTAGTTTTACTCTCTGTAAAAAATCAGATTTCCCAGACCCCTGGGAAAATCTTGATTTTCTTTCGTCAGGGTATAGACAGACCTTAATGCACCGAGTCTGTTCAATCCGTAGCCCGTCTGCAAAAACTTTCAACACAAAAGTTATTCCTAACATTATTTCCTGTCATTTCCCAAAATTTGGGAATTTTTTGAACTGTTTCAGTATTTTGTCCGGATTTTCTCTTTCTGTCTAACAGATTCCAATGTCCAGAAATTTCAGAGATTTAGGTCTCTGATAACAGTGTGGTCTTTTCCAAACCGTAACCCGAATCTCAATGGTGTCAAAAGATCAAATATTCCTATGTTTGTCAGAAATATTTTCCCACAATTTCAGCCTTTTTTCCATCTGTATGCCATTTTTCCCATGTTTTCTACCGAAACCTGTCTGTTTCCCCAAAATCCTAGAGTCACCGGATTTTGATCCGACTTGCCGGAGTGGTACAGCTCCGACCATAGGTCAAAACTAGAAAGTGTAAAAAGAAATAATCCTTGCCTTACTGTCCTATATCACCCCATAAAATTTGGGAAAATTTTATGGAAGTTTGATATCCTAAATTCCCTTTAGAATCAACATTTTAGGCAAAATCACAAAATTTAGGGTTTTTATTTGAATTTTCATATTTAAAAATACAAAAAATAGATTTTAGAGCTCCATTATGTTTTTAGGGTTATTTTAGGTGTCCATGCCAAATTTGGTTTAATTCCAAGTTCATTTTCTCCATGTGTTAGTTTATCTTTAAATTCAGAAGCGAAAATCAGGTTAAATTCGATATTTTATGATATTTTTGCCATTTTAGGGTTTTATCATGTACATAAGCATGTAGAATCATATTAGGGTTAATTTCAATCTCCTTTTCATTTCATATTTTTCAATTTTGTAAAATTTATTTCAGAAAACCCTGGTTTCAAGGCCATAGTCTTGTTATCGGGGGTATTTTGGTCATTTTGACCTAAATTTCGAAATTTCAATTTCTAATTCTCCAAAATTTCATGCATATCATCATATTTCATCATATTATGTTTGATTTATTTTATTTGATTTTCAAATTTCCAAAATTTACAAAAAATCTTTTAGAAAACCCTGATTTCAAGGTCATCAGGGGTATTTTGGTCATTTTGACCCCAATTTCGAATTTTCAAGTTTATTTTCGAAATTTATTCATTATTTATCATGTTTATATCAAAGGGGGTATGATTTTGGGTTTATATCTGAATAATATCCGATAATTTCCTATATTTTTGGATAAATTCAGAAAAACCTACATTTTTGTGCTAACCTTGTTTTCTAGTTTTGCAGGAACATTCAAGAAGAAGATTTAACTTTTATTTCTTTTATCTCAGTTCAATGTAAAATCAATGTAATATTTGGAATAAGAGTTACTTTTCTGCTTAGAATAGGGTTGCATTGCATATAGTTTGATTTATGCAAATTTCAATATGTGATGTATGATTCATGCACATTATTTCAAATTCACTATGGTTTACATGAATGGAACGTGCACAAGCTCTTATGGAGTTTATAAACTCGGTGGGATTCATATTTATGGCCATAGTCAGAATATGAAGAAAACCAAGATTTATGATCTTCGTATTAGCCACATTCAGCCTACACACTTAGGCTAACTTCAAAATGCACTGCATTTCTCAAAGTTTTAAAAGGATTTCCCAATTCCTCAATTGAAATTCCCTTTTCAAATTCATATTCATTCGTTCAAATTGCATTATTCACAAATTCATTTTCCAATTTCAATTTCAGAAAATTCAGTTTTCTCAAGAATTTCCAAGTCTTTCTCAGGATCTGATTTTCTCAAAATCCTGAGTTTTCAAAAGAGATTTCAAAGCATTTCCCAAGTTCAAACCAAGATTTTCCAATGTTTTAAAATTCTCAAATTTCAAAGTCTCAAGTTTTCAAAAAAAAAAAAGATCGATTTTCTCAGATTTCCCATTTTTCTGAGAACTCATATTCCTGAGAATCCATTTTTCATTTCAAAAGTCATTTTCCAATGAATTTCTTAGATTTTCTCAGAATTCTCAAATCCATTTTCTCAGAAAAGCAATTCCAAATTTCAAAATCAATTCTCTAAAGTTCAAATTTTCTTGAGAAATCACTTTCCAATGCAAATTTCTGATTTCCAATGAAATTCAATGATTTTCTCAAGAATTCAATTTTCAAGTACTTTTTCAATCAATTTTCAAGCATATTTCAATTTTCCAAAGCAAACATCATATTTTCCCAAACTTGCATTATTTTCAAAATTTCATAGCACAAGTCTGATTCTTTGTGCATTCTAGGAAAATAGAGCATAATTTAGCTATTTGAGTCGAGTTAAAGCACGTAATTGATCCTTGGTTCAATTACCCCTGGTAAAGGCGCCAGGAACGGTTGAACCTCGTACCGACAGGCGGATCCCATTCCACGGAATTTTCTCGCAAATTTTCAAAACGGAGGTGAGTTAATTTTCAAAAACCATTTTCAAAACTTTGGTCGAGTTTGACTCGCGAAATTTGTTTCTCTCTCGCAAGGGAGGGGAAAATTTTGCGATGATAACAGGTTTGGCGACCGTGATGGGACCTGTCTTCGCCTGATCAATTATGTGCTTTAAACTTAGCTCAATTATCAAAATTATGTTCTATGGAATGTCAGCTTTAATTCCTGATATCATGTGAACCTAGGAGCCTAGACTTGAACCCAGCTGACATGAATTGCATGTAGACTAGGCATGGTTTGTTAGGACCATATTGAGGAGAATTATTCATGCTCACATAGACTTAGGTCTGAAATACAACACTCCTCAATCTAGGACTGGTATGAAAACAATGTTTGCTTCTTCAAAAGTTTTCAAAATTCTATCTCTTTAGGACTTAGAGCCCTCTGTTTGCCTGCATGTGATCATATTTCAAAAACCACCCCACCTATGTCTACCCGGTCTTCACGTTGCTGGGCTCTCTTCCAGAACCATAGTTCGGGACAGAGCCTCACAACTGGGCCACTTATTTGGGCTAACGCCCCCCTGCCACGTACCAAGGGCCATAGTCCAACGTATATGGGCAGGCGCTCAAGGATGTTGGGAAAACGCAAGCCTAGACCCGAAGATGAGTTTTATGCCACGTACATCGAGCCTCGGCTCCAGTATATCGGCATAGCATGATTGGACACAGTTGATCTGAGCCTAGAGTCAAGATTAGGGTCCTAAAGCTCTTTCAAAATTGATGCATTTAGAGTCAGCTTCTTAGGGAATGCTGTATGTGCATAATTGTTTGTGATTGAATGTATGATATTCATTTCCATCTTATTTTCCCATATTTTTCCTAGTTTTTTCAAAATACTGGATAATTTGCCAAAATACTTCATTTTTCATTTATAAAGCATTTCTTTGTAAACCCTAGACGATTTTTCCAAATTATTCACTTTTTCTTCAAAACTCCAGGTAATTTTTCATTCTTTCGTTCCTCTGGACTTCGAATTTTCAGCATTTCACTTTATCCTGCCTGCAATTTTCAAAATTCTTGTGTTTTTTTCAAAGTCTAATTCCAATCTTCCTATCTTTCAGTCTAATGGCATTCAGTCAGTTTGACTTTGTCTTTCCTGAGGGTCACATCTCCTACGAGGTGCGACAAAGTCTTCTCAAGCATCGAGCTCTCAACACCGGACCCTTCTTCTCCCGGTGGTACTATATTTGGTTCAAAAACTTCTTTTGTATGTTTCCGGACCATTTCAGCAACTGTGGGTTAGAACTGACATCTGCAGTGGGAAAATTGACAGTCAACGACAATCTGATCCATGCATTGGGAGAGCGGTGGAATCCACGCACTTGCACGTTCTGGTTCCTGTGGGGTGAGATGACACTACTAATGGATGAATTTTCAGAGATTATGGGACTGCCCGAGCCAGCCGGTCAGCCTGGAGATCCATTAGAGCAGGAATTTCTAAATCAATGTCAAGGGTCTGGACCCCAAAGATGTCGTAGCTCGCATGACAGGGCGCAAGTCTTGGCCACTGATTGAAGAAAATGGGAATGAGTACGTGAACCTGATCGAGATCTACCGACAGTATGGAGAATTCGCAGAAGTCAGCTCGCTGTCCAGAACAGCTCGAGAGAGAATTCAACATGTGATGGTTTTGTGTACTGTGGGACTTGCTTTCTTTCCAGACGGACAGAGCTATGTGGATGTCAGAATAGTTTAGCTTCTGAGGAGATGGGGAAGTCGACAGACCAGCCGTCTTTCGATAGCCAATGCCGTGCTTTCTTTTCTATACAGAGGACTGACCCGTTTCACACTTGGAGAGTCCATCTTAGTCGAGGGATGTACTTATGCTCTTTAGTCTTGGTTCCTTCAACATGTACCGACCAGAGCTAGTTTGTTCAGATACAATGGCAAGGAACTTCTTCCAGTTGCGCGGTACCGATTCATGATCGATTATCTGCAGGAAGAAGAAGTGGTGTGGGACTATTTTGATCGAGAATTATCACCTCCCAGATACATCAATGCATATGGCAAGAGATTCAAGTTGCTTGGTCCATTCTTTTGTGCTTACTATCATCCAGAGCGGTGTGTTCGACAGTTTTCTCAGAGACAGAAGCACATAGAGATGTGGTTGCTATCAGAAGTCGTGCCAGAGTTCGACCTTACATCAGCACAGTGGTCCGGAACATACCATTCTGCCATATATGGCTGGGACTCTTTTGTTACTCTTCCACTTTTTCCCGGTCCTCGTGTCTCTGCCAGTTATAAGGAGTGGTGGCAAATTGTCTGTCCGCCCCCTCTTTCTCAAGTCCACTATTGACGCAATCATATTTTTCCTTCAATAAAAAAAATCCTTCAATTTTCATTCTATCATGGTTTGATGACCTCGCCTAGGTGACAAGGAATATTTGCAGTTGTTTGTTCTCCTTGCAAAGAATGACAACATAATTGTCGTGACTCCAGCGGCGACCCAATCCCTAGTAATGGGATGTTCTTCCAATTATCTACCAAATTCTCATCAAATATTTTCCCTATATTCATTTCTATTCTAAATCTTTATCATCAAAATTTAATCATCCATCACATTTTGAAAAGAATATCGGTATTTCCAAGTGGTTTAGATCAGATCAAGCAAAAAGACACCATTGTGTCAGTGCATCAGTGATTTTGGAAGCAGGCAAGAAGAAATGGATTCTCCAAAATCTGCCAAAAGACAGAGTCTGAATGATAGGGATGACATTGATCCTACTACATATCAGATGTTCAAGAAAATGATGATTAGGATGATGTCTGAGCAAGCTGAAGACAGTCTCAGAAAGGCTCTCATCAAAGAGAAGACATATGTCTCCTTCTCTCAGAATATCACTGGTAAGAGCAATAAGTGATTCGGCGCATGTCTGCTCAATATTTTATTCTCTCTGATGTCCTTTATCATCGTGGATTCAGTTCTGAATATTCCAAATGCCTAGACGAAGTTGAAGCCAAAGAAGTCGTGCGAGAAGTACACTAAGGCATTTGCGGTGGTCACGTCGGCTACCAAACTCTTATCAAGCAAATCATTTGGGCGGGATATTATTGGAAGACTATGCTACAAGATTGCTACCATTTTGTGAAGAAGTGTGCTCTATGCCAGATACATGCACCTTTTGTTCATGCGTTAGCAACATATTTGCAATTTGTTATCTCTCTATGGTCGTTTTCTATGTGGATCTTTGATGTTGTGGGCCCCATCACTTCTTCTGCTTCAAACAGCTACAAATATTTTCTTGCCGCAACAGAATATTTTACTAAATGGGTCGAAGCTATCACTCTACGCATAGTAGAAGGTCGACATGTGGTCTCGTTCATCCACAAGAATATCCTATGTCCTTTTGGCATACCGCATGATATTGTGTCAATTAATGGCAGCCATTTCAAGAATAAGAAAATGAGAACTTTTTTGTTCGAAGTTTAAAATCCATCATCATTTCTCTGCTCCTTATTATCCTTAAGGGAATGGTCAAGCAGAGGCCACCAATAAGATTTTTTATTCGAATCCTGGAGCAAACTTTGGAAACAGGCCGTGACTGGCATGAGAAGATTTATGATGCGTTGTGGGCATATAGAACCACCATTCGAACTCCAACTAATGCTACTCCGTCAGAACTTGTCTACGAAACTGAAGTAGTACTGCCTCTACATATTCAGAAACATGCCTTGAAGTTTGCATCACTGCTGGAGTTATCGCTTGATCAGTATCAGCAGCAGCGACTGGTACAACTTGATTTTCTCAATGAAAAAAACCTTCGAGTAAAAGAGCACGCTCAATCATATCAACAGAGGGTAGCCAAACAATATACAAAATTTGTCGTTGAAAGGAAATTTTGAGTCAATGATCTAGTGCTCAGATCAATGGCCTATCTCAAGCACTGCTCGGGTGGCAAATGGTCGCTGAATTGAGAAGGACCCTATGTTGTCGAGGAAGCATTACCCCGTAATTCATATCTGCTCATCAATGCCGATGGTGTAGAATTATCAGGCCCCATCAATGCTCAACACTTGAAAAATTCTATACTTAAATTCTCTATTCCATCCTTTGTAATTCCTCAATATATTTTCTTCAATAAGGGTCAAATTCTTCTTTCCCAGTTACACTGGGGCATTATTTTGAAAATTGTTTTCAAAATGTTCTGTATGCAGGCAGGATCACACAAATCTCTCATTTTGCATGCATGTGCACCCATTTACATCATTTGCATTTGCATGCATTCATTCACATTCATATGCATCAATTTGCATTTGCATCGAACTTCCCCTTCAGGTTAAGGGATAAACGTGAACTTCCCCTTCAGGTTAAGGGATAAACCTGAACTTCCCCTTCAGGTTAAGGGATAAACCTGAACTACCCATTCAGGGTAAGGGATAAATCCTGAGACCCCGACAGTTGTCTAAGTCATCGTGAGGATGAAGATTGAAAATCTCTCATCAGAATCAGTTGGGTAAATTTTTAAAAATCCAGTGTTCGTGCTGGTAAGATTTTTAAAAACCAGTGTTCGTGCTGGTAAAATTTTCTAAATCTAGTATTTGTGCTGGTAAATTTTCAAAATCCAGTGTTCGTGCTAGTAAGATTTTCAAAAACCAGTGTTCGTGCTGGTAAAATTTTCTAAATCCAGTGTTTGTGTTGGTAAATCTTTAAAATCCAGTGTTCGTGCTAGTAATTCTTCCAAAAACAGTATTAGTACTGATCCATTTTCAAAATCCAGTACTTATACTGGTTCATTTCTAAAATTCGGTATTCACACTCGTATATCTTTGAAAATCCAATTGTTATTGGTTGGACTTTCAAAATTCAATTTTTATTGGTCAAACTTTCTAAATCTGGTTTACTGGTTAATGTTTTCAAACCTAATCCATGCTAGTCTAGTTTTCTTTGGGATTCGAGTTTCGACTCGAATTTCCTTTCCTTCTAACCGGTCTAGTTTTCCTTCGGGATTCGAGTTCCGACTCGAATTTTCTTTCCTTCTAATTAGTCTAGTTTTCTTTCGTGATTCGAGTTCCGACTCGAATTTTCTTTTCTTCTAACCGGTCTAGTTTTCCTTCAGAATTCGAGTTCCGACTCAAATTTTCTTTCCTTCCAATGGATCTAGTTTTCCTTCGAAGATTCGAGTTCCGACCTGAATTTTCTTTTCCTTCTGAATTGGTCTAGAAAATTAGAGTTCCGACTCAAATTTTCTTCCAAATCCAATTCAAATGTCTAGAATTGGTCTAGAAAATTAGAGTTCTGACTTGAATTTTCTTTCAAACCCAATTCATTTAGTTTTTCCTTGAAGATTTGAATTCCGATTCGAATCTTCCCTCAAAACCCAGTTTAGCACTTGGTCCATTCAAAGCTCACAAGTTGAATCCTTCCTTCTTAGACTGTGATCCTTAGGTTAAATCCCTAAGGAATTGATAGTTCGTAGGTTGAACCCCTGCTGAACCAATGTGATCCCTAGGTTGAATTCCTATGGAATTGATAGTTCTTAGGTTGAATCCCTATTGAACCCATGTCGTTCCCAGTGAACCAATGTCGTTCCAAACAGAACCAATGTCGTTCTTAGGCTGAATTCCTATTGAACACATATTTTTCCAGTAAGCCAATTCTCAATTTTGACTTCCAGGTCATCCAATTTCCAAATTTCCAATTTTGACCTTTGGGTCAATCAATTCCAACTTTGGCCTTCGGGTCAATCAATTTCGAAATTTTCAATTTCCAATTTCAAAATTTCCAATTTCCAATTTCCAATTTCCAATTTCCAATTTCCAATTTCCAATTTCCAATTTCCAATTTCCAATTTCCAATTTCCAATTTCCAATTTCCAATTTCTAATTTCCAATTTCCAATTTCTAATTTCCAATTTCCAATTTCCAATTTCCAATTTCCAATTTCCAATTTCCAATTTCCAATTTCCAATTTTGGCCCTTGGGCCACCCAATTACCAATTTCAGACCTCCGGGTCAACCAATTTCCAAATTTCTAATTTCGACCTTCGGGTCAATCAATTTCCAATTTCGACCTCCAGGTCAACCAATTGTCAAATTTTCAAATTCAACCTTTGGGTTAATCGATTCCAATTTCAACCTTCGGGTCAATCAATTTCCAATTTCCAAATATCAATTTCCAAATTTCCAATTTCCAATTTCCAATTTCCAATTTCCAATTTCCAATTTCCAATTTCCAATTTCCAATTTCCAATTTCCAATTTCCAATTTCCAATTTCCAATTTCCAATTTCAAATTTCAAATTTCAAATTTCAAATTTCAAATTTCAAATTTCAAATTTCAAATATCAAATATCAAATATCAAATTTCAAAATTTCAAAATTTCAAATTCCAATTTCGACCTTTTTGGTCACCCAATACCAATTTCAGTCATTTCCGCTTGCGAGAGACCCTTTTCACATGGAGAGTTCAAGGGAGCTCGTTCTTTTCGCATGCTATCCTTTGTTCACCTAGCCCCTTTTCAGGGAGAGTTTGAAGGGACTCGTGTCTATGTGAACCGTTTGCAAAACAAAATTCCAATTTCATACAAGGAACCCTTAGTTCAGGGAGAGCTTCGACGGAAGTTCGCTTTCCTTGTGACCATAATTTCGTACTAGGCCATTTCATCATGAAGGACCCTCTTTTCAGGGAGAGTGTGATGGACTCGTTCCTTCATGACCAATTCACCGACCTCACCATTATCGGCTCCCTTTCCATAAGAGAAGCCAAATGTTAGGAAGTTTTGACGAAAGTTTAATTTCTCTTCAAAAGTTCGTTTTGCAAACACCTCCTCTTCAGAGAAGAGAGGAGTAATTCCTATTTCCAATTTCTGAATCTTCTCCTTTGGGGAAAGGAGAAGAAAATTTTTGTCATAGATGTGTTGCGTTGTGCTTCAAATGCTCGCTTCCACAAAGGATTTCAAGAACATTTTGACAAATTGTCATTAAATATTTGTTGATTTCAAAATTTTTATTGCACAAAAGCATTACTTCAGAATACCTTCAGTATTACTTCTGAAAGGACAAAGCTTTCGCGAAGAAGGATTCAAAATTCAAATTCTTTCTATTGGCCAACCAAAAGGATGAAGAATAAATCCTCGATATGGCCAACAAAAGGAAATTCAATGTTGTTACAAAGCCATAAGTGATCGGTATTGATCGCAGTCAATGGCACATTTTTAAAGATCATTCTTGGAAAATAAAGCAGTCAAAATATCTTGGGTGATACAGAAAAATCCATTAAATCCCTATATCTCCTCAATCACCTAAGCTGCAATTAAATATCTGCAAAAGGGATCTCTCAATTGCTGTCAAGATGAAGGCGATGTAAACACCCCAAATTTTCCACATTCATTCTCAAACAACCCTCCTCGTGCAATGCCAACCCTGTTAGGTCAGTGTAGGAGTCAAACTCCGAGCCAGTTTCAGAAAATCACCATTTTACCAACTTTTATTAGGAAAATTACTATTTTACCCCTAGGTCATCCCAGACCCTAGTTAGTCGGAGTCAATCAAGCTCATTGGTCAGTTCAGAACATTTAGAATGTCAATCATCTCAAGCTCATCTGAGCTCACAATGAACAGGCCATTTTCATTTCTGACCATTATTGCCAAAATGGGATCATTTCTTCAGAAATGAGCTCATTTCTAACTCAAATCCAAGCCAATTGTCTTTGAGTCAGTCATTCATAGTCAGTCATACTCCCCAGAGTCTAACTTGAGCTCACCAGAAGTTCAAGCGCTCCAGTTTCAGTTCAAAACCATTTCCAAGTGTCCAGGAGCCCATTTTAGTCCATTTCAGCTCTTTCAACTGAAATTGAGTCGAGTTCAGCGAATTGAGCTAGTGTTCAAGCTTCGATTTTAGTTCACCTCAGTATTACTGACCTTTGTTTCAGCTCAAACCCAGTTTAGGTTCGTAATTCACTTCATTCCAATGACCATTCCATACCATTTCTCTAAAAATGGCAGCTTTTCTTGAAAATTAAGTTGGAAAGGTCAGTTGAGTCAATATCATTGTCAGTTCATTTGAGTTCTAAAACTCTAAAACCCAGCTCAATCCAGTTCATTTCAGTTTAATCCAGCTCAAACCCTAATTTCCAGTGTCACTCTAGCTTGGCAGAGCTCGAAAATCATTTCTTCAACCATTTTTTGCAAATCTTGTCAATTTTAACACTTTTTGAACTGATACAAGTGTCAATCGGGGTCTGACATCCAAAATTCTTTATTCAAGGTTAGCATTTCGCATAGCATTTCATGTCATTTCTCATAATTTCATATCATTTCTCAGCATTTCATAACATTTCATCACATTTCATTCCATTTTCGAAGTCCAGAACTCCAGTTTTATAAATTTCAATCCAGATTGAGTTTTAAAAACTTTTTAGAAATCAATTTCAAACCCCGGGTTTCCGAAATTGACATTTTTACCCCCAGGAGTCTAAATTTGGAAATATTTTCTCAAGAACAATAATCTGGATTTATTTCAAACTCCAAATTTTCAAATTCTACACTCGATTTGCTTTGCAACGAGCTATTAAACTTCAAAATCTAAGCTCATTTCAAAAACTGCCAAAAATAGTTCATTTCGTTTGGAAATATTTTCTCGAGAAAAACAATCTGGATTTCTTTCAAAATCAAATTTTCAAATTCTACACTGGATTTGCTTCGCAACGGGGTATTGAACTTCAAAATCCGAGCTCGTTTTAAAAACTGCCAAAAATAGCTCGTTTTGCATGGAAATTTTATGAAAAGACTATTTTACCCCTCTAATCGTCAAAATAAATTTCAAAAGTAGAATTTGGACCCGCTCTGAGATGGCCCATTCATTTACAATTCTCTTTTATTAAAAAAAATGTGTTTCTTTTCAATTTTCTTTTTATTTGTTGGTGTTTATTTATTTTTTTATTTATTATTTTATTTTGTGAGGTGGGACCCGTGAGGGGGTCGCCCAAACCTCCAGCCCATTTCCTTTCTTCTTTTTCCTCCATTTTCTTTTTTTTTTTTTTTTATTTCTTTTCTTTCCTTCTTTTTTTTCTTTTCTTTCTTTCTTCTTCCTTTTTCTTTTCTTTCTTTCTTTCTTTATTTCCTCCTTTCTTTCCTCCCTCTCCACTCACGTATGGCAATCCAGCCCCCCTTCTCTTTCCTCTTTCCCTCTCCTTTCTTCCCCCTTTCTTTCCTTTTCTTTCTCCCTTCTCTCTTTCCATCTTCTCTTCCTTCTTCCCTTCCTTCTTTCCTTCTTCCCTTTCTATTTTCCCTCCACAGCCGTATGGCTACAGTCATTCATGTTACAGCCCTTTTTCATTAATCAATAAAAACTTAGGGAAAGATTTCATCTTTCCTAAGTTACCAACCAAAACAAGAGGAACGGCTGCCTCCCATCTCTCCTCTCATTCACGCATCTTTTCATTAGCCCTCTAAAAACTTAACTCCATCCTTAATTAAAACCTAAGTTTTAGGTTTTAATTGAGGGAGCATTTTACACGGCTGGGCATGATTATTGACAACTTTCCTTTCCCTTTAGATTCCCCAACATCATACGGGTGACCCATAATTCCCTCTTTCATGGGGACTCCCTCTCATGGATTCAGGGGGCCATACGGCTGCACCCTGCTTCCTCTCTCAAGCATCTCTCATCCAACGCACCTCTCATGTCTCTCTCTCTCTCCCTTGAACTCTCTCTTTCTCTCCTCTTTGGCTGCCATTTTCCATCCCTTCAAGCTCCAGCCCTTCTTCAATCAGCCACAGCCTCCTCTTCAATAGCTACCAACCTTCTAACAGCCACCACACAAGGATCGTCCAGCCTCTCCTTCAGCCCCCACGCCCAGCAGCAGCCATGCAGCTTCTCCTTCATCTTAAGTCGTCTCCAGCAGCACCACCAACTGTAGCAGCAAACCTCTCTACCACAGTCGGTGCTCACCTTCAACCTTGCAGCAATCTCCAGATTTCACCATTGTAGCAGCACCATCTTCCTACAGCCCCAACTCTTCAATCGATTCCACACCAGCCGGCAACCACTTCCTCAAGCCATAACTCCAGCCAGCAGCATAGCAACAGCCTCCTTCAAGTCCAGGTTCAGCATCAACCTTCTTCAGCCCCCTTTTGGTAGCAGCCAACCGTTGATTGTGGTCTGGATTTCGGCAGCACTTCCCAGCAGCCACTTCAATCATCACAACAGTCACCATCCCTAGCAGCTTCTCCACCTCAAGTCCATCCGTTGGTGCAGCACATCAGCTCCAACAAGCACAAGCCATCACTCCATCCGGCGATCATTTGCTTCAGTCGGTGCAGCAATAAGCATCAAGCTTATTCCAAAGGAGCTCACACCTCCATTGTTGTTATTTCTCCATTATCCGCAGCCGAACTCTCAAGGAGACCCTCTTTGGTCTTTTGCTTCAACCGACCCAAGGTAAGATCCTCGCATCGTTAGTGCTTGTTTGATGAAGTTTATGATTTTTTTTTTTTATCTTTTATGTCAAGGCTATCTAGGTGAGAGGATCCATCCGATGGATGGATCGGATCCGTCTCACTTGTAGCCAATATCAAAATAAGCATCGTACCCTCTCAACTTTTATTTCATTTTCTGTTTATTTTCATGTCGATTATACATTTGTAGACATTACATTTATTTTATTTTATTGCTTTATGTGTGTTTCATTGGTCTCATTAATGTTTACCTAGAGAACTATAAGTTTTGATTTTATGCATGAAGTCCAGTTATTATTTTATGCTTGATTTTTTGTCAATAAATTCTAAAATTTTTGTTATGAATGCCTCTATTTGTCTGCAATCTTCTAACAAAAATTCGAATTGATTTAATGTATATAACTTCATTTTAAAAATAAAACCCTAAACCAGGTTTTCTGTTTCTCTGAACTTCCAATTTCTGCTTTAGCAGACAAAACCCATAAAATCGCCCCCTGTGGAATATTCAAATTGTTCTCCAAAAATCACAGTAAATTCATACTTGAATCTACTGATGATCTGGAAATTTTGAGATTTTTCCAGTTAGTTTTGACCTCTGTAAAAAATCGGATTTCTCAGACCCCTGGGAAAATCTTGATTTTCCTTTGTCAGGGTATAGACAGACCCTAATTCACCAAGTCCACCCAATCCATAGTCCTTCTGCAAAAACTTTCAACATGAAAGTTGTTTCTAATATGTTTTCCTGTCATTTCCCAAAACTTGGGAATTTTTTGAACTGTTTCAGTATTTTTCTCGAAATTTGCATGTCTGTCTGACAGATTTCAATATCCCGAAATTCCAGAGATTCGGGTCTCTGATAACAGCATGCCCTTTTCCAAACCGTAACCCGAATCCCAATTCTATAAAAATTAGAAAATCTTAATCTGTTTGTCAGGGACATTTTCCCACAATTTCAGACTTTTTCCCATCTGTCTACCATTTTTCCCATGTTTTCTACCGAAACCTGTCTGTTTCCCCTAAATCCTAGAGTCGCCGGATTCCGATCTGACTTGCCGAAGTGGTACAGCTCCGACCATAGGTCAAAACCAGAAAGTGTTAAAGGCAAAAATCCTTTCCTTACTGTCCTCTGTCACCCCATAAAATTTGGGAAATTTTTATGGCAATTTGATATCCTAAATTCACTTTAGAATCAACATTTTAAGTAAAAATCACAAAATTTAGGGTTTTTATATGAATTTCCATATTCAAAAATACAAAAAAATAGATTTTCGAGCTCCATTATGTTTCTAGGGTTATTTTAGGTGTCCATGCCAAATTTGGTTTAATTACAAGTTCATTTGCTTCTTGTGTTAGTTTATCTTTAAATTCAGAAGCGAAAATCAGGTTAAATTTGATATTTATGATATTTTCGCCATTTTAAGGTTTTTATCATGTACATGAGCATATAGAATTATTTTAGGGTTAATTTCAATGTCATTTGCATTTCACATTTTTCATTTTTGCAAAATTTATTTCAGAAAACCCTGGTTTCAAGGCCATAGTCTTGTTATTGAGGGTATTTTGGTCATTTTGACCTAAATTTCGAAATTTCAATTTCTAATTATCCAAAATTTCATGCATATCATCATATTTTATCATATTATGTTTGATTTATTTTATTTGATTTTCAAAATTCCAAAATTTATAAAAATTCTTTCAGAAAATCCTGATTTCAAGGTGATCAGGGGTATTTTGGTCATTTTGACCCCAATTTCGAATTTTCAAGTTTATTTTCATTATTTATTATGTTTATATCAAAGGGGGTATGATTTGGGGTTTATATCTGAATAATATCCGATAATTTCCCATATTTTCGGATAAATTCAGAAAAACCTACATTTTTGTGCTAACCTTGTTTTCTAGTTTTGCAGGAACATTCAAGAAGAAGACTTAGCTTTTATTTTTTTTTATTTCAATTCAATGTAACCTCAAATGTAATAATTTGGAATAAGAGTTACTTTTCTGCTTAGAATAGGGTTGCATTGCATATAGTTTAATTTATGCAAATTTCAATATGTGATGTATCATTCATGCACATTTTTTCAAATTCACTATGGTTTACACGAATGGCATGTGCACAAGCTCTTATGGAGTTTATAAACTCGGTGAGATTCGTATTTATGGCCATAGTCAGAATACGAAGAAAACCAAGATTTATGATCTTCGTATTAGTCACATTCAGCCTACAAACTTAGGCTAACTTCAAAATGCACTGCATTTTTTAAAAGTTTTAAAAGGATTTCCCAATTCCTCAATGAAATTCCCTTTTCAAATTCATATTCATTCATTCATATCATTCAAATTTCATTATTCTCAAATTCATTTTCCAATTTCAATTTCAGAAAAATTCAACTTTCTCAAGAATTCTCAAGTCTTGCTCAGGATATGATTTTCTCAAAATCCTGAGTTTTCAAAAGAGATTTCAAAGCATTTCCCAAGTTCAAACCAAGATTTTCCAATATTTTAAAATTCTCAAATTTCAAAATCCCAAGTTTTCAAAAATCGATTTTCTCAGATTTCCTATTTTCCTGAGAACCCAGTTTTCCTGAGAATTCATTCTCCTTTTCAGAAATCCTTTTCCAATGAATTTCCTGATTTTCCCAGCATTTCTCAAGTCCATTTTCTCATAAAATCAATTCCAAGTTTCCAATCTCAAAACCAATTTTCTCAGATTTTTAAGCTTTCCTGAGAAATCACTTTCCAATGCAAATTTCTGATTTTCAATGAACTTCAATGATTTTCCCAGGAATCCCGATTTCAAGTACTTTTCCAATCATTTTTCCAGCATATTTTAATTTTCCAAAGCAAACATCATGTTTCTCAAACTTGCATTATTTTCAAAATTTCATAGCACAAGCCTGATTCTTTGTGCATTCTAGGAAAATAGAGCATAATTTAGATATTTGAGTCGAGTTAAAGCACATAATTGGTCCTTGGTTCAATTACCCCTGGTAAAGGCGCCAGGAACGGTTGAACCTCGTACCGACAGGCGGATCCCATTTCACGGAATTTTCCCGCAAATTTTCAAAATGGAGGCGAGTAATTTTTAAAACCATTTTCAAAACTTTGGTCGAGTTTGACTCGCGAAATTCGTTTCTCTCTCGCAAGGGAGGGGAAAAATTTTGCGATGATAACAGGCGAATTAGGCGAGTAGACCCCCGGGGCCAAAGAAGATTTGAATCATCTCCAAGATGACGGAGTTTGTGACGGATCCTTCCAGGGAAAGTTTAGAGCACCGTCAAGATGAAGGCGACTGCGATGAGCTTCCCGACAAACCCTAAAGGATATTTAATTTCCGCTATCATCAAGAGATTTCCAACCAATGAGCCAATAATCGTCGATATAATCCCTGAGAAAAAAAGAAGGATCGGAACATCTCTAAGATAAAGGAGTTTGTGACGTACCCTTCCAAAAAAAAAGAGAGAAAAGTCAGGACATCTCCAAAATGAAGGATGATGTATTAAAATCCCCAAAATCCTAAGAGAGCTCTAATTCTGCCAAAAAAAAAGTAGGCAGAAAGATCGTCATGAGAAAAGAATCCCAGGATATCAGACTGCCAAATCTGTCAAGAATCTTCTTTAAAATTTGTGAAATTCTATTATCAATATTCCTTCACCAATTGCTTTCACAATATGAAGAATACTCTCTTTTCTGTTCATATCAAGGAAATTGATAGCTTCCTTGAAAGAAAGCCAATTGCAAGCAATTTGAATTAGAATCTTGATTCTACGGAGTTAAGCCCAGTTGGAGGTAATACTTCAGGTAGAAAAGAGGAAATATTTTTGCACCAATGTGCATCATTGCCAATTATTTTGAATCGACAACAATTTTTCAACATTTTGACAATATTTTCTAGTCATTCTGGCATGAAGCAAGAGCTTGAGGTTCATCTTTGGCGCATCCTGAAATCAGTTGTTATCCCTTTTAAGGACTTGATAACGGGAGTTTTCAATATTCCTTCCCTTTTGTTGGTATAATCTGAGCGCATAGGCTCTCAGATTCGCACACTTCCATGTGCCCTCACTGTCCCACCATAGACAGTCCAATTTCGGCTTGAGCTTAAGCCACCAATAATTTTCTCGCAAAAGGTCATCAATTTCAAAAGTTATTTAGTCTCAGCAATGAGGCACCCAAAATCAAACCCCTTTTCAAGCTTTAGGGACCCCAATTTCATTCTTTTGCAAAACCCCTATTGGACTCATTGTGCGGAGATCCGAAGGTTCCATCATGGTTTCTTCCTTCGAGGATTCCATTCATTTTCCGCCCAATCAGGATAAGGGTACAAACCTGAGCCTCCTTTGATGAGGTATTTCATTTTCCGCCCAATCAGGATAAGGGTACAAACCTGAGCCTCCTTTGATGAGATATTTCATTTTCCGCCCAATCAGGATAAGGGTACAAACCTGAGCCTCCTTTGATGAGGTATTTCATTTTCCGCCCAATCAGGATAAGGGTACAAACCTGAGCCTCCTTTGATGAGGTATTTCATTTTCCTCCCAATCAGGATAAGGGTACAAACCTGAGCCTCCTTTGATGAGGCATTTCATTTTCCACCCAATCAGGATAAGGGTACAAACCTCAGCCTCATTTTAATGAGGTATTTCATTTCCCGATCAGGTTAAGGGTAAAACTTGAGCCTCCTTTGATGAGGTATTTCATCTCCCAATCAGGATAAGGGTTAAACCTGAGCCTCATTTTGATGAGGTATTTCATTTCCCGGTCAGGTTAAGGGTCAAACCTGAGCTTCGTTTCTACACGAGGTATTTTTCGTCCCATCCAGGTTAAGGGCAAAACCTGAATCTCACTTCCTTTTGAAGTAAAATTTTCTTCTTTATTCTTCACTTCATATCTACCATTTTCATCAGGGCTAATTTCTTCATACCCAGTCTGATCCTTCAAACTGGGGCATTTTTATGGCCAAAATTTGGTGTGTTTTTCTTTGCCAATAAGCTCGTCTTCAAGTCGGCTTAGTAGCAAAGAGGGGCATCTGTAAACACCCCAAATTTTTCACATCCATTCTCAAACAACCCTCCTCGTGCAGTGCCAGCCCTGTTAGGTCAGTGTAGGAGTCAACCCCCGAGTCAGTTTCAGAAAATCATCATTTTACCAACTTTCATTTAGAAAATTACCATTTTACCCCTAGGTCATCCCAGACCCCAGTCAGTTGGAGTCAACAAAGCTCACTGGTCAGTTCAGAAAATTTAGAATATCAGTCATCTCAAGCTCATCTGAGCTCACAATGAACAGACCATTTTCATTTCTGACAATTCCTGCCAAAATGGGATCATTTCTTTAGAAATGAGCTCATTTCTCACTCAAATCCAAACCAATTGTCTCTGTGTCAGTCATTCCCAATCAGTCATGTTCCCCAGAGTCTAACTTGAGCTCACCAAGAGTTCAAGCGCTCCAGTTTCAGTTCAAAACCATTTCCAAGTGTCTAGGAGCCCATTTTAGTCCATTTTAGCTCTTTCAGCTGAAATTGAGTTGAGTTCAGTCAATTGAGCTAGTGTTCAAGCTTTGATTTTAGTTCATATCAGTATTACTGACCTTTGTTCTAGCTCAAACCCAGCTCAGGTTTGTAATTCACTTCAATCCAATAACCATTCTGTACCATTTCTCTAAAAATGATAGCTTTTCTTGAAAATTCAGTCGGAAAGGTCAGTTGAGTCAGTATCATTGTTAGCTCATTGGAGTTCTGAAACTCTAAAACTCAGCTCATCTCAGTTCAGTCCAGCTCGAACCCTAATTTTCAGTGTCACTCTAACCCAGTAGAGTCTCGAAACCATTTCTTGAGCTATTTTGCAAATTTTATCAATTTTAATGCTTTTTAAACTAGTACAACTGTCAATCGGGGTCTAACATCCAAAATTCTTCATTCAGGGTCTGCATTTTGCATGTCATTTCTCATCATTTCATATCATTTCTCAGCATTTCATAACATTTCATCACATTTCATTTCATTTCATTTCATTTTTGAAGTCCAGAACTCCAGTTTTATAAATTTCAATCCAGATTGAGTTTTAAAAGTTTTCAGAAATCAATTTCAAACCCCGGGTTTCCAAAATTGACATTTTTACCCCCCGGGAGTCTAAATTTGGAAATATTTTCTCAAGAAAAATAATTTGGTTTTATTTCAAACTCAAATTTTTAAATTCTACATTGGATTTGCTTTGCAACGGGGTATTGAACTTCAAAATCCTAGCTCATTTCAAAAACTGCCAAAAATAACCCATTTTGTTTGGAAATATTTTCTTGAGAAAAACAATCTGGATTTCTTTCAAAATTAAATTTTCAAATTCTACATCGGAATTGCTTTGCAACGAGGTATTGAACTTTAAAATCCGAGCTCATTTCAAAAACTACCAAAAATAGCTCATTTCGTGTGGAAATTTTCTGAAAAGACTATTTTACCCCTTTATTCGTCAAAATGAATTTCAAAACCGGAATTTGGACCCGATATGAGATGGTCCATCCATTTACATTTCCCTTTTATTAAAAAAAAATGTGTTTCTTTTCAAATCTTTTTATTTCCTAATTTTTTCCGTTCTCTCTCCCTTTCTTCTTCCTTTCTTTCCTTTTCTCTTCCTTTTTTTTTCTTTTCTTCTTCTTCTTTCTTTCCTTCTTCCCTTCCCTTCTTTTCCTTTCTCTTTCTTCCTTCTCCAGCCGTTCATGTAAACTCATTCACCTCTGTTTCATTATCCCCTCTAAAACCCTAAGTCCACTCTCATTAAAGACCTAAGTTGGAAAAAGAAAAAAAAAGGGGAGAAGGGGCTATACGGCTGCCCCTTTTTTCAGCCTCTCTCTCTCTCTCTCTCTCTCTCTCTCTCTCTCTCTCTCTCTCTCTCTCTCTCTCTCTCTCTCTCTCTCTGATTCTCAACACCATACGGTGGAGACATCTCCTCCCTCATAGGCATAGCCTCTACTTCTAGCTAATCCTTCTCCATTGCTTCAACCACCACACAAGGTGGTAACCAGTCCAGCCACATCAACTCCAGACGGTTACCTCAACCTCCAGACACCGGTCCAGTCTTCCACAGAAACAAAGTCCTTGCAGCAACCTTCCACTGTTCCAAAGTCATGAGCCCACAACCATTACAGCAGCTGCATCTTCTTTGTGGCAAAGGACGCCTAACAAAGGGCACCCTACCATCTTACGGTCCCAGCAGCAAGGAGAAGCCTCTTTAATCTAGCTTCAGCCACCTCCAAAGCAGCAGCCACCTTGGAAACACCACTGTCAGCCTTCTTTGGAGCAGCATCCTCCATCTCCGGCATTTCCGTTCTACCAAACTGCAGCCACCTCCTTCACTTCCAGCATCAACTCAAACAAGGCAGCCTCTTAGAAGCATCATCTAAACCACCTTTGTGAGAGATTTGAATCGTCCTCCATAAATCACAGTGGATTCATGATTGAATCTACTGATGATATGGAAATTTTAAAGTTTTTCCAGTTAGTTTTACTCTCTGTAAAAAATCAGATTTCCGAGACCCCTGGGAAAATCTTGATTTTCTTTCGTCAGGGTATAGACAGACCCTAATGCACCGAGTCTGTTCAATCCGTAGCCCGTCTGCAAAAACTTTCAACACGAAAGTTATTCCTAACATTATTTCCTGTCATTTCCCAAAATTTGGAAATTTTTGATCTGTTTCAGTATTTTGTTCGGATTTTCTCTTTCTGTCTAACAGATTCCAATGTACAGAAATTTCAGAGATTTAGGTCTCTGATAACAGTGTGGTCTTTTCCAAACCGTAACCCGAATCCCAATGATGTCAAAATATCAAATCTTTCTATATTTGTCAGGGACATTTTCCCACAATTTCAGCCTTTTTACCATCTCTATGCCATTTTTCCCATGTTTTCTACCGAAACCTGTCTGTTTCCCGTAAATCCTATAGTCGCCGGATTCTGATCCGACTTGCCGGAGTGGTACTGCTCCGAACATAGGTCAAAACCAGAAAGTGTAAAAGGAAAAAATCCTTTACTTACTGTCCTCTATCACCCCATAAAATTTGGGAAAATTGTATGGAAGTTTGATATCCTAAATTTCATTTAGAATCAACATTTTAGGCAAAAATCACAAAATTTAGGGTTTTTATTTAAATTTCCATATTTAAAAGTACAAAAAAATAGATTTTTGAGCTCCATTATGTTTCTAGGGTTATTTTAGGTGTCTATGTCAAATTTGGTTTAATTCCAAGTTCATTTTCTCCATGTGTTAGTTTATCTTTAAATTCAGAAGCGAAAATTAGGCGAAAATCATGATAAATTCGATATTTTATGATATTTTCGCCATTTTAGGGTTTTATCATATACATAAGCATGTAGAATCATATTAGGGTTAATTTTAATCTCCTTTGCATTTTATATTTTTCAATTTTGCAAAATTTATTTCAGAAAACCCTGGTTTCAAGGCCATAGTCTTGTTATCGGGGGTATTTTGGTCATTTTGACCTAAATTTCGAAATTTCAATTTCTAATTCTCCAAAATTTCATGCATATCATCATATTTCATCATATTATGTTTGATTTATTTCATTTGATTTTCAAATTTACAAAAATTCTTTCAGAAAACCCTGATTTCAAGGTCATCAGGGGTATTTTGGTCATTTTGACCCCAATTTCGAATTTTCAAGTTTATTTTCAAAATTTATTCATTATTTATCATGTTTATATCAAAGGGGGTATGATTTTGGGTTTATATCTGAATAATATCCGATAATTTCCTATATTTTGGGATAAATTCAGAAAAACCTACATTTTTGTGCTAACCTTGTTTTCTAGTTTTGCAGGAACATTCAAGAAGAAGATTTAGCTTTTATTTCTTTTATTTCAGTTCAATGTAAAAATCAATGTAATATTTGGAATAAGAGTTACTTTTCTGCTTAGAATAGGGTTGCATTGCATATAGTTTGATTTATGCAAATTTCAATATGTGATGTATGATTCATGCACATTATTTCAAATTCACTATGGTTTACACGAATGGCACGTGCACAAGCTCTTATGGAGTTTATAAACTTGGTGGGATTCGTATTTATGGCCATAGTCAGAATATGAAGAAAACCAAGATTTATGATCTTCGTATTAGCCACATTCAGCCTACACACTTAGGCTAACTTCAAAATGCACTGCATTTCTCAGAGTTTTAAAAGGATTTCTCAATTCCTCAATTGAAATTCCCTTTTCAAATTCATATTCATTCGTTCAAATTGCATTATTCTCAAATTCATTTTCCAATTTCAATTTCAGAAAATTCAGTTTTCTCAAGAATTTCCAAGTCTTTCTCAGGATCTGATTTTCTCAAAATCCTGAGTTTTCAAAAGAGATTTCAAAGCATTTCCCAAGTTCAAACCAAGATTTTCCAATGTTTTAAAATTCACAAATTTTAAAGTCTCAAGTTTTCAAAAAAAAAAAAGATCGATTTTCTCAGATTTCCCATTTTTCTGAGAACTCATATTCTTGAGAATCCATTTTTCATTTCAAAAGTCATTTTCCAATGAATTTCTTAGATTTTCTCAGAATTCTCAAATCCATTTTCTCAGAAAAGCAATTCCAAATTTCAAAATCAATTCTCTAAAGTTCAAATTTTCTTGAGAAATCACTTTCCAATGCAAATTTCTGATTTCCAATGAAATTCAATGATTTTCTCAAGAATTCAATTTTCAAGTACTTTTTCAATCAATTTTCAAGCATATTTCAATTTTCCAAAGCAAACATCATATTTTCCCAAACTTGCATTATTTTCAAAATTTCATAGCACAAGCCTGATTCTCTGTGCATTCTAGGAAAATAGAGCATAATTTAGCTATTTGAGTCGAGTTAAAGCACGTAATTGATCCTTGGTTCAATTACCCCTGGTAAAGGCGCCAGGAACGGTTGAACCTCGTACCGACAGGCGGATCCCATTTCACGAAATTTTCCCGCAAATTTTCAAAACAGAGGCGAGTTAATTTTCAAAAACATTTTCAAAACTTTGGTCGAGTTTGACTCGCGAAATTCGTTTCTCTCTCGCAAGGGAGGGAAAATTTTTGTGATGATAACAACGCCCAACTTAAAATTTCTCTTTATGTCTTTTCATTATTATGACATGATGTCATAGCTTGACTTTATTTCTATTCAT
This sequence comes from Nuphar pumila, assembly GCF_984573655.1. Taxonomy (NCBI): domain Eukaryota; kingdom Viridiplantae; phylum Streptophyta; class Magnoliopsida; order Nymphaeales; family Nymphaeaceae; genus Nuphar; species Nuphar pumila. The sequence goes on along the minus strand of NC_143257.1, from coordinate 58,685,291 downwards.
CTCTCCTCTTTCGTCCATCCCTTTTCAATCACACATAATAATTTCAAAGAGCACTCCATACTCAAACCATGACTACTCTCACAATACGATGGACTCTCCTATATCAAGGTTTCCTTATAATGAAAAATAATTTTTGAAACTATGTTCCTTTTGTCATCTAACATAATATAATAAATTTTTATCCTCACACTCTTCTAAAGAGTGATTTGATCTCTCATTCACGTGTGCCTTAAGATACAAATTGATATTCACGAGTAATCCACTCAACTAAAATCCAAACTTCATTCACTTCAATTGTCATTCACTTGTTATTATAATAAATTTTTTCCTTCTATTTAATAAAATGATTCACTCTTCACGAATTCATCACCTATTCGAAATCTTCTATCAACCTACTTTCTCTCCAAGTTCATTTCTTATTCTCTCAAGTTGCTTGCCATGGCCTCCTCTTCAAAATCTTTCTCGGATGATGTCAACATGATTGAGTCTGCAGAATTGAGATATCCTGATCTCATTCATCACTTCCACTACGTTAGCTCTCTTCCAATCCAAACAGGTAAGTTAATCAACTTTTAGGACTTCACCTCCTTCGATCTTGAAACTTCACTACAAGACTGTTCAAATCTTAGGATCATCTAACTCTATGTCTTATTATGCTCATCTCATCAAGATTTTCTATACCAACCTCTTTGTAAACCATGACCAAACGACTATCACCACCATGGTCCATGGTAAAATTATTTCCTTTGACATTCATTCGTTAGGCTACATTCTTAACCTCTCATCCTATGGAATCGAACTACCAAACATAGTACCTATTGATCGTACTGTGTTTATAAAGGTCCTTCACTTCACACGATCCACCCACTTTTCGTGGCATATGAACAATTTGAAACCTCATGCTCTGCTTTTGTCACAAATCCTCTCCCACAATGTCTTCCCCAAACAACCGTTTAAGGGATTCGTGCCAAACGAAATCTCTCTTCTCATCTATGTGATCTTTTGTTCCTTCTCAATCAACTGGTCGAGCATCATATTCAATAACATGATTAATTTTCGTACATTTCGTTCTCTTCCATTCGGATATTTTATCACTCATATTCTTAAATACTTCAATGTGCCACTTTACAATGATGTCGTCTCTTATTCTATTCATGCATTTAATGACACCTACTTCCCCGAAGAAGGGTCACCCTTACAACATTCTGACGACGAAGGCCCTGGTGAGGCAGATCTGGCGCAGACATCTGAACTAGACATATTCTCAGCTCTTGTCTATGTCCAGAACACTCAGGATCTCCTACTGAAGAATCAAACTTCTCTCCATCAAGCCTTTCAATCACTGAAGATTGGCCAAGATGCCCTACTTCAGAAATTTCATCACTCATCTGATTCTGAATGAACTATTTTTTGGTCTGTAATAATACTTATCTACTCTGATCCCTCCTTTTTGTCTATGACAAAGGGGGAGAAAAACCTGTCTCTCCTATGTTGGAGAAAATCGTTTTCTTAAACTTAACTTTTACTTATTTTTTATGCATTTTTTATGATATCATATTCAAATTATTATTATGCAAATGGCTTATTGACAGGGAGAGCATATATTGTCATCATCAAAAAGGGGGAGAATGTTGAGAAACTATGTTTTGATGATACATAATATGATATGTTGTCATACATGATAAATATATGATATGCTTTAATATGATATGATAAATATGATATGTCTTCATGAATATGTTATATTATGACTGGATATGATCTGTCATGCATTTAACAAGTATTTGATGCAAGGTTATTTCACCTAAGAAGAATGGAGACAACCTTATCAAGTACAACTATTTGATGCAATCATACTCTCTGAAGAAAAAGCTTGATGGGCCATACATTCATAAAGATTATCCAAGAAGATCGGCTACTTCAAGATGTTTTTTTCTTCTTTAGAGTCATATGTAACAGAACCTTCAAAAGCATGCATATTGCATATCTCATGTTACATTATATGCTTTAAACATCATACAAGCCATCTATTTACAAAAAGCTAAGCTTTTCATAAAAGGATACGATATTTCAAAAACACTTTTTTGAAACAAATCATTTTACTTTCTTACAAGCATTTATGAAAAAGACATTTTGACAAGATATAATAGCTCATGATTTCAAAAGCATTAATTGTACCTTCTAACAAGCATTTATGAAAAAGACAACTTGAAAAGATATAAAAGCTAATGATTTCAAATATGAAAGAAAAAGACAAAATAAATTTACTCATAATACACAATCGTCTATCTTGAATTGACAATTTGAGAAAACAAATATTGTTTTATATACAAAATTACTTATTATTTAAACAAGACAATTAAGTTTGGAAAAGATCTTTTATTTTTTAATACACACTCAAGAATGTCGACTTACACTTAAAGCCATCATTTTTTCTGTAGACATTAAATGTCACCTCAAAAAGCATTTAAGAAATGACCTTTTATTTATTTAATAATAAAATCCACACTCAAGAATGTCGACGTATTTAAAGCCATCATTCTTTCTGTAGACATTAAATGTCACCTCAAAAAGCATTTGAGAAATGACCTTTTATTTATTTAATAATAAAATCCACACTCAAGAATGTCGACTTATTTAAAGCCATCATTCTTTCTGTAAACATTAAATGTCATCTCAAAAAGCATTTGAAAAATGACCATTTATAAATAAAGTACTTAACAAGCATTTATTGTACTTACATACATTTAACCAAAGAAGTGACGATTTGTAAGAAAACTATTATTATACTACAAATCATTAAATTGAATGAAGACAAAATTATACTTCAACGTTCAATGTACTGCAAAGCATTTATTTTAAGAAAAGACTCATTACAAATTAACTATCATTTTTAATTACAATAACGTATAGTGTACCTCAAATAGTTAATTTATGAATGACGACTTTTTGAAAAAGCAATATAGTACACATGATATTTCACACAAAGTTGTTTTAAAGATGACCTGACACCTCACATCTCAAAAGGACAATCATTTCAAAAAGCAACGACTATTTTCTTAAGACTATATATATACAAACAAAATAGTATTTTCACAAGACACATGTGAGCTTTCAAAGAGAAAAACTCCTATTCGATATTCTGAAAAAGAGTTTAGAAAAAGAAAGAGAAAAAGTCAAGAAAAGCTCTTAGACAAAAAGAATCAATTGTGTGTGAAAAGAAAAGAACATTTTGTTCCTCTGAGAGATTATTCTATCCATTTTTCAAAGAGAAGACAGTCTGAGAATCTTCATACGTGCATTCATATCATTCTGAACGTTCTTTAGGAAAGTGTTGTAACTTTCTGTTATCAACTGTATCCCTTCTCTGTTGAGAGAAGTAGACCTCTGTGAAAGAGGGTGTTTCCCTTCTCTGTTGAGAGAAGTAGACCTCTGAGGAAGAGGGTGTTTCCCTTCTCTGTTGAGAGAAGTAGACCTCTAAGGAAGAGGGTGTTGTACTATTTATCCCGTAACACGGATTTTATAGTGAAAGGCTCAAGAGTTTTACTTGGGGACTGGATGTAGGTCAGTAACTCGACCGAACCAGTATAAATCCTGTGTTTATTGTGTTGTGCCTTATTGTCTTTAATTTTATTTTATCGATCTATATCAAATTTCACTATTCACCCCCCCCCCCTCTAGTGGAATTTCACAAGGTGCGTACCAAGGGAAAAAAATGGTGGTATGGTCCTCAGGTCCAGACCTAGGTTCAGCGTAGTCCCTGGTCTGAACCTTCATTCAGACCAGGATGTTGCTATGAGGTGGCAACCCGTCATGGCACCCAAGTCGGCAGGGTAACCTGGGTGTGGTTAGCACCTGACACACTCTCTAGTGAAAAGATCAAATGGAAAAAAGGAAAAGTGCACAGGTTTGGTCCTCTGGACCAGACCATCTAGGTCTGACAAACCTCTGGTCTGAACCCATGGTTCAGACCAAGCATGCGGGTTAGAGGTCTGGGTTCCAAAGCTGGCTACTCGGGTGCGGCTAGCACCCGGCAACCACTATGCGTCAAGGCTCAAACTAAGGTGGTTGGCCCACGGGTCTGGTTGTCTGAACCAGACCTTGAAGCCTGATGAACACCCTGATCTGAACCCACAGTTCAAACCAGGCTCCTAGGCCGGCTAGGCTACCAGGGTGCCTTCGGTACCCGGTGGCCTGCCGCGCGCGTCCAGAGAGAAAAGGGCTAAGGAGCACCTGGCTGAGCCCCTGCTCGGACCAGACTGCTCCTAGCTATGTCTGACTCAGATGGGTACAGACCAGGCGGAGCACACGATGGTGCTACAAAGAACCTAAGGGAGGAAAGGCGTTTACATGGTCCACACGAAAGAAGAAAAATATATTTTTCGGTTGAATGCAACGATATGAGAAAACAATACGACCTCACAATATTTTTCAGTTGCATGCAATAACGAGAGAAGGAAAACAACTAAAGATGCACGGTTTGGCTCAAAGAAAAAACCCAAGGAAAACGAAACTACAACAATATTTCTTTTGACATAAAAATCTTATGGAATGAAGGCAAATACCTTGGAACTAAAAGGAGGTTTGGATGCCTTGAGCTCCTCCCATTTCATGGATCGAAAAGGAGGGACGCCCAAACGCTCTCAAAACACAAAATTTAAAATCTACTCCACCAAGAGCCATGCATAGAATGGATGCACTTGGCTCTCTTGGTTTCACATACATACCATATGCCAATCACTACGAAAACTGAAAAATACAAGATTGAAAATCCTTCACCTTGGGTTTTTGGTTGCTTTCTTGAGGCTACCATGAAAAGGGTACACAACACCCTTAAAAGGCTCACACCCTCCCGCACACGACCTTGGAGAAGAAGGGAATGTGTGTGTGTGTGAGAAAGAGAGAGAGAGAATGAGAAAGAATGAAGGGAAGAGATCAAAGGAAAATCGCCCATTAGGGCTTTCCTTCTTTCTTCAAGGTATAAATACCTAGGGTTCTAGAATGGACGGCCAGGATCAAATCTAGAATGGATGGAGGGCTGGGGTGAAACACGCCCCTCCATGGCCGCCCACTCCACCTATCAAAACCCAATATACAAAACTTTTAAAAAGGTCTTTCAAAATCGCCACTTCTTGGGGATTTAAAATGTCATTAACGTTTTGGCTAAATTACAGGGGATGTCCTTGGGTTGCTGCCTCCTACAACCAGTGCATGTGCACCCTTTTGGCTGCACTAAAGTCTTTACAAAAATGCCATGGGCTGCCGCCCACTTGGCCAACCCACAGCTAGGATTCAAAAAGGAAGTTGGGGTTTTTACACCCCTGCCACCGCCCAGCTGGTCAACCATTGACAAGCTGGTCCTCATGGCCATAAACGTCCTCTAGAGGGGTGCCATATGGGTCTAGGCCACCTATGGTCGATCCAGATCCAAAACAATAATGTAAATATTACATAAAATGCTCATTTAATGCTTTAAAAATCAAAATTGACTTCAACACATCATATACTCATTTTCAATTTCTTGATTGACATGAAATGTTCAAAGCTCATTAGAGAAATGCTCTCGTTACGACTCGCGTATTATTGATATGAAATTTTCGTAATTCACATGCACTGATGGTGTTTTTTCGCCGTATAGGTCCCAAATCCGGGGACAAACTAAATACATACATTATAAACTTACCCCTAAATTTTTAGAAGTTAATTCGTCCAGAATTATGCTATTCTCACTCATGTATTGTTCGTACGCGATTTCGGGTCTCGCTCGTTATGAACCGAAATTCAAAGCATAATTCAAATTATATCTAATTGCATGCTACAACCTCATAAACATACAAAAGTATACACCTCAATTTTATGCAAACAGTGAATTTTTCAGAAAAATTTGCGGGTCTTATACTTTCTCTCTCTGACAAATGTCAAAAACAAATATTAAAATATTAAAAACAAGACAAGTGTCATTTAAAATTATTTTTTTATTAAACTCAAGTGGCAAATGTCACTTGAGTGGGGCCCACAAGGGGGAAGCACCTCCTCTCTTCCCTATAAATACCCCCTCTTTCTACCCATGTTCTGAAGACCTCTCTCTCTCTCTAAGCTCTCTCTCTCTCCTACCTTCTCTCTCTAACTTTGATTTTCTCTCTCCAATTTTTAAGCCCAAACCTCCATTGAATCTCATTTTTTTTCTGAGAAACCCCTTCTAGCCTTTTATCTCTATCTTTAGACAAGATCCATTCCTTCATAAAAGTTTTGACAAGCTAGATCCAGCCTCGAGAGTGCTATCTACAGGATTTCTGCTAAATTTAGCAGAAAAATCAGATTTGGACCGCGGAAGCGTTGTCAAATTTTTCTAAATCAGGTTAGTACTCAAATTCTTCTTCTAGATTCAAATTCATAATTATAGGACCTTCTATTCTCCCTCTGAACCCTAGGACTTTTCTCTCAGGATTTAAATTCTGACAATTTTGCAAAATTTAATCCAACCCTGTCTCTACGCAGGGAAAGTTCTGTTCGAATTTTTCTAAATATTTTTAAGTATTCAGAACTACCACAGCAGTAGTTCTGGAAAAACTTTTCTAAAAGATTTTTTAAAATTAGAGATTTTATAGCAAAAATTCTGCCAAAATTATTTTAAAGATTTTTCAAAAGTAGAATTAGTATAATAGTAATTCTGGCAAATTTTTGTAAATGGTTTCTGAAAAAAATGATTATTTTAATCAAAATTTTGGCAAAAACTTTCCAGATATTTCAGAAATTTCGAGTTTATTTAGTAGAAACTATATCAAAACGTTTATAGTTATTTCAGAAAAAAACAATTTTTAGACGAAATTCTGTCAAAATTTTCAAAAATCCTTTTTAATGAATTGAGTCAAATTTTTTGAAAAACCTTTATAAAAATATTTGTGACACAAAATCATGTTCGAATTTTTACAACTCAAATTCAAGTTTGAACCCTTTTTTGAACATTTAAGTTATTACAGAGGAAACTTTATAAAAAATTTATAAAAATATTTAAGATCATTTTCTAAATAATTTTTATATTTTTAATATTTTTCTTAAAAAGATATTTCTTTGAATTTATAGGGCAAATACTGCATAAAATTTAATATAAAAACATTATCTAATATAATAAATTTTATCAGATTAAATCAAAACCCAAGCGCTTTATCCTATTCTTTCTCGTTCTATCAAAAATCAAGGTAAGTTATTCTATCAAAATCTTATGATTTTCATATTAGACATGTTTTTCTATGCATGCATGACTTTTTAAATATGATTTATGATCAAATGCATTTTTTAATATTTATATAAATTAAATACCTGCTTTGAATGACAAGATTTCAAATCTTATGAGTTTGAATCAAATTTTGATAAATACTGTGGTCAAAATTTTGATGATTTTCGATTTTAATAAAAAGAAGAATTTTGTGTAGCATGTTGATTTTTGAAAGATTTTATTATGCAGACTTTTAATATCAAAATGGTGCAATAAGGCACCAATTTGCTTCATGAGTCATGTCTACACACAAACTTAATTTTCGTCTTCACAGGCGAGTGCTCATTTTTACAGAGAAAAATTCTAGATGGGCTGGGTACATATGACCCTAGTGTTTATTTAAAAAGAATGATTTTGGTCATTGAGCCTAGTTTTGAAAATGTTAAAAGCCCTATAAAAGAACCTTTCAAACACATTCAGGCTTAGTCTACCCTCAAAGGGGTAGTGGTACAACCAGAAGTGACATTGTTATGATAATGATATTTGGGAGCAATAGATTCCTTGAGGCTTCCTATCACTCGGGTTGAGGAGGCCGAGACCAACGGGTTTCAAACTGCCGCAGTCAATGGATGCATCTCATTCTCATGTATCCAGGTAATCCATTTGCGAAAATCTTTCTGGTCATTGATCGCTTGCTTAGGAGCCTGTTTCATTCAGGTATCCAGGTAATCCATATTAAAATAATATACCCCCAGAATACTTAGTCTGAGATATGATTGTCCATCACCAAACCAGGAGGATGATTAAATATCAAAATAATGACCTTTCTTTCACAGAATCGAATATTAAAATATGCCTTGTTAATATCATACATAATCATGGCATAAATTATTTTAAATTACCATCATCTTAATTTGCATAATTTTTCTTGGAATATATGCATTTTGATTTGAATTTAAATTATTAAAATTATGCTTAATATTTGAATTGTATGATTTTGATTAATAGCTTACCTAGCTCTCACAAGTCTGGCCCCGTTTTATGGGGATTACAGGTTCAGATAAGGAGTAGGCTATATTACAATGAATGTTGGACATGAGTGGCATCAAAGAATCTAGATTCCCAAGATCTTGGGATTAATTTAGGATTCATTTTAAATTTAATCTTAAATGTTTTAATTTCTGGACCTTATGAAAAGACTGTGTATACAATGTTGGTGTAAATTTATTGTTGCTCTTATTATGGTTTGTAAAATGTGATGTGCTCAAGGTTTAAAACCGGAAGCCAAAAACCATTTCTGTTGTTTATTTGAAAAGAAAAGAAAATTTTTTAAATTTTTACGCATTTTAAAAGGTTTTAAAACCCAGAACATTACAAAAATGCTTTCAAAAATGATAAAAACTACATTAAACATTTATAATCTATGTTTATCACCATTGAATTGCTTTCAAGAATGACTCGACACTATGAGAAATACACAAATAATACTTCTAACCATTAAGATGATTAAAAAATGGTAAGACATTAATAAAAATTTGTGTAGAGCATTTATAACTTAATGTCATGTTTTAAAAATAAATTGACTCCATGGAAAATGCATGAACAATATTTTTAACTTTTATGTTCTTCAAAAATGATAAGACAATAATAAAAATATATGAACAAGGCTTCTAGCCATTAATGTGCTTCAAAAATGATTCAACAACACTAAATAATCATTGATGTGCCTCAAAAATGATAAGACAACAATGAACAACATATGAACAAAGTTTTTAACTATTGCTGTGCTTTAAAAATGATAAGTCATATTAAATTATATATAAACAAAGTTTCTAACCATTGATGTATTTCAAAAATGATAAGACAATAATAAATCATGCATGAACAAGGCTTCTAACCATTGACATGGATCGAAATGATGAAGCACCATAAAAATTGGTGGATATCATTTTTTACCATGGTTTTGAATTGATAATGACAATATTATAAGAGAAATAACATTTGCATATGTATTCATGGGTTTTTCCCATGAAGATCCTTGTTTACACCCACATGCATTACATGAATGCATGTATGTATGGATGGAAGAAGGAGAAACAATGGTATATTAAAAATATTACATGAGTGTGAGATTAACTTACTCTTGATGAAGGATCTTGCTTGACTTAAGTAAATCCTCCACCATAAAAATGTGTAGGATGGAGTCCCTCTAAGGTACCCCACACTACACTTATGTAGAAAAGAGGTGAAAAGCTCCAAAAGAAAATTTGGTGCATGTGGGAGAGAGAGAGAGAGAGACAAGGAATGACTCTTCTCTACTTTTTGAGAGGTATTTATTGGCATTTTTAAGGCCATGAGAGATGTATGGTTGTGCACACAAGAGGAGAGATGGAGGGTTGTGGTAGAGTCCAACCTTCTGCTCCAAAAATATTTTCCCATGTTGACTTTTTCTTTCTCAAGGCATGTGAGAAATTTCACAAGAATTATATGCTACTACAAGGCCTTACCACATGCCTTGCTACTTTTGTTTTTCCTTGGAGAAGGTGGAGATCCTTTCTTGGGATCCCATGTTAGGAGGCTCCTTGGGTCTCACCCCTCACATGTTTCTCAAGGAGGGTCTCTAGCCAAAATCCCCCCCCCCTATGGTTGGCTTAGTTGGTTATATTCTAACTAAGTCCAAGTAACTCTAATATTATATTATTTAATACAATTATTTTATTTAAAAAAAAATTATTTCATTGATTCTTATTTTAGAAATCCCTAATTAGGCAATTTCCATATTGGATCCCCAATTGGATCTAACTCCAATTGGGCCTGATCCAATCCAAGCTTACTTAATTTATTTACTACTTAGTACATGTCTTCATCAACCATAGTTTTCCTTAATGTATCTAGGTAATAATTTTTTATCAAAGTAATTAACCATTAGTCACAACAAAATATTGATTTTCTCTGGTTGGCTAATTGATTATCTTCCTTAAGGTGATTATTATTATTGTTATATATTTTTTCTCTTAGTTATAAATAAGAACAATAATTGTCACCATACTTAGGAAAAACCCCGTAACTCAGGCACTTTCATAAATCCATCACACCTACAAAACAAATTGGACAGGTGAAATGAAATTTCCTTATATTGAATACAGAAAGTCTTGTTTATATTAGTAAAATTTTTGTGGGTCTTACATGCCTCCACTTTAATGATTTTTAATTACTCTTGATTATAGGAGAATCCATTGAACGAAAACCTATCCAACCATGTTTCATTAGTGTAATGATATAAAACAGTTATACTGCCAAACAATTGTTCATATAATTTATACAATATACCGAAAGTTTGACTTCTCAAATATCATTTGTGAATCGCTTTCACATGCCATTATTTTTCCTATGTCATAATTGTCTTTGTTCTCTCTCATCAACATACTATAGTCATCATCATCATCGATATCATTTGATTCTCTACTATTGATATGATTGTTGCTACCACTAATTGATTGTTAAGTTCAACAAACTAAATCATAATCCATCGTATCTATAGCTTCCTTTGCTTCCATGCAATCTACATTCATGTATTTCAAATATTCAAGATTAACGATAAAAACTTCACATCTATCATTGCATTTATATCTCAAGCATAAATTACAAAGTCCAACAACTTTTATATATAGCTTCTCATTTTTCCAAAAAGGCTGGATATCATTAAAATTACTGTGATAAATATCACTGGCACTGGTTTTCCCACATGGTTTTGCCATCCTTTTTCCTTCAAGCATGGGACATATGTACCTATCAGGTTTCTGGAGTATATGGTGGAGCCAAGATGGTATGGCTGGTATAGCAGTACACTAGCTCACTCCTACTTCTACTTCAGCCAGTTTGTTTTGAGAAAGACTGGAGATGCATTGATGGGCTACACTGTAATATCAGATATTTTTTGGTGTTCTTCCTAATTTTTGTAATAGCTGGATAATATAATTTTTTATGCATATTTTATGATTTTCAAGTTTGTGGTTGTGTTCTTATCAAAAGTTTGAGAACAATCTTCATTTTGTCAAAATCAAAGTTAAAATGAGTTTGAAGCGTGTCAGACAAGTTTTGGGGGCATTTTAGTTAATTTTGAGTTGTTTTGAGGGTATTTTCATCCAAGAGGATATAGTTATCCAACCCAGAGTTGACTAAGTGCATGAAGGATATATCCATAATTATTTGTTTTGTTTGGATGGCATTATGGTGGTTTTGTTTTAGAAAAAGGATAGATTGGACCCTTTTTTTTAGGGCATTTTGGATATTTTTGCTAGGACAGTAACTACACCTGCCACCCAGCTCAGCCAACCCCAGCAAGTCATATCTATCAGGGTCAACAGGACCTTGTCCTGAGGTAGGGCTCCTTTTTTGTTGTCCTTTCCTTGTTGTTAGAGCAACTAGGTTGGGGCCTAATTAACCCAACTAGTGGGCTAACTAGGAGCCCATGATTATATCCTGTTGGGATCCAGTTGGAACTCAACTAGATCTGGACCACCTTTTCCCTAGACCTAGACCCATTAAGGGCTAGATCCAAACCCATTTGTTGAGACCCTATAAAACCCCTTTAAGTCCACATGTCTCTCTTTCTTTTCCTTGTTCAACCCTTTCACCCTTGCATTCACTCTCTATACCAATTCTCCCACCTTCTCCCTTGGTGGATGACCCACTTGTTGCCCCACCATCATCTTGGTCAAGTTGCACCACCTCGCTTCGTCATCTGGCAGTTGTTGGTAGTATGTTGATGTGTAGAGGAGATTTGAGGAAGGACCGACCAAAGTAGGTTGACCCTCTCCATTTTCTTGCTAAGTTTTTTTCATCTTTCATCTTCTTCATTTCCCCATCCCATTTCATCATCTTTCATATTTTTGGGCATCCCCAAGTTGGAGAACGAGTTGCAGCATTATGGTTGCTGCAAGGGGATGAGTGGTGTGCTGAGTAGTTTCATTGTGGACATATACCGGTCACCAAGGTAGAAGCTCAGTCGCTCTCCCGCAATAGTGGCATGTATAGGCATGATTGTGTGTTTAGAAGTATATTTTTTGATATGTGTATAATGATTTTAGAAGTATGAATGTGTGTAATGTAGGTGCTTGATTTTCCATTTTGTAGGTAGTGAGCATGCTAGGACTGCAATTATTTTTTTATGATTTTTGTAGAAAATATGCTTTAAATGTTTTGATGTGATTTTGTGGAAATAGCATGCTTAGGATCATGTTTAGAATGCTCTAAATATCTTGAAAATTCAATTGTTGATGATGTTATGTTGTTTATTGAACTATTTTTCTTTTTGAAACACCCCTAGATGTATTGGGGTTAAGTTTTAAGCAAGTTGGGTGTTTCAAACCCTGAGATTTTAGAGTTCAGAAAGAGTAGAACTGAATATGAAAGTCTTAGGGGTCGACTCTTGTTGTTCAAGGGTCGACTTCTGTGAAGACAACATGTTCTCTTGACCTGAGTGTCGACTCCTGCAGGTCAAGGGTCGACTCATCTGGTTTGTGCGTTATACAGAGTGATAGAGTGGTTGTGAGTTGACTCATTGGTTTGGGTGAATCGACTCATAGTTATGTGTAAGTTGACTCATTGATTTGGATGAGTCGACTCATACACTTTATGAGTCGACTCATCCTGACTGTGAGTTGACTCTTCAGTGTGTGAGTTGACTCAAGAACCAGGTGAGTCGACTCAAACATGTTTCTTTTATCACAGTTCAGCCTGAGGGTCGACTACTAAACCATGAGAGTCGACTCTTGGGCATTGTTTATGTTTTGTTTGGCTAAGAGTTGACTCTTGTACTTTGGAGAGTCGATTGCTAAGTGGTTAAAGTAGTGAGTAATGTGGATTATGTGTTGCTTTTTGGACTATTATACTTGGGTTTTGGTGGAACCAGACCAAATCAGTGTGCATTGGTTGGTTGGACCAGTGCTTGCTGTCTTTTTTGTTATGCACTCATGTTTTCATAAATTGTTTAAATGAACCATGTGCTTTTGGTTATTTCTTTGCTCAAGTTAAGCTTTAAGAACAAAATATGTTTTTGTTGTTTATGAAAATTATGGGTAATGCAAATTTGCATTGTTTTTAGTTGCAAGATTGTTTTTGTAAATGTTAAGCAAACTAAGAATCCCTTCATTTCTTTCTATTCAAATGTGTTAAAAATCGATCTTTTGTAATTGTTAAAGGAATTGAAATTTTGTAGTTCTACCTTGTTAAAAAAAGGTTTAAAAATTTAATTTGTATACCTATAATATAAATTGAAACTTTGTTTTAACATGTGGACTATTTCTAAATATGTTTCTTTGAAAACTAGACAGATGTTTTTTTTTTAGGAAAATCATGTTTTAAAGACAAGTATTTTCAGAAATTGTACATGTAGTAGATTCCATGTGAGAGTGGATGTAGTTTGAGTAACCCAAGTTTGTATTCATGTTATGTTTGCTTAAAGTATTGTTCTATGCATTAGATTTTATGAATCATGTATGTTATGGTTATTTTATTTTTTATACTTCACATATTGGAATGACGTTTGTTGGGGTAAACCATTGATTTGTAGAATTTTTGTAGCTCAAATCTTGTTTTGGTGGAGCTACCTGAATCTACAAAGAGTATGAGTCGATCTCTACTCAACAGAAGTCGACTCTGCTGTTTGCAGAAGGTTGAACAGACTCCTACTATTTTGTGTTTTGCTTGAGGAAGACCTGAGGGTCGACCCTTGTTCTTGGAGGTTGACTCTCGAGTTGCGTTTGTTGACCTGTGGTAGTCAGGGTCAACCCTTGCTAAGTAAGAGTCGACTCATGCTTCTTTGAGTAGACTCTTGTCTCCAAGAGGGTTGACTCATGGGTACCAAATGTATGACTTTGTTTAATGTTTTGGTTGAGTTTTCTCAAATGAAAAACTTATGTTTTTAGCTTGACAATTTGATGAAAATGGTGTGATTGAAAAACCCCAATTTCAATTTAAGTTTTTGCTAAACTTAAGTTGTTGAAAATGTTTTTTTGTGTTATTTGAAGGTTATAGACTTAGCTATACTTTGTAGATAAAAGTTTTTGTAATCTAGAAAGTTTCATATTTGGTTTATTCTTTAGAAAGTCTTTTGAAGCTTTGAGTATTTACAAACTATGTATGCTTTATCAAAGTTTTTAAAATCTATATTTGCAAATTTTAGTATGCTTCATCAAAGTGTCTGAAATATGTATTTGTAGACTTTGTATGCTTTATAAAAGTCTCTCAAATCTATATTTGCATATCATAGGTGTTTTATAAATGTTTTTGGAAATCCAAAATGTTTGCAGATTTGGCATATTCTTTGTGACTGTTTTTTTAAAAACTGGATAGTTGTAGATTATGCATTCTTATAAATGATTTTTGAAATTTAAAATATTTACCCATTTGAATGTTGTTTAAATAAAATTTCTATGTTTCTTGACATTTTTATTGAAATCTTTATGGATGAAGAAGTTTATGTACTTCTTGACGTTATGCTGAGATTTTCATGATGAAAAATTTTAGAATAGCTACATGTTTGAAATTATATACATGATTGAGATGAATTTTGTTCAAAGATTGGTATTTGTTAAAATTTTGATTGGTTGGGAGCGATCCGACATTGTGAAACACAGAAGTCGACTCCTGCACTGGAGAGTCAACCCTTGTTTGTTTCACAGGTGGATGGGTTGACCCGAGAGTCGACTCCTGCTTCCTGGGAGTCGAAACTCAAGGTCGCTGGTGTTGACCCTAATTTGAGGGATCTGACCCCTACTTTCTGAGGTTGACCCATAAGAATCTAGAGTCGATCATTGAGATTTGAGAGTGGACCCTTTTTTTAACAGAGCAGACCTCTATTCAGAAGAAGTCGACCCTTGAGGTCGCATAATTGACACTTCCTGAACAGAATGGACCTTTGTTCAGAAAGAGTTGACTCTTGAGATCTGTGAGTCAACCTCTGGCTAAGGCGAGTCGACTCTTGAGTTGACTAAGTCGACTCATTTATATCTTTATGCATGTTTATGATGGTTTGAGCTCACTTAAAGGTTGTTTGGCCATGATTTTAAATGGATCAACTTTAGTACGTGTTGGTTGACATGTGTTGACTGTATTTAAGGGTGGATTTAATCAATTTGTGTTCAGTAGCCCAATGAGAGACCAGAATCGTATTGAGATGCATGGTATGATGTGTGTGAATGAGATTATGATCCTTATTTTTTTTGGTATGATGTATAATTGCACGTGTTTGAGCATGATACGAAGTGGTTTAGATGTGAGCATGATTCAGTGAGTATGTATATGTATATATATGAACATGTATGTGGTTAAGATTGAACATCATGCATGCAAACATGTAATTACTAGAACATAGGGGCATGAATTGCATATTATGTATCTATATTGATTTTTGTTATAGCACTAGGTTGGGTGACATGTTCACATGATAGATGCGTAGGACTGAATAGATTACGCATCGGTTGTGGGTTTCGTAGAATATTATGTTATGAAATTACCCCTAGTAGCTTGATTTAGATCTTGGGAGATAAATCGCCCAAGTGTGAGCCTACTTTGGATGGCAGTGTAGGTTGTAGTTGAAGATAATGCTGATTGGGGAACCATGGTGTTTCCAAGTGTATAACTTAGAGTTTGCATAATAGATTGATAATCTTATAAGTTAAAGAACTTATTGCAATGTGTTGGGCAAGGCCTTGCGTACTCTAGGGGTACAATAAGAACTAAATTAATAATGAATATTAATTTAAAGAGGAACAAGTTACACAGAGATTGAAGGTTACACCTTGAAATATGGGATGACCTATAACGGACTTTGCTCGTTGAGCGAGTCAGCACCAACCTCATGGGTTGATGGTTGACATGTGGGTGAGGTCCCATCTTTTGGTCACTGAAGGTGGACCACTCCTCGACCATGGCAGTTTAGAGGGTGAGGACTCCTTATGGAGGAAGCCCAGCAACGTATGTTAGTGGTAGTGCACTATAATTTTTTCAAGAAAAAAGAATCCTTGATGGAGGATTCAGGACTCTTGGTGCCAGTATAACTGTGTGCTCTTAAGGTTAATAAAATACCTATGTTTGAAAATACACTTCCATGTAGACCGGTGAACCTATAGCATCCTAGGCAGTGGTGCCCCTTAGACACAATTAATTAATATCGAAACAAGTAATTATATTATGTAGAGAGCAAAAGAGAATGATTAATGAAAGATAATAACATATGTTCATGCATTTAGGATACCCATGTGTGTTGTTTCCCCCTCTTAGTTAGAGGTGGAGCCGAATCAAACCCCGCGAGTAGTCGGGAGTTTGGACTCGTGTGGAGCCACAAACTTGGTTTGAGTCTATTTAAGCTAGTGACCCATCCATGACCGCTATTGCGGGATGGAAGGCCTTGTTCCTGCTGAGACGTGTTATTTGTTTCCCTCTGCTTCTTACTCTTTTTTCAGGTGCTTTTGGCTAAGCAATGTTGGTGATAATAGACTCTTCTATTCTTGGGACCACTTTTATCATTTTAGACACTGTTATGTATTATGGGAGTTGTCCTTTGTATGCTAGAGACTTTCCCTGTCATTCTCTAATGTGAACGATTTTGTAAAAATATATACTTGTAGTTCACTTAAGTTTTTGTTTGTGAACTTTCAAAATACATTAATGAAATAATTCAAATTCCGTTGTAAATGAATTCTTAAATGTGAATGAAATTCCTTTTAATCGGGATTCAAAGGAACTTTTTTAGAAATAGTTCTTCTGTTGTGTTCTCTTTTAAATTAAAGACTTCCACGTAATTTGAATTTTGACATTTTATAAATGCATATTTGTACATCACATTTTGTAAATGGATTATATACGGATGAACTTTCTTTTGAATGAAAAGAAAATAATTAGTTGGTTTTGAATCTTGAGTTCAGTTTAGAGTTGAGAAAACTTTCTATTAAAGTCGGTTTTCATAAACCAAGTTTTCTTTCGTTGTTTTCCATACTCCTTTAAAATATCAAAATAATAAAAAAAAATCACCAAATTTTGGGTCAATTACATGCACGCTTTTGCTTGAGGTATGTTCTTCTGTTTTCTGCTTGTAGAATTTCTACTTTTTTCGGTAACTGTTTTTGAAATTTCTTTTCTTTAGCACTTTTTGCTATCCTTTGCATTGATCCTTTGATCATGTACCAACATCAATTGTTCATTCTTCATTGCTTGCACGTCGAACATCTATATCTCTAATTGGTTTGGGCAACTGCAAGACCTCCGCATGCCTGAGCCCAATGTTTGGGATGCTAATATCGTTCATTGTTTGAGATAGTTAGATGATTGCCAAATGATTGAGCTCAATAGATAGTGCAATAAATAAATGTATATTCACCATAGGATCCCCAACATTTGATTCATATACCGCTTTTTGTTTAACTTTGCAAGCAAAAACTTCTTTAGCTTTGCGAAAAACTAAGTAAACATTGCTATTAAATAACATCGATTATACATCATCATTGTCCAATATAGCTATCCATATATGTTGGCTATCTACGTTCAGAGAACAACTATACCAAAGGATCATTGACTCTTCTGCATGTTCGATTTACCAGAAATCAAAGTCATAAAATCCTTATAACTATTATTTTTAGATACCACTATAGATCTCCAAGTAAGAAAATCAATACTAAGGTAATATATTTTAACCCTTTTAGAGGTCATCATTAACTACCTACACTAACATAGCATTTATCTCATAAAAATAGCATGTAAGAAAAGATCATCCATATACATTTTATACATTCATTTAACATAACTACCTACATCAACAACTCTGAAAATAAACTATACCATATTCAATTTTTGTACACAGTGAACCCTAGCCCCATTATACCAACACAAAAACAGCAAATATTAACTAAAGGACAACCAAACAAATAAAAATCATTTACAACACAAACAAATATATATATATGAAAAAAAACCTAAACATAATAAACCCTAAATGGTAAATTTCATAGCAAATATAAAATAAAACACAAGAAAATATACAAAAAACATCTACAACAACAACCAAACACAAATATGTATGGGGCTATTAAATGATCATATCTAAAAAAAAGCAAAAAAGTTTGATGTGAAATAAAATTGTATGCATATATATTGTTTGTATGAAACTCACCTTTCGACCTAACCAGGGGAAGTCGATGAGAAGGATGATACTGCAACCTCATCGGAACGTAGTGTGAAAAAGCACCCTAGCTTCGGTGCAAGGAGGGAGGAACAATGTTGAGGATTCTATAGGAAAATATGATTTTTTCCAATCACAAATGAAAAAAGAAAAAATGAACAAAACCAAGTTTATATATGATTCGGCAAGCATGTGAAGTTACGCAGGTTCGCACACCAAACATATGCGTAGATAGACACATATTTGCAGATCTCCTTGTTACTAAAAAGTGGTTTGCTCGGTATCCCATGAATTTAGTATGATATATATGAAGTTACGAGGTACAGTTTGACATAAGATTCACAAATATTGTTATGCATATTTCATGAGGCATATGCAGATTAAGTAGGATATTTGTAAGGTTACGAGGTTCAATTTAACAGAAGGTTCACACATTTTTTTATGCATATTTTGTATTATATATGTGAACTTAGTCGATTATTTATGATGTTTCGAGGTTTGGGTTTAACAAGATGTTCGCAAATAAGATTATGTGAACCTTGTGATGTCCATAAAAAGCATGTAGACCACCTTTTAAGTGGGAGTTTATGAACCCGACGAGCGGAGCGATATGTCGTGAACTCCATGAGTTTTACACATGCAAAGGGAAAAAAGGTACTAACGAAGTTGGCTATTTGTGATTTTGAATATGGGGTAGATTTTAGAAATTATGGGGTTGGAAAATATCTTTTTCGCATAGTATGGTCATATTTTATCCTTTTATTTACCTATTTTTTGTAATATTTATATAGGGGAAAAATAAACAATGGAACACATATTTGCATGGTTTTGACTTGCCATTAGGGTTAAAAAACAAGATGAGTTTCTTGTGGCTTAGCTTAAGGTTGGCTTGTAACAAGTCTGCATGAAATTATAAAATAGGCCCGCCAAGCTGATCGTGAACATGTGTTTGTCTCGACTCAGCCTTTGTAGAGTCATTAGCTAGCAATAAATATACGAAAAATGATTGTACTGTACGATAAATTTGACGTGTTTCCCAAATGCCTCACAAATTTCAAAATCTGCTCAATGTTCAATTTTGCAGGTTTCTGACTTTTTTAGGACTTTTTTAAACTTAGCACATGTGAATGTCTCTCGATTTTCACCCATTACATCGCAATGCTCTCCCATCTCGCAAATCTCACTAAAAATAAAATATGCATGATATTTTTGCAGAAATCATAAATTTGACACAAATAGTATGAATATCACGAGACTGTTTACAAAAAAACCTTGCAAATTTTGTCAAGAGTTTTGTGTTGGTGATTGTGAAAGTCTATCTTTTAATGTGGAATTCATAAAAAGTTTATAGAATTCACAGACTTTCTCATATAATCGACTTATAGCGATGTAAAATTTTGTTTTAGCATGGGAATTTATGTGTATATATAGGTGATTAGAGTGTGAATTTCGTCAAGAGTTTCGCATTGATGGTTGCAAAAGTCTACTTTCAATGCAAAATTCATAAAAAGTTTGCAGTAATCACTTTTTCATGTTGTCGACTTTAAGTGAAGCAAGATTTTATTTTAGGGTACGAATTTACCTATATATATAGGCATTTAGAGTGTGAATTTCATCAAGAGTTTTGTGTTGGTGGTTATGAAATTCATGAAATGTTTATGGCTTTTCTAATAGGTTTGTGGAAATTGTGAAGTTTCTCATGAGGTGATGCAAAATGCCTTTTCATTATAAGAATTTTATAAGCATTAAAAGCGATGTTTTGTTTCTTAAAACCTTTCATGCACAACCCAGTACTATTTTTGCATAACCTAGGGTCCTTGGGGTTCCCATCTGGTGGTGCCCAAACCTCTTCCTCCTTGGCAAAATCTCTAGTGTCTATTTTTGGTTAATATTTCTGGTGAAACACATATTAAAGGCCCTTCATTGGTGACTATTTCAGCCAATCCTTTGAGTTTTTCCAGTAAGGTCATTTTCCATGGGTGAATCAATTTTTTTTTAACTTTTGATATGGTCATTTTTCACACATTGGTTAAAGAATAAATGATTTTTTTTGTGATTGTTCAATTTTTTATTAAAGAATTATTGTGCTACTTAGTGCTTCATTGATAATTGCTAGAATTGTGTTTGTATATGAGATGTGTGAGAGAGATAGACAAATAGCAGATAAAAAGATGATTAAACATTGACACTAGTCAATTACCTTGCATGGTTTCAGGTTATCTTTGCATATATATTATCCATTGTTTTTATTTGTTTTTCACATTTGCATGAGTATCCATTTGTCACTTTGTTTTCTTAAGAATTGGTATGCCTCAATCTTGATTCGGCTATACTTGAAAACACCGTATGTTTGTCACTTTGTTTCTCATATTTGCATGTGAGTGTCAAGTTTTTTTCTTGCATTGTTAGAAGTTTGAATATTGTTTATCATGCATTTTTAGAATACTATTCTGCATTTTTGTTATTGCAGGAATTTCTTATTTTGTGTATTACAATATGGAAACAAATAAAAGAAAAAACACATGGCCTACAATTTGCTTGCCAAAGAAGAGTAAAAGTATTTCATCTCCCCAGCCTAAAGTGTAACACCCCAATTTTTAAAACCCAAAAAATAGTAAATTTTTTTTTGAAATCCTTTTAAATCCTTTAATAAAATAACAAAGACAAACTTGTTGGGTATAAAATTTGGTGTGCTACTTTTCATAATCATTCATAACCATACAATTATGAAATTAAAAATAAATTCAAGCATGCATAAAATAATCAAAGTACACAATTGTCCATAATTAATTATATTTGTCCACTTGTAATTAAATTTAAATAAAAAATCAAAGTCTCAAAATCTTTGGAGGTATAGGAAATATAGGCTCGATCCCCGTCGTAACCTCTGGTCTTCGCTTGTAAGCTTTACTCACTTCCTAAAAAATATTAAATTAAATAGGGTCAAACATATAATATCTCAGTAGGGTAGAGTGTACTAAACTCATAAAACAGAAATACGAAACAGAAATTTTATCTAATTTTTCATAATTTAATTCTAAAGAATAACTCATGCATTTTAGTAATTAAAGCAAGCATACTAGTTACCAAATCGAACAAATATGCATCATCCATTTCAACCAAATCTAGTAAAATACATGAACAGTTAACATTCATGAACTTACCAAAAGCAGAAGCCATTAAATACATGAACCAATTTTTATCTTTAATTACATGTTCTTTCTTAAGTGGTGCATGCAATGCTTAACTAATGCACATATATCTTAAGTTATTACTTCTTAGCATGTGGGTATAAACACAGGCAAATACCTGGTTCAGTGTTGTGGCTCAGGCAGTATTTTACATATAGGAGTAGCTTTGACCTGGCCGGGCACCTTTCACTAGTCTCGTTGATCCACCTTTCTCAAGTATTTGCTTGTTTGTATATAGCAGATACCTTCTGAAGTAGTATCTCACTCTAGTCCTTGGTTGAGCCTTCTAGGACACTTCGGTGTTCACGCACTCGCCTAGTGACTATCATTGGATATATATGTTTGAATGCGCAATATATGCGTTCTTAAAAAATAGTATCTCGCTATAGTTCTTGGTTGAGCCATCAAGGACACTTCGGTGTTCACGCGCTCGCCTTGTAACTATCGTTAGATGCCAATTCTCACATATATTGTCTTGAGATTGTCGTCACGTCTTATATCGCCAAGGCTTCCACTTAAATATAATTCACTGGGTATAGTTAAAAAAAATTGTTTATGGCAAATCAATATGCACTTTTGTGAAAAAAAAATCAGACTATGTATACTCAGTTTGTACTTAGACAAAGGTCAAAACAGTACATGAAGATTTTAAGTTCTTGTAAATTCTTTGTGTTTGATTGAATCTAGAACAAAAGATTAATTTGGCATGTAATTTCCATATTTGCTATTGGTATTAGACTTAGCCTTATGCATGCAAATCAATGGGGTTTTCACACGCTTATACTTGATATATCATGCTTGATTCGGATGTTATTGCAAATTTACCTTCATGCGCATGTGCAAACTTGAAAAATTATGTGTTTTCAGCATGTGTATAATGGCATGAGTGTTCACATGATTACCTGAGATTATTCTTGAATGAAGGCATGTAAATGACATGATTTTGTGAACATATGCATATGAATGTTTTGGTTCATGCACATATTTAATTGGTATGTAGGAATGCGCATTAAAAAGCATGTAAAATAAATGTATAAGTGGCATGTTATTTATGATTTTTGCAATGAGATGTATTAAGAATCAAAAGTGGATCATCGTAGGCTGTGAGAGCCTTGAGCATGTGTTGCTCCTTGTTTAATTGTTTATGCATGGAAAAAAACAAACTTGATGTTATTTTTCTAATTACATTGTTCCATGTTGTCACGGGCTGTGGTCCCGTGATGAGTTTCGCATATTAATTTATGAACCTGTGTTATTAATTTTGCAAGTTGATTTATAAAATAAAGAAGTTGAATTAATAACAAGATAAAATAAGAGAACAGTGTAATCTACGCTTCTTCGATGTCCCTTCTTTAGTGTGGGAGTCTTGGACTTATAGTTTTTGGGAACCGTGAGGATACTAAAACTTTGTGCGCGTTGTTGTGCCCCTGAACCTGATATAGAGGTTCACCTCCCACCCACAGTTTTAGGGAGATTCTGCCACTTTGCCTGGGGTGGTGTGTAGACACAGTTGTTGTTTTGGTATACCAAGAAAGTGGCATTATAGTTGTTGATTTTCATAGTGTCCCGACATTAGATGTTGATTTCTAATATTCTGATGGATATGTTGATTCTTGATATCGGTCGAGGGCTAAGTACGAAACCCAGTAATAAAATATACAAATTGTGTGTTAAGCTATAACTGAGAACTTAACTTGACCTCAAGAATTTTTACCTATTTTTTAGTATCTGCGAGCAATAGTAATAAAAAGAAGAACTAAAGTTTGTATGCATTTAATAGGGACATGCATATAAAAGAAAACTCTGATAAAATAAAATAATTTATTAACATATGTGCATCGATGTCATGTATATTCATGTTATGCATTAGATCATGCATTTTTACTTGTTTACTTACTTGTGATATATTGATGATTGCAAGGCATTTACTCCCTATTGCATGATAAATGTCTTTATTGCTTAATTGATGTTTCCTATTGATAATAATTATTCATTTTTGCTTAACAATTGTTCTATATTGGTTGAATGATTAATTGGGTCATGAATTTGTCATAATTGCATTCCTCTAAAATATTGCATAATTCTTATTTATATTCTTTTTACTTATTTGATTCATTAGAGGAACCTATATGCATGATCTTTAATTCTGACACCCCTACTTTTGTAGCTTTACAGTCTCTGAGGCCCAATGAGGAAAACTGCTACTTGAGGAGCTACGAGGGTTACACGACTACTTGGAAGACTTTTCTTGGGACAACATGGCTTCATGTTTTGATTTATATATATTTTCTTGCACTTACTTTTAGACTATTTGAATTCAATTAATAAAGTTGGTATTTTGGTTTGGATGATGGGTGTAAGATCCCTTGTGGTTGGGGATTGGTTAGGACTGTAAAGGCCCCGAGTTTCTAAGAATATTTTCGCAATTGTTTAAAAAAAAATTGCCAACTTTTTTACAGGTACGAGTTGGGGTCGTTACAATGGGAGCCAACCTTTCCTTTTTACAAGATGTCAACTTGCTTGCTTGGCAAGCAAGTTGACTTGGTAAGTTTTTTTTTTCTGCCTTTCCTTTCTTTTTTTGTTTCCTATTCCTTTCTTTGGTCCAACCTTTGTTGGACCCTTCTAGAGCCTCTATGGTTGGCACCCCTACCCCCTTATGGGTTTGATTTTTTTAAATAGTAAGTTTTGACTTTTCCCTTCTTTATTTTGGTTTTTGGTAAGTTTTATTTTATCTCTAATTTAAAGCTTTTTTTATCATTTTAAACTTTAGATTAGGACGTCACGTAGGAAGGGATGGCCCACCTATGGAATCCTACCATTTTATAAAATCTAGCTAATTTTTGGATTTCATTTCACTAAATGAAATTTCACTTAAATGCAAATTAATTCAAATGAAATATTTCATAAATGGAATTGTAAATTCACATGAAATGCTACTATATGAAATTTAATTAAATCTACCCCTAATTAAATTTCATTAATACGTTTTTTAATTCACCACATAAATAAATTATTTATTCCAATTATTCTTTTAAGGCTTAATTCAAATTTCTCAAAATTTATTTTTGAACAATTCAAGCTTCATAGGGTCAGTGAGACCCTAGGCATGTAGAATTTATTTTTATCATTTTAAAGCTCTCTTTAAACCTTACAAACCCTCTAAACACCTTGTTTACCAATTTTAATATTTTGATTTATCCAAAAATATGAAAATTTAAGTAAAAGCTTCAAAAAATTGCAGATATTACATAAAGTACTTGATGATCCTTATGCAGTGAGT
This sequence comes from Nuphar pumila, assembly GCF_984573655.1. Classification (NCBI taxonomy): domain Eukaryota; kingdom Viridiplantae; phylum Streptophyta; class Magnoliopsida; order Nymphaeales; family Nymphaeaceae; genus Nuphar; species Nuphar pumila. The sequence goes on along the minus strand of NC_143257.1, from coordinate 58,660,425 downwards.
CATATTTCCTATATTAAAACAGACAATAAGCTTGTCCACTTGGTAAAGTGGGAGCCTGCTCCATGGCAAAAAATCTGGGTGTTAGATGTAATGCACAAAAAACACCCTCACCAAGCTCTGAATGAAGAAATCTTCGCTCAACACAGCAGTTGCTAGCACTTCCAACAAAACAATAGCTAGTAGTTTTAGAATGACCCAAAGATGAGATTGAAGCTGTAAAAAAGGCTGACGAGATTGCGGCCAAAATATTGCCTCCCATCCATGAAGAATCAGAGGGAAAGGGAGACCCATTGGTGAAGAAGTTTGAGCCATTCACTCACCCTAAGGTTGTTTCTAACCTCAATCTCTAGCTAGAGCAAGCTGGAGATAAGACCACCTATTATGGCGGTGGCGAGATAGAGAATAGAGGAGAAATATCATGTTCAACCTCAACAAGAGAAAGATGTAAGGGGGATTGGAGAGTGGAGGAGAGTAAGGGACCGAAAGTAGAAGAGTGCGAGAGTCCAAAAGAAGTGAAGGAAAGTGATGAAAGAAGTTGGCATGCAAGAAAAAGTGTTACCGGAGCGGATGTAGATATGACATTTTTAAGGAAAGAAGTTGGCATGCTAAGGGAGTTGCTTAAAGCAAATGATGCCATGCTACAAAGTAAAGATGGCATTATCGAAAACATGGATAAGGTTAACAAAAAGTTATTATCGTGTTTTAATTTGAATTGTATATGTTTGTGTGTTTGATATGTGTTTGAAATGAAGATTGAATTATGTATATAATATGTGACACTTTTTTTGAATTGAAGTTTGAAATTTTTTTGAAATGAAGATTGAATTATATATATACTACATGTGATTATGTTGAAATGAAGTTTGAAATGTATTTTAATTGAACATTGAATCTTGTGTATAATAGGTGACACTTTAATGAAATTAAGTTTGAAATGTGTTTAAAATGAAGATTGAATTGTGAATATAATAGGTGACACTTCATTGAATTGAAGTTTGAAATGTGTTTGAATTGAATATTGAATTGTATATATAACAAGTGGTTGTGTTATGTATAAGTTTAAAATAAAAATTGAATTGTATATATGGTGTTGAAATGTGGTTTGAATTTTGTATATAATAGGAAAATTTTTAATTTGAAATGAAAATTGAAGTTTGAATTTTGTATACAAGGACACATGATGCGGGTTTGACACATAAGTTCGATGTATTTTCAAAAACAAAAACTTAGAACACAGAACTTTTTGTATTTTTAATCAGTAAAAACTATTTTTGATATTTTAATATTGAAAAAAACACATAAAATGACAATAATAAAGAAGCATGCCTAAGTTTTTGATATTATTAAAAAACACCTAAATCTTTGTAAAGTCAATTTAACTAGGACCACCATTAACACTAGTTTAGTAATTAGGGTAAAGCTACTCATTATTCCTCAAAACAATAAAAAAATTTTAATTAAAAAATAAACTGAAATTTTTGGCAATAATAAAAAACATACTTAACTTATGGTAATCACATTAGACATTTAACTTCAACTTTAATGGAAGTAAACCTTGTTTTTCATTATTTTAATTAACCATGAAAAAACTAGGCATCTTGGATCCCTTTAATGTTTAATAGTGTATTTTATTATAATATTATTAAAAAAATAAAATTATTATAAATATTAAAACAATGGTATTATGAATCTGTGCACAAGTCAACACGTCAAAGCATTCATGGTTGTGACACTAGGGATGAACAACTAAAATGGTGCATCCTTGTAACATAGATCCATATTGCCATATTGTTCGATATGTGAAGCACTGACAGTGAAACCGTCAGGGAGTCATAACTTCTTCCCTAAATAAAATCAAGAGATTTATACGAGCCAACTTTTTTAGTTACGTCAATACGAGAAGAATGGCCTCCTCTTTCTCTCTCCTAAACCTCTCCTACCTAGCCTAGCCTCCCTTAGTAGGTTTGAGTCTGCCTGATCTGATCCTAGCCTGCCTAACCTGGTCCTAGCTCACCTGACTTGGTCCAAGCCCACTTGACTTGACTTGAACCTAGTTGGGTTTAAAGTCAAAGTCAAAGTCCTTTTTGGTCCCAAACCTTGGTTTGATTTTCTGAACCCAGACCCAGCCAGCTTGGGCTAAGTCCAAACTTGCTGAACCCAGTTGACTTGGACCGAACCCAGTTTGGTTCAAACCACTTGGGTTGAGCAGCTTGACCTGCTCTTCCTCTTTCTCAACTAGATCGACCTCATCTGACCTAGTGTGACCTCTCGAAGGAAGGTTCGAACCCCGTTTAAAGCAGTCAGAGTTGTTTTTTTCGTGATTTGAAGTAAGTTCGCTTCGTTGATCCACCTCTCTCAAGTATTTGCTTGTTTGTATATAGCAAATACCTTTCGAAGTAGTATTTCACCCTAGTCCTTGGTTGAGCCTTCTAGGACACTTCGGTGTTCACGCGCTCGCCTAGTGACTATCGTTGGATATATATGTTTGAATGCACAATATATGCGTTCTTAAAAAATAGTATCTCACCATAGTTCTTGGTTGAGCCCTTAAGGACACTTCAGTGTTCACGCGCTCGCCTTATAACTATCGTTAGATGCCGATTCTCGCATATGTTGTCTTGAGATTGTTGTCACGTCTTATATCGCCAAGGCTTCTACACGACTAAGTAAAGCTCGAGGAGCTTGTGCCTTAGGCTCGTAAGATACAGATGTGCCAAGTATGAAGACTTGAGCTTTGACATCTCAATTGAGGCCTGAAAGAGACATACGGTAAGTCATAAAGATTTGAGCGAATGTTCAACTCATAGCCCTCAGGAGGCTCTTGCAATATACGCTAAGTCGTGGAGACATGAACATCGTTATTACGAACTGTGACCTTGAGTGGTTAATGCATTACTTGAGTTGAATGGATGAATGATTGTTTGTTTACCAGACCATCAATGGTTCTGACCCCGTTTAATGAAGATTTCAGGTGTTGGACTTGCGTTATGATATGCGGAGCAAGGCGACATTGAGTTTCAGGTTTCTCTAGAAAGTGTTATACTGCTTCTTTTATTAAACCAAGTACCGTTTTTTTCAAACAGTGATGTTTGTAATAAACAAGTGGTATTGATAAATGGAACACTTTGGTGGTCAAGGAGAGCTTGGACAAATACAAAGGAAGAATGAGGAGGAGGAAGAGAAGCGAATGCAAAAGGAGGAGAGGGGAAAACAAAAGAAGAATAAGGAGGAGGAAGAGAAACGAAGGCAAAAGAAGGAGGAGGAGGAGGAGGAGGAAAGGGAAAAACAAAGGAAGAATAAGGAGAAGGAGGAAGAAAAGCGAAAACAATCGAAGAAGAAGAATGTTGAGGAAGAGAAGCAAAGACAGTTGAAAACGAAGAAGAAAAAACTGTAAAAAGAGATGGTCAACAAATCCCTCTATGACGCCCACCAATAATCGAACCAGTCATTCGATTTATAGTTATCTCCACAAGGTAGGTACGAACTCGAAAAAGTTTTTTATCTAACACAAGGTAGAAACGAGAAGGCAACAATGTGTTTTAACACAAGCTAAAAACAAAGACGAAACATGCAAATCAATTTACAGGGAGCAGAATGATATTTTCGTCTAACACATATCTATTTTAGGAGAGGATATTTCAGTCCAAAACATATATACTTTTTTTATATATTATTTTATTATAAAGTCATCATGAGCAACATTGACATATGAATTATAACGGGTCCCAAGATATTCTTCCACACCGGAACACACAAATTTGTGTTTCGGGAATAACACAACACCCTCTCGTGGTGGGGAGGTAGAGTATCAATTCCGAAACAAAGGAGAGACAAATGAAACAACCTCTGCATGCAAGAGCAGCAGGTGAAACAACCTCTGTGGGTCCCACTTGTACTGAGCTACAGTACAAAGAGTTGGATTTGATTGGTTAATGGTGGCTTCTGTACAAAAACCGAATTCAATTAGGAACCGGGCAATTGACTCCATTTAAAACGGCAGCCAAGCCCCCTAGAGAAATTGAAAGTTCTCGCATTTCTGGCCTTTTTTCACAGGCAAAATACCGGCACAAAATATTTAACTTTAAAAACATAAATAAAAGTGCACAATATTTTGGCACTTAAAAACAATAGCCTAAATTTTCATGACTTTTTCCACGTTATTTTGAGAATATCCCCCGCATTTATCACACTGATCAATGGCCAGCAACATCAGCGCACGTCGTCCGTTTTATAATTTTAGTAGATAAAAGGATGCAAGACAATAAAGTAACATACATGCGTACCACAAGCAAACGCTCAGCAGCACACGTGTCCGTATGTTTTTAAGGGATACATTTTAAGGTTAAGAGAGCGCCTTCTCTCTCTCCGGGATGTCCTAACAATAATCAGTGTAAGGTTAATTAATAACAACAGGAAAACTAGGGCGAATCCATTCAGAGAGAGAGAGAGAGAGAGAGAGAGAGAGAGAGATGGGGGATCGAGGAGAAGCAGAAGCAGAGAACGGGGGAAGGGATGGCGAGCAGGAGGCGTTGGGTTCGAGCCTCACCATGGAGAAGGTCGCCGCTGCCAAGCAGTTCATCGAGAACCACTACAAGACCCAAAGGAAGACCATCCAGGAGCGAAAGGAAAGGTACCATCAATAATCTCTCTCTCTCTCTCTCCCTCTCTCTCTTTGTGTGTGTGTGTGGATGGGAGATGTAATCTAGTATTAGACGCGTTTATGATCGAGATCACGTTATCCGATGGCGCGTTATTACCCCTCTAGCATTTATTTGGGCCATTCGTCATTCGATTGCTTCATTTTTGTGTAGTACGGACTTTCTAGAATGAGGCTTAGTACGAGGTTCTTTGAGATTGGGGCTTCAAAATCCGAGGAATTTAGGTTCACATTCGGCATTGGATTCTCACTGCATGGTACGGACTGAATCAGGTGCGGAGTTACGGATCTAGTGATATTTTCAGCTAATCAGTAGGAGATGCCTTCGCCGTCCATCGATCTCTCCTCCCTTGTTCCTAATATGAAGAATAACGCGATATTATGGATACTGGGACTATTTTTTTGCTGATTACATGATCGAAAAACTGTATGCGGAATATTATAGGGCAGGTGAAATACGAGGAAGAGAAAAAAGTGTCGAAAACCATTTGTCAACTCTCATTCCTTTGTTCCTCTATTGAACTCATGATTGATCTGAAGACATTTGTGGAGTGAATGTCCGTTAGAGCTTTGATTGATTGGTCATTTTAAGTCCTTGCGAGAAGTCCGCTTTATCATACGTTTGAAGATGTAGATATGCTGCTCCGAATTGATATGCAAAAGCTGCCTTGGTGCATTGGATGTGCTTGTCGAGAATTACACCGGTTGCTACATGCATTGATTTGATGGTGTATGAGGTATCGCCTCAATTCCTGCTTGCACGTATCTGTGCCATATCGATGGATATTGTCTTGTGAATTTGACTCTGTCTGTTCGTATGAACATTGAATTCATGCATTTCTTTGTTTTACTTAATTCTAAAGATACGAGGATCATCCAAGACAAGCAAATGGAGGAAGGCTGTCATAATCTCTCTGTCTTATTTCTTCAGGCAAAAAAAAATAAAAAGCTTTAAAAACAAAAAGAATGGAAGAGATCACTGCATGCAAAGGGAAAGGAAAAATGGAGGAAAAAAAAATACAAATGCTGCTTCAGAGAGGTGCTAGTTGTGAACCACCTTAAGTTGGAGCGTGATCAACTCAACAACATGAACACAGCTTGAATTTGAATCTTAACTCTTAACTGTGTAGAGCCATTATTAGCATACCCCGCCTTCTGAAGTGATTCTCATCTTCATAGTGAGCTTCAAAGATGCTTATTTTGGTTATTCACAAGACTAACCTGAACAACTAAGTTTGACACATCTGACGTTCCTAAAAAATCTAACCTTTTAAAAACTTTCTCAACCCAAAATTTTGAGAAAAATTTGAAACTTTTTATTTATTATAAAAATTTGCATGATTCCCGAAAGTAATATGCCAACATGTTGGTCTAAGGCCACATTCCAACAATTCCTAATACTAGACGACCCACCTGAGCGCAAGTGCAAGTATATATTAGCCTCCCAGTATCAGATCCATTATAGAATCATCCATAAATATAACTTGATTGGGCTCACTACTTTAAGAATTCTCATACGTGGAAAAATGCAAAAGACGAAATTTATTTAAGATTTAAGACAATTGAGGAGTTACGTAAATATTTAAAGTTTCTAAACCATAAGCATAACCATTGCAGAAATGAAATGACAAAATTCAAAAATCTTTTCATTCCAAAATATTACAATTCTTAAAACGTAAAGATTCAAATAAAAAATTAAATTGTTACAAGTTTATAACCGTCAAAATTTGCCTGGGTCCTCCAAGGATCGTAATAGGTAAGAGTGGAGTATTCAGCCGCGCAACAACCTACACTTCGCTTCAGTCCTCCATGAAGTTATTTGTAATATTGTAGGGCATCAACCACTTGCCCGTAGGAAACCTAAAACTAAACTTGAATAATACAAATCAAGTTGTAATGATACATTCAAAGTGTGATTCCCATCATTTTAAAAATGAGAGTCAAGGTAATCCACAACAACACATGCACATATCATTTAACAACATTTATTATCATTTATTTCATAACATTCATAATTGCGTAACTTGTATGCTTGAAACTCAAACTCACATCGATTCTCATTCATGATATTAAACATTACATTCATTCATATCCATGCCAGGTGTTCGTATAAATAAATGAGAATTCACAATTCATAACATGCTTCGAAGTGAAGTAAAATACAACAGTTCATAAAGATATAAATTTCCACTTTCTTTGTCTTCAAAGAGCATACTCATGTCCAACTCATGACTATGATATGCATTATCTAAATTATTAATTTCAATGTCTATTATCAAAACATTTATGCACCTTGGCATTCAAATTATATATATGGAACATGTCCTTATTCAACCTTTCTCATGTGTCTCACACATACATGCACTTCACGTGCAACAACCAAGCTCGTGACTTGTATCAAAAGGTCAATCACATGACCAAGATAACCATATCTTTTTCATTCACATGTAACAATTTATATGCAATAACCATGCGAACCTTAGTAGTCTCTACATATTCACATCTACATGTTTATGCATATGATATCAGTGATTATAAAAAAATCTAATTCATTGTTTATCTTGTTTATTTAGACCTATTTGGTACAAAAGAGGGCATAAACATCCAGAAACAAGCATAGGAGTATTTATTATTCAATGTATTTTAATTGTCCTTCTATGACTTAACTGGTTCTTTCTCGAGTGATTCAACCCTATAATGCAACGGTTGGGAGAACAGACCCATGGTCCCAGGTCTTGGTCTACGCAAAACCAAAATCGTCGGCAAAAAATCGGGCATGCATCTCTAACTCTGCCGCGTTGTGGTACTACCATCTAGGACTCATTAGTAGACCTGTCCCATAACCTCCGTGGGACGGGGACAAAAAACGCCTTTAGCCCTCGAAAATTCAACATGTCTCACGAGTCTTGTATCGCTATTTTCTCTCTCAGGAGGACAAGAGATCGGGACAAACCCATTCATCTCAGAGAGCCCAGCTTCACTGGTGCCTCAAATGGACCCATGATCGAGGGTTATCTTTATTATTAAGTCATAGATCACAGCCAAGTAACATTATCTCACAGGATAACCCTCTCATGTCTTCATACATGATACCAACGGTTCATGCCCTCTCGCATGACATCAACAGTTCATGCCCTCTCGTATGACTAAATAGTCTATGCCATATGGATGACTTAATCTTACATGCCATCATGCATGTACATGTCATAATCATATTTACTTTTATGCATCATCCTATCATGTCATGATTTATGCTACATAATGCAATTTTTCTTTAAAGTAATTTTAAAAGAGATTTTTCATTAAAAATTGTCTGTGCAAATCGTGCATCAAATCATCAAATCTTAAATTACTGGTTCACACTAGTGGTGAAGTCTGGGTCGAACTCATGCAACATGTTTATAACTTTTGTACTCCACATAGGAACAAATTTTAAACAAACAACAACAACTACGCCTTCAACCCAAAACAATTGGGGTCGGCGATATGGACCAAAAAAGAAAATCATTCTGGGTCTTCCACATGAATCCTTCTCCTCCAATCATTTCTATCCAATGCCATGTCCTCGGTGAGGTTCAAAGCATTCATATCCTTTCCTATCACCTCCATCCATGTCTTCCTAGGCCTACCCCGACCTCTTTTAACTAATATATTTTCCCATTTCTCCATCCTTCTAACTGAAGCATCATTAGGCCTTCGCCGAATATGTCCAAACCACCGTAAACGATTCTCTCTCATCTTATTTTCAATGGGTGCAACGCCTACCTTCTTACGTATCTCCTCGTTCCGAATCTTATCTTTTATTGTATTTCCACACATCCATCTCAGCATACGCATTTCAGCTACACTCATTTTTGAATATGATGTCTCTTGGCAGCCCAACATTCCGTACCATATAGTAAAGCGGGCCTAATAGTCGTCCTATAAAACTTTCCCTTCAACCGCAATGGCATTCTACGATCGCACAACACTCCAGTTGCACTCTTCCATTTCATCCACCCAACCTTTATCCTATGATTTACATCTCCATCAATTTCCCCATACTTTTGAATGATAGATCCCAAATATTTGAAAGAATCATCCACCGATATTTCTTGCTCACCAAGCTTCACTACACACCCATCTCTATTTCGTTGCTTACTAAATCGACATTCCATGTATTCTGTCTTACTATTACTCAACTTAAAACCTCTTGCTTCCAATGTCTGTCTCCATAATTCTAACTTAGCATTAACCCCAGCTCTAGACTCATCAATCAAAACAATATCATCAGCAAACAACATACACCACGACACATTTTCTTGAATTGATTTCGTAAGCTCATCCATCACTATAACAAATAGGAAAGGGCTTAAAGCAGATCCTTGATGTAACCCAACCGTTATAGGAAAATTGGTTGTCACCCCTCCACAAGTGCGGACATTGGTTATTACTCCTTCATACATATCTTTAATTATACTAATGTACTTGAGAGAAACACCTTTCTTCATCATTGTCCACCAGAGAACGTCCCTAGGTACTCTATCGTAAGCCTTCTCCAAATCAATAAAAACCATATGCAAATCTTTGTTCCTCTCTCTATTTCTCTCAATAAGTTGTCTAAGAAGATGTATAGCTTCCATAGTAGATCTTCTAAGCATAAAACCAAATTGATTCTCCGATATCATGACAACCTTCCCAAACCTAGACTCAATCACCCTCTCCCAAAGTTTCATACATGAGTTTTATACCACGATAGTTTGTGCAATCTTGTATATCACTCTTATTCTTATATAGAGGCACCAAAGTACTCTTTCTCCACTCATTAGGCATCTTATTTGTCCGTCAAATCTTGTTAAAAAGATTTGTCAACCATTCTAAACCTTTCTCTCCCAAGCATTTCCAAGCCTCGATAGGTATACCATCTGGGCCAACTGCCCTTCTAGATTTCATTTTCTTCAAAGCCTCTGCAATTTCTTTCTTTTGAATCTTGCGCATGAAGTCACGATTCATCTCATGAAAAAGAATGGAAAAGTCTCCAAGATCCTGCGCATGACTTTCATTAAATAGCTTATCAAAATAATCTTTCCCTCTCTCCTTAATCTCCTCATCTTTGACTAAAACCTTTTGCGTTTCATCTTTGATACATCTAACCATACCCAGATCCCTCGATTTTCTATCTCTCATTTTTGCAATCCTATAAATATCCTTCTCACCCTCTTTGGTATCCAACTTGTCATAAACCTCCCTATATACCTTATCCCTCGCGTTCCGAACTACTTTTTTAGCTTCCTTCTTTGCTATCATATACTTCTCCAAATTCTCATTATAAACCTCCCTATATACATAGGAACAAATTTTATTGCCTTAAAATTAAATGTAAAGAAACGTGCTACCCAATTACAAAAGTTTGAGCAGAAAATAAAAATTATTACAACCTCAAATAAATTAAATTGGCCAGTGGCCCCCAAAAAAAAAAATAAAGAAAAAAAAATCTGCAAGGCTTCTGTTTGCTCGCGTTCCAGCCTCCTTGGTCCGCACGAGCACAATCCTCACCATCGGGCTTTCATCAACAAGCGTGAACTCACATGCAAAACACCGAAAACAAAACACACGCACCAACTAGATTTCCTACTCTAACTAATGTTAGTTTGCAAGAAAATAAAGAAAAGCTAAGACTCCAAATTTAAAATGTATCTAAATATACCAAACAGAACAAAAATCTGGAAACAAATGCACTAACCTAAGATCTATCCTTAAATCAATTAACTAAAGAGAAGCACGCAGACTAGGTGAAACCACACCCTCCTAAGATCCGATCAACAATTTGTTTGTTCAATAAAAATGGATCAGGCAAGATTTAAACAGGCTGACCGACCAATTTAAACAGGCCAAATACGCTAAATTAATCAGAATCAAGGCTGGTCCGATTGGATCATATCAGACTGAGGGCAATGACAGAGGAGCAGATTTACATCTGCTGGCAAATTCTGATATAAATAAATCAATTTTAACCCAGCTGATCTGACTTGGGTTTAGGCCGTCTTTAAAAAATTTCAGATTTTAATTTCAGCAGATCCTATTTTGAAATATTCACTTGATCAGACAGATCTTACTGATTGCTAGATCATGCACGTCAATTGGTACCTACTGATCAGGCCCAGCCTGATTACTCGATCGGCTGTTAAAAAACAGTTTTCAGAATTTAACCTGAATGTAGTTTGATTTTTGCTTGAATTTAAATGTTAAAAACGGAAAATTTCTCAAATTATAATTTTTAATGACCCTAACTAATCCTCGTAAAAATAGTGATTTTTTTTTAAAACAATTGCGAAAACAAACCTAAGTATCCGGGGTCTCATAGATTTAATATTCCAAACCACAAACTGACTCTGCATTGAATCAACAAACAATAATCAACTTTATTAATCAATGAATAATGTCAATTAACTGAAACACTAAAATCGTTTATGACATAATGAGCCACCCTGTCAGGGAACCTAGAACTAGTCATGCAAGGCTCGCAGTCTTCAGCTAGCAAGTCAACCCATCACTGGGCACCCAGACCTCTAACACAATTTTTGAAAATAGGTAAGAACCAAATCAACTTACCATTCCGACATTTAACAAAATATCATGCAATAACAATCATCATGCAAAACAGAATAAGCATGAATGCATGAACTAATGCAGAACGGTAATGATGCATGATTCAATGCACATGCATGAGTAACTTGGTAAGTTACTTCATCACAGTTGCTTTTGGATACATGTCCATATTAAATGCACACAAATTTAGTTTTCACTTTTTCTTAAACCCGCATATACTCAAAACGTGCACAAATTATCGAAGTCCAAGTTAGGTTTCCAGTTGTAGCTTAATACACAATTTGTATTTTATTACTGGGTTCCAGACTTGTTCTTCGACCAAGATCAGGAATCCTCACATTCTATCGAAACATTATGAATCTTCACTCGATCCCGAAACATCAATGAAAATCCTTAACCATTGACGCCACTTTCTTGGTATACCAATAACTACAACTGAGTCAACAACATTACCCCTAGGCAAAGTTGTTGAAATCTCTCTAAAACCATGACCGAGAGATGAACCACCACATCGAGTTCAGGGGCACAATCACACACGAAGTTTTAGTATACTCATGGTTTCTCAAAACTACCATCAAACATTCCCACACTATGGAAGGGACATCAAGGAAGAGATTAATTACATTGTTTGGTCTCTTTTACCTTTTTAAACAATTTCAAGAAATTAACACGAACCAATTTGCAAATCAACATGCAAAACCACTTTGAGCCCTGACCCACATAATTTAAAGTACAATTAATTTAGGAAAACCAATAATTTCCAAAAATAAATTTTGCAATGCATAAATAAAATCAACAATAAGTAGAGCATCACATACTCCTGGCTTACATGGCCCGCATTGGTTCACATCTGACCACAAAAGCATTTCAAAAGTGATTTATGCATCTTTTACAATTTTTTTGTGAACATGCAACACAGACCTTGTTTCAAAACATGTTCACAATGCACATTCAAACACACAACATGAATGCACGTAAAGCCCAAGGCATACGCATGAGAACCGGTGCTTGCAACACACATTATCATGATCAATTTCATTCATAAACACCCAAATATGCATATGATCGTATTTATGCAAACATCAAAATAAATTTCAGAATGCCATGCGTAAGAAATGCACATTTGCAACATGGTATTAAGATGCATAATTATACATAACCAATCAAAATATATAATCAGAGACATAATCCTGCAGTCAACATGAATACGGGTTTGAACATAGCAAAATTGTTTAGATTCAATATCCAACATACTGCCAATTGCTCATACTCAAACTGTGGCCAATCTGATCAGATTGCGCATGCACAAATAGTGACAAACTTGATCAGATTGCACACACACAACGTGGTGCAGATCTTATCAGATTGCACGCACATCATAAGGTGACAGATTTGATCAGATTGCACACACGCGATATGTGCAGATCTAATCCTAGTATCAAGAAAACATAATTGCGGATCTAATAACAATATAAAATAACATATTGCATGTCTGAAAAGAACACCAAACATAACATGAATATACACATCTGATCAACATCAAAACAACATATATGCGAGTATGACCCGGACATCAAAATTAACACTTAGCCGAGTACGGTAACAGTCAACAACTTGATGCATTTTCGAATCTGCATCAAATAATACATAGTCAAATTTGATGAGAGTCATCAAATATAACATAATCAGTTTTGATCTCAGTCATCAATATAACACAATCAGATTTGATACTAGTTAACAAACCATCATGTAATCAGATTTGATATAGAAAACAAAATGACATAAATTTAAATCTGATAACAGTTCACATGATAACATAAAATCAGATTTGATAACAGTCATAAGAAAATAGCGTGTAGTCGAATCTGATGACAGTCATTAAAATACATAATCAGATTTGATAACAGTCCACGAAAATAACTTGAAATCAAATCTGATAACAATCAACATAATAACAAAAAATCAGATTTGATAACAGTCAACGGAACTTCATGAAATCAAATCTGATAACAGTCAACAAATACAACATATTGTTAAATCTGATGACAATCACCAAATTAACATGTTAAATATTATGACAGTCATTGAATATAACATATTAATAAATCTGATGACAATCATCCAACTAACATATTGTTAAATCTGATGACAATCATCAAATTAACATGTTAAATCTGATAACAGTCATCAAATACAACATATTAATAAATATAACCAGATTGCCAAAACACATCATAATGGCAAATCTGATTGGGCTTGCCCATATTTTTTGAATATGATGTCTCTTGGCAGCCCAACATTCCGTACCATATAGTAAAACGGGCCTAATAGTCGTCCTATAAAACTTTCCCTTCAACCGCAATGGCATTTTACGATCGCACAACACTCCAGTTGCACTTTTCCATTTCATCCACCCAACCTTTATCCTATGATTTACATCTTCATCAATTTCTCCATACTTTTGAATGATAGATCCCAAATATTTGAAACAATCATCCATCGATATTTCTTGCTCACCAAGCTTCACTAGACTCCCATCACTACTTCGTTGCTTACTAAACCGACATTCCATGTATTATGTCTTACTCTTACTCAACTGAAAACCTCTTGCTTCCAATGTCTGTCTCTATAATTCTAACTTAGCATTAACCCCAGCTCTAGACTCATCAATCAAAACAATATCATCAGCAAACAACATACACTACGACACATTTTCTTGAATTGATCTCGTAAGCTCATCCATCACTATAGCAAATAGGAAAGGGCTTAAAGCAGATCCTTGATGTAACCCAACCGTTGTAGAAAAATTGGTTGTCACCCCTCCACAAGTGCGAACATTGGTTACTACTCCTTCATACATATCTTTAATTATACTAATGTACTTGAGAGAAACACCTTTCTTCATCATTGTCCACCAGAGAACGTCCCTAGGTACTTTATCGTATGCTTTCTCCAATTCAATAAAAACCATATGCAAATCTATGTTCCTCTCTTTATTTCTCTCAATAAGTTGTCTAAGAAGATGTATAGCTTCCATAATTGATCTTCCAGGCATAAAACCAAATTGATTCTCCGATATCATGACAACCTTCCTCAACCTAGACTTAATCACCCTTTCCCAAAGTTTCATAGTATGACTCATGAGTTTTATACCACGATAGTTTGTGCAATCTTGTATATCACCCAATTTCTTATATAGAGGCACCAAAGTACTCTTCCTCCACTCATTAGGCATCTTATTTGTCCGTCAAATCTTCTTAAAAAGATTTGTCAACCATTCTAAACTTTTCTCTCCCAAGCATTTCCAAGCCTCGATAGGTATACCATCTGGGCCAACTGCCCTTCTTGATTTCATTTTCTTCAAAGCCTCTGCAATTTTTTTCTTTTGAATCTTGCGCATGAAGTCACGATTCATCTCATGAAAAGGAATGTAGAAGTCTCCAAGATCCTGAGCATGACTTTCATTAAACAACTTATCAAAATAATCTTCAATCTCTCCTTAATCTCCTCATCTTTGACTAAAACGTTTCATCTTTGATACATCTAACCATACCCAGATCCCTCGATTTCCTATCTCTCATCTTTGCAAGCATATAAATATCTTTCTCGCCCTCTTTGGTATCCAACTTGTCATAAACCTCCTTATATACCTTATCCTTAGCGTTCCAAACTACTTTTTTAGCTTCCTTCTTTGCTATCATATACTTCTCCAAATTCTCATTATCACGACTCTTACTTAGATTTCTATAACACTCTCTTTTAACCTTAAAAGCTAATTTGACATCCTCGTTCCACCATGATGTATCCTTACCTAGCGGTGCATCGCTTTTAGATTCACCAAATACCTCCTTAGCCACCTTTCTCATGCCACCCGCTATCTTATTCCACATTGATTCTGAATCCTCCTCGAGACACCAATCAACGTCCTTAACTACCTGCTCTACAAACATTCCTTGTTTAGCTCATTTTAGTACCAACCACTTAATTAGGATCTATCGTATGTCTATTCCTTTTGCGGCATTGTCTAATTCTAAGATCTAAAATTAAGACTCTATGTTGTATAGCTACACTTTCTCCCGATATAACCTTACAATCGATGCAACAACCCTTGTCTCTCTTTCTAAGTAGGAAAAAATCTATTTGACTCGTATTAACCCCACTTTTAAATGTTACTAGGTGAGACTACCTCTTCCTAAACCAAGTGTTTGCTAAGATCATATCATAGGACAAACCAAAATCTAAAATCCTTTCTCCACTTTCGTTTCCTTCTCCTATACCATAGCCTCCATGGATACTCTGAAATTCATCCCTACTAATGCCTACATGCCCATTAAGGTCACCGCCGATGAAAAGCCTTTTTCCATACGATATCTCTTGTACTACTCCATCTAAATCTTCCCAAAATTAACGCTTAATGGAATCATCTAAACCTACTTGAGGTGCATAAAAACTAATAATATTAATAATATCCGTACCTAATACTAATTTAATAAGTAAAATCCTATCACCCTTCTTACGGACCTCAACTACATTATCTATAAACTCACGACTCATAACAATCTCTACTCCATTCCTATTCCTATTTATTCCTGTATACCAAATCTTATATCCCCAATGTTCTATCATTTTTGTTTTCTCACCTACCCATTTGGTCTCTTGTAGACATAAAATATCAATATTTCTCCTACACATAACATCTACTAACTCTACCAACTTACCAGTTAAAGACCCTATGTTCCAAGTGGCTAACCTAATTTTATGGTCTTGGACTAACTTCTTTACCCCCACCCGTCCAACAAAGTGAGGGAACCCTTGCCTATTTGACACCACACGGGCGCCGGTATGACGCGTCGCTTCCGGGCGACGACCTAGCAACCCTTGCCCATTTATCACTGCCTCCGGGCCTATACAGTACAACGCGTCGCTTAGTAGAGAACACCCCAACGAAATTCTCATATTGGTTCATATTCATATGGTATGACTAAGTTTTTATGCTGGCTGTCATAGGCCTACCGCAACCCTCCTCCTTTATCCGGGCTTAGTTATACACAGGCGGAGTTAGAGTGAGAAAACATATAAGAAGAACAAATGAAGAGTGTGAAAAATATAGGAGAAGCGTGGGAGAATCGAGATTCCTATAAAGTTTTGGAAGTGAGGAATATCACGCTTCTGAAGTGAGTTTTCGGAAAGTGAGCTTCTCACCTATCTAAGAAGCTTCCGGTAACTCTGATTCACATACTATGTTGCCAATGTATATATCATACGCATGAAAATTCTGAAGTTATTTTGATATTTGCATAAATATGGTCATGTGCATGTTTGGATGTTATGCATGAATGAATCATGATAATGTGTATTGCAAGCATCTGTTTGCATGCGCACGCAATTGGTTTTATGTGCATTTATGTTGTGTGATTGAATATGCATTGTGGACATGTGAAACAAGTGTGTTCCACTGAAATTTTGCAAAAAGATGCATAAATCACTTTCATATGCATTTTGTGGTCAGATGTTTATCATTGCGGTTGTGTGGGCGTGGAGCAGGTGTTGTTCCAATGTTGGTTTTAATTTATGCATTGCAAAATTTATTTCTATAAATT
The DNA here is from genome assembly GCF_984573655.1 of Nuphar pumila. NCBI lineage: Eukaryota > Viridiplantae > Streptophyta > Magnoliopsida > Nymphaeales > Nymphaeaceae > Nuphar > Nuphar pumila. Next base: position 58,643,580 of record NC_143257.1, on the reverse strand, counting down.
ATTGGTTTTCTTAAATTAATTACAATGTTAAATTGTGTAGGCCAGGGCCCGAAGTTGGTTTTGCATGTGGATTTGCAAAACGGTGCTTATGTAAAGAACTAGAAATTATTTGAAAATGTAAAAAAAGTCAGTGTAATTAATCTCTTCCTTGATGTCCCTTTCACAGTTTGAGAATCTTGGATAGTGGTCATGATGTTTTTTTATAGGTTTTCTTCTAGTGGGTTACTTAGTTCTTGTCATAAAAGATCTGCATGGAACCATCTAGATGCATTTATGGTTTGTTTCTTAGGTACAATTTGTTACTTATTTGTGGTTTACTTTGAAATCTATGCAAGAATACTGTCACAGATTTTTATGCCTGCAACAGTTTATTCTGTGACTATGGCATCTTCACATAGCATGGACTTGCTTGTTTATCATTAGTTGTTTATTCAATATACTTTTGTGATGCTCCATTTTCTCTTGATAAGTATTATTGCATCAGTAGCCTAAAAAACAAGTTTGGTTTCTTTGTAGACGATGGGTGTTGGAACGGAGGTTGGCTTCTTCAGATGTACCACAAGAAGAGCAAATCAATCTCCTCAAGGATCTGGAACGGAAGGAAACTGAATTTATGCGACTAAAGAGACACAAGATATGTGTTGATGATTTTGAGCTTTTAACCATTATTGGAAGGGGCGCATTTGGAGAGGTTCAGAACTGTCTCTTTTCTTAGTGAATTTTGATGATCTTTAATAGTATATCTGAAGCTTCTAATCAGTAGTAATCTGATTGAATATTTGGTCATTTCTAAACATGGAATATATGGTCGGAGTCCTTTTTCCCCTTTATCTTTTGATGTTGTATATGCAATGCAAAATCATCCTGCCTACAGTAGCAGCATTGGTTGTTTTTGAAAAAGTTCTATCGAGCCCAATAAGGCTTTCTACTTCTACTTAAAGGCATGCATGACCAAAAATTGAATAAAAGTTCAGCGCCTTGTAAATCTTATGGTGTCCGAGTATCTCTAACTTTTTATTTGACATTAAACAAAACAGAGATTCTGGGATTTATAATAGTATCAAGGGCTATATGGATGAAGAATGTCTGCATATCTTTTATTAATGAATGGAGTGGTTAAGCATGGTTACATACATCAGTGCAAAATTGTAGCAATCAAGTACTTTGTCAAGAAATATAGCATCATGTGGTAGCTTACTGACATATAGTGGATTGCTTTTGCTGCTATTCTTGAGTTTTATTGCCCTGAGTAGAGACAATAGAAGGATGTGTAAAGAACCGATGCTGGTAAAGAATGTCAAATGCTCAAATAAAGTGATACAACAAAAAGGCACTAAGCCATTTGTTGCACTGATATCTGAACCCGGTTGTTCTGTCTAATCTATACTTGAGGTAAAAAGATTTTCTCTCTATGATTGTCTCTGGAAGAACAGTAATTCCAAGCGCCTGAAGTTTTGAAAACAGTAACAGCTGAGACCATACAAAAATATTTTGAAATGAATTCTGACAAATGGATGGTGAAAGGATTGTGAAAAATTGCCAGAGAGTCTGCCATTATCCAAGGGAATAAATGGAGAAGGTAAGAGTCAAAGGACTCATGACCGTGAAGGGCCTTCTTGGGGTTCTAATTTTGCTCATGGTTGTTTCAGCAGCATATTTTTTGTTGTAAACTAATAATATAACTAATGAATGAATTCGTTATTCTTTGAGGACCAGGTGCCTCATTGAGGTCCAAGTCTTTCAGGTGGCTAATCTTGTTGGACAGGGTGCATATACGGACCAACCCGACAAAGAAAGGTGTTCATGGGGCTAGTTATATCTTTTTCTTGATTCAGGAGGAATCTATGGTTCATTTGTTTCGAAACTGCTGCTTTTCCCAAGCATTTCTTAAGTTGGCTTGATCTTTGTTGTGACTCAATCTTAGTGAAATTTCTACCATTTGACATGTAATATCCCTAAATCCAAAACTTGTAAACTTTTTAAGAAAAATTTAAAGCTTTATAATTAATCCTTTTTCAGAGTTTAAAATGGTAGTTCAACGGAAAATAGTGATTGAAATAAATAAGTCAACGGACCGGGCGCATTACAAACTTTCTTTCCTTTACATAATGGATTTGTATTTCCATATAGTCATTGAAACCACATATTCAAAAAAAGGTTTTTGATAATTAAAGTTTACACAAAAAGTGGAATTTCAAAAGAAACCCTTATACAAAATTACAAAACGTACTCAGGAGCGAAACAACAAAGAAATAGTGAGATCTTGATATAATCACGTCATCGCGCTATCGCCTGCCACATCAACCTAATCATTACCTGTATCCAATAAAACGGGTCAGACTTATCAAAGCCTGGTAGGTGCATAGATATCAAAATTCAGAACAAGACTAACATATGCGTTGTTCCTTTCGTGATGTGCAGTTTCAGAAGAAGTAAAATGAGCATGATAATCTTGTTTCGATAATTAACTGACCTGAGGGTACGCACGTGATAAACGTACAAACAACTGAGACTGCCTGGGGGTTTGTTATTCTATGTATTTTGATACCTCAGACAACTAGCTGAATCCACTTCTAAAGGGACGACCTATGACCGAAAGAGAATTTCCCAGAGGCATAATGGCAATGGATGCATCCGAACTTCTGTAGAAGCCAATGAGATCTACTAGCTAGGTTAATTTTTGATAGCTCAGTCCTCTAACTTCGATGACCGGGAACACCGAGTCATTGCTACTCGAAGAGCCATCGAAGTTTTTTGTACCATCCTATCCTTTCTCTTGACGGAACCAAAGAGGTGAATGAGTATGTCATGTCTTATTTTAACTGGCGACCCATTCTACATGCTCCAGTCTTTTAAACCAAATTTAGCATCTAGCCTGTGAAGGCGATTATCACCATTTATGTGATTTTCTTTTAATCATCGTGCATTGTCATACTACGAGGTTACCATGAAGCTTCAGTCCAAACATCATAGTACTAACATGCCGTGCATGTCTGAAAGTACCACTACGATGAGAAAGGTATTGGTTTCTCATAAAGAAACCCAAGCATTATTTAGAAATTTCAATGTCCCGTGCTTTAGGCTGAGGAATATCCAAGTCATTTCGGATACCGAAAAGAAGGACCAGATGTACGTACCACTTAGGTCTGCGTAGTCGAAGCCTTTTTGTTATACTGGTTTGAGGAGAAAACTCAGTTGCGAATATGCAAATGCAAAACACTTGTTTTGCTTTGCGAGAAAGCGAACAATGCGAGCTTGAAATCTTGCATGTGAAAACTTTTAAAAATCGAGACTCGACGAGTATGCGCAAATCCGCGTCTTTAAATACATATAAGCATAATCTTAAATTAGGCAGAAGTACGCAAAACTGCATACTTTATAAAATTATATATCTTTATAGAATACATATATAGTACAGTACAAGCCTCTGCACATTACAGTGTGGCGGCAAAGTAAATGACATAAAGCAAGGCCCGATGTGTGAAACCACACATCGATCTAAATAAATTGCATAAGCGATGCCCGATATACGAAACCGTACTTCGGGCTAAATAAATTGCGTAAGCGATGTCCGATGTACGAAACCGTACATTGGGCTAAATAAATTGCGTAAGAGCCTGTGCATATTATAGTGCAACGGCAAAGTAAATGATGTAATTTAAAATAGACAAGAATATATAAAACTGCGTCATTGAATTAAAAAAAAAAAATATATATATAATATAATATGTATAAGTTAAAAGTATTCGGACATTTGTTCTCGTATGCAACTTTCTCCTACCTCGGAGATGGCCAAAATTTCTGACAATTCCGAGAGTAGGTTTTTAAAGGCTCGTGCCTCAGTAAGCGTGTCTCATCCATTGCGCCGACGTGGTTCGCTAAAAGATATTTTATCGTGCTGCATGATGTAAAAATGTTAATATCTTATATTATATGTCACAGGGATTCGGCTAGGAGGGTACCGCACCCGCGTCGACGCGACTCGACGCGGGTGCGGGTGCCGCACCGGGTGCGGTCAACTCGATCCTGGGTGCGTTGACCGCACCCAGGATCATTAATGTCCATTTTTAAAAAAAAAAAAATTTGCCCAAATGGGCTTTGAATTTTTTTTTAAAAAACTTTATGCTAGTCTGTCAGCTGCTGACAGACTAGCATGAAGTAAGTTTTTCAGTTTTCACGCACAGCTGCTGACAGCAGCTGTCAGCACAGCTGCTGACAGCTGCAGCAGCTGTCTGTCAGCTGCTGACAGCAGCTGCCTGACAGCTGCAAAGTTTAAAAAAAAAACCCCGCCTATTCCCCAACCCCCTTTTTAAAAAAAACCCCCGCCTATTCCCCAACCCCCTTTATATATATATATATATTACTTATTACATTTTTGCCCCTGCCGCACCCCCGCACCCGGGTTTTTTGGAAGTGCCGAATCCCCGCACCCGCACCCGCACCCGCACCCGCGCCCGCACCCGCACCCGCACCCATGTGACATAGTATATTAACATAATATGCGACGATTGTGTCGCAGGGGTCAAACTAGAACCCAGTTCGAGTCCAAGATGAGTTTGGACTTGGTCGACTACTGAGCCGGGCTCCGTTTCCAACTGAGTCGAGCTTGATCCCTAACCGATTAGGGACCCGACTGAACTCGGTTGGGCCCGAGCTCAACTCGGTTCTGGTTGGGCCCAAGGCAGCAGTAGTAGCAACTACTATTGCGCGTGAGGGCAACAACAAGAAGAGAAAAGAAAATAGGAGCGGGGGCGCTGGGGGGCTATGTGGATCGTCTAAGCCAGACCGAACCGAACTGAGCCCCAGGGTGCACCCAACTTGGGGCACCCAGGCTTGGTTGGGCTGGTGGGCTCAACCCAATCGAGCCCAACCCAACCCACTCGATTCCCAGGGGCAGTGGAGTGGGTGAGCTCGGTAGGGTCGAGGCCCTCCCCCTCCCTGACAAGGTTCGAGGAGCTAGGTAGAAAATGGGGGCTGCCGTTGTCGCTGCCTAGGGCGGTGGAACATAACCACCGCCCAAGTGGCGCTGGCCTCCTGACCGAAATAGGTGATGGTAGAGGTGAGGGAGCGGGTTCCCTCCCGTTGCCCGAAAATTAAAGGCAGCAGCACCCTTTGGCTGTTGCCGACCCCTTTCAGAATCCAAACCCGGCGAGCCAGAGCCACGACCACCACCATTGGTGGCTCTGGTTGGCTGACAAAAATAGAAAAAAAGAGGCTGCACCTGAGTGGTGCCGCTGCTCAGAAAGGATGGCGGCATCGGATTGGTGCCGCCATCACTAAAGAGAGAGAACAGAGAGATCGAGAAAGAAAGAGATTTACCGGCGAGAAGAGCTGCAGCGAGGTCCCGGTGTGAGGGGGCGTCGGTCCTGGCGATCTCGGCAAGGGAGAGAGACGAGGAGGGGGCCGGGGGGGGGGGAGAGGGTTACATAGAGAGAAGAGAGTGAGAGTCAGGGAGAGAGACGAGAGTGTGAGTCGGGGGAAGAGAGACGGGAAGGCTCGGGTGTGAGACAGAGTATGACAGGGTGGGGGGGGACTCTGGAGAGAGAGAGAGAGAGAGAGAGAGAGAGAGAGAGAGAGAGAGAGAGAGAGAGAGAGAGAGAGAGAGAGAGAGAGAGAGAGAGAGAGAGACCCCTCTAGGGTGGTTTATATAGACCAAACGGGGATGGGTCGACATCCCACTCGGATCCGGTCGGATCCAACCTAGATCCAAACATTTTTTTTTTAAAGGAACCCAAGGAGAGGTTATTTTTTACGAGTTTTACATGACATCTTCTCATAAGGCCACCAAAATTTAGGAAGTGTAGGAATTGGGGATGTCTGGAAAAGTGGTTGCTAGCTGGCTGTTCAGACGGAGAGGAATTACTGCACTTTCAGGATATTTTCTCTCATGTTGGACCTGTTCATAGTCTGATTATGGCTGACGTGTCTCTTTGAATTTATTCTAGGTGAAAAAATGGTGATTCTTCTTGGTTGCAGCCTATTTTTTCACTCAAGACTTTTTTATTTGATCTTGAAGATGCCTTGTCAACTAACCTCTCTGATTTAACATTTTGTTGCATTTTGATTCTTTTCATAAATTATCTCTTCATCAAAAAGCCTAATGAAATCATGATTTTTTCCCCTTTGGAAGATGCTCTGGATTGATTACATAAACACTTGATGTCGTTTTAGTCGGAAATCTCAATGTCATCACAACATAACACTGACACTGCAATTATTCCAAGCTTAGGCTTTGCTGATCTTATCGGTGTGATATAAAGATTGGGTGGAGTGAAAAATGAAATGGTTAAATTTGCTAAAACTTTTTGGTGAACATTCATCTCTCATTCTTCATGGATTTATTTGTGTTGAGCATATGTCAAAAGGCTTCATTGATATAACATGGATGGAAAAATTCATGCATTTGGGCAGTTTACAATCATGGTCAGGTTTTTCCTTGCTTGAGAAGGGTTCATTTTGGCATTAATATCAGCCTATTATTTTGGCTGCACCTTTCATCAATTTCTGTTTCTTCTGATTCATGATTGATGGTGAGTGGTCTCTAGCTTGGTCTTGTAAGTAGTAACTTGGTAAAAACATAAATTATTGACAGCAAAATCAATGTAAGTAACATGTCAGTTCTGAAGGGTCAACGTTTGCATAAAGACACCAGTGGTTGAATTGGTTTTCTCTTGCTTTCTGGAAGTTTGATAACGAGAACTCTTAATATAAACCAAGTGCGTAGATTTTGTTATAGCACGATAGAGATCTTGAACATACTGATATTCCTCTCATTGGAGAAACAATCTTTCAGTAATCTGGAGAATCTTTAACTGGTTGTTTCTCAATTCTCATGTGTGGCAGTATATGAAAGAGGGTGAGAGAGAGAAGCAATGTTATATGAAACTTCACCTTATTCTTCATTAAAACTCTACGTGTGTGTCCATTTGTGTGGCTTATATCTTAACAGATATAGAGAAGACCAGAAAAAGGACCAAATACCTTCTTGACTACACACCCATGTGTGTGTGTGTGTGTGTGTGAGAGAGAGAGAGAGAGAGAGAGAGAGAGAGAGAGAGAGAGAGAGAGAGAGAGAGAGAGAGAGAGAGAGAGAGAGAGAGAGAGATGAAACTTGTGAACAAATCTGCTCCATAATAGTGAGATAATTCAAGTATATGGTCCCGACCCTTTTTTGACGTGACAAGCAACTAGATCTGCTCCATTTTCTGATGAAACTCTAGGTTCTTTGCAATATGTATAGTGCTTATGTTGTTGCAGTACATGGGAATTGATCCAAAACTGATTATGCTTATGTCCTTCAAAAGTTGTGTTAGCCTAGCAATCTCATGGTAGTCTGAGCCATGACTCTATATTCTGCTTCGGCAGTAGACACTACTATTCATTATTGCCTTTTGGTCTTTCAAGGAATCAAGAATTGAAGAATTCATTAAAAAAGATGCAAAACTCATTAGTGGATTGCCTATCTATATGAAATTTTGCAAGTATGAATTTGAGTGGGCTCTCAACTATAAAGTAGTTGATGAAGGAAGAAACAAGGGATAATCAATAGTATCTTGAATATATCGAGTAATTTGCTAAACAGTTGCCATACCGATTTAGGTGCCCAAATAAACTGACGTGCTTGATAAACTACAAAGACAGTACCCGGTGTATAACAAATCAAGTAGATCAAGCTCCCAACCAGTCGCCTGGTCAAATTAACATTCACTTCAAGTTGTGTATCCACCACTTTTTGGTTGTCAACAAATCTAGCTCATGATACTAAATCAGCAACATATTTATATTGTATATTGTGACAACACATTAAATGAGAAACTTCTAGACCAAGAAAGTATCATATAATCCCTAAATCCTTGACTTCAGATAATTTTTAAGCTCTTGCTTAACCAATGTAATAATGCTAGAATCTATTTTGATCATATCATCTACATAATGCAGAAAACTAGTATGGTCCCTTGGAGTAGAATACACCATACGAGTTTTGATGGAAGGAAAGTGGTAGTCATTGCACAAGATTTCTCACACCAAGCCCTAGGTGCTCCTTTAAGACCATCAAGAGCTTGTCAATGCATAAACTCGACCAAGTGGATCGAAAGTACTTGGAGGGAGTTGCATACAAAACTTGTTCTAATCTTCATTGAAGTAGTCATTTGGACATCAAGATCCACTGTCTAACAGATGCAGTTGCAAGTAGAGGAAAATAATGGTCAAGTGGGCAATAGGAGCAAAGGTCTTTGCTTAATTTATCCCAAACTACTAACCATATCCTTTGGATACAAGTCTTGCTTTGTAGCAATAGCACTCGGTCGGATTATCTACTTTTGCTTTTACTCGGTATACCATATACATTTAGTGGCACTCTTTCCAAGTGGGAGAGATACAAGGTTCTATGGGTGCATCCTATTCAGTGCAACGAGTCATTTTGTCATCTTTTGTTTCTGTTTAAGCTGACTTGCTACATCCTTATAAGTAAGTGGCTGAACACAATTATGTACTGGGGCTAGAAATGCCCAGTGTTTTGAAAAAAAAAGGACTTGTAAGAAACAAATCCGGATGGTGGAACAAAAATACGAGTACAACGACAAACCATGTTCATGCTATTTTAGGTAACTGATTGGCCTGACTCTACTTCAACACGTCTCTCCTCCCCTAGCTGGTCTACAGAGCATGTATAAATGAATTCCAAATCTCTATAAGATTGAATTCGTACTGTAGGCTGTAAAGTAATTGCGCTTCTCTCTTCGAAGAAAGGACTAAGAAAAAAAGTATCAAAATCATATCCTTTATCACTAGAACTATCATTAAACAAAGGTAAATGAGTAAATGGTCACATACAAATGTAATATCTTGATATCTGGAACTTTTTTGGTAGCAGGTCGTAAGTCGGAACACTTATTTCCTTTTTAATGTTCAACACATTAAAGAAAATAACATCTAATTGAGTTAGCTAAAAAATTATCTATATCATGTTACAGAAGCAGGATAAAAAAAGTGCAACAAAAAAGTCTGAGAATAATAAGTTACAATGTAGTATAATCTCTCAAAATGAGTACATTTAGGCAATAAGTGAGATGGCTTTTCATTGATTATATGCATTTCAATATTTACTACTTCAACACAAAATTCATGCAAAATTGAGGCTAAGAGAAGAATGACACGCAATTTACAAACTGTCCCTATTGTAACGACCCCAACTCATACTCCTGAAAAAGTGCATTTTTTTTTTAAATCAATTGCGAAAAGTTCCTTAGAAACCCGGGGCCTTTACAGTTTCCTTTCACATCCACAAAACCACAAGGGATCTTACACCCTATCTTTCAAACCAAACCCAAACTGAATCAACTTTATTAATTAAAAAATCCAATAGTCTGAGACATGTGCAAAATAAAAGAATCAGAGTAAGCAAAGGAGTAAGTGAAGGAGTACAGCCACGCTGTCCCTAAGTGATCTGTCCAGCAGTCGTAATGCACTCTTAGCTCTTCCAGAAGCAAGTCCCATCACTAGGTGTTAGAGGCTGTAAGATATAAAAACATAGGTGTCAGAATCAAAGATTCTGCGTACAAATCTCTCTAATCAAACAAATAAGCATAAAGAATACATAAAGGATTTATGCAAAAATTTAAAGGGATACTATTAGAATAATTGTACATTATCTAGTAAGCAGTAAGAATATTCATCATGCAACAAGATGCAATATCATGCAATTAATTTTATACGACACGTAAATGAGCAAATAAATATGCATGATCTAATGTATAACAAGAAAATACATGATGTCAGTGCACATGCATGAATAATTTATTATCTTTAATCAAGTTCTCTTTCATATGCATGTCTCTATTATGATGCACACACATTTAAGTTTCACTTTTTATTATTGCTATTACCCGCAGATACTCAAACAGGTAAGAATTCTCGAGGTCAAGTAGGGTTCTCAGGGTAACTTAGCAAATAAGTTAGTATTTTATTACTAGGTTCCAAACTTAGCCCTCGATTGATATCAGGAAACAACACCATCCATCGTAACATCAGAAATCAACATCTAATGTCAGGACATCAGGAAAATCAGCATCTATAAGTGCTACTTTTTTTGGTATACCAAAACAACAACGGTGTCTACACACCACCCCCAAGCAAAGTGGCGGAAACTCCCTAAAACTGTGGCCAGGAGAAGAACCTCAATATCGGGTTCAGGAGCAACAATAAAGTACACGGAGTTTTAGTAACCTCACGGTTTCCCAAAACTGCAATGCCCAAGATTTCCACACTATAGAAGGGACATCAAGAAAACGTAGATTATACTGTTTTTTAATTTCCTTAATCTTTTTATTAATTAATTTATTTTAATTTGTAATTCAACATGCAAAATTAACAACACAAGTTCACAAATCAACATGCGCAACTCTTCACGGGACTACAGCCCGTGACAACATAAAATAATGCAATTAGAACAACAATATCACATTTGATTTTTACAATGCACAGAACAACTAAAACAAAGCGCAACACATGCTCAAGGCTCACACGGCCCACGATGATCCATTTTGATCATCGATGCATTCTTATGCAAAAATCATGAATAACATGCCACTATGCATTACTTTCGAATACTTCTCAACGCACATTCATATATGCAAATTTTAAAGATGTGCATGAAACAACAATATTCGTATGCATGTGCATGAGTTCACACATTCATGTTAAATGCATGCTTTCATTAAATACACATTGATGTCAAATGCATGCTTTAATTCATGGATTATTTCAATTTAATATGTGAACATTCATGCAACTATGTACATGCAAAACATATCCCTTACATGTATGCACATGCACAGGAAAATAACTTTGTAATAATACCATGGACATGCCTAACATAATAAGTCTAAGCATGTGAAAAATATCACTCTTTTGCATGCATAAAACCAAATTTAATTCAAAACACGAATCTGGAAATTTACATGCATAATTGACTTATTATATATATATATATATATATAGGGTCAAAAATGAAAATTTACATGCATAATTGACTTACATGCAAATTTAATTCAAAGCTCGAGATTCCCCCCTTTCATATATATATATATGGTAAAAAATGGACTTGGTTAGAGTTGACCGAGTCCATTTTGGACAGATATGACTCTGACTGAGTCTATTTTGGACAGATATGACCCTGGGTGTGGTTGACCGCACCCATGGTCATTTTGACAGCATCGGGTGCTGCACCCGCATCACGTCGCGTCGACGCGGGTGCGGTACTCTGTTGGGGGAATCCCTGTGACACGTTTTGTTACACCATCTAGGGTGCAACTTACATATCATCATGTTCTCTCCACCCGGATATGTACCATTGTGCTATCCTGTAATGTTTAAACAATATTCATAACTGGACTGACAATAAAATGTTTAAGTGCTAAACATCAAGAATATTCTTTGGTTCAGTAATCGCAAACATGTAATTACACAGTCAAGAACAATAATTTAGTGCCTCATGTGAACAACCCATACAAACTCTTCAACCCATGTATGATGAATCGGTTGTCGTGCAAATTTCAACCACTCAATATGCAGTCCCAACACATTGAAACTCCACAAATTGGCACTACTTATAGCTTATGCTTTTGATCAAACACTTGTCATGCATGCTACATTCCATATAATTCTAGGTTAAATAATGTATTAATACAATGAAGTAATCCAACAGACAACCCACCAATTGCTCACACATTATTACACTAATATCCCTTGGCAATAAAATAAGTCAAATCACCACAACCCTATGCCACATGGATACTCCATTTTGGCTCCTGCTTTGTATCCCCTTATATAGTAGTTATATTGGAAACTTCATAGAAGTGGTTGTATCTGATGCAACACATCCGGGATATTAGCGAGGAGCAGAAGACGCATGACCCCATGTCAAAATTGCTCATTTTGGGTTGAGGGGTATTTTGGTCATTTCATATCATTTAGTTTTCTGAGATTTTTGCTTCATCTATCTCAGAAAATTCATTTTGTAACATTGTTTTATTTTTTTAGGTGCCAGATTCTACAGATCTGAATAGGTCTAGTGCTCGTTAGGATCTATTTGTGGCACTAGAGGGTGTAAGGGGTAAAAGGGTAGTTTTCTATTTTGTTCCAGCAATGGATCCGAATATTGGATCCAATTTTATCTTGAATTTCGGAGGTCCAATCCATCTAACTTGGAGCCCTCCTATTGGCCAACTCTTTTAGAGTGCCATTGGCCAAAGTGTGAGGTGACAACTTAAGGGGCCATTCAAAATTCAGCCATATCACCACCCTCCCATTGGTGGCCTCTTGAGGTGCCACCCACTTTAAGCCTCTTATCAATGTTAGTGGTTTCCATTGGTCAAGATTGAGGTGCAATGAGACAAGAGGATTGAAATCTTGTTCTCTCGTTGGCCTCTTGAAAGGTCACCTCCCAAAAGCCTGATGAGATGCCATGCTACAATGTCTCCCACATATAAAACTTTTCCAGCAAAAAAGGTGGGGGGTCTTTTGGCTATTTTGAAGAAAATTTCGGAAAAGAAAGAATCATGGAAATGGGAAGAGTTCCCTTCAGAAGGTTGACTACTTTGGAGGAACCCTAGTTATGGTTTGTGTGAAGAAAACCCTAACCGTCCTAGGGTGTTCTTGCTTGAACTTGTTCGTGTTTGAACTTGTTGGTGGCGGCCATTTTGGTGGAACACCATTGCTAGAGTAAATCTCCATTGTTGCTGACGTGAGATTGACAAGATCGTGTTCGTGGTCTTGCTGGTAGTGAGACGCTTGCTGGTTCGAGATTGGTAACCATTGGAAGGCTACGTCTCCTTCCTTGTCAACTTGTGGATCATTGATCGTGTTGCTGTTTGGCCAACTCCTCCTCCTTCAGTTTGGCTAGAAACTTGTGTTGTTGATCTTGTGTTTGAACAATTGTGAACGGTGGTTTTGTTTCGGATTGCTAGATTGTTGATTTATATTGAAAATGTTGGATTTGATTGGTGTTTTTCGAAAGTTCATTTTGTGAAAGTTGTTTCGAATATTATCGCATGTTTAGTAGATGTTGATCCATCCGAAGTTGGGTTTAAGGAGGAAGGGATCAGTTTCATTGGAGAACTGGATTAAAAGTGTTTTCTCTTCATGTTGGACTTAAACATGTAACTAAAATTGGATAAATTAAGTTTTGGTTTGTTTAAGGTTTTATTTGTTCTCGGTTTGGATTTTTCCTTCTGTCCCAGTCTCAGTAAACGAATCATATCTCCCTTGATATTGGTCAGTTTACAGAGTTTTTAGACTCGTTGGAAAGCTGTTGAACAACTCGATAACTTTCATGTTTTGACCATCATGTGATTCGATCTTCTCTGTTTTTGAAAATAGACTTGAACTTATGCTTCAGTTTTATGTGTGCTTGCTTTCTAGAGTTCTGACTTAGCTTGACCCGCCTGTCGTATTTTAGGCATAACTCTATCGTTTGTGATTGAAAAATTGCGTGGTTTGTTTCGTTAGAAAGCTGTCGATTTCTCGACAATCTGCATGTTCCGGCTGTTCTCTGTTTTCAGCGTTATCGCTGTCGAAAATGGCTCGAAACAAGGACAGCCACTCGGGTGACTGTGTTGTCCTTTGTCAGTCCGTCTCATTGATTAATTGATATATGGACCATCCGAAATAAAAAAATTTTGATTTTTGTTTTGTTGGAAAGATAACTAATTTGTCTAAAACTTTTGTTTTTGGACCAGTTGCAAATTCAGTCCATACTGTCTCAGAAACTGGTCCTGAACAGTCTATTGCTTGTCTGCCCTGGTACCATTTCCCAGTGGAATTTTCTGTCCCAGTGTTTTATCGACATCTCTGCAACTAGAGATCTGTTTTAGGTGATTTATGATCCGTTGGAAAGATCTTTTTGTCACGCATCTTTCTCGTGTTGGGCGTTTTCCCTGATTCTGAGTTCTTCTGGGCTAAAATCTAGTAGAAACATTATCTGTCTGTGAGCAATTCCAGTTTTCAAAAGAAGCTTCCGCATTTTAGTAGATTTAGGGTGTCTGTTGTGGACCGACCCCGCTGTAGGTTTGCACCAATATCCCTGTATCTGCTGCTGTATCTATGCGCCATAACATCCGAGCATCAAATGCAGGTGCAGCTAGTTCTAGCATCTTCAAAACAACAATGAAACGCCCAAAGCTCAAGTGAAATCCTCCAAAAATCAGTTTTCTCAACTTTGTCTGTCAAAAAAGACCCTAGATGAACCATAGAGTCCTTCAAGTTCCAACTGCCCATAGATCTTCAAATTACAAATCAGGTGAATACCCTGATAGGAAAATAGAAAATCTTGAAATTCAACTTTCTCCTGTCTCAGGAAACATGAAACTTCTCCCAAAACTCTTGTTTTTTCGATATTCTTTCAACAATAGAAAACCAAAATTTGAGAACCCATTCTTGTGTTAAAATGTACTCCATATATATATATTACATCAATACCCGATAGGGGTATTTTTCTAATTTCACATAGTTTTAGAAAACAACTATTTTTATTTTTTTGTTAAAATGTAATTTCTTTTTCATTTTTTGTATTTTTTAGGAACCAAAAGGGGCTCCAACCATAGAGTCGTTGGAGCCCCCAACAGTCACAAATGTGACTGTTGGGGGCTCCCAACGACTCCATGGGAGCCCCCTTTTGGGCTCTTCTTTTGAGGCCCTTGGCCTTCCTTTTCCTTCCACTCCCTCTTGTATAAATAGGGGTGAACCCCTTATATGTATGCATTATTGAGAGCTCTCTCTCTTTTCAATAAGAGGCTTTTTATATTGTTTCCTTCTTAGAGGCTTGTGTTTGTATTGTCCCTTAGTGGACTTGTGATATTATTTCTTTTATTCATTGTTGTAAGTACTTATAAACACTCTTTATATTTCCGCAATATCTCATTACATGGTATCAGAGCCACTCGATTCTTGAAAGAAAAGTGTGGTAAGTATATTTCATATTTTGTGTATCTCTTCTCTTCTCACTTCTTGGAAACATCATGGAGGCAAAGATCGACCTATCCTTCGAGCTCAATGGAAAGAATTACATGATGTGGGCATCGACAATGGAAAACAACTTCAAAGGAAATAAACTTTGGGGTTTTGTCATGGGTACCATTTCGGAACCTAAACTTATGCTCACAAAGAACGGAGGTAAAAAAAAAGCTCTTGAAGGAGATGCTCGCCTCAAGGCCATTGAAAATCATCAAAAAGAAGTGGAAGATTGAAAAAGCAATCACGCAAAAATCCTTGCGTGGTTTATGAACAATGTTGAACTCAAGGTATGTGGTAATATAGTTAGATTTCGCCGGGCCAATGAGGCTTGGTTTTTTATGAAGGTTATGTATACCTAAAAGGATCTTGCAAGAGCGTATTTTTTTCAAAAAAGATTAGAACCACCAAACAAGATGATTCTAGCATTTAAGACTATTATAGTGCCTTAAACCCACTATGAGATGAATTGGCTCTTTTAGAGCCAAAATGGGTTGCTATGGAAGATGTTGAATTGAGACAAAAACAAATGGAACAAGAACGATTGTTTCAATTTCTTTTTGGGCTACGTCCCGAATTTGAGCAAGTGAGATCCTCACTTCATAGATCTATTTTTCCTCCAATTGAGGATGTCATTGCCGAAATCACTCAGGAGGAGACAAGGCTTGGTATGAGTAAACATGTTGATAAAGTGCTTGTCGTATCCAAACCCGGCAACAATGTAAGAACCTGTAAACCTCCTTACTTTGGGAAACAAGGAAACTATAATGGAGAAAGAAAAATGATTGTTTGTCATCATTGCTATGAGTCGGGTCACATCAAACCCGCTTGCCCAAAGCTTAATAGAACTTTCAAGCCTAAGGTGACCTCTCTTGAAGAAACTACTACCAAAGAAGATGAAGGCAAGAATGGTGACCTCAAAGAAACTCTTGAGCAAATTTCTATGACTCTTCAACAAATTCTTAAAGCTTCTTCCTCCACATCGGGTGCGGCTATTGCTTCTACATCATCACCCTGTACGTATTCTTGGATCCTTGACTCCGGAGCCTCTTTTCATATGACCCCCATGAAAATCCACTTGTTGATGTTTTCACCAATTCAAAGGGTTCTTGTGTCTCTACGGCCGATAAAACATTTTAAAAAATTTCAAGTATTGGCTCTTTTAAAGATTCTCAAAATTTTTGTGTTCCAAAAGTAAGAGTTGTTTCCAAACTAAATTTAAATCTCTTTTCTGTCTCCCAAATTGCTGACCATGGATGTGAAATATCTTTCTCATCTAATGGTTGCTTTGTGTAGGATCTCCGGTCCGGGAAGCGTATTGGGCAAGGCCGTAGGAAGAGAGACCTCTACTATATGGATCATCTAGACCTTCCTACAAATTATTTTTGTTCTTATGTCCAAGAAAAAAATATGGAAACTTGACATAAATGACTTGGTCATCCAAGTTATTCCAAAATGTACCTTTTTTCCTTTGGAAACAAATTTTATAAGGAAAAAGAAATTAATTGCAAAGATTGTATTTTTGGAAAAATGAAGTCTATTCCGTTCCAACTAGAACTTTTCTTTCTTCAAGACCATTTGAATTGGTGCATTCGGATGTCTGGGGCCTTCTCCGGTCATGTCTAAAGGGGGCTATTCTTATTATGTTACTTTTATTGATGACTTTACTCGGTATGTTTGGATTTATTTTCTTCGTCATAAGTCGGAAGTATTTACTTTCTTTAAAGATTTTCATAGAAAAATCCAAAATCATTCCAAAATAACATATCTACTTTGAGAACTGATTCCGGTGGTGAATATTTATCTCATGAATTTCAAAACTATTTAACTCAAAATGGAATTTGTCATAAAAAAACCATGTCCTAGAACCCCTCAACAAAATGGCCTAGCGGAAAGCAAACATAAGCACATTGTAGAAACTGCTAGAACATTACTTGTCTCTAGAAATATTCCAAAGAAGTTTTGGGCCGAAGCCGTTTTAACCGCAACTTATCTAATCCATAGAATGCCTTCTTCTAAGTTAAAAAATGCTTCTCCCCATGAAAAACTCTTTAAATTTTTACCTGATTTCAATCATCTTCGTATTTTTGGTTGTAAATGCTTTGTTCTATTGCATAAGAGAGATAAGTTGTCTCCAAAAGCAATTGAATGTGTTTTTCTAGGATATGGTGAAAATAAAAAAGGGTATAGATGTTATGATTTTAAAAATGATAAACTTTATGTTTCAAAAGATGTAACATTTCTAGAAGATGAGAATGGTTTTGATAAAATAGAAGAAACAAATGAAATTGATTGCATATTTTTATATGATCTTATTGATGACATACAAAATGATTCTCTTGAAAGCATAGAAGATACATGTGAGGTGTCCAACCTTGATATAATACCCTCAAATGATAATGATGTAAATATGAATGTATACTCAAGAAGAAATCAAGAAAACCCTATTAGTGCCTTCGAAAAATACTCCCAAATTTCTGAGTCTACAGAGGAACCACAAATTAGACATTCTTCTAGAATATCAATACCACCAAATAGGTTTGTATCCTATGATTCTTTAACACCCAACTATCGAGCATGTTTAATAACCCTACATTCTTATTTTGAACCTGCTCACTATAATCAAGCTAAATCTATACCACATTGGGTTGAAGCAATACAAGTTGAACTAGATGCACTAAAAAAGGCTAATACTTGGGAAATAGTTAATCTACCCCCACAAAAAAGATCTATTGGGTGTCACTGGGTTTTCAAAGTTAAAACTAAAAGCGATGGATCTTTAGAACGATATAAAGCTAGGTTAGTCGCTAAGGGATACTCACAAGAATATGGAATTGATTATGAAGAAACATTCGCTCCCGTAGCTTGAATGACTAGTGTCAGGACCATGGTTGCCAGTTGAGCAAGCGGGAGCGGGAAGCGATACGGGAAGCGGGAGCGGGAGCGGGAGCGGGAAGCGAGGCACTTTCAAAATTTCAGGAAGCGGGGAAGCGTGGGACCACTTAGGAGCGATTCGGGAAGTGTCTCGGAAGCGACCTAGGAAGCGTCTCGGAAGCGAGGGGGAAGCGAAAAAAATAAAAATAAAAAATAAAAAATACAAAAAATTGAAAAAAAACAGGGGAAGCGAGGGGGAAGCGTGGGGGAAGCGAGGGGAAGCGTGATGGGAAGCGCGCTTCCCATTAAAGGGAAGCGCGTCCCCCATTAAAGGGAAACGCGTCCCCCATTAAAGGGAAACGCGCTTCCCAAAAAAGGGGGACACTTCCCCCCACACTTCGGAAGCGCGAGGTTTCGCACTTCCGAAGCGCGCTTCGGGGAAGCGCGCTTCCCCTTTTAGCTAGGCGCTTCCGGTAACCCTGGTCAGGACTTTAATATCTGTCGCATCAACAAAAAAATGACCTATTTATCAACTTGATGTAAAAAATACTTTTTTAAATGGAAGTTTAAATGAAGAAGTTTACATGGATCCACCACCTGGAATTAATATTGAGCAAAGTCAAACTCTTCGACTTTTAAAAGCGTTGTATGACCTTAAATAAGCCCCTAAGGCTTGGTATGATATGTAAAACCCACATTAAAAAAAAAAATTTATCGGACCTAGGTCGGGTCGGGACCCGACCCAGGCCCGCCCTCGTTGGGGTTTTAAAACCCGACGCAGGGTGAGGGCAAAGCCCTCCCCTGTGCGTCGCTCCACCCTTTCGGTAGGATAAGGAAACCCCTTGAGGGTTTTCCCCGGATCTCGCCCCTCCCCGAGCTCTTTAAGAGCGTTGCGGGAGGAGGATCGGTGCACCGCCCCCCTTCTTGTTCCCTATGGGCGACACCCTCGCCTGCAACCCCGCCGTCTCCTCTCGTCCCCCCCCCCCCCCCCCCCCCCCCCTTTGCTGTCGCCGGCGAGCAAAGCCGCCAGCCACCTCGCCTTCTCTCCTTCCTCTGTGGCCACCAGCGACCGTTGCCGCCGGCGACCTCAACTCCCCCGCTTTGACATCCTCGTCGGCACCTCCTCTTCGGCAGCCCCAGGTAAGCCCTCCCACCTCTTCTTCTACCTTCTCCTCTCCCGACAGCCGCAGGCAGGGGCCAAAGGCCCCTGCGTCTCTCTCTCTCTCTCTGCTTACCTTCCGGCAGGGGCCATCGGCCCCTGCTCCTCTTCTTTTAAAACCTAGCAGGGGCCGATGGCCCCTGCCATTTCTTTTTCTCAAGCTCGACAGGGGCCTTTGGCCCCTGCCCCCCTTCCTTTTTTTTTAAAGACCAGCAGGGGCCGATGGCCCCTGCCCTTTTTCTCCATGAACGACAGGGGCCATTGGCTCCTGCCTCCTCTTTGAAAGCCGCAGGGGGCCTTTGGCCCCTGCGCTCCCTCTCTCTGCTCATTTTTCCAGCAGGGGCCATCGGCCCCTGCCATTTCTCTTTCTGGTAGGGGCCGATGGCCCCTGCCCTTCCTTTAAAGCCAGCAGGAGCCTACGACTCCTGCCTCCCTTTTCGGAAACCCAGCAGGGGCCGATGGCCCCTGCCCCTCTCTTAGTCGTCGAGCAGGGGCTGATGGCCCCTGCCCTTCTTTAAATATCCGGCAGGGGCCGATAGCCCCTGCACTTGTTTCCTTTTGGCGGCATGGGTCATTGGACCCTACCCCGCTCTGTTTCTAGTCGGCAGGAACCGTTGACCCCTGCCTTGTTTTGCAGAGAAGCCGAGACCCCAGTCCTTTGTTGCCGTTTTCCCTATTCATTTAAATGATACTAATAACGTACCTTTGCAGCTTACGCAACAGGCCTCGTTCGTGCTCCGCGGCCTGACCCTCGTATTATCTACACCCGTAGACGCACGCAACTGCACGACTTTCCGAGGTAGGGTAAAGCCGCACAAAGGGCAATAAATGAACCTATTTAAGTTGAAATAATTAAGATGCCCGTGCTAGACATGCTTAGAGTTATATTGCTTCTACATTGCGTATTTTCTTGTTTGCATGCTCATGGGTCGAGGTACAATTTCATTCTTCGATCATTATTTTGCATAGTTGCTTATGAGTTTTAGGTGTGGTTTCATACTTCGTGCAATACCTATGCTCTTGTTTGCTTCCATACGATTTTGCCTGCACATTTCCTTTGAGTGAGTTACGTCTTCGAGTCTCATGTATTACTTATGACCTTATGTGTTTGCCTATGTAAGTGGCCAAGGTATGGTTTTGGTACCTCGTGTATTACTTATGTGCTTTTCCCTCGATGTGCGGCATCACAAGTCGAGAGTTGCTTGTCATGTTATAACCTGCATATGCTTACATTTATGGTAAATATGTACTTACATAAATGTAGTCTTGTGCATATCCTGTTATCACTTGTTTTCAAAACACTAGAAGTTGTGCTTGTGCATTGCAGTTCTGTAAAAGCGAGTTTTCTTCTGCCAACCCAGTGCTCTTCAAAATGCACAGCTTTGGCAAAGTTAAGTTTTAAGACTCGCAGGATTGCGAAGTCACATTTGGGCCTTCCCAAGTCCACACTTGGGAGAAATGTTTTATAACCTCGATTCAAGTTGCGGCTCAATTTGAATAACTCCGATTGGGGGCAGGAGCCTGTGATCGAGTGAGGTTCTGTCGAAGGACCCATTCTTCATTTATTAAACTTAGTGTCGCGTGTCGTGCGAATCATGTCGATATTAAGATAAATTTCGGATGCAAGATTGATAGTGTTGTGCCTTGTGTGAATGACTTAATGAGGCATTGTGGCTTTTAAGGATGAATCGTGCCAAATGAGTACTCCTATATTCTTTGGATCGTTATGAAGTTGTGTGTTGGGTGTTCCTTTTGAGAAGCCTACGCACCCCCTCCCCTTTTGGTGTAGCGTACTTTTAGTCATGCACGACGTGTTAAGTACTTTGTTGATCGGAAGAGAGATCCGAGACAACCACATATCATGAAATATGCAAAATATTGTTGAAATGAATTTAAGACTTACCACCAAATTGTGTTGTGTTACTTCTTATGCATATAATATCTGTTGGGGTTTCTTTGGTGAAACCATATCCCTTTTATCGTAGTCGTACTTTTGACAAGTGCGTCCGTACTTTTTGACAAGTACGTCTTCTTACGTTTCGATGATTGGATGAGTAGGTTGTGGCAACCTTGATGAGTGCAAATAACAAAATGCTGAGATCACCTAAATAAGTGATGATTTCCGCCTTCACCGGCAAGATACTCGAGTTGGGTCGAAAGACCAGAGTATGTAGAATGGGTCTTCAGTTAACTACCCCTGATGTACTCATTCGAACCGCTGACTCCTGTCAGGAGAGAGGACGGGAATGTACAAAAACTTCGATGGACAAGCTATTAAAGGCAGTTACGAGCAAAAAACTCGGCTTCCCCGGTCATCAGAGTTAGGGGAAGGGGACTACCATAATTATCCTAGGTGGTAGCTCTCCATGTTCGGGATGCATCCATTGTCTATGCTGCTTTGGGGATTTCTCTCTTGGTCACTGACCGTCCCCTTAGGTGCGGATTCAGTCAGCTATCCGGGTTATCATAAAATACATAGCATAATAAACCCCCGGATTAGTCTAGGCTGTTTCTAGAGTCGTGCCTTGTGCGTACCCACTTGGCCAGTTAATATCGAAACATAATTTAAATCCGATCACACAATTTGTTGAGTTATGCACGTATGAAAGCTATAGCATGCAACAGGTTTCAATACTTATGAAATTGTGTGTGTGGTTGATGTAGCATTGTATTTTGCTTGCTTATGCAGTGCTTTGCTTATAATAATTAGCCTACTTGTGCCAGTGAAATGCTTGTAATAGTTTTAGCATTTTGCTCATGATAGTTACTCTATGAATCTGTTGAAATTAAATTGCTATATAATTGCCTGTCTACTTGACATATTAAATTATTTTGCTTAACTATGTTCTATATCGTCCTGTATGTGCACCTACCAGTTTTTAGTGAAACTGACCCATTTTATGGGCAAGAAATGGATAGGTAATACAGTCTGCGATGACACGATGGCGTGATGAGATCAAGATAAAGCTCTTTCCCTGACGTTTCGCTCCTGAGGACATGTTGGTAGATTTGGTATAAAGTGTATTTCAAAATTTCTCTTTTTATTAAACCTTGAGTTACTAAAACTGTTTTAGTAAACTTCTTCTTGGTTTCAACAAACAAATTCTCAATCATTGAAATTGCATTTTAAAACCATTTGATTTCAATAGTTGTGCGGAATTCGGTAAAGGAAAGTTTACGCTTTAATGCGCTCAAGGTCCATTGACTTGTTGTTTTAAAAATATTATTTTCCGCTGAAGTACTATTTAGACTCTGATAATTGTATGATTTCAAAGCTTTCTAAACTATTCTAAAAGTTACAAGTCCTAGATTTTTGGGGCGTTACATGATCGTTTCATTGATATCATGATAAAATTAGGATTTCACTCTTGTTATACTGACACTGCTCTTTTTGTTAAAAATGCAGGTACTTATATTGTTATGTTGTTACTTTATGTTGATGATATGATTATCACTGGAAATGATCAAAATAATATTGTTGATGCTAAAAATATGTTAAAAAATAATTTTGATGTCTTATTTACGTTTTCTTAGATACTTTCTTGGAATTGAAGTTGCATATTTTTCTCAAGGATATATTTTATCACAGATGAAGCTTGCTGTAGATATATGTTCTAAGTCTGACATTTCAGATGAAAAAAAAATAGAAACTCTCGAGGTTATTAATGCCAAATTACGGTTGGAGGATGGGGTTCTTCTGGAAGATCTCACACCCTACAGACAACTCATTGGGTCTCTCACCTACTTAACGATCACCAGACCAGATATCACCCATGCGGTTCACTGAGTTAGTCAATTTCAGCATGCTCCTACAACTGTGCACATGAGTACTGTTCTCCGGATCATTCGTTATATTCGGAACACCATCAATAAAGGGCTATTTCTATCCTCCTCTTCTTCCTTGAATCTTCTTGCTTATACTGATGCAAAATGGGCAGATAATTTTAATGATCGAGTCTCAACTACTGGTTTTTGGGTCTTTCTAAGAGAATCTTTGATTGCCTGGCGATGCAAGAAGCAACAGAAAATTTCACTATCATCTACTGAAGCTGAGTATCGGGCTATGGCAACCACAACAATGTTGAATGGCTTTGCAGTCTGCTTAAAGACATGTGAGTTGATATTACCGAAGCTTCAAAGCTATGTTGCGACAACAAGAGTGCCATCTATATTGCAAGCAATCATACCTTCCATGAGCGTACCAAACATATCGAAATAGATTGCCACTATGTTCGCGATGAATACTTACGAGGAACAATTGCTTTACCGTATGTCACTTCAGAATATCAGTTGACATATTTCTTTACTAAGGCCCTTTCGGCTCCCCGCTTCATGTTTTTCCTTGGCAAACTTTTCGTCATTTTCCCATAAAGTTTGAGGGGGGTGTTAAAATGTATTTCATATATATATATATATATATATATATATATATATATTACATCAATACCCGATAGGGGTATTTTTGTAATTTCGCATAGTTTTTTTTTTAGAAAACAACTATTTTTATTTTTTTGTTAAAATGTAATTTCTTTTTTCTTTTTCATTTTTTGTATTTTTTAGGAACCAAAAGGGGCTCCAACCATAGAGTCGTTGGAGCCCTCAACGGTCACAAATGTGACCGTTGGGGGCTCCCAACGACTCCATGGGAGCCCCCTTTTGGGCTCTTCTTTTGAGGCCCTTGGCCTTCCTTTTCCTTCCACTCCCTCTTGTATAAATAAGGGTGAATCCCTTGTATGTATGCATTCTTGAAAGCTCTCTCTTTTCAATAAGAGCCTTTTTATATTGTTGCCTTCTTAAAGGCTTGTGTTTTTATTGTCCCTTGGTGGATTTGTGATATTGTTTCTTTTATTCATTGTTGTAAGTACTTATAAGCACTCTTTATATTTCCGCAATATCTTATTACATCTTTTTCCCAGTTCTTTGAGAAGCCAGCTCTTCACTTTGACACTGTAGAGGTCTAGCCTACGGTCCCTCTTCCTCCATTCATTTAATCGAGTAACAAGCTCCCTTCTATCACTTCTTTAAGCTCTGTACTATCTTAAGAAAGAGAGAGAGAACAAAGAAATTTAAATACTTCACCTTTTTGTGCATGTGCTATGTATACAACTCACATCGTAACATGTATAAAGAAGAATAACAAAAAAAAAACAAAATAGCTTCCTGACTGTATACATATTGCTAGAGAGAGAAAGAGAATAAAAAGATAAAAATACTTTTTATAGATAGAAAAGCAAAAGAATGTCTCTATCATAGTCACCTGTATTGTTAAAGGCAATTTCTTGGGGAGGGTATTTCTCGGAGAAATTTTCAAAAGCTGATAAATCTCGGGAATATCTTGGGTGTTTAAAAATTTTAAAAAAATATAAATAACAACAAAAAAGCTAAGAAAATAATAAGTTTTGCATTATTTTTCTTCCAAAAATATAAAAAAACATGTTTTAAAGCTTTTAAAATATAAAAGAAACAAAAAATAGGAAATGCAAACTTGAAATAAATAAAAAGAGTTTTTCCCAAAAATATCGCGATACTTTGTCTTTTAGCAGTATTTTGAAAATATTGTGAGATATTACCTTTAATATCAGATACCTTAAAATATCAGTATTTCTCACAATATTTTCGGTGACAGTGGTCTCTATATGTCATATTACTTTTGCACAACTATAGACTCAAGTGGTCCTCTGTTGTATGATAAATGGCACTGTGCTTCAGCAGTTTGTTCCCATTTATCTCAATTTGATTGGTTTGCATTTGTTAGTTCTATATATTTCAGAAGAATAACCACATAGAAGTGAACTCGGAGAAAAAGAGAAGTCGATAAAGAACAATGGGATTACTACCTTAAGCTGACATAGCATGCAATCTCCATGAAAAGGATTGAACAGCTAAAACAGTGACATTGTATGAGCACACATGATCATCTGATGTAGGCCTAGAATATTAAGGTTGATTTGTTTATCATTGAATTGACAAAAGTGGATAAGAGAACATATAACAAAGAATACATAATAAAATGGAAGGGAATTAACACTTAATGCTGTATGCTAATAAATTCCAAAATAAAATAGACATATTCAAAGAGAAAAGTGCAACATGTCCATATAATCAGGTGATATGATTTTCAAATTGCAGCCACCCTGACAATTTATAATTGTATGTTTTTTTATCCACACAAATTTTTTTGTGCAATAAAGTTAAATGGCTTGGGATGAGAAAACATATTTACTATGTTTTACATTAAACAGGATTATGTTATGTAGCGAAGGCTGCAATCTAAATTTCAAAGAGAATTTAGTGAAGACAAAAAAAAATAGTTATGTTTTTTTTTAAGACAAGTGGTTATGTTTTTTACTGAGTGCATTTGGCTAATTTATGGGAGTTGTTTTCTTTCTTAATTTTACTGATTGCTCATTATTTGTTCTTATTGTTTATTTTTTCATTACACTTCATGAGCGTTATCACATACATTTCTACAGGTTAAGCTTTGTCGGGAGAAATCCACGGGGAATATATATGCCATGAAAAAGTTGAAGAAGTCAGAGATGCTTAGTAAGGGACAGGTGATCTGATGCCATTACATTCTACTTAAGGCATGCATTCAATGTTTTTTTAATGATCTGTAATTGGATTCTCCATCGGTCTCATTATTATTCTCTTCTTGTGGAGAAGAAACCATTATTTATATATTAAGAGAGAGGAAAGATTATTTATTTCAGTGGAAGTACAAGCGCCTTCCATTCTTAAAATATTCTAGAATGCCAGTCCTGTCTTTTCTTGAGCGAATTCCTAAGTTTTTAGTAATCTGCTTTGCTGTTTACTACCACAGGGTCCAAAAATAATGAGGATATGCGATGGGAATTTAACCAATTTCATTCCTAATGACAAAATAATAGGTAAACAGAAAAAAGAAATGATACAAAAAATTCTTAATCCAAGAAACATTGTCTTTGTAAGTAGTTAATGAAATGTTTTGGAGCCACACACATAAGTATGCATAACCCCACTACCTGTATGAAGTGTACATCCCTGCTCAGTCCGTAGGTGAGAGTTTTATATAAGTAAAAAACAATAAAACAGAATTTGCGAGGACCAACCTTATTTAGGCATTCTGTAAAGCCATTTTTCATGGTGATTCCAGCATGGCTGCTGGAGACCTCACGAAAGTAGCTTGTAAAGAAAGTACGTGATAAACAATAACATGATAAAATTGAGGTAGGTTTATTTAATCATGTTATCATTCATTGTGTTGGCTTACAGGATATAGCCTTCTGATTCACCTGAGCATAAAATGTGATGTTCTTGAGATTTTTTTAATTCAAATTTGTTTATTCGCTGTTGATATCTTTTGTGTATCATAAATTGCTAATAGAATCAAAATTCATGTTAATATCTGTGGCTATTGAGTATTGATCCTCATCATTTGGCATGTAAGTACCATAGTTTCTTTTAGTTGATAATTGGCCTTTAAGTTGCTGGCCGTATGTTACAGTTTCTTTTTAAGAAAACTGTGATGGACTGATCGTTGATATCACAAGAATAACCTGGAGTACTTGATGCCTTAAATTGATTTTGAAATATGCCAAGGGTCCAATATAGTTCACATAGTTTTTATTTTTTCTCATTGTAACTTGTGTCTATATCTTTTAAATATTTAGCCTTGAAAAGCTTAAAAGTTATTCATGCCTACCTGTTTAAGCCTGTTGCGGTGCTTTACTGAACTTGCATTCATATGATTTACCTGATATATCCATAATGTTTTTTGTTCACTGTAGAAGGTAGAAGTGATGCACCGAAACCTAGGTGGAGAGAGAGAGGAAGAGAGAGAGAGAGAGAGAGAGAGAGAGAGAGAGAGAGAGAGAGACGGCTGCGCAATAAGAAAACGCGTTAAGTTATTATTAGGGCTACTCTCTATGTTAAATAGAGAGAGGCCAAAAAGAATAAATTACATCTAAGTCCATCATTAAATTAAAATTTCAAATAACCTCTAATCTAAGAAGATTTAAACTTAAAACCACCTAATCTCAACACTCCCCCTCAAGCTGGAGCATAGATATCAATCATGCTCAGCTTGTCACAACATTTTGAGAAATTTGGTCTAGCAAGAGGTTTTGTAAACATATCTGCAACTTGGTCTTCCGACTTTAGATATTTGGTAGTGATATGACCAGCTTGAACCATATCCCTTACATAGTGGCAATCAACCTCAATGTGCTTTGTTCTCTCATGAAATACAGGATTGTTCGCTATATGTTGCAGCTTTGTTATCGCACATCATGGTTATGGGAGAGAAAACCTTCACCTGAAGATCATGAAGAACAGTACGAACCCACATCAATTCAGCAGCTGTTTGGGCCATAGCCCGATATTCTGATTCTGCACTCGACCTAGAAACCACATTTTGTTTCTTACTTCTCCAAGAAATCAAGTTGTCTCCCATAAACACACAGAATCTTGTGGTAGATTTTCTATCCACTACAGATCCTGCATAGTCAGCATCAGAATAGGCCACTATCTCTAGAGTTTCACCTTTCCTGAACAATAACCCCTTTCCAGGAGAAGATTTTAGATATCTGAGAATCATAATAGCTGCATTCCAATGTACCTCAATTGGTTTGTCCATAAACTGGCTAACTTTGCTTACTGCTAAAGCAATATCCGGCCTGGTCACAATTACATACAGTAGCTTCCCTACTAGGGAGCGATAGCTTTTGCTATCAACCGGTTTTGACCCTTCTTCAAACAACTGAACTTTATGGTCCATGGGAATATTTGCTGGTTTAGCTCCCAACATTCCTGTTTCCTTTAATAAGTCAAGCACATACTTCCGTTGAGACAAAACCATCTCTTCACGGCTCCTGGCAACTTCTATACCCAGAAAATAGCTGAGTGAACCAAGGTCTTTTATAACAAAGTGTTTTTGAAGATGAGCCTTTGTGGCTTCAATAGCTTTCACATCATCTCCTGTAAGAATGATGTCATCCACATATACCACCATAACAACTATGCCAGAGCTAGTTTTCTTTATAAATAGTGTATGATCAGTTGCTGACCTATTAAAGCCAAAGTGTGACATCACTTCAAACAACTTTTGAAACCATGCACGAGGACTTTGTTTCAAGCCATAAATCGTCTTTCTCAATCTACACACCTTCTAATACTCCCCGTCAACCTCGAATCCTGAAGGTTGTTGCATGTAAACGGTCTCAGATAGATCCCCATATAGAAATGCATTTTTCACATCTAATTGGTACAAGCTCCAACAATGCTGAACAACTACTGAGAGAACAAGATGAATGATACCTGTTATCATCGCAAAATTTTACTTTTGCAAGTCAAACTGACCTTTGAAAAAGATTTTCAAAATAACTTGCCTCCGTTTTAAAATGCAGGATAATTCCAAAGAATGAGACTCGCCTGTCGGTACGAGGTTCAACCGTTCCTGGCGCCTTTATCAGGGGTACTCAAACCAAGGATCAAAAGTGTGCTTAGGTTTGCTTAACTTGTCTCAATCGTGTTCTATTTCCTAAATGCACAAATAATCAGGTATGTGCTATGAATTTTCTGAAAAATGCAGATTTGAAAACATGATGTTTGCTTTGAATATTTGAAATACTTGGAAAATTCTTGGAAAAGATGTCACTTGGAAAATCGTGAATCATGGTGAAAGAATATTCTTGAGGAAAATGAAAATCTATTTCTGAAGAATCTAGAGGTTTTGTGAAAATCGATTTCTAAGGGATTTCAAGTAACTTTGGAAAAACATGATTTCTTTGAATTCAAACTTTGAAAATGAATATATAACTTGGAAAATCATGATTTGAACTTTGAAAAATGCTTGAAATACCATTTGAAATCTCAGAGATTTGAGAAAATCAATTTCTTAATAAGATTTAGAAAATTTTGAGAAAATCGATTTCTCTGAATTGAAATTGGAATTTGTAAATGAATAAAATGAATGAATATGGATTTGAAAGACATGGCTTTGAGGATTTGAGAAAATCGTTTGTATTTTTGACAAAATGCAGTGCATTTTGAAGTTAGCCTAAGAGTGTAAGATGAATGTGGCTAATACGAAGATCAGAAATCTGGGTCTCATTCGTATTCTGACTATGGCATAAATACAAATTCCACCGAGTTTGTCAACTCCATAAGAGCTAGTGCATGTGCCATTTGTGTAGACCATGGTGGATTTATAAAATGTGTATGAATTGACATACATAGGAGTTATATATCAAAGTTTAAACTATATGCAATGCAAATCCTATTCTAAGCAGAAAATGTAAATCTTATTCCAAAATTAATTACAATTTACATCACTAATTGAATTTAAATACATAAAAGTAAAGTCTTCAATGTTCCTGCAAAAATAGAAAACTGGTTAATGAAGATATGTTGACTTTTCTAGGTTTATCCAGCAATATCTGGAAATTGCTGGATTTTGCTAGATTTTGCTAGATATAAACTTAATAAAATATAAAATAAAATAGAAGAAATATGAAAAATGATATTTGAAATTTCGAAATTAGGGTCAAAATGACCAAAATACCCCTGATAGCAAGACTATGGCCTTGAAATCAAGGTTTTCAGAAAGATATTTTGTAAAATGCAAGTTTTAAAATTCAAATGAAGATAAATTAAACCAAATATGATGTGACATGATTAAAAATATGAAAATTAGGGTTTAGAATTTCGAAATTTAGGTCGAATAACCAAAATGCCTCTGATAGCAAGACTATGGCCTTGAAATCAGGGTTTTCTGAAATAAATTTTGGTAAAAACTTTGGGTTTAGGGTTTAAATAAAGTCAAATAAGCACAAAATTAATCATGAAACATCCTAATATTATTCTAAACATGAACAAACCCTAAAAACATGAAATTATACACGAAAATAAAAAAATATCACAAATATCACGATTTTGGCAGTGTTTCTGGATCCTGTTTTGCAATTTCATCCATTCAAGCATCAAATGGATTCCAAAATTCATAAAAATCGACGCATGCACTTATTATAACCCTAAAATCATATTGGAATCATAAAAATATATTTTTGACATTATTCCAATTCAAAAATTGCATAAAAACACTAAAATAAGCTATTTTTACCCATAATCACAGACCAGTTTCAGAGTTAGACCCGAATCAGGGGTCAATCCACCATAAAAATTTGTCAAATTTTACAGAGGTAAACTAGACAGAAAAATAGAGAATCTTCCTTTTACAGATCGGAAAAATCATCTCCGATGAGGGAGCTACCCTTCCGACAATTTGGACTAAAATTTAATGAATATAAAATTGGTTAAAACAGGTACTTCGGGTTGAAAATACAGATACAAATAGCAGCCTTCATAAAAAATTTTTGAAATTTCGGAAGTGAACAGTAGACATAAAACCAATGAACTTCCTTTTTTACAGATCATGAATCGGATCTACGGTTTGAGATCTACAATCTTTACAAGTCTGATTAGGGTTTTGGTAAACCCTAACGAGTTTTAAATTTTGAATCCGACTTTCTGTCAGAGGAAAAATAACAAACATAGGCAAAAAATTATCAAAATTTCACAGTAAATAGTTTACATCAATATGAAGCCACTGCACTTTACGGATCTCGAATCAGATATCGGATGAAAGAAATAACACAATTGCAAGTTATGCTTGAATTTAAATAACGATTTTAATCAACAGAAATCCCGATTTGACTTTGTATTTTATTAATAAGGTTCCCGAATCCCAAAACATCTGAAATTTTTACAGTAGTTCACTGACATATTCGTGTATCACATATAAAAAAATCAGAAATTTACAGTGAGTATTTCAATACGAACTAACATGCTCTTTACTGATCTAGGCTTAAAACACATAAAAATTTAAGAAAACTCAATAAAACATGCTTGAATCAATTAAAACAATAAAAAAATACTTAAACAGTAAAACAAAACTAATTTCTATGCTGGAACATGTGTAATAAATATGAATAAGTAAAAAAATAAATAAAACACAGGGAATCCATGGCTGGAATTGCTTTTACCCTTTAAACCATGGATTTAATCCATTTAATCGGATAAATCTCATGTTTTCTTGATTAAGAATATAAAAAACAATGCAATAAATGATTCTAATGGATTAGAATCATGAAAAACAGCATGAAATAGGGTTAGATCATCTTCTTGAATTGAACTTGAGGTTCTTGAGGTTGAATCCATGGTTTAATCCATGAAAGGGGAGGTACCAATGGTGAAATCTAATATAAAATCATAAAAAACTAATAAAAAATAATAAATTAATATTAAATAACTCACCTTGGGGCTGCAGTTGCAATGGAGGAAGGTGGAGGTGCCTGAGAGGAGAGAGAAGCCACGAAAATTTGAGAGAGAAAAGAGCTTCCTTTGACCCCCTTTAGGTCCCCTATTTATAGATTTTTTTTCTTGGATTTGTTTAGGAAGAGTTTTGATTTTTTGGACTCTTTTTAATTATTTTTGATAAACCACATGGGGAGGACGATTTTGTTGAAGAATTCTAACCTAAATGGACTCTAATTAATCCCTAATTAACACCTAATTAAACCCTAGAAAGTCCAAATGTGGCACCACTATGGACCCACATTTGGTTTTTAAAACTTCAATTTAAAACCTTTAAAAACCAATGGTTTAAAACTTAAATAAAATGGATTTTTAAAATTGCTTTTGACTCCTCTAAACCCCTAGCCTAACTAGGACAACGACTAACCCTAGTTTAACCTTGACTTCTTCAAATGTTGCGCCACCCTGAGTGGGCCCCACTTGCATTTTCAAAAAACGATTTTAAAACTTGAAAATGAGAGGTTTTTCAAAAAAAATTCAAAAGTAGACTTTGAGATTGAAAGGTTTGAAATGATACAGAGTCTTGACTGAGTCAGAACTCCTCTAGATATGACGCCAACTGAGGGGGCCCCACATCGAAGTTTTGAAAAACTATAAATAAATACTAAAAATGGCTTTAAAAAAGGGTTAAAAGTTAAAAGTTGAAATTCAAAGTTTTGAAAATAGAGTTCTAAGCGAACTGGAACTCTGGGCTAGAGTCCTGAATTTTTAGGACTCAGAGATTTTGGATTTTAAAAGCCAAATAAAGGAGTTTTTGAAAATATTTTATCCGAAATGGTAAATAAGTCAGAAAATGCAGTCAAGGTTAGAGTCCTAACTCAACCGAAACTTTGAAATATAGTTCTGAATCAACCGGGACTCTACCAAAAAACCTAATTTTTGAAAAACAAATGGAAAAGAGTAAAAATGAAAGCAAAAACAGACTCTAGAACAGACTCCTGACTGGATTAGGACTCTGGGACGGAGTCCTGATCAGACTGAAACTCTAGATTTTTTTGGTATTTTCTGAAAAACAGATGAAAGAACTTGTGAAAACAGTGAAAACAATGACAAATATTGAAATAAAACAGAGTTCTGATTCAACTAAGACTCTGAGGACAGAGTCCTCATTGAACTAGGACTCTCAGAATTTTGGATTTTCTGAGAAAACAATATGAGAGAATTTTAAAAAACAGTTAGAAATAGGATAAAATTGAAGTTTTGGTTCAGAGTCCTGGTCTGATTAGGACTATGAGAAAGAGTCCTGATTTGATCAGAACTCGAAGATTTTTTGGTTTTCTGATAAGCAAATGATGAAATTTAAACAGAAATTTTGAAAATTAGTGAAAATGGAGTGAGAAAACCAATTTTGGACAGAGTCCTGATTCGATCAGGACTCTGGGGTACAGTCCTGATTTGATCGGGACCCTGGGATAAAACCTCAGAATTTTGAAATTCTTTGATAAAAGTGTAACCGTTTTCATAGATGGAAATATTTTTGAAAGATTCTCTCAAAATTGAAATCAGGATCAGAGTCCTGATCCAACTGGGACTCTCTGAACAGAGTCCTGTTTTGACTGAAACTCTGAGTTTTGACTCATTTTGAAAGTTTTGGTTGAAAACAGGTAAAAATGGTGACAAAAGACAGAGTCCTAATCTGACTGAAACTCTAAAGAAGAGTCCTAATCCGACTGAACTCTTGAAGAAGAGTCCTGATCCGACTAGGATTATGGGATTTTGGCCAAAACGGAAGATTTTGAAAGGTTTTCTCCAAAAACAGGTAGAAAATGTAGTAAAAAGTAGAGTTCTTATTCGACTGAGACTCTGGAAAAAAAAGTCCTGATCCAACTAAGACTCTAAGATTTTAGCCAAAATGGAGGAAACTGACAAGGGATATGACCATAACTGGTTTAAAATCAGAATGGAGTTTTGAAAATGTTTTAAAAAGATAAAGTCCTAATCCAACTAGGACTCTGAAATTTTTGAAGAATTTGATAAATGAAGGAATCCAGAAGCGTCATCACCTAAATGAGTCTCATCTGAGAATTGAAATCAGTTAAAAATTGAGTTTAAAACGAATCCAGATTGTTTTCTGAGAAAGCATTTCAAAATATAAGGTCCATGCAATGGTATACCGAATGACATGCAATGCCATGCAATGGTATACCGAATGCATGCAATGGTATGCCGAATGCATGCAATATATAAACACTGAATGAGGGTGAAAATTTGAGGTGTTTACAGTACCCATTCGTGCAACAGGAGAAAAGGTTTCAAAAAAATCAATACCATATGTCTGAGTATACAGTATACCCTTTTGCTACTAATCTCGCCTTGTACCTTTCAATAGAACCATCAGATTTGTACTTTATTGTATATACCCATTTATATCCAACAATGTCAGCATCTGCTGGGAATCAACTAGATCCCATGTATGCTGAGATACTAAAGCATCAATTTCTTCTTGCATGGCTAGCTTCCAACGGTTATCAAGCTCTGCCTGTTGATAGTTCAGAGGAATAGTTTGAGCAGATAAAGCTGAAATAAGAGTTTTCATCTGATTTCCAATTCTACAAGCTACAAAATGCATATTTATAGGTTATCCCAAAAATCAAAAGGGATATCGATGTTATGATCCTATTTCTCTCCGAGAGTATGTCAGTGCGGATGTATCTTTCTTGGAATCCACTCCATATTACTCTAGTACCGGTTCCCCGCTGCAGGTTGATCCAGCTGAGTCTTTTCCGTTACCTATACCTCCTTTTCCTTTGGAATCTGTGCCCTCATTACCGAACCAAACTTCATCCTCTTCCAGATTTAATAATCCTCCATTGGTATATGTGCGTAGAGCTCCACCTCTGCAAGTGCCTTCCTCTTCTTCTTCCCCTGAGGTAAGTTCTACTGACAATAGTGATCTTCATGATGATGATAACAGGCCTATTGCTCTACACAAGGGGACACGACAATGTACCTTATATCCCATATCTCATTTTGTCTCCGATGCCAGAATTGGAAATCAGATGAAGTCTTTTATTTCAGCTTTATCTGCTGAAACTATTCCTCTGAACTATCAGCAGGCAGAGCTTGATATTCGCTGAAAGCTGGCTATGCAAGAAAAAATGGATGGTTTAATATCTCCGCATACATGGGATCTAGTTGATTCTCCAGCAGATGCTGACATTGTTGGGTGTAAATGAGTATATACAATAAAGTACAAATCTGATGGTTCTATTGAAAGGTACAGGGCCAGATTAGTAGCCGAAGGGTATACTCAGACATATGGTATTGATTTCTTTGAAACCTTTTCTCCTGTTGTACGGATGGGTACCATTCGTCTTGTTCTCTCAATCGTTGTTCAACATTGTTGGAGCTTGTACCAATTAGACGTGAAAAATGCATTTCTATATGGGGATTTATCTGAGACCGTTTACATGCAACAACCTCCAGGATTCGAGGTTAAGGGGGAGTGTCAGAAGGTGTGTAGATTGAGAAAAGCGATTTATGGCTTGAAACAAAGTCCTCGTGCATGGTTTCAAAAGTTGTTTGAAGTGATGTCACACTTTGGCTTTAATAGGTCAGCAGCTGATCATACACTATTTATAAAGAAAACTAGCTCTGACATAGTTGTTATGGTGGTATATGTGGATGACATCATTCTTACAGGAGATGATGTGAAAGCTATTGAAGCCACAAAGGCATCTTAAAAAACACTTTGTTATAAAAGACCTTGGTTCACTCAGGTATTTTCTGGGTATAGAAGTTGCCAGGAGCCGTGAAGGGATGATTTTGTCTCAACGGAAGTATGTTCTTGACTTATTAAAGGAAACAGGAATGTTGGGAGCTAAACCAGCAAATATTCCCATGGACCATAAAGTTCAGTTGTTTGAAGAAGGGTCAAAACCGGTTGATAGCAAAAGCTATCACTCCCTAGTAGGGAAGCTACTGTATGTAACTGTGACCAAGCCGGATATTGCTTTAGCAGTAAGCAAAGTTAGCCAGTTTATGGACAAACCAACTGAGGTACATTGGAATGCAGCTATTATGATTCTCAGATATCTAAAATCTTCTCCTGGAAAGGGGTTATTGTTTAGGAAAGGTGAAACTCTAGAGATAGTGGCCTATTCTGATGCTGACTATGCAGGATCTGTAGTGGATAGAAAATCTACCACAAGATTCTGTGTGTTTATGGGAGACAACTTGATTTCTTGGAGAAGTAAGAAACAAAATGTGGTTTCTAGGTCGAGTGCAGAATCAGAATATCGGGTTATGGCCCAAACAGCTGCTGAATTGATGTGGGTTCGTACTGTTCTTCATGATCTTCAGGTGAAGGTTTTCTCTCCCATGACCATGATGTTCGATAACAAAGGTGTAACATATATAGCGAACAATCCTGTATTTCA
The DNA here is from genome assembly GCF_984573655.1 of Nuphar pumila. NCBI lineage: Eukaryota > Viridiplantae > Streptophyta > Magnoliopsida > Nymphaeales > Nymphaeaceae > Nuphar > Nuphar pumila. Next base: position 58,607,805 of record NC_143257.1, on the reverse strand, counting down.
TGAGAGAACAAAGCACATTGAGGTTGATTGCCACTATGTAAGGGATATGGTTCAAGCTGGTCATATCACTACCAAATATCTAAAGTCGGAAGACCAAGTTGCAGATATGTTTACAAAACCTCTTGCTAGACCAAATTTCTCAAAATGTTGTGACAAGCTGAGCATGATTGATATCTATGCTCCAGCTTGAGGGGGAGTGTTGAGAATAGGTGGTTTTAAGTGAAGTTTTTTTTCATATTAGATGCTATTTGAAATTATGTTTTCATAATCGGCTTAGTTGTAATTAGTCTTTTAAGCCTCTCTCTATTTAACATAGAGAGAGACCCTAATAATAAGTTAACGAGTTTTCTCTCCCTGTGCAGTCGTCTCTCTCTCTCTCTACCTAGGATTCAGTGCATCTTTCTACAGTTCTTTTATTAAAAACACCCATGACAACTTAGAGAAATCATCAACAATAACAATATAGTATCGACACTGAGTCCTAGTAGGAATCTTACTAGGACCCCATACATCTGCATGAAGAAGTTCAAAAACTTTATTACTAGACCAACTCTGTCTCAAAGGGAACAAACTTCGATGATGCTTGCACAACTGACATGCTTCTCACTGAAATGATGTAGTGGAAGGAATTTGAGGAAAGACCGAACGAAGCTTTGACAATGAAGGATGACCAAGACGACGATGCCACTGAACAAGACTGAATGAGTGTTCCACTGCAGCATGAACATTACCCACTGGATAATGTAGGTAGTAGACTCCATTTTCTTCATAGCCTCCACCAATCTTCTTTCCCGTCAGCAAATCCTTAAAATGACAACCCATCGGATCAAATATTACTCTACAATTTTGTTCTTTTATAAGGCAACTAACAGAGAGTAAACTTTGAGGAAAGTTTGGAGCATGAAGAACATTTTTCAACTATAAGGAGGAGGATATAGAAATATTTCCCTGACCAACAACCGGGGAGGAACTCCCATCGGCTAATGAGACTCCTCGATGAACAATAATATCCCTTTTGATTTTTGGGATAACCTATAAATATGCATTTTGTAGCTTGAGCAACTAATTTATCACTGTCAGGGCCAAGTTTGTGCACATAACAAACATATCCAAATATTTTTGGTGAGAAAGAAAATAGTGGGGCATTAGGTTTTAGGATATGTAATGGAATTTGATCACCCACAGATGACGAAGGCATGCGGTTGATCAGATAGCAAGCAGTGGTAATCGCATCACCCCAGTATAACGCAGGAATATTAGATTGAATCATAATGGTCCGGTCAACATCAAGCAGGTGCTGATGTTTTCGCTCAGCCACCCCATTTTGTTGAGATGAATAGGCACGGGAAGTTTGGGGTTGAATGCCATGATCTTGGTAAAATTGTAACAGTCCTTTTGATTTAAACTCAAGAGCATTATCAATGCGAACAATCTTGGCAATAGATTCAAACTGAGTTTTTATTTCAAGAATTAAGGATTTGATAATACTTGGAACCTCAGATCATTCTTTTATTAAAAACACCCATCACAACTTAGAGAAATCATCAACAATAACAAGATAGTAACGACACTGAGTCCTAGTAGGAATCTTACTAGGACCCCATACATCTGCATGAAGAAATTCAAAAACTTTATTACTAGACTGACTCTGACTCGAAGGGAACGAACTTCGATGATGCTTGCCCAACTGACATGCTTCACACTGAAATGATGTAGTGAAAGGAATTTGAGGAAAGACCGAACAAAGCTTTGACAATGAAGGATGACCAAGGCGACGATGCCACTGAACAGGACTGAATGAGTGTTCCACTGCAGCATGAACATTACCCACTGGATGATGTAGTTAGTAGACTCCATTTTCTTCATAGCCTCCACCAATCTTCTTTCCCGTCAGCCTATGTCACATGGGTGCGGGTGCGGGCGCGGGTGCGGGGATTCGGCACTTCCAAAAAACCCGGGTGCGGGGGTGCGGCAGGGGCAAAAATGAAAAAAAAAATTATATATATATATATATATATATATATATCATGTATAGTGTATATGTATGAATGTATGGTAGCTGTTAAGGTCCATGACATTTATGCCCAACTTACTTTTTACCATTTTTTTATCTTATATGGTTGTCCCCAAAGATGAAAGTGATGAGTTGTGGAGCCTGATTCATTGTTTTTGCCCCCCCCCCAAAGAATTTTTTTAAATTCCGTTGCCCATTTCATAGTGCAATTTTTTTAAAAAAAAAAATACCAAAAAAAATAGACCAAAATGACCCTGGGTGCGGTCAACGCACCCAAGGTCGGGTTTACCGCACCCGGTGCCGCACCCGCGTCGAGTCGCGTCGACGCGGGTGCGGCACCCTGCTAGCCGAATCCCTGTGACATAGCCGTCAGCAAATCCTAAAAATGACAACCCATCAGATCAAATATTACTCTACAATTTTGTTCTTTTGTAAGACAACTAACAAAGAGTAAACTTTGAGGAAAGTTTGGATCCTGAAGAATATTTTTCAACTGTAAGGAGGAGGATATAGAAATATTTCCCTGACCAACAACCGGGGAGGAACTCCCATTAGCTAATGAGACTCCTCGATGAACAGTAATATCCTTTAGATCTGAAAAAACAAGTAAATTTCCACACAAATGTCTGGATGCACCAGAGTCAATAATCCACTTACTGTCAGTCGGATGAAGATGATTTCCTGTTGAGTAGGAACACCAGCTACAGGAGGAGTGAAACTCAAAGGGCGAAGAACTATCAGCTCATCATATTCAACTCGACTGAGGGTGATACTGTCACTTGTAGAGATATTATCATGTACATTTGTTGCCTCGAGAGTAGTAACATTTGCTTTAGGAACATATGACTTTGAAGAAGAAGAGGTTGGCCGACCATGTTTATCTCAGCAACGATCTTCTAAATGTCCAGATTTTCCACAGAATGTACATTGAAGCTTTCCTCTGCCTCCCATACCACGACCTCGTCCTCTGATATTCTGAATATTTCCACGCCCATAACCAGATGAGACAACAAGAGCAGATGACTGAGTCACAGGCTGAGATTGTGGAAGAGAGATCACAAGTCTACTCAAACGATTGTATGCATCAGCAAGAGTAGGTACATATGATCCAGTCAACATTTGGACTTTTGCAACAGAAAATTCTGAAGAGAGACCTGTAAGAAAGCGAGCAACCATAGTTTGTTTTTGATGATCCTTTTGATTCGAACAACAGAGAGGTCTGTGAACATTGAGTCTTTCAAACGCAGCTTTTACTGATGCATAATACTGGGCCAAGGTCTGATCTTCCTGCTGTAAATTATATATCTCCTGTTCGACTTGCAGGATACGACTCACATTAGTCTCTTGTGAATACGTATCTCGAAGATTGCCCCACATCTGTTTGACTGTATTATAGTAAATTAAACCATCTGCAATATGGGTTTCAACACTATTCATGATCCATGACATAACTATGTCATTATCTTCATCCCAAGTAACGTATTTTCCCACCTTTTCAGTGGGTTCGTCTTCCAACAAAATATGTTTTCTACGATGTCCAGACACCGACATCATAAAAGTTCTGGACCACCTGACATAGTTAGTTTCATTCAACCTTACAGAAGAGCCGTACGAGAAGGGATTGTCAAAAGCCTTATACTCTCCAATATGTTCAATTTTGGAATCACATTTCGAAGTTTCACCCATACTGAATATTTAATTCTATTTCAGCAAAAAAAATCAGATTTACCACTTGAATAGCAGGTTTTATAAACCCAACAGCCACACCAGAGGTAAAATCTTTACAAACTTCGAGCAGCACATAAAATAGCGTGTGACAATCACGCATCAGCCAGAAACGACGACCAACATCTATACTCAACACAGAATCCCACGGCAATAAAAAACTTTCACATAAACAAGATATTTTTCAACACAGCAGAGAAACACACTTGCTGTTTCCACGACACAACGACAGTAAAAAAAAACTTCCACACGAATAGGATAATTTTCAACACAGCAGAGACTCACACTTGCTGCTTCCACGACATGAGCACAATTGAAACTAACATACTTCTTTCACAGCATGAAAAACAAATCACGACAGCATGGAAAAAAATTTCACGACCCAACAGGTAATCACGACAGATGCTGAAATCACGACAACCGTAAATCATGACAGCTGATGCTGAAATCATATTGATAGATGCTGTAACTCACGACAGAATGAAAAAAAAAATTCACGACCCAACAGGTAATCACTGCAGATGCTGAAATCACGACAGGTGCTGTAAATCACGTCAGCTAAAGAAGGAAGCTCATTTCTTCAAGGGACACGATAAAAAATCATGGCAGCAACACATACAATCTGTTATAAGCTACCAAACCTGAAGACACACACCCACGATGCTCCCTTAGATCTGATGACAGATCTGGGTCATGACCTTGGTCAATTCCCAGATCTGTTATCAGATCGTACAAAAAAAAACTGACTTGATTTGAATATATAATTTTTTTTCTCGTCGGTGTAGATCAATCGTAGATTGATCACGATCAATCACGCTCCCACGATCGACTGCTCTGATACCATGTTGAAGGATGGATGAGATGCACCAAACCCTAAAGAGAGAGAGAGAGAGAGAGAGAGAGAGAGAGAGAGAGAGAGAGAGAGAGAGAGAGAGACGGTTGCATAGAAAGCAAACTCGTTAACGCTATTAGGGCAGCTACTCTCTATGTTAAATAGAGAGAGGCCAAAAGAATAAATTACATCTAAGTCCATTATTAAATAAAATTTCAAATAACCTCTAATCTAAGAAGGCTTAAACTTAAAACCACCTATTCTCAACAAAGCCAAAGTAGTGTTTTATTCATAACACTAAGCCAATAGTGCCAAAAGCATGTGCACTCATGCAAACATAACCCAACCATATGCATGTCATTTCTCAATCATATGCATCTTCACTATGTGTGATACCTACATCATATACGGGTATTAACCAATGCATATCTTTTTTGAGTGTGTGAGTGTACATGTAAAATTTCACGTATCCATCAAGCATACATGCTCAAGAAGAAACATCAATAACTGAGACATGCACACATTCCATATTTCATAACTAGTATTATGAAATGCAAAACAACATTTTCATAAATTTCCGGGCAGATGTGTAAGCTTTGATACATGCTAGGGACGATGGTCGAGCTTACCAATTCCGGACCCACATCCTCCTAGCTAAACATCCATTCCGTTCCAAAAGTCTGGGTTCTTGACATATACATCAGCATATGTAAGTCAGATCCCTTTTTTTTCTATTCAGATTTGAATTTAGATCATGTGCTGAACCTGTTAAATCAGGACTGATTTCGGGACCAGCAGCACTGTTTCATAACAGTCAACACGTCCAAATACAAGTGTCTATTATTAGGTTCAGATGAATATTTAGCACCCATTTATCTGGCTGATCAATATAACAAGAGAGCATGCAAACACATAATTGATTAGAAATCAAGTCTGATAGGGGTAGTTAACACATAAGTGTCCAGACTTAGTGTCGATCAATAACAACACAGGTGTGAATAGATAACAGGGAACTGAATCGTCTAGGTTCCGACTGAATATCTGTCAATGACAGTACAAGAGTAGCTATGTTGATAAAAAGAAACCAAGTCTATTAACGAATGCTATAACATAAGGATTCACTTTATTGTCAGATAGAAAAAAAAAACATCAAAATAACGAGTAGCAACAAATTTGTTAATAGATATCAACAACCCAAGGATTTAAAGATTTACATAGCTGGGGTTCTATAAACCCTACTCTGAACATTTTACATGAAATAAACTTAAAAGATTCGGCTAACAGAAATTCCACCATTCAAATTATATTCTGCTAACCTACTACCAACAGGGTTACGGAAATTCCAGAACCCCGTTATGCCTATCAATATATGCACAACAATAGTGACAGGTAAACTTAGGTAACTCTGTATAGCATTACTTGGTACAACCAAGATTTGAATTCCACTTCTTGATAAACTTGGGTTTATCGGCCCCCCAAATAGGAACCCCCAATCCCGTGGTTCCAGTCAAGAAATTGGAACTCCCATGGCTGGGCTATCAATTACTTCAACCAAACCCAAGATCGGCTTGATTTGGGAACCCTGCAGGTTAGGGTTAGACCAGAAAAGAAGTGCACTAACCCGCCCCACAGTGTTCAAGAAAATGGGTTCTATCTACCTACACCAGCAAGAAAACACATAACCCTGCCGATTACACAACCATACCATTGGGATTTGAACTCGCAGCGATCCAATAAAGAGTGCTGTCCTGTTCTTTCCAGTGCAGCAGAGACCCCATTGGTTCTTGAAAACCAAGAAAATGTCCATCTAAAGGATTTTCGTGGCTTCTCACCTCGAACCCTTACATGGAATCGAACCCCTGTTCGATCCCTCACCAAGATTCAATGAAGAACTGTACCTTTCTCCGATGAGTTTTCTGGGGATCGGAGGCTACAGTCGCGAGGGCAGGGCCGGCTGGTGTCGTTCCACTCACTGCTGTGACAGGGGGTGCTCGAGGAGGCCGGTGATGGCTGCTCGTAGCCGGAATTTGCCGGCAACAGAACTCTTTTCCGGTGTGCGCCCAAATGAGAGAGAGAGAGAGAGAGAGAGAGAGAGAGAGAGAGAGAGAGAGAGAGAGAGAGAGAGAGAGAAGACCAAAACATCGAATCGAAGGGGTGATCTCCCCCTTTTATTCGAGGTCCGACGACTCCGACCCCCTTCTCTTCCTCCAGAAGCGTCGGAAGGAGTCGGTTACGCTCTGCGTAACCCCCTCCCTTTCTCATCTAAACCATGCTGCAAGAATCGTGCCTAGGGCATGATTCGTGCTTCTGATTCTTTTTAAGGATTGTACACGGGTTCGGGTCTGAGCCCCGCGACCCGCGACACTGGGTCCATTATTATAATGGACTCGGGTCACCCTCAAATAACGGATCCTCAGTTGGATCCGTGTGGGTCCAACTGTGGATCTTGCCCCCCTCCCCCGCCCCCCCGCCCCTTTATACCGGAAAATTTGTATTTTATAAATAATATTAATTATTTATTTATGTATATTCTAATATCCCAAATTGTAGGGTATTTACAGATTATTCATGGATCCGGGTAACAAGTCCTAGGCCCAAATCAACTAAATATCCATTTTCTTTCGGTTATTACAGATAGAATAAATCAAACACTAAATGACAAAAGGAAACAGTGAAGGAGTCCAACTGAATGCAAGAAATAAAAAAAGAATATCCAAAAAGTAAAAAAACTGTTGAAAAGGAAAAGAGACGGCTGCTGCAATTCTGAAAATATTCTTCTCTGCTCCTGCAATTGTCTGCAGTTGGATCCGGGTCTCGGGTCCGGACCCGAACTCGAGATGAACTCTGCATGCTGCTTGATCTGGGACGTGCTCTACATCATTCTCCCCGGGTTGGGAAGAAAGTCGGCTCTGACAACTTGTTGGCACCTACGATATGCATATAAATCAGACACATTGACGATAGGTAACATGTATCGATATTCGTGGACGACTCCAAATTAAAGCCTGTAGATTGGTTTTGAAATTGACCGTATATACCATTTGCTATGGCACCCCATGGAAGCACAAGCTGAATTTTTGTCCCTCCAGCACGCGGTCTTAAGGGTTTTGCTAGAATACCAACAATACAAGCATACTTACCAAAAACCGGACCATCTTCTGAAAATTTCACTATATCTACCCCGAATGCATAGTGGCTTTGCTCATCGTCCATAGAGGAATCCCCGTCCAGGATCTTGTTCCCAAAAGCAATCCCAAACAGAGTCAAAATCTCATGGTAGCTGCTAAACAGAGCAATGTCTAGTGATCGCCCAACACAGCCAGATTTGTAAACCTTCACAAATGTTTGGTCAGGTGGGTCTTGTCCCAAATTTTGGAGAATTCTGGGTGAGTCTACAAGACCACCATAACCACTTAGCATAGGATTCTGGAACCCAGAAGTAGTAAATTGCTTGGCGAACATTGTTAAAATACGTATATATATATACATATACTTATATATATATACATCTGTATATATATAAGTATATATATACATATATGTATATATATACTATTTCTGTTTTAGTGAAATACCCGATAGGGGTATTCTTGTAAAACCACCCATGTACTTTTTCTTTTTTTACATTTTTCTTTTTCCTTTTTACCTTTTTTACTTTTTATTTTTTCCTTTTTGTAAGACCACAAGGGGCCCCACACTTGTAGTCGTTGGGGCCCCAACGGTCAGATTTCTGACCGTTGGGGCTCCCAACGACTACAAGGGAGCCCCCTTGTGGTCCCTTCTTTGAGCCTCCCTCCTCTATAAATAGAGGAGGTATTCTCCTCTTGCATGTATGGGTTTTCACCCTTCTCTTTCTTTCTTCAATAATATCCAACTTATGACTTTAAGTCATTTTTCACTTTTGAGTGTTTTGTGTGTGCACTTTTAGTGCTTGTGCTCTTGACTCTTGTGGTCACTCTTTAAGAGAGCCTTTTGCTCTATTGGTGCTTCCGCCTCTTTTCATTACATGGTATCAAAGCTCGGTTGATGATTGGGCTTCTCTTTTGCTATCTTGGAACACGTGCCTCTCAAACTTTTGAAGAAAGGAAGTATATTTGGTGCCGATGGAACGTGACTCTAAAGTGGAGCTTTCTTTTAAGCTAAATGGGTCCAACTATCTCATGTGGGCCTCCGCTATGGAAAATCATCTAAGAGGTAAGAAACTTTGGGGTTTTGTTATGGGAACTTCTCCCGAACCCTCTCTTGTTCTCACTAAAATCGAAAATGAGATTGAAAAAACTTTGGATGGCGTTGAGCTCATCAAAGCTATCAATGACCATCAATCCAAAGTTGAGGATTGGGAAAGTAACCATGCCAAAATTTTGGCATGGTTTATGAACAATGTTGACCTTAAAAATTGTGCCAATATTGCCAAATTTAGAAGGGCCAATAAGGCTTGGTTTTTCCTTAAGGGTATATATACCCAAAAGGATCTTGCTCGACAATTTTTTTGTCAAGAAAAAATCCGTTCCACCAAACAAATGGATATGAGTGTCCGGGACTATTTTAGCTCTCTAACCCCTCTTTGGGATGAACTTGCCCTTCTTGAGCCTAAATGAGTAGCTCCACAAGACATTGAGTTAAGAAGGGAACAAATTGAAAAGGAGCACTTTTTTCAATTTCTTCATGGACTTCGCCCGGAATTTGAACAAGTTAGGGCATCTCTTCTCCATAGAAGCAAAGCTCTACCTATTGAAGATGCCCTTGCCGAGATATGTCAAGAATAAACTCGACTTGGCTTGAGGATTAAGAGTGATGAAGTTTTGGCCGTTACTAGGCCCGGATCGAATGTTAAAGCATATAGACCTCCCCATTTTAACAAAAATAGTAATGGGCCTAGAAAGAGAATAATATGCCATTATTGTAATCAACCGGGACACATTAGACCGGTTTGTCCAAAACTTAAAGGAAAGGTAGCCGCGGTTGGCGAAAATTCTCCAAAGAAGGAAGAATGTACCAAAGAGGGAGATATCAAAGAAACTCTAAATCACATCTCCGAAGTTCTCCAACATCTTCTCGAGACTTTTCCTTCAACATCCGGAGCCGCCATCGCCTACTCTTCATCACCTCCAGGTATGTGGATACTAGACTCCGGTGCTTCTTTTCATATGACATCTCATAAAAACTCTCTTTCAAATGTTTTTTCCGAACCCATGACCTCCTATGTTTCAACGGCCGATGGAACATCATTGAAAATTGAAAGTATTGGAACACTTGACTTCAAAAATTCTCAAAACTTTTTCGTTCCTAAAGTAAGAATCGTTCCAAAAATTAATTTAAATCTTTTTTCCGTTTCCCAAATCACCGATCATGGATGCCAAGTCTTTTTCTCACCTAAAGATTGCACTGTGCAGGATCTCTAGTCAGGGAAGCTGATTGGGCAAGGCCATAGAAGGGGTGATCTCTATTTTATGGACTTTTTGACGCTTCCATCTAAGTCATCTTGCAATCTTGTAAAAGACAAAAGTATTGGAATTTGGCATGAGAGACTTGGTCATCAAAATTTTGTAAAAATGTCTCTTTTTCCGTTTTTGAACAATACTTGTAAAGACAATCATATGACTTGTAAAGATTGCATTTTTGGGAAATCTAAAGCTACTCCATTTCCTCAAAGAAGTTACTTTACCACTCGGCCATTTGAGCTTGTTCATTCCGATGTGTGGGGACCTTTCCCTATTTTGTCTAAAGGAGGATTTTCGTATTACGTAGTCTTTATTGATGACTTCACTCGATTTACGTGGATTTACTTCCTAAGTCTCAAATCCGAAGTTTTTTCCTTCTTTAAAGAGTTTCATGCAATGGTTAAAAATCATTTTTTGGGAAATCTATCTATTCTTAGGTCCGATTCGGGAGGCGAATATATGTCCAATGATTTTCAAAGCTATTTAAAAGAGAATGAAATTTGTCACCAACGCTCTTGTCCCAACACTCCGCAACAAAATGGTCTTGCGGAAAAAAGGCATAGGCACATAATAGAAACTACAAGAACGTTATTAATTTCAAAAAATATCCCAAAATCCTTTTGGGTCGAAGCGGTTCTAACCTCAACATATCTTATCAATAGAACTCCTTCATCCTCTTTGAAAAATATTTCTCCATTTGAAAAACTTTACAATATGTCTCCCGATTATAAAAGACTAAGAATTTTTGGATGTAAATGCTTTGTTCTAACTCACAAAAATGATAAACTTTCTCCTATGGCTATTGAATGTATCTTTTTAGGATATGGCGAAAAACAAAAAGGTTATCGGTGTTTTGACATACTTAAGAATAAATTTTATATCTCAAAAGATGTCACATTCCTTGAAGAGGAAAATGGTTTTTCGCACCAACCAAATGAAAATATTGATTATTCCTTTCTATTTGACTTGTTACCTCAAGAAAACATCATAGATGATCATTTTGATCCTAGTGAATCCCTTAGCGAAGATCATGTTGAACATCCAAATGATAATCAAAACTTAGAAGAAAATGTTTCAAGACAAATACAAGTCTACTCTAGAAGGAACGAAAGAAATCTTCCTTGTGCTCTTGAAAATTTTTCCCAAAGTGAGTCAATCGAAGAGACCTCTCAAAGAAAGTCAAGTCGGATTTCTAAAATACCTAATAGATTTGTTTCTTATGATTCTTTTTCTCCTAACTTTCGAGCATGCCTACTTGCTCTTCACTCCTTTCATGAACCATCTCATTACAATGATGCTAAACAATATGCTCTTTGGAATGAAGCTATGGAACTAGAACTTAATGCTCTTAAAAATACACAAACATGAGAAATCATTGATCCTCCCAATGGCAAGAAACCCATTGGATGTAGATGGGTTTTTAAAGTAAAAACTAAGAGCGATGGTTCATTGGAAAAATATAAGGCTAGGTTGGTAGCCAAGGGATATGCCCAAGAGTATGGGGTAGATTATGATAAAACTTTTGCCCCAGTTGCTCGAATGACTATTGTTCGAGCTCTTATTGCTATTGCCTTAGTTAAAAAATGGTCAATCTTTCAACTTGATGTCAAAAATGCCTTTTTAAATGGTAATTTAAATGAAGAAGTTTATATGGAACCGTCTCCAGGTATGAATTTAAATGGAAAAATTTTGAAATTGAAAAAGGCTTTATATGGACTTAAGCAAGCTCCTAAAGCTTGGTATGATAGGTTTAGTAATGTATTAATCAATTTAGGATTTTCTTCTTGCTATACTGACACTGCTCTTTTTGTTAAAAAGAGAAGTGACTCCATTATTATGCTTCTACTGTATGTTGATGATATGATCATCACTGAGAATGACAAAAAGGGAGTAAATGATGTAAAGTCTATGTTAAAAGAAACTTCTGATATGTCAGACATTGGTTATTTGAGATATTTTTTTGGGATTGAAGTGGCTTATTCCCCGCGAGGATACATCCTATCTCAAATGAAATTAGCTGCAGAAATTTGTACCAAGTCAGGAATATCTGATGTAAAGAAAGTTGAGACTCCCGAAATTATTAATGCAAAACTGAGTCTTGGAGATGGTGTTCTTATTGAGGATCCAACCCCCTACCGTCAATTATTCGGATCTCTCACCTATCTATCCATCACACGTCCAGATATAGCTCATGCGGTTCATGCAGCAAGCCAGTTTCAGCATGCACCTACTTCGGTTCATATGGCAGCCGTAATGAGAATTGTGCGATATATCAAAAATACTATATCCAAGGGACTCTTCTTATCCTCTTCCTCATCTCTTGATTTAACTGCTTTTACTGATGCTGACTGGGGAGGAAATCCCAATGATCGTATCTCAATAACGGGTCTTTGTATTTTTTTAGGTGAATCCCTCATTTCGTGGAGATGCAAGAAGCAGCAGAAGGTTTCACTGTCATCCACTGAAGCTGAATATCGGGCCATGGCAATGACAACTATGAAAATCGTATGGCTCAGGAGTCTCCTTGGTGACATGGGCGTCGCCATTTCCATTCCCACCAAGCTCTGCTGTGATAACAAAAGTGCGATATATATTGCCAGCAATCACACCTTTCATGAGCGGACCAAGCATATCGAAATGGATTGCCATTATGTTCGAGGCGAATACCTCAGAGGGACTATCTCATTACCATATGTTACTTCAGAATATCAACTAGCTGACTTGTTCACCAAGGCGCTCCCAACTCCACGATTTATGTTTCTCCTTAGCAAACTTTCGGTCTTCTCCCCGTAAAGTTTTAGGGGGCGTGTTAAAATATGTATATATATATACATATACTTATATATATGTACTTCCGTATATATATATAAGTATATATATACATATATGTATATATATACTATTTCTGTTTTAGTGAAATACCCGATAGGGGTATTCTTGTAAAACCACCCATGTACTTTTTCTTTTTTTACTTTTTTCTTTTTTCTTTTTTTCGATAACGGTTGGGTTACATCAAGGATCTGCTTTAAGCCCTTTCCTATTTGCGATAGTAATGGATGAGCTTACGAGATCAATTCAAGAAAATGTACCGTGGTGTATGTTGTTTGCTGATGATATTGTTTTGATTGATGAGTCTAGAGCTGAGGTTAATGCTAAGTTAGAATTATGGAGACAGACATTGGAAGCTAGAGGTTTTAAGTTGAGTAAGAGTAAGACTGAATATATGGAATGTCGGTTTAGTAAGCAACGAAGTAGTGATGGGAGTGTAGTGAAGCTTGGTGAGCAAGAAATACCGGTGAATGATTATTTCAAATATTTGGGATCCATCATTCAAAAGTATGGAGAAATTGATGGAGATGTAAATCATAGGATAAAGGTTGGGTGGATGAAATAGAAAAGTGCAACTGGAGTGCTGTGCGATCGTAGAATGCCATTGCGGTTGAAGGGAAAGTTTTATAGGACGACTATTAGACCCGCTTTACTATATGGTACGGAATGTTGGGCTGCCAAGAGACATCATATTCAAAAAATGAGTGTAGCTGAGATGCGGATGCTTAGATGGATGTGTGGAAATACAATAAAAGATAAGATTCAGAACGAGGAGATACGTAAGAAGGTAGGTGTTGCACCCATTGAAAATAAGATGCGAGAGAATCGTTTACGGTGGTTTGGACATATTCAGCGAAGGCCTAATGATGCTCCAGTTAGAAGGTTGGAGAAATGGGAAAATATATTAGTTAAAAGAGGTCGGGGTAGGCCTAGGAAGACTTGGATGGAGATGATAGGAAAGGATATGAATGGTTTGAACCTCACCGAGGACATGGCATTGGATAGAAATGATTGGAGGAAAAGGATTCATGTGGAAGACCCAAAATGAATTTCTTTTTTGGTTCATATCGCTGACCCCAATTGTTTTGGGATGAAGGCGTAGTTGTTGTTGTTGTTTTTGTTTTGTTCTTTTTTCTTTTTCCTTTTTACCTTTTTTACTTTTTATTTTTTCCTTTTTGTAAGACCACAAGGGGCCCCACACTTGTAGTCGTTGGGGCCCCAACGGTCAGATTTCTGACCGTTGGGGCTCCCAACGACTACAAGGGAGCCCCCTTGTGGTCCCTTCTTTGAGCCTCCCTCCTCTATAAATAGAGGAGGTATTCTCCTCTTGCATGTATGGGTTTTCACCCTTCTCTTTCTTTCTTCAATAATATCCAACTTATGACTTTAAGTCATTTTTCACTTTTGAGTGTTTTGTGTGTGCACTTTTAATGCTTGTGCTCTTGACTCTTGTGGTCACTCTTTAAGAGTGCCTTTTGCTCTATTGGTGCTTCCGCCTCTTTTCATTACAAACATGTCAACATGGCCCCCAACCATCGCAAGATTTGAAACAACATTAGGGAGTATTAGCGATTGAGAATCAATGTTAGTACCAAACAAGGCATTCTGGTTCTGGTAGTCACGGGTGCAATTTTCTGGCTACACTCCGGTTTCTTTACCAACAAATGGTGGAAACAAACCTGAGTTTCCAAAAGATTCGACTTGAGGAAATAGAATCTTGGATTCCCAGGACTCCTCAAGTGGCTCAACAATGTTAGCCTGATTATCTTTCATATTTCATAATAGACATGCATTTTCTTCATCAGACAAAGGGCCTAACAATCTTTGTATGCATGGAGTTAAAGAAGATGAGAAGGCACCACTTGAATATGCAAACAAACGCTTTTGGCATAAGGCAAGCAAAAAGGACAATTGTGGCTGTTGACTACTTGCAGGATGAAATGGCTCATTATTGTCTTGCAGTTGTCGTTGCTGCTGTTCACTGAATGGTTGAAACAATTTCTGATGCAAAAGGCGATTCTGAAACTGGTTATCAAACATTGCATGTGCCTCTTGTTGGAGCATCGTGCAACCGACATTCCTGTGCAGGCTCGCTTTGATGAACTCCGGTGGCATAGTTGACAGTTGGAGGTTCGCTGGGGATGGGTCGACTGCCACCACACTCGGGAGGCCAACCGCATCGACGCCCAATCCACCACTCGCTTTCAACGTGTACGTTGGGTGCGTATCCACCTTGGATTCAAGCGCATCCATCCGTGCTTCGACCCCATCCATGCGCTTCGACAGACTGGCTACCTCCTTTTCTAGGCATAACATATCTTTCTGCATCTCTGTCAACTTGTTAAGCATCCGCTTCATGATCTCTTCTCTCGCCTTTCTGCTCATATGACCGTTCCTCGCTTCTTGTGTCATGCCGTTGATGAAGGAGGAGGGGTTGGGCTCTAGTACCATTTTGATGCAGTGGAGGGAAGAAAATCCGAGGTCGACCTTCACCTAATGGGTATCAGACACGCTTTCGGCGCAACAAAGGGGTCGTTGACTGTGCAACAAACGTTACCCAACAAGTGAAGGAGCAAGGAAATAACTCGAATCACACGACCACGATGAAACAACACGTTGACGGTCACTGATGTCGTGATGGACTCGGTATCGCCCCGGATACGGACGGCCACTGGTTGCTCTCTTTGCGACGCACAGTCGTGCAACGTGAAGTCACGCAGAAACACGTGAAGCCAATAAAAGGAGAACCTCAAAACAAAAGGGTTTGACCACCATGGATTTAAATGAAGAATAAACCAATGATGCCCACAGATTGTGTTTTACTAACAAGGAATGAAACAGAAAAAAACAATGACTGATAGAACAATGAAAGAGTATTCAGACTGATAGATTAAATCAAACACTAAATGACAAAAGGAAACAATAAAGGAGACTGGCTGAATGCAAGAAATAAAAAAAGAATATCCAAAAGGTAAAAAAATTCCTGAAAAGGAAAAGACGGCTGCTACAATTCTGAAAATATTCTTCTCTGTGCACGCAACCCTAAGAGGGTCTATTTAAAAGGGTTTGGCTGCAGTTGGATCCGGGTTCAGACCCGAACCTGAGATGAACTCTGCCTACTGCTGGATCTGGGACGTGCTTTGCATCACAAATACTGTCATAAATTTATTCAAAAAATATAATCTAATTTAATAAAATTTTTATGAGAATATATCAAGGCACCAGTGATCTATTTTATTCTACTCCAAAATTTTCAGAAATCAAGGTAAGCTATTATACAAAAAAACTCGTAATTTAAAATATTAAATATATTCTGGATATCTGTATTAGAATTGTAGATATAAATTATGTGAGCATTTGCATACCCTGTTCCATGTTCACATGTTTTAAACTATGTTTATAAACATCAAATCTTATTTGCATGCATTTATTTAGGTTAGTATGCTTTGAATGCTTGTTATAAAAATTTTATTTTTAATAACGAGATTAATGTTAATGAAACCCTACATGCTTTGAATTAAAATGTCTGAAGTTATTGTTTATGAAATGAATTATTCTAGCCAGGCTAGGGCCAAGGTCCGAATAACAATTGTTGCCATATAATATGTTGATGAATGTGTAGTATGTGACTATTATTGAAACGTATCATTGTACTGAAAATGTTCTTATGTACATGTTGTTAAATGAATCATGCTTACACATAAATTCAAAGTAATTTTTTGCTTTTATAGGCGAAATGCTTGAATATACAGAGTAGCAGTGAATGAGTTGAAAACCTAATGAAAAAATATGACATAATACAGTTCAGGTTTACCTTGGAGAGGGTAGGTGGTACAACCCTCGAGTGACATGTGAATTGTTTTTGGGAGCGATAGATTCCCATAGGTCTCCCGTCACTCACAGGTTTTTGGGAGACCGGGGTAAGTGACTGCCCCACTTCTGCAAAAGTTCAGGATGCATCCGTAGTGTTCAGTGGTCCTTGAAAAGGATTCTCCCGGTTACAAACCGTTCTCTTGGGAATCCGTACACTAGTCATCTGGGGTAATGAAAATATAAATTGGTATAACAAACCTCCAGATGGTCTCGGTTGTACGACGATTAGTGGACTGTGCATACCCGCAGGATTAATAAATATCGAAACAAAAACTCTAATAATGAATATTTACTTGAAAAACAGTGAGCAATATCATTATTTGCTTTAAATACATAAATTGTGATTTGTTTTAAATGCATGAGTGATTATTTGCTTGATACTGAATACATTTGTGCTTATGTTTATAATCTGAATATGAATTGTATAAGTAAAGCTAAAATCATGATTCTTGAATATGATTTGATATTTTAAAATTATTTGTAATTGGTATTTACTTACCAGGCTATCATTAGACTGACCCCGTTTGATGGAGAATACAAGTTCAGGTTTGAAGTAATTTATATTGCAGTGGATATTGAACAGGAGCGGTATCGAAGAATCCATATTTTCAAGATCCTGGGATTAATTTAGGATTTATTTTAAATTTAATCCTAAATGTTTTATTTTCTGAACCTTGTGAAAAAGGCTATGTATATAATATTGGTGTAAATTTAATGTTATTCTTATTGTGGTTCGTGAAATGTGATGTGCCCGAGGTTTAAAAACAGAAGCCAAAAACCATTTCCGCTGTTTATTTGAAAAGAAAAGAAATTTTTAAAATTTTTACGCATTTTTAAAGATTTTAAATCCCCTGGGCGTTACACATATAATAATATGTATATACATATTATGTGTATACTAGGTTTATGTTTGTCTATGCATTTATTTATTTTTTTTATATTTTATTATTATCTTGTAATAGGTAGTGCCCATTAAGGGCATTTTAGTCTTTATTTTTTGTAGCCATTAGGGCTAGCCCAAAAACTAGCCATTGGGCTAGTCCAACAGCTAGCTCAAGTAGCTGTTACACTAGCCCAACGGCTAGTTGAGCTCACTCTCTCCCATTCTTTGTAGTATATATATATATATATATATATATATATATATATATATATATATATATATATATATATATATATATATATATATATATATATATATGGGATCTAACCCACATATTTCCACTCTCTCCCATTTTAAGCATTTTATGTTAAATAAAAATATTTATTTTTGTGTGTTGTAGCCCTTAGTGGCTTGTGCTTGTGCTATCTTTTGTGAGATTGTATCCTGCCCATAAGTGGCTCATTGTATTTGTGCACGCCACATAGCTTGCCAAGCAAAAATGCAACTGTTTTGTAGAACTGAAATCTGTTGTTAGTTGGCCGCTTGCTATCATGTCCATCAGGTGAGGCTACTCACTTGTGTTTGAGTTTTTTGGTTAGGCATCTTCATACTTCAGAATATCAAACTGATGCATTTTACCTATGCATGTATAATCACTAGTTTCATCGGAGCCCATACTTTTTGAATAAGCATTTTATTCGTCATTCCTGTTGTGTCCCATGTTTGCAAGAATTTCTGTTAATATTTGTGGAAACATTGAAAATGAACAAGTCAACTCAACTGTTTTAAAATAACAAGTTATTAAAAGTATATTGTAGTCTATAAACAGATACCTGTTCTTACCCGTTGACCTTGAGATATTTCTACAGTTGTCGTGCACTTTTCCTGAATTTGAACTTCATTGCTTTCCTTTCCTTTCATGCTTTGTTTAGTTATTATAGCTAATTTCTAGCATATTTTGCCCAACCCTTGGGTGAATGTTACAAAGCACATAACTTTATCCCTGTAGGTTGAACATGTGAGAGCAGAAAGGAATTTGCTCGCTGAAGTTGCTAGTCATTGTATTGTAAAGCTATACTACTCATTTCAAGATGCTGAATACTTGTATCTAATTATGGAATACCTTCCTGGGGGAGACATGATGACTCTTCTCATTAGAGAAGATACATTAACAGAGAGCGTCGCTAGGTTCTACATTGCTCAAAGTATCTTGGCAATTGAATCTGTCCATAAACACAACTATATTCACAGGTTTGAAGACCATCCTTGCTGCACTTTTAAGGTCGTGTATGTGTGCTGTATGTTCTTGTAGAAACCCCTTATTCATGACTTGCATTGCTAGAGCTTACATATGCTTTTCCATTAACTCTTTCACAGGGACATCAAGCCTGACAATCTTCTCCTAGACAAAAATGGTCACATGAAGTTATCCGACTTTGGGCTGTGCAAACCTCTAGATTGTTCAACTCTATCCACACTAAATGAAAATGAGCCTATGAATGACGAGAACCTTAGGGAGTCAATGGATATTGATGGAGGCTTACCAGCCACAAGCAATATGGGTCCATGGAAAAGCGCTCGCGAACAGCTTCAGCATTGGCAGATGAACAGGAGGAAGCTGGTGTGTGAACCTGTTAAGATTTTCTTCTTGTTGTTACTTGTAAGAGATGAATTTTGCTTATTTTTTTCTTGCAGCAAAATCTCTATCTATTTTCAGAGTTTGTTGCATTATAGGGATGGTTTCTATCGGGACTTTTGTTGTTCAAACACAATTAAGTTTATAAATATCTGTCAACCATAACTGTCATAAAATTCCAGGCATTCTCTACTGTGGGTACACCTGATTACATTGCACCAGAAGTGCTGCTAAAGAAAGGTTATGGCATGGAGTGTGACTGGTAAGTAGTTTGTGTTACTTAGTAATGTATTTTTTTTTGTTTCTTTTTTATTGTTGATGGTGATTCTGGTGGTTGGGAGTGTGCAATCATATCGTTATGATGCACATTGTCATGTCTTCTGTTATTTTTCCCTATTCCTGTGCTCCTGTGCGACTGCATGTTTCTTCATTTCCTTTATTGTTTGATAATAAATCTGGGGTTGTGGCCTGTCGCCTGTCCACTTTATGTCATCTTGCTACACAATGAATGATTCCATTTTTAATCATTTAGGATAGTCATTTTCGTGTTGCACTAATCTATAGGCTTTTCTTTCCAAGATGAAGGTTGCTCATGTTTCTACATGAACAGAACATCCTATGTCACCTGGGTACGGGTACGTGTACATGTACATGTACGGAGGGTATGACATGGCAATTCCAAAAAATGTGGGTACGGGGACACGGCTAAATATATACTAAAAAATATATATTATATATCTAAAATATATATTATATATCTAAAATATATCTTATATATCTAAAATATATACTAAAAAATATATGTTATATATCTAAAATATATGTTATATATCTAAAATATATATTATATATTGAAAATATATAATATAATATAATATAATATAATATAATATAATATAATATAATATAATATAATATAATATAATATAATATAATATAATATAATATAATATAATATAATATAATATAATATAGGACATAGCAAATGCCGTGTCCAGGTACCAGTACCCGTGCCAACATGTGTCGACACGGGTACGACACCCTAAGTGCCGTGTCCCGGTTACATGGAGAACATCTGGTTTAATACCAAATGAAGATGCTCAATTTCTATAATCAAAATTAGCTTTCAAATGTTACAGAAGTCATACAAATCCTTGCAAGGATGTGTCACATCCGTGTAAATATGCTTTGCTGTTCCCCAGAGTTAGTGATTGTTTAAGCATTTGATCAATGGTCACCAAGGCTTTAGGTTGACTGATGGGTTTGTGAAAGTATCTCCAACAAGATACAAATATCAAGACCTTAATATTCTTGATATTGAACCCACCACGAAAGCACAATAAGAACACTTTAGAACACTTGTGCACAAAAAGCACAACCCACAAATAACTCACAAATGCACAAAGGCATAAAAACAATGGAATCAATTTATTGAGAACTTGGGCTTTGACTCAAAGCCATGAGCAAATACAAAGGGGAGAACCCCTATTTATAACACCACAAGAGGGGCCTTGGAGGGGCTCCACCCATAGACGTTGGAGCCCCTCCAACGGTCACAAATGTGACCGTTGGAGAGGGCCCAATGTCTATGTTGGTGGGCCCCCCAAGGTACCTTTTTGGTACACATACAAAAAGAAATAAAAAAACAAAAAGAAAGAAAATAAAAATAATTACAATCACATCCATAAAGTGAATGTGCGCAAAAATAGAGGAAAAGATTAAACTACCCTTATAACTAAACAAATAGAAATATATATTTTATATATATATTTGAGTAGATACATATACATATATATTAATATATGTATATGTATTACCATATATATATAAAATATATATATTACATTATATGATTATGTACATAATTTAACACCCCCCCTCAAACTTAGGGCAGGATGACCGAGAGTTTGCTAAGAAGGAAGTTGAAGCGCGGAGCACACAAGGCTTTAGTGAAGAAGTCCGCCAACTGATACTCGGACGTGACATATGGAAGGTCAATGATTCCTTGGAGATACGCCTCCCGAATATAGTGACAGTCCATCTCTATATGTTTGGTCCGCTCATGAAAAGTGTGATTTTTAGCAATATAAATCGCACTTTTGTTGTCACAGCAAAGCTTGGTAGGCCCTTCAATTTTGATTCCCATATCTTCCAGCAACTGATGAATCCAAACAATTTCCATGGTAGTAGTCGCCATGGCATGATATTCAGCTTCAGTTGATGATAGAGATACCTTTTGCTGCTTCTTGCATCTCCATGAGATCAATGAGTCTCCTAAGAATACACGAAAACCAGTGGTGGAGTGACGGTTATTTGGGTCACCTCCCCAATCAGAGTTAGTATAAGCAATTAATTTTAACTCAGAAAAGGAAGACAGAAAAACTCCCTTATTAATAGTGTGCTTTAGGTATCTCACGACACGCAAGATAGCACCCATGTGAACAGAAGTTGGTGCATGCTGAAATTGACTTGCCGTATGCACCGCATGTGAGATATCTGGTCTGGTGATACTTAGATACATCAACGAACCTACTAGTTGTCTGTAGGGAGTAGGATCGGAGAGAGGAACACCATCATCAATCTTCATTTTTGCTCCTACTATAGCAGGAGTTTCACAAACTTTATCATCTGTAATACCTGACCTGTCAATAATCTCAGATGCAAGCTTAGTTTGAGACAAAAAATACCCTCTATGAGAGTATGCAACCTCAATACCCAAAAAATAAGTTAAGAAACCCAAGTCAGACATTTCAAACTTATCCTTTAAAATGGACTTTATGCTTTTAATCCCTTTAGAATCACTCCCAGTAATAAGCATGTGATCCACATATAGCAACAGAATAACAATCTCTGCATTAGACTTTCTAACAAACAAAGCAGTATCAGTAAAGCATGATGAAAAACCATTATCTAACATCACGGAGTTAAACCTATCATACCAAGCTTTGGGAGCTTGTTTTAAACCATACAGTGCTTTCCGAAGATGAAGCACTTTCCCTTTAGGATACTCCATTCCAGGAGGAGCATCCATATATACTTCTTTGTTTAGATCTCCTTTTAAAAACGCATTCTTAACATCCATCTGATAGATGTTCCATTTATTTATTGAAGCAACGGTTATAAGACATCGGACGGTGACCATCCGAGCAACGGGGGCAAAAGTCTCCTCATAATCAATCCCATATTTTTGACCATATCCTTTTGCAACTAAGCGGGCCTTATATCTCTCAAGAGACCCATCACTCTTAGTTTTGACCTTAAATACCCATCTACACCCTATTGCTTTCTTATCTTTAGGAAGGTCTTGAAACTCTCAGGTTTTTGCTTTCTTTAGGGCTTCAAGTTCATTATTCATAGCAACTATCCATTCTGGGTATTTTTGTGCTTCCTTAAAATCCCTAGGTTCTATGTACGAGTGAATGACGCTTAGACAGACTCTATATTTTGGTGAAAAAGACTCATATGAGATGAACCTAGAAGGGGGTTTTCTTGATCTTTCGGTCCTACGAAGATTTCCTTCACTTGAAGGGGTAGACTCACTATCATATCTTTCGAGGACACTTCTAAAAGTACTCCTATCTCTATGAGAGTAGGTTATAGGATCTCTATGTGGTTCTTCATTAATTGGTTGATCAGTATGAGTTTCATCATTTTGATTTGTTTCATCATCGCTAGTATCATCATCTTCAGTTAATAAATCAAACAGAAAAGAATAATCTATATTCTCGTCATTAGTTTCAAGTTTTTCGAAACCACTAACATTTTCCAAGAAGCTTACATTTCTGGAAACATAAAGTTTATCACTCTTAACATCATAACAGTGAAAACCTTTATGAGTTTCAGAGTAACCAAGAAAGGCACAAGGAATGGCCTTAGGGGAGAGTTTGTCATTTTTATCAGTAAGGACAAAACATTTACATCCAAAAACCCTTAACCTGCTATAATCAGGTTCTTTTTCGTATAATTTTTCAAACGGGGAAATCTTGTTCAAGTTTTTAGATGGAAGTCTATTTATGAGATAGACAGAAGTAAGAGCGGCCTCCGCCCAAAGTTTTTTCGGTATATTTTGAGAAATGAGCAAAGTTCGTGTGGTTTCAATAATATGCCTATGTTTCCGTTCAGCCAACCCATTTTGTTGGGGGGTTTTGGGACAAGACTTTTGATGAAGAATTCCATAGTTTTCAAGATAGCTTTTAAATTCATTGGAAAGGTATTCGCCACCCGAATCGGTTCTAAAAATTTTAAAATTTCCATTGAATTGATTTAAAACCATCATATGAAATGTTTTAAAGGTTGAAAAAACTTCATATTTATGTTTAAGAAAATATATCCAACTAAACCTAGTGAAATCATCCACAAAGATAACATAGTAAGAAAAGCCTCCCTTGGATATCACCGGAGCTGGATCCCATACATCGGAGTGAACGATTTCAAAAGGTTTTGTTGTAAACATGGATCTTTGAGGAAAATGAAGACTTCTCATTTTTCCAAGAATACATTCATTACAAACAAAATTTTCATTACAAAGATGCTTAATAAAAGGCAAATAAGAGATTTTAACAATGTTGGGATGACCCAATCTCTTATGCCATACATGAATATCTTTGTTTTGAGCAACATTACAAAATTGATTCTTGGGAATTTTAAGAAAATCAACATAGTAGAGGTCTCCTCTCCTAGAGCCTTCCCCAATCAATTTTCCGGACTGGCGATCCTGTATCCAACATTTATTAGAAGAGAACTTTATATCGCAACCATAGTCCGACAGTTGAGAAACGGAAAGTAAATTTAAGTTTAGTTTTGGAATAAGACGAATTTTTGGGATAAAAAAGTCTTGTTTTTCAAAATTGCCCATTCCTTTAATTTCAAGAGGGGTTCCATCTGCGGTTGAGACAAAAGATGGAAGGCGATTTTCAGAATAATTAGAAAGAAAACAATGACTTGGAGTCATATGAAACGAAGCACCAGAATCAAGTAGCCAGGATGTCTTACCAAGAGAGGAAGAAGATGACATGGCGGCTCCAGAAGTGCCTCCTTTGAGAAGAGGTTGAAGAGCATCCATAATTTGATGAAGCGAAAGATGTTCATTTGATGTTGAAGGCCGTTCCTCCGATTGGGATGCTAAAGCCGCGGCGAGAAATTTCTTCCATTTGGGACAATTGGGTTTGATATGTCCCGGTTCTTTACAAAAATGGCAAGTTAATTTGCTATAATCTCTCTTGCCATATCGATCATTTTGCCCTTTATTTTTGAAATGGGGCGGTTTGTAGGTCTTCAAATTATTACCGGGTCTTGACACGGCATTGACCACTTCATAGTCATTTTGAGAAGGTGTAGCAAGAATGCTTGGGTTATTTTTACTAATCCCCATACGTGTTTCCTCACCACTTAGCTTGGTGATGACATCTTCAATAGATGGGGAGGTAAAAGCCGATAGAAGGGAGGACCGAATTTGCTCAAATTCGGGTCTAAGACCATTTAAGAAGTTGAAGAAACGATCTTCCTCTAGTTGTTTGTGCCTTAATTCAATAGCTTCTCCGCTCCATTTTGGTTCGAGCATGGCAAGCTCGTCCCAAATAGATGATAATTCGGCAAAATATTCCCGAATAGATAAATCATTTTGTTGAAGAGTCAAGGCTTTCTTTTGGAGGTAGTATTTGTGAGACAAGTCCCTTGACGTATACATTTTTTCAAGGTATAACCAAGCTTCGGAGGCCCTTTTAAATTTGATGATGTTGGCATTGATCTTGGTTTCTACGGACGAAAAAATCCAAGATAATATTTTGAAGTTCTTCATTTCCCACTCATCATGCCTTTTGGAATATTCTTCTAAGGCCTTTTGTCTATTTTCTCCTTCAAGAATTTTGATTTCCCCTTTCTCTATAATAGAAAGCTTGGGTTCGGGTTCCGATATGGAACCTTGAACATAACCCCAAAGACCTTTCCCTTTGATATGGGCTTCCATGTTGCCGGCCCAAACATGGTAGTTCGAACCACTAAGTTTAAAACCAAGGGAGAAGTGGGAGTCTTTTTCACCCATTATGGAGAGGAGAAGATGAAAAATAAAGCGTACCTTAACGGATTTTCAACCTTTTCTTGACAAAAGTTGCTTCTAAAATATTGCCCGGAGCAAGTGCTTTACTCAAAAACTTCACTAGCTTGAGGGCACGATTTTCGAGGTGCTTCACAAGAGGCGAGATACACGATCTTCTTTCTTCCAACGAGGCTCTGATACCATGTGAAAGTATCTCCAACAAGATACAAATATCAAGACCTTAATATTCTTGATATTGAACCCACCACGAAAGCACAATAAGAACACTTTAGAACACTTGTGCACAAAAAGCACAACCCACAAATAACTCACAAATGCACAAAGGCATAAAAACAATGGAATCAATTTATTGAGAACTTGGGCTTTGACTCAAAGCCATGAGCAAATACAAAGGGGAGAACCCCTATTTATAACACCACAAGAGGGGCCTTGGAGGGGCTCCACCCATAGACGTTGGAGCCCCTCCAACGGTCACAAATGTGACCGTTGGAGAGGGCCCAACGTCTATGTTGGTGGGCCCCCCAAGGTACCTTTTTGGTACACATACAAAAAGAAATAAAAAAACAAAAAGAAAGAAAATAAAAATAATTACAATCACATCCATAAAGTGAATGTGCGCAAAAATAGAGGAAAAGACTAAACTACCCTTATGACTAAACAAATAGAAATATATATTTTATATATATATTTGAGTAGATACATATACATATATATTAATATATGTATATGTATTACCATATATATATAAAATATATATATTACATTATATGATTATGTACATAATTTAACAGGGTTGTGGGTCCTCTGGTCATGCACTGTAGGTGCTTAGTGACCTTGGGGCAAACACACTTATGTGTTGTGTGTTTTTGTTATGGGACTATGCTATTCTATAGTTGAATTCACTATTTCTAGATCTAGGTTGTACACTGGTGCAGAATGGATATCACATAACACAGAAATAAAGGGACCATATTTGGAAAAGTACCATTTTTTTGTTCTCTAAAGATTTAGCAATGAAAAATGGCTTGCTGTTTTTAGCGACTAGGTTAGTAAATTGGAAGTGCAGACTAGTTTGCTCCTATGATACCATTGACCTTATGGCTTTGATACCATGTTTATGTCCTAAGAAATTGAGAGAATAATGGAGAAGAAGAATATTAACGATGGAGAGAGTGAGAAACAAGTAGATAGGAAAGTAATAGGGCAAACCATATAAATTCTCTATTCTTTTCAAGTAGGCTTACTTAAGTTATCACAATGACATAAATACTTTGAGGTATATAAAATATAACATGTATTTGTGTTTTTATGAAAGGCTAAACATATGTGAGCAAGTGCCAAAATTTGCTTCTTTACTCCAAAGAAGCTAATATAAGAAGGTGCAGGCTACCTTTTCTCCAAAGGCGATGAGACATGTGAATTGGCAGCTATCTTTGTTTTCAGACGCGAAGTTGTTGACATGCATTTTAGGAAGCTAGGGATGACTATTCATTAAGGAGGCACATTGGTTGGTGTTGAGAACAGATGACTAGCAAAATCCAACCCTAGCAACTGCAAAGTATTCATCATTGGCAAGTATATTAACCTGAATTATGTATGGTTTTATCTGGTATCCCCTTGTTTCTAATGGTGGTTTATTGTTTTCCTAAGAGGACCAATACACGGCTGTAAAGGTTAAGCACTTCTAAATGGGAAAAGCAAAGAAGCTCAAATGCCTTTGGCCTTGTGTGCATAACAATATTACTTGGTTGGCTGATCATTTGTGATATGAATTTGATTGTTGAAACATTGTTATCCAATTACAATGAGGACAAGCTGGGACTGATCAAGGCTAAATATGGTTTGGAGGGGTGACCATGAGTGTGATTGAGAAAACCTTCGTTGGGGGGCTAGTCAGTCATATGGAAAGTCTGGCTCAATTCTCTCCAAGCCTTCAAGAAATGAGTTCAAGTTAAGTTTGGTTCTGGGGAGTGTGTTTCTGTCCATGAGAGGGTCCTTCGATGGAGTAGGGCTCATTAAATGAGCTTTTGCTTTTGTTTTTGATTTTTTTAGCCTGGATGGACCGCTTGCCCAGTTGAACCTGACAGTTTTTTTTTTTCCCTAGCAGGTGTGTTGTGTTTCATGCATGGAGAATCAAGCAATCACCTTTTCTTGGTCTTTCCCTACCTTCTAGAATTTCTTTAACTTTGCATAGTCGGACTTGGAAATTTGTATAACGGACATTTAAGATCGGATCCCTCATTCTAGCACCTTGGACAAAGATGAAGGGGAAGAACTGGTTTCTGATGTGATACTAATGGCTATTACTTAGTGTGGACAGTATGATTGGAGCACAATTCTGATGTTTTCAACAGAATGGTCTTTTCTGAGTATCGGCATTCAGAGAGACACACTTACATTAGCTAGGCTTAAATGACAACATTCATATAGAGCTTGTAGAATTTGGACTCTCATGGCATACCTTAATCTACTTTTGGATATTGATACGATGGGTGATTTTACTGTTTCTTGCCTTTTTTATTTTTATCAGTATCTCTCACCTCTATTCCCAGCAGAAAAGATTTATTTCTCTAGCCTGATAGAAACCATTTACAAGTAAATTCACATCCTGAGCCCAGGACTGCAATATGCCTAATATTAATTTTCTGAAGACATGGATCTGTCTGAGTTCAATGTTTTATTGCGATCAAGTTATTATCATTTCGTCAACATCATCATCATTATTGTTAATGGATACTTTCATTGTTGCTACTACTTTCTTAATTTGATAGAGAAGCTTGTCGATAACATTTACTTTGTTGTTTAGGAATTTCAATATAAAGCTTGCTCATAACACTTCGATTGTATTTAAATTGCACTGTGATCAGATTCAGATCCTAGCCTGGTGATCTGGACTTTCAGTGGCCATAATTCCACAACATAAACTGAAATATCTACTAAAGATACAACTCAACTTTTGCAAATACCATAATGTCAGTTTGTTCATTTCATTTGCTGTTTACATGTAATTGTTAGGCAAAAATATGAGGTTAGTCTAGGTACCATGATGTCGTTGTTTCTAATTCTCCATTCACAGAATAGAGGTATGGAAATCAGTGTTTTATCTATGAAGATATGCTATGCTTGATAGTGCCATTGTCCACAATATTAATCAGATTCCTGTTGGTACTTCTAAGGAAATTGGATCCTCCCACCTAATTCAGCGAGACATTGAAAAATCCCCTGGAAATCCATCCATGATTAGATGGAACTTCAAGGATCTGTCAATTCTTGGAGGATTAGCAAGGCTTAAGAATGGTGCTTACCATACACATTCTTGTACCTGAAGCATGCAATGTTGCTAATGGGTTCATGTTTTCCATTCATGAATCCTCATGGTTCCTCAAAGTCACCAAACCTGCATTGTCATCCACACTTCATGCATCCAGAGGCGATTCCAAAGACTTGTTTTAAAGTTGACTGGTGTTCTTGTCCCACTTAGTCTGTGACTACCTTGACAGCCTCTGCTAATATGACTCAGTTGGGAATTCCTACTGACACCAATCTAATTTCATCTCTCTCTCTCTTATTCGAGTCTTCCGTGTGCCTAGACTCAAATGCGTCCTTTTAGGCCCCTTACTGGTCCAGGTTGGATCTGATCTGGGATAACAGTATCCAGGTTTGGCTTGATAAAATTAAGTTTTCTCGACAGGTAGATCAACTCTCTGGTTCGATCTGCATCTGGGCTAGAAATATGGAAACCAGGCCATGTTCTGGCTAGGATGTAGTTCACATCGGCTGACTTGATATGCCTATAATGTAAGCACACTGTTGGCTGAAGTCCCATTCCTATTTGATTGTAATGAATCAAACCAGACTTGTTAGCCCCTATTTCTGGTGCATCTCTTAAACCTTAGTTTGAATTCTTATACATGTTCAGCTATGTCACATAGACACGGCTAAATGGCCCACGTACCTGTGTCGACACATCCCGACATGGGGAGGGGTACTGGGTGCGGCATGGGTATGTGCTGGGCCTGGATCGGGTCGGGTCCAACCTGGACCCAACCCAAAACCCAAAAATTCTCACTTTTTTTGTTGTTTCGCAAAACCCTCAAAAGAAGAAAGAGGAAGAAGAAGAAGAGAGAGAGAGAGAGAGAGAGAGAGAGAGAGAGAGAGAGAGAGAGAGAGAGAGAGAGAGAGAGAGAGAGAGAGGGTACAAGGTCCTCCTCCTCGTTCTTCTTCATCGCATCGAGAGAGCAATAACAACGACTTCTCGTTATTCTTCTTCTTCACATCGAGAGAGAGAGAGAGGGAGAGGCGGTGCAAAAAAATCAAGTGAGCAGCAGCATCAACTCCTCATTTTTCTTCACATCGAGATCGAGAGAGTGTGAGGCGGTGAGAATGGGAACAGGAAGTACCCCCTTCCCTTAAAAATAAAAAACAAAATTTCAATCACCCTCCTTGCTTTTTAAAAAAATTCATTTTACCCCTTATAAAAAAGAAAAAAACACAAACATCCCCTTTGAAACATTTTTAAATAAAACAAACATCCCCCACCACACACACACACACATACACACGCATATATATAAATATGTATATATATATATATATATATATAGTAATGTGTTCGTGCTAAATGAAATATGCTAAATGAGTTTCTCAAGTTTTTTTCGTTTTATTTTTAAATTCTGACTGTAGAGATGTGATCTATGTACTTAATTTTATAGGGATCAGCTCTTGAGGTGTTCAATTCCGACACATGGGTGGATTTTTATAACGTTCGAAAAATCAATGGTCCAAAATCTTTGTAAATTTTCGAGCACCAAATATCATTTTTTTCATCGAAAACACATGATCCAGGTGTGGATTCCTCATAAATTGACCATGCCCAACACATTTATGGGGTAGGAACTGCAAAAAAAACACTGGAAGAGCTGAAAAACCCATTTAGCATGTTTCATTTAACATGTACCATTTTTCTCTCTCTCTCTCTCTATATATATATTATGTATTTATAGCCGTGTCACCATACCCATATTTTTTGAACTTGCCGTGTCTTACCCTCCGTATCCGTACCCGTGTGACATAGATGTTCAGCATGATTGAATTTTCATTAATGAGATGCACATTACAATAGTATATTTGTTTACTCTATGTATGTGATTGTTCTGATTTTTAATATTCGGACTTGTAGGTGGTCACTTGGTGCAATAATGTATGAGATGCTTGTTGGATATCCTCCATTTTATTCTGATGATCCGATGACCACTTGCAAAAAGGTTCCTTTTATCTCCTAGCTCTTTGCAATTGTTCCTTTGGCTTGAGGAATACGATCTTTGAGTTATTACCTTTTTCTATACTAGGATGTAACTTGAAATTGCTTCACGTAAGAATTTTCTATAAAAAATAAAAGTGTGAATTGAGAATTGAGATTCTTGTTAAATGATCTTGAAATTAACAAGAGGTTCACCAGCCTTTTATTTGTTCATATGTGAAATTTATTTCTCCTGTCAGGCACAATATGCATCGATATGTCTACTTGTTATTCAATGGTTTTATTTCTTCAATTCAAAGTTATTCTGATCCTAAAGTTGTTAACATTGTAAAGTATGTTCTACTCAATAAACTTCGAGGGAAGCTTTTTGGCATCTATAGGTGACATAAATGTAACACTAGTTCGACTATTGTGTACTTTTTACTAACACTGATTGGGTTTATCTACAAATTGTGATATACATGAGCCACCCCCACCTAAGAGAGATTTGGTGGGTTTATCTTCTCCAGCGTGTGATATCTTTTCTGTTCTCTTATTTCTAGGGTTCATTTGTTGTTATTGGACTGTAAGGTTTTTGAAATAAGAAATTATGAAATTTCATGAGCTTATATGCGTCAAAGAAAGAATTATAGAAGAGAGGAAGAGAAAATCAGAGATGGATGAAAATACCCACATGCAAGGAACATTTTCCTATTTGATCATCAATGTGATTGGTTAATCATACATAACCTGCTTTTTAAGTGAAGGTTCCTTCTTTTTGGGTATAAATACAGATAGTCCTAGAGGATCTCTTCATGGAACATTAAACTTTTTACATAGAAGCTGATGATAGAGTCCATTTAACATGGTTTCTTTTTCAGGAAATTTAACAAGGTTTCTTTTTCAGGAAATTTAACAAGGTTTCTTAAGCTAATCAATTGAAAATATGAGTGGAACTATCAAATGCATCAATGCAATGCCTTTGTCAACTACTACCGTCACACATCATGATCTGGCAGACTCAACATTCTTCTGCAGATGGTGTTTATAACTTTATACACACCCTTTTTCTGGAATACCTGAGCAGGTGATTTGATGTAATCCAACATTTGATAAATACATTCCAAAATCTTAGTTGTGAATGGACTTGTCAAGAACTGCATTTGCTTTTTGAAAAGCATTAGGTCTGTATTCAGTATATTTTAGGTCCTGTTTGAAAAGCAGATAGCGGTGGATCTCGTTGAGTCAATAGTTTTTGACAATCAGTCATTTCTAGGTTGTTTGGCACAAAGGAATAGGAACAATCAGAAAAATAGGACTGGAATCCACCACCAGTTACATTGATTTCCCTTGTCTCTTGGATTCCTTCATAGATGAGATAACTGACAATTACTTTTAAGATTCCGATTCTCTTGTAAACCCCTCACCAGTTAATTTGAGAAAATTGTAGTTTTTTGCATGCATTCCTCATTCCTCTTGATAGTCTCCCAAATGACACAGAATCCAGATGATTACTGACCTGATTTCTAGGAATTGTTCAGTGCTCCCAAACAAGAAGAGAAATCCTAATCCCTTTAAATTATTTTTCTTGATTTGCTTCTGAACCATTTCCACCAATACCTTCAGAACTATTCTCAAAACACACCTCAAATTCTTCTACACTCTAAGTACATCAGACTACTTAATGAAGGATATCTGTTCCTATTAAATAAATCCTAATTACTTAAAACAGAGTCTGTAAGAAAGAAATGGACAAAGTGCTGCTCATGCTCAAGTGAATTAAATAAAAAAGAAAAGAAATTATTAGCCTGGCACACAAATAGACTTCATGATCTTCCAAGTTCACAAAACTGGCATAGATTAACGTTTTTTGTTGAGTAAGAGGATGAAAACAGAACCATTTCATTAAATATTTGCCTGTTGCATAATTTCCAAACTGATGGAAGAAAAGTTGAAATTCAAGTTAGCATTTTCAATATAAGAATCCTTCAACAATGAAAATGAAGATCCTTTAAGGTGGAACCTTTCCTTTCCAGTTGGAACAAATTCATTTGGGTTGGGGATTGTGGCAGGAGCAGGACGTACTGGTCAATGCTAATTTGGTTTCACTCTTAGTTGTCAAAGGCGGCGCCTAGGTGACCTAGGCGCAGCCCCACCACCTGGGCTTTTGGGTTTGGGTGGTGGGGCCCTTTTTTACCGCCTAGGCATTTCCAAGGCTGTCTCTGACTAGGCATGGGGACAGTTGTCCTTCTTTTTGTTTTTTTAAAATTCGTTAACCAGGTTTGGACTTGTCCAAACTTGGTAAACTGTGCCAAGGAGCAAGTGTAAAAGGGGAAGGGCTACACCCTTCCCCTTTTTACTCTCTCTCTTTCTCGGTTCGTTGCAACGAGAGGAAGAAGAAGAAGAAGATGGAGGAGGAAGAGGAAGAGGAAGAGGAAGAGGAAGAGGAAGAGGAAGAGGTATCCCTCTCTCGGTTTTCTTCTTCTCTCCCCCCCCCCCCCCCCCCCCCCCCCCCCCCTTTTTCTTCCTAGTTTTCCTTTTTTTCGTTCCTTTTTCCTTTTTTCCTACAGTTTATGTGTTTCAGTTATCATGTGTTTCAGTTACTATAATATGTATATTATATATATTCTGTGTTTGTGTATTTCATTTTAATATATATATGTGTGTGCGTGTGTAATTCATATATTTCTGAGTTATATTTCTGGTTGATTGTTTCTGACACACATATATATATATATATATAGATATATGTATATATATCACCGATATTTTGAAAATAGCGCGATATTAAAGGTAAAATATCCGCAATTTATATATATCGCATATTACTGCTATCACAACCCAGCTGCGGTTACTTTTTTAAAACTATTAGTGTAGGGGTATTTAGGGTTTTTTGAAAAAAAAGGGATCCATATGTCATTTTTTAACAGGTTAGTTTTGGTATAAAATTTTTTACTTTTTGGTTTAGGGTTACCTTTTAAGTCAAAACAAAAGTAATGTAACGGGGTCGGCCTTGCCCCTCGATAATCTCGACAGCAGCGGAACTGCAGCAATAGGGAAAGAAAGAATAGAAAGAGGAAGAGAAGGATGGAAGGAAACAAAGAAAGAGGAAGGGAGGGAAGGAAGGAAGGAAAGAAAGAGGAAGGGGAGGAAGAAAAGAAGTAAGAAAAGAAAGAAAGAGGAAGGGAAGGTAAAAAAGAAGGAAGGGAAGGAAGAAAATGAAGGAAGGAAAGCAAGAAAGAGGACTCGGTGGCTGCCCTGCGACAGGGGAAGAAAGAAGGAAGAGAAGAAGGGAAGGAAGAAAAGAAAGAAGGACAGAAGGAAAGGAAAGAAAGAGGGATGGAAAGGGGGGCTGTCGTTGGCTGCCGTGCAACAAGGGAAGAAAGAAGGAAGGAAGGAAGAGAATGGAAGGAAGAAAAGAAAAAAGGAAGGAAGGAGGGAAAGAAAGAGGAAGGGAAGGAAGAAAAAAATGAAAGAAAGTGGATGGGACGGGGGTTGTCGGTGGCTCCTTTGCTTTACATCTATTTTTTTCTTATTTTTTCCTAATTTTTCAATTTTTTTCATTTTATGTTTTTAATCCTAAGATTTTCCCAAGGTTTTTTCAAGATTTATTGGAAAACCTATAATATCCTGATATTATACCTTGCCAAGATATAGCCTATACCGATATTTGTGACTATGATATATATATATATATATATATATATATATATATATATCCGTGTGTGTGTGTAATTCATATAATCTGTTTTCTTATCTTTTTCACATTTCATACTTCACACACACACACACACACACACACACACACACACACACACACACATATATATATATATATCATGTATTTTTATCTTTTCTCTGTATCTTTTCTCACACATGCATATACACACACAGATGCTGATGCACATATATATCTGTTTTCTGTGTGTAAATATAATAATTATATATATTAACACATTATAGTCATATATTATATATGGCTATATGTAATTATGTATATCTATATTTTTTGTGTGTATTGTTCTGCTTTATATTTCTGTTTGTCTCATTTATTATCTGTTTTAGTTGCCTTTTATTTACATTGTCAGTTGCATGGTTTATTTATTCAATTGTTCATTTCTTCTTCTTATTTGTCTATTGCTTATTTTATGTCTATTGTTAATTTTTTTGTATACATGGTTTTATTTTTTGTATATTATTTATTTACATTGTTAGTTGTATGGTTTGTTTATTCAATTGTTCATTTATTCTTAATTTTTTTGATCAGGTTATTTACTATAATTGCTTTACAGTGTTCGATGACATGTGTTTTGTCTACTACTTATTGTTGATTAATTTTATGTTGTATACATGTTTGTTATTCATTTTAGCAATTTGTTTACATATTTTGTATATTTTTATTTTTTTTTTAATTGTGGTACTGCCTGGTCTGCCTTGTCCAGCTTAGTCCTCGACTAGCCTTTTTAGGGCTCACCGCCTGGGTACCGCCTTTGACAACTAAGGTCTCACTTCTCAATTAAATGTGATTCCTTGAACATTTGGTAGAAAAAAGTGTTCTTTCCAGTTTCTTGCAGCTCCAATACTTGCCTGTTTCATTGTTACTCTTGTGCAACACCAGAGTAACAACAATTTAGTTCATTTTCATTGAATATTTATGGCTAACCTTCTTCATTTTCTGGCCCTTTGCTTTCACTTGAATACTTAGTTATGGTGATCTCTACTTCTAAGCTGGCTTAGGTCATACAGGAAGTCAATGCTTCCAAGAGTACAAGGCAAATGGAATGCAATTCGAATTTGATATGCATTATTTCAGGCAGTAAATATCATTTAACAATTATTATCTTTTAAAAATATTTAGTTTGTGATTACACGTACAATTGATTTCCATGTATGCCAAATCAATTTTAGTATTGTAAATTTTCTGTTGGAACTATCTTTAAAATGCATGAAACAAAAGTACTTGCATGAACGATTAGTATTTTCATTTATTTTAATAGTTAGGGATTTGAACTGCTTTTTGAACCCAACACAACCTAATCATACCCACAAGTTAGTGCTAGTTATTTTGTGAAATCTAGGAAGAAAATTACAAAATGCAGTTTATATTTGGAATAACAATTAATGCTTCTGCTCTTTCTGTGGATATTTCCAGATTGTGCACTGGAGACATTACCTGAAATTTCCGGAAGAAGCACGATTGTCAATAGAGGCCAAGGACCTAATATGCAGGTTACTTTGTGATGTTGAGAATAGACTAGGTTCTGGAGGTGCAGATCAGATAAAGGTATTCCTAGGATCAACTCTGGATCCCAATGCTACAGCCAAACCTTCAAATCCATTTTATTTTGGTACAGGCTCATTCATGGTTTAGAGGGATTGAGTGGGACAAATTGTATGAAATGGAAGCAGCCTTTAAGCCTGAAGTCAACGGAGAACTTGATACACAGAACTTTCTGAAGTTTGATGAGGTATATGCTTTTACCTTATCACTCGCACATCTTGTAGTATTTAATATGCAGATTGCTGCCTTGCATAGCCCTTGTAGCTTTAGGATTGTATTTAAGAAATACTTGGAAATTTAATCATTTTGAACGTTTGGAAATCATTGATTTGGTTTTATTGGGCCTTATGAAAGATAAGGCTTATTTTTTGAATTACTTAGGCTTGTTCAGATGTAATAGCACTTTAAAATGGACCTGCATGCCATTTATCTCTTAAGCCACCTGATCATCTCATTTTAGTAGTGAGTACTTTATACTTAAGTCATCTTTGAAGCTATATGTTACTTGGACACTGACACGCTTGTCTGTGTCAGACATGGCGGGTCTTAAAAAACTAGATACTTCGACACGGCAATATATATATATATATATATATATATATATATATATATATATATATATATATATATATATATATATATATATATATATATATATATATGAGAATGGGAATTGTGCTTCCACCTTTTTCGGTAGGTCACTGTTAGGACTTAGGACCCTCTAGAAATCATAATTTCTTGGTGTTTCATACTAGATCTGAACCGTTCGATGTGTTTATCAATAAAAAACATGTTTTTGATCAAACATCTTTATGCTCAGATGTGCATTTTAAAGAAGTAAGAAAATCAATGGTTGATATTGCACTAAAATTTGATGATAAAATATTCTCATTTTTACATCAAATCAATTAAAAAAAGCTTGTTTCTTGATAAATAAGCATTGATAAACACATTCAATGGTGTAGATCTAGCATAAAATACCTAAAACTACCATTTTTGAAGGGTCCTAATGGTGACTTAACGAAAAAGTGGGCAGCATAATCCTCTCTCTCTCTCTCTCTATATATATATATATATGAGAGAGAGAGAGAGAGAGAGAGAGAGAGAGAGAGAGAGAGAGAGAGAGAGAGAGAGAGAGAGAGAGAGAGAGAGATTTGAAGAATTATCCAAACAAAACCTTAAAATATAAAATGCACATTTCTTTCTCATTTGTAATTTGATCCTTTATAATTTACAGTTTTATGAACATGCAAGATTGCAAGTACAAAAAGTAAAAAACAAATCATCGAGACTAATGGGAGTGTCAATGCGTGATGGATACTTCCCAGGTAAGTATCTTCCACACCCTAGAATAGTCGGCACTTCTTTGTTTAACAAGTGTCCATAAAGCTGGACACCCCTGTCCTTTATGCAAGTAACTGGACACCCGTACGAGTACTCCTTGGACACGTCATGTCCAAATATAATTTAAGGTGTTGGACACCTGACACACAAGTCCAAATTTTGAACACTTCTAATTTTAAAAATGGCGTATCGGTGCCGTGTCGGAAAGTGTCCGACACCAACACTTTAGCTTAGGTCAAGTGTCCATGTAACATAGCTTTGAAGCTTTTATATTAAGCTCACCAGATAATCTCATTTGGGGAATCACCCACAAAACTGGTGCCTTACATCCCCTTAGTTCATGGCTTGCTAGAAAACTAATTAATTAGATTAGATTAATCACTAAAAGAAAGTGGCATGGGGACAAGGCATCTGCAAGGGGGTATGAGCATTCCTTGAATCTGAATCAGTCGTATTGCTGGACCTCACATTGTCACTGTCACCAACATCAGCATGATCGTAGTGTTGTTCCTCGAACGTCCCAAAATTTCAAACTTGTAACTTTTGAAAATACTTAGAAAACCTTTTATTTTTTAGAGTTTTTATCAATGAAATTGATTTTTTTTAAACAAAACAAGTTGACAACTTTAGGCACGTTAGCGTAAAAATCCTTCATTGAAATTATTACTATCAAAAACATTTTAGTAAGACAATCAGTGAACCCAATATACATTAATGCTAAACTTTAAATTATACAAAATTTAGGGTTTCTCCTTATACAAAACTCAAAACTAAAACAGGTAGCGAGCAAAGGAGTGAGATCTCGAGCCATCTCGCATCATGCCATCAGCTGTCTGGTAAACCTATTCGTCACCTGCATCCATAAAATGGGTCAATTTCACGAAAAACTGTTTGGTACGTAAGTAAGATAATATGAAACCAAAACTAAAGCAAGACATATTATGTGAGCAAGATAAACAGTTTAAATCAATAATTAAGCTACACTAGCTTGAGCAATTAACTACACAAGCAATAATCTATTTCTGGCATGCATAATTGATTCCACAAGCGGAGAACAGTTCACTAAAACAATTATCTAACATAGGATATAAGCATACACAATAAGCACTTCACCAATCTCAAAAATACACATTCAAGCAAGTATTGTGAACAGGATAATCTTTGTTTCGATATTAGCTGGCCTGTGGGTACGCACAGACGTGAAACGTATAAATAACCGAGATTGAACTAGGGGTTTATTATGCTATGTATTTTATGATACCCCAGACAACTAGCTGAGTCTACTCCTAAGGGGACAATTATTGACCAAGAGAGGATTCTCCAAAAGCATTTGTGGCCTCGAATGCATCATACTTCTGCAGAAGTCTATGGGTTACCTAGGATAGTTTCTAATAGTCTCGTCCCCTAACTCCGATGACTGGGGACACCGATGTATTTTCCTGAGGGGTGGTTGTTAACAACCTGTCCATCAGAGTTTTTGTACCAATCCATCTTCTCCTTTGATGGAAACAACAGGCGAATGGGCATGTCACGGGTTACTTAACTGACGCCCCATCCTATATGCTCTGGTCTTTCAGACCCACTCGAGCATCTTGTCTGTCATTTTATATGATTTTAATCAAGGTGCTCATCGCACGTTTCGAAGTTGGCCTTCACCTCTCATCCTACACATCGTAGTACAAACATACCGTACCTGTCTAAAGGTACGACTACGATAATAGGGGCATGGGTTTCTCAAAGGATAGCACAACACAAAGTTTCACAAGTACATGCCGTAAGAACTTCAAAATTTAACATGCTTAGTCTTGCGAAACATGAAACAACTTGTATGATTTAGAATCTCCAAGAATCTGAAATGCTTCTCCCAAGCGTACCAACTTGGGGAGAAG
Source organism: Nuphar pumila (assembly GCF_984573655.1). NCBI lineage: Eukaryota > Viridiplantae > Streptophyta > Magnoliopsida > Nymphaeales > Nymphaeaceae > Nuphar > Nuphar pumila. The sequence goes on along the minus strand of NC_143257.1, from coordinate 58,568,764 downwards.
CTAGTTGCCCATTTGCAACCCACAACATCTCTAGCTTTGCTTCGCAAGACTGCGTACACGAGAAGCCATAATCCGTGTAAGAAAACCTCCTCTCGAGACCGTAGCGCTTGTATGCAAATTCACATCTTTTTTGAAAAGTGCGAAAATGGTACGCGCTCTTGCGCGCCCTGCGAGAATTGCATTTAAGGAGTAACAAGTACCAAAAAATGTAAGTCTGCGCTCTAAGTGCGGCGGAAAGAAAAAACAAGAGCAGAAATGTGAAAGCAACAACCTGTGCACATAATACGCAACGACAAAGCAAGTGTGAGATAGTAAAAGCAAATACAAGCTTGTCCACTCTAGCGTGGCGGCAACATAAATAGAAAAGACATGAAATCATTAAAGAACAAAAGGAAAGTGCGAAAGTCAAAGCCTGTACACATAAAGTACAACGACAAAGTAAAGACAGGAACAATAAAAATATAAAGCAGTAAAAACAGGAAAGTAAAAGCCTGTGCACATCTAGAGCAGCGGCAACAGAAAGCAGTAAAGACATGAAAGTAAAAAGGACAAGGATCGCGAAACCGCGTCCTTGATTTAAAGGCGTACGTATATAGATATAGATATACATATATATATACATATATATATATACATATATATATATACATATATATATATATATATATATATATATTGTCCTTTCTTTTTCATTTTCATTTTAATTTTTAATTGCTTTATTTTAGTTCGTCCAATGTCCTTTGCGTAATTTTCCTTTACCTTGAAGAGTCGCGACGCTGGGTATGTCTTCGGGGCGCGAGCAGGCTCCATTGCGCAAGCTGCGAAAAGCCAAAATAATTAGTATGATATACGAAGGGAGAAACATAAGAGGCAGGGGCGCAACCCCTGCCCGTTGATCAATAGAGAGGGAAGGGGCAAAGGCGCAACCCCTGCCCACTATCCGGTTTGCAAAAGAGACAGGGGCAGGGGGCACGCCCCAGCCAATCTGCCGAAGAAAAAGGGATATGCAGAAGGGGCACTGCCCCTGCCCGCCGGCTGCCGATCTGACCAAAATGGGGAGACAGAGGGGCTGGGCTCGACTATCAAGCTAGGCCTAGCCTTGCTTGTCAGCGAAAGGGGGAGAAATAGGGGGTGGGCTTGACTGTCAGGTCGGGCGCAACCCTGTTTGTCAACGCAAGGGGAAGACAAAAGGGGTGGGCTCGACTGTCAGGCCGGGCCCATCCCTGCTTGTCAGCGCAAGGGGAAGACAGAGGGGGTGGGTTCGACCGTCAGGCCGAGCTCGACCCTGGCTGTAACAACCCCAAATCGTACCTCTGAAAAAGTGCAGATTTTTTTTTTTAAATCAATTGCGAAAGTCTTCCCAGAAACTCGGGGCCTTTACAGTTCCATTCCCAACTGAATAACTCAACCAACCTCAAGGGATCTTACACCCCATCTTTCAATTCAAACCCAAACTGAATCAACTTTATTAATTAAGAAATAATAGTCATGGGGCAATTAAATAAGAACATTAGAGTGCATAAAAGGAAATAAAAAGAGAAAGAGTCCTGCTCTCCATAGAAGTCTGTCAAGCAGTTGTGTAGTCCCCTCGTAGCTCCTCTCATGAGCAAGTCGCCTCACTGGGCACCTGTGTAACAGCAAAAAAAAATTGTTTGATTCGGGCCGGATCCGGACCCGACCCGGATCACCGCCTCTCGCTGTCTTTTAAAGACAACGAGGCAGGCGGGAGGAGGGTTACAAAACCCCCCCTCACCGCCTCTCGCTCTCTGTTCTCTCTCTCTTACCCTCTCGTCCCCGACTCTCTCCCTCACCGACCCTCTTGTCTCCCTCGGTGTCTCCGACTCTCTCTCTCTCTCTCTCGCTCATCCACCGACGCCGGCAGCTCTCGACAGCCCGCCGCCACCGACATCATCAACCCTCTTCCTGCCGGCGAGTTCCCTCCGGCGACCACCAGGTACGCCTTGCTCTCCCTTTTCTCTTTCGTTTCGCCGCCTCTCCTCCCTCGTTTCTCCTCTTCTCCCTGTCATCGACAGGGGGCAAAGCCCTTCCCGTCGGTTGTTTACGACGGGGAAGGGCCGTGCGACAGGGGTTTTAACCCCACTTGCCGCCTGTGAGGAGAGTTTCGGCAGGGGGTTTAGGGGCCCCTGCCTGCCCTTTTTGTTGTTTCAGCAGGGGCCATCGACCCCTGCCTTTGTGCATTTTCAGCAGGGGCCATCGGCCTCTGCCTTTGTGCTTTTCCAGCTGGGGCCATCGGCCCCTGCCTTTGTACATTTTCAGCAGGGGCCATCGGCCCCTGCCTTTGTGCTTTTCCAGCAGGGGCCATTGGCCCCTGCCTTTGTTGTTTCAGCAGGGGCCATCGGCCCCTGCCCTTGTGCATTTTTAGCAGGGGCCATCGGCCCCTGCCTTTGTACTTTTCCAGCAGGGGCCATCGACCCTTGCCTTTGTACTTTACCAGCAGGGGCCGATGGTCCCCTGCTTTTCTTTCTCTTTTCTTTTAAGATTTCCAACAGGGGCCAAAGGCCCCTGTCTCTTTAAAAATAACCTGCGGGGGCCGATGGCCCCTGCACTTGTTCTTTAGCAGCAAGGGTCTTTTGGCCCAGCCCTATCTATCGGAGAAGTCAAGTCTTCTCCTTGCTTTTGCTTTTGTTTGGGTTGCATGTTAATATCGCATAATTGCAGCTACGACGGATCTCACTCGCGCTCCGCGACTCGAGCCGTCAATCGTGTACATCCGCAGACGCCTGCGAGCTCGTAACTCTCTAAGGTAGGGGAATATTACACGGAAGACTTGGATAATTGAATTAAGTTCAATTAAACTAAAAGGAATCATTAAATGAATATATATATATACAAATATATATATTTATACGGGTATGCACTTCACTCAAGGATGCGGTTCCGAAATCCTTGCTCTTTACCTTCTATCAGGTTACTTGCCGTCACGCATTGCGTCGAGGTTTAGCGTTGCACTTCTGCTTACCGCCTTTACCTTACGTCGCACTCTGCGCCCAAGCTCTTGCTTTTGCATAATGTTGGCACAAGGTACTGCTGTTTCAAAGGATAAAGTAAAGTTGATAAACTTTATATCTTGGTGAAACACTCCTGTTGAGGCTTCCCTTGAGGAGCTATACCTCCTTCATATTAGAGTACTTGTAGTCGTGCACGACACGTCTAGTACTGCGATGATCGGATGAGACGGTCGTGCGACCTCGAACAGTGCTAAACGCACAATTCTGTAATCACATAAATGGCCTCACATTCGCCTTCACAGACAAGATGCTCGAGTGGTTTAAAGACCACAACATAGAATGGGTCGTTAGTTAAGCAACCCCTAACGTACCTATTCGCTTCTTTGTGTCTGTCAAGGGAGAGGACAGAGCAATACAAACTCCAATGGAAAGGTTGTTAACAACCACCCTACGGGCAACGATCCGGCCTCTCCAGTCATTTGGATTTAGGGGAAAGGGGCTACATTAGTTAGCTCAACACTTCTGCAGAAGTTGGATGCGTCCGTGGCACAACCACTTTTGGGGAATTCTCTCTCGGCTAAAGCCGTCCCTTTGGAGCGAACTCAACTAGCAATTCGGGTTATTGAAAATACATAGAATAACAGACGCCCGAACTAGTCTCAGTTGGTTCTACGTTTTGCCTGCGCGTACCCGCAGGTTTGTAATTATCGAAACATAAGGTCTGTTCACACTGGTCGTGTAGTCGTGAGACTCGCTTGCACTACTGATTCGCATGCATTACTGATTCGCTTGCACTACTGATTCGCATGCACTACTGATTCGCTTGCATTACTGACTCGCTTGCAATACTGACTCGCTTGCACTACTGATTCGCATGCAATACTGATTCGCATGCACTACTGATTCGCTTGCACTACTTACGCGCTTGCACTATTTTACCTCGTGCATTGCTTACTTGTTTGACTGCATATTCGCTTTAAATTGCGTAGCCTGCTGAATTAAATGTACATAATTCAGTTTCTTGCAGTTTCTCTTGTGCACCTACTAGTTTTTCGCGAAACTAACCCATTCTATGGGTACATGTGATGATTATGTACACCACAGGCGATGGCAAGATGGATTCAAGACGTTCTTCTTTCTGCTCTTAGCTCGCGTTCTGATGTTTGGGTGTTTTGTAACGGATTTTCCTTGGGATATCCGAATTTTGTACTATTTAGAGAACTTCTTAAATGAAAATGGCTTTTCCAAGTGTTTACAAGTAGCATGGGTTGTGCGTTTTGGTCCTTTTAGCTAGCGCGCCCAAAGTTGCCAGCTTGCCTCTCTGAAATTAATAAAAGAATAGTCTTTCGCTGATTTCATAAACGATCTCTGAAATAAAGAGATCTCTTTTTAGTCTCTTGTCTGTTCTTCTGAAAGGTTTGCAAGTTAGAAATTTTGGGGCATTACAACTTGGTATCAGAGTTAAGGGAAGCAAAAACTCTTGACCATTGAGCATCCGCATCGCGCTGTGAGTATACCTTTCCTCTTGCTTAGTAGGTATATTTTGCATTGTTAAGCTAAGTGGCTTGACACGTTCTGCTTATGTACCAACATTGCTGGATTTTCATAAACTACTCATGTTAAACATGAATGATACATATGTTTTGGCCTATCTCGAGCTTCCTGAGGTTTCTAATTATTGGTATTTCCTTGTTTACTCCAAGGATGGCAAGAAACTCGAACGAAGGGTCTGCTGACGAAAGGTCAGATCAGCGGGGATTCGTGATGGATTCCCTAAGTTCCCTGGCAGCGGTTATGCGAGACCAGATTCGTTCCCAAAGGGAACCAGCGCCCATTCCTGAGCCGATCCCGCATACCGCAGTGACGTATGAGAAATTCCTGAAGCTTGACCCCCCGACCTTCGACGGCAAGCCCGACCCAAACATGGCTGATAACTGGGTGAAGGAGGTGGAACGAGTGTTCGAGGTCTTGTCAGTGCCCGATGACAAGAAGACGCTATTCGGGACCTTCAGGCTGAAGGGGAATGCCCGCAGTTGGTGGGACATGGCCCGAGGTGTGCTGTTTTCGGGAATTTCGCCCATTCCTTGGGAAGCCTTCAGAAAGGCTTTCTTGGAGAACTACTTCCCGCCTCACGCGAGGGAGAAGAAGAAGGTGGAGTTCTTGGAGCTCTGCCAGGGCAATTCGAGTTTGACGGATTACATCGCCAAATTCCAGAGTTTGGAACTCTACTGCCTTAACCTGTTCGCGGATGATCGCGAGCGAGCAAGAAAGTTTGTTCGGGGGCTGAACGAGGGACTCATGTATCGGGTCCTAACGAGCATGCCCTCGACCTTCTCTGCGGCAGTTGCTGCCGCCACCCTCCTGAGTGAAGCCTGGGAGCGCACCAAAAGTACTCACATCAGGAGGTCACTCGCTATGGGTGGTGAGCCGAAGACACCTTCCGGCGACCCAGGCAAACGACCGTTCCTTCCTGTAAAGACCGAAGAAGGAAGGAAACGATATCCTCCTTCAAAGCGTGAGCAGCCTCATGGCAACCCTCCAGCCAGGCAGCAGGCTGACAACGTATGCCCCAGATGCCAGCGATCTCACATTGGGCAGGCGTGCCCGTTTGACACAGGCGGATGCCTGTATTGTGGCAAGATGGGCCACTATGCACGTGATTGCCGCAAAAAAGGCGGCTGACGATTCCAGGCAGACCAGCGGAGCACCTTTGCTCCCTCGGCCACCACAGCCGCAACAACAGTATCAGACGCCACAACCGCAGGCAGGCGGGAGGAGGGTGCCGGGACGCGTCTACTCAGCCAAGGCCGAGCAGTTGACCAAGGGCGACCTAGTGCAAGGTACCCTTCTTGTCGCTAACCAAGCGACTTTTGTACTTTTTGATTGTGGTGCCACACACTCTTTTATTTCGGTAAATTTTGCCGAGTTGTTGCACATACCTATAAAACCCTTGCATAATACCCTAGAAGTGTATAACTCTATTGGGAAAAACACCACTTGTGCGACCTACGTACCAGAGTTGGACGTAGTCTTGGCAGATCGACATCTATCGGCTTGTGCTATCCTGCTAGTGATGATGGAATTTGATGCCATCCTGTGCATGGATTGGCTGCATAAGTATCATGCCAAGATTTTCTGCCGAGATAGCAAGGTTGTCTTATCTCCACCAGGAATGCCCAAGATGAAATTCAAGATCGTGAAACCCGTTCGGGCCAGCAAGTTGATTTCGTCGCTGAAGGCGCAAAGCTAACTGAGGAAGGGATGCACTGCCTTTTTGGTCAATGTCATCCAGTCCGAGCCGACGCGAGTCCTGATGGGAGACTTGGAGATTATTCGAGATTTTTCAGACGTCTTCCCGGAGGAACTGCCGGGTCTTCCTCCACCTCGCGAGGTGCAGTTCAGCATCGAGTTGCTGCCGGGTACTGCGCCAATTTCTAATGCTTCATATCGGATGACGCCAGCCGAGCTCGAAGAGATCAAGAAGCAGTTGCAAGAGTTGATGGATCAGGGATTCATTCGCCCCAGTGTCTCGCCCTGGGGAGCTCCCGTCTTGTTTGTGAAAAAGAAGAACAGATCATTGCGGTTGTGCATCGATTATCAGATGCTTAACCAGGCGACAATAAAAAATAAGTACCCGTTGCCACGCATTGAGGATCTGTTCGATCAGTTGCAGAGGGCCAAGATCTTCTCAAAGACCGACCTTAGATCTGGGTACCATCAACTCAGAATTAAGGGAGATAATATCTCCAAGACGGCCTTCCGGACTAGGTATGGACATTACGAATTTACGGTCATGCTCTTCGGACTCACTAACGCTCCTGCAACGTTCATGGATCTCATGAATAGGGTGTTCAAACCTTTCTTGGACACTTTCGTGATCGTGTTCATCGACGACATCTTGGTGTATTCAGATAGCTGGGAGCAACATCGTGAGCACTTGAGAGTTGTTCTCGAAACCTTGCGAAAGGAGCGTTTGTTCGCTAAGTACTCCAAGTGCGAGTTTTGGCTCGAGGAGATCATGTTTTTGGGACATGTCATCTCCAAGGAAGGTGTGTCCGTGGATCCAGCGAAAGTCGAGGCTGTACTCAGTTGGCAGTAGCCGAGGAATGTTCGTTTCAGAGTTTTCTTGGATTAACTGGGTATTACCGAAGATTTATCCAGGACTTTTCTAAGATCTCTCTACCCTTGATGCAGCTCCTGAAGAAAGAAGCTAGGTTCGTGTGAGACGACATGTGCGAGAGCAGTTTTCAGATGTTGAAGAAACGTCTTATGACTGCTCCTATTTTGGCCTTACCGTCGGGTAAAGGCGACTTCGTGATTTACACCGATGCTTCTGGGACAGGCTTGGGTTGCGTCTTAATGCAGAACGATAGAGTGATCGCCTATGCATCGCGCCAACTTAAAATACATGAGAAGAATTATTCGACTCATGATTTGGAGTTAGCAGCGGTGGTCTTCGCATTGAAGATATGACGGCACTATTTATATGGAGAGCGGTTCGAGGCTTTTACATATCATAAGAGCCTAAAATATTTGTTCTCGCAGAAGGAGCTGAATATGAGGCAGCGACGTTGGCTGAAATTCCTCAAGGATTACGACTTTACCTTGTCCTACCACCCAGGAAAGGCGAACGTTGTGGCCGACACTCTGAGCCACAAGTCTCCCAGCGTTTCCGTTAATTTGTTATTTGCGGGGTGGAAGCTGATCGAAGATCTAATATCGTGGGAACCGTTTGTGGTCACTCCAGTTTCGATCAGTCTTTCCAGCATGGTAGCTCAACCAGAGCTATTGTCAAAGATCTTTGTCAGTCAGAAGATCGATGCGCAGTACGAAAAGCTGAAGGCTCTAGCGCAGCGGGCTGATACCCCTTTCCGACTGAGTGAGGAAGGAGGTGTATGGCGTAAGGATCGTCTCTGGGTACCAGAAGATCCTATTTTGAGAGATCAGATTCTCGCTGAGGCCCACAAGTCCAAGTACACGATTCACCCGGGCAACACAAAGATGTTCAAGGATTTGCAACGCAAATATTGGTGGAGTGGAATGAAGCGGGACGTAGCCGAGTACGTTTCGAAGTGCTTGACTTGCCAACAGGTTAAGATCGAGCACCAACGACCAGGCGGAGTGATGCAGCAGATGGAGATTCCACAATGGAAGTGGGAGGACATCACGATGGATTTCATCGTCGGTTTGCCAAGGACGCGTTGGAAACACGATGCGATTTGGGTGATCGTGGATCGACTCACTAAATCGGCCCATTTCCTCCCTATGCGGCTCAGTCAGTCACTGGACAACTTGGCAGACCTCTATGTCAGGGAGATTGTGAGATTGCATGGTGTTCTTGTGTCAATCATTTCCGATCGTGACCCGAGGTTCACCTCCAGGTTTTGGGGGCAGCTGCAGTTGGCCTTGGACACAAAGCTAAAATTCAGCACTGCCTTCCACCCTCAGACCGACGGGCAATCTGAACGCACGATTCAGACTTTGGAGGACATGCTGCGAGCGTGCATGTTAGACTGGAAGGGAGAATGGGACTCTCATACCGGGTTGGCAGAATTCGCGTACAATAATAGTTATCATGCGAGTATCGGTATGGCCTCGTACGAAGCCTTGTATGGGAAGCCTTGTCGGTCACCTGTTTACTGGGATGAGGTTGGTGAACGAATGCTAGATTCACCTATAGTGCTACAACACTATACTCAGCAAGTGCAGATGATCAGGGAACATCTGCGTACTGCGCAGAGTCGGCAAAAGTGTTACGCTGATCGTCGACGTAGAGAGCTCACGTTCTCAACAGGAGATATGGTTTTTGTTAAGGTATCTCCTACAAAGAGCGTTTTCCGTTTCGGAAAGAAGGGAAAGCTGAGTCCCCGATTCGTCGGACCTTTTGAGATTCTGGATCAGATCGGTGAGGCGGCTTACCGTGTTGCGCTGCCTCCTCAGTACGCTCAGATCCACGGCGTCTTCCATGTATCTATGCTGAGAAGATACGTTCACGACCCATCACACATCATTCATTATGATGATGTGGATATCCAAAAAGACTTGACGTTCGAGGAAAGACCGGTGGCAATCGTTGATCGTCGAGACCAAGTGCTCAGATCGAAGACGATTTCTCTTGTAAAAGTACGTTGGCAACACCATGGAATAAATGAATGTATATGGGAGCCTGAGTCTGATATCAGGGAAAAATACCCTGACTTGTATTTTGATCAATATATGCAACAGAAATTTCGCGGACGAAATTATTTTAAGGAGGGTATGATGTAACAGCAAAAAAAAAAAATTGTTTGATTCGGGCCGGATCCGGACCCGACCCGGATCACCGCCTCTCGCTGTCTTTTAAAGACAGCGAGGCAGGCGGGAGGAGGGTTACGAACCCCACCCTCACTGCCTCTCGCTCTCTGTTCTCTCTCTCTTACCCTCTCGTCCCCGACTCTCTCCCTCATCGACCCTCTTGTCTCCCTCGATGTCTCCGACTCTCTCTCTCGCTCATCCACTGACGCCGGCAGCTCTCGACAGCCCGCCACCACCGACATCATCAACCCTCTTCCTGCCGGCGAGTTCCCTTCGGCGACCACCAGGTACGCGTTGCTCTCCCTTTTCTCTTTCGTTTCACTGCCTCTCCTCCCTCATTTCTCCTCTTCTCCCTGTCATCGACAGGGGGCAAAGCCCTTCCCGTCGGTTGTTTACGACGGGGAAGGGCCGTGCGACAGGGGTTTTAACCCCACCTGCCGCCTGTGAGGAGGGTTTCAGCAAGGGGTTTAGGGGGCCCTGCCTGCCCTTTTTGTTGTTTCAGCAGGGGCCATCGGCCTCTGCCTTTGTGCATTTTCAGCAGGGGCCATCGACCCCTGCCTTTGTATTTTACCAGTAGGGGCCGATGGTTCGCTGCTTTTCTTTCTCTTTTCTTTTCAGATTTCCAACAGGGGCCGAAGGCCCCTATCTCTTTAAAAATAACCTGCGGGGGCCGATGGCCCCTGCACCTGTTCTTTAGCAGCAAGGGTCTTTTGGCCCAGCCCTATCTATCGGAGAAGTCGAGTCTTCTCCTTGCTTTTGCTTTTGTTTGGGTTGCATGTTAATATCGCATAATTGCAGCTACGACGGATCCCACTCGCGCTCCGCGACTCGAGCCATCAATCATGTACATCCGCAGACGCCTGCGAGCTCGTAACTCTCCAAGGTAGGGGAATATTACACAGAAGACTTGGATAATTGAATTAAGTTCAATTAAACTAAAAGGAATCATTAAATGAATATATATATATATATACAAATATATATATTTATACGGGTATGCACTTCACTCAAGGATGCGGTTCCGAAATCCTTGCTCTTTACCTTCTATCAGGTTACTTGCCGTCACGCATTGCGTCGAGGTTTAGCGTTGCACTTCTGCTTACCGCCTTTACCTTACGTCGCACTCTGCGCCCAAGCTCTTGCTTTTGCATAATGTTGGCACAAGGTACTGCTGTTTCAAAGGATAAAGTAAAGTTGATAAACTTTATATCTTGGTGAAACACTCCTGTTGAGGCTTCCATTGAGGAGCTATACCTCCTTCATATTAGAGTACTTGTAGTCGTGCACGACACGTCTAGTACTGCGATGATCGGATGAGACAATCGTGCGACCTCGAACAGTGCTAAACGCACAATTCTGTAATCACATAAATGGCCTCACATTCGCCTTCAGAGGCAAGATGCTCGAGTGGTTTAAAGACCGCAACATAGAATGGGTCGTTAGTTAAGCAACCCATAACGTACCTATTCACTTCTTTGTGTCTGTCAAGGGAGAGGACAGAGCGGTACAAACTCCAATAGACAGGTTGTTAACAACCACCCTACGGGCAACGATCCGGCCTCCCCAGTCATTGGAGTTAGGGGATAGGGGCTACATTAGTTAGCTCAACACTTCTGCAGAAGTTGGATGCGTCCGTGGCACAACCTATTTTGGGGAATCCTCTCTCGGCTAAAGCCGTCCCTTTGGAGTGAACTCAACTAGCTATTCGGGTTATTAAAATACATAGAATAACAGACGCCCGAACTAGTCTCAGTTGGTTCTACGTTTTGCCTGCGCGTACCTGCAGGTTCGTAATTATCGAAACATAAGGTCTGTTCACACTGGTCGTGGAGTTGTGAGACTCGCTTGCACTACTGATTCGCATGCACTACTGATTCGCTTGCACTACTGATTCGCATAAACTACTGATTCGCCTGCACTACTTACGCGCTTGCACTATTTTACCTCGTGCATTGCTTGTTTGACTGCATATTCGCTTTAAACTGCGTAACCTGCTGAATTAAATGTACATAATTCTGTTTCCTGTAGTCTCTCTTGTGCACCTACTAGTTTTTCGCAAAACTAACCCATTCTATGGGTACATGTGATGATTAGGTACACCACATGCGATGGCACGATGGCAAGATGGCTCCAAGGCGTTCTTCTTCCTGCTCTTAGCTCGCGTCATGATGTTTGGGTGTTTTGTAATGGATTTTCCTTGGGATATCCGAATTTTGTACTATTTTGAGAACTTCTTAAATGAAAATGGCTTTTCCAAGTGATTACAAGTAGCATGAGTTGTGCCTTTTGGTCGTTTTAGCTAGCGCGCCCAAAGTTGCCAGCTTGCCTCTCTGAAATTAATAAAAGAATAGTCTTCCACTGATTTCATAAACGATCTATGAGATAAAGAGATTTCTTTTTAGTCTCTTGTCTGTTCTTCTGAAAGGTTTGGGGCATTATAATCTGAGGCTGCGAAAAACATAAAAAGTAGGGTGTCAGAATCCAAGAAATTCTGCGTATGAATCTATCTAATGAAAAAAGTATGCATAACGAATACAGATAGGATTCATGGAATAATTTAAAGTGATACTGCTACAATAAGAATATAATTCAGATAAGCATTAGAGATATTTAGTATATAATAAAATACAATATCATGCAGTTAAGCATACATGACAAGTAGAGAAGCAAGTATGCATGATCTAATGCATAACAGGAAAATGCATGAATTCAATGCATGAACAATTTATTATCTTTAATCAAGTTCTCTTTCATATCCATGTCCCTATTAGAATGCACATAATTTAAGTATATTTTTTTATTACCGTTGCCCGCGGATACACCAAACAGGTAAGAATTTTCGAGGTTAAGTAAACTTTTCAAGGTTGCTTAACACACAATTTATATTTTATTATTAAGTTCCAAACTTAGCCCTCGACCGATATCAGGAAACAACACTATTCATCAGAACATTAGAAAACATCTAATGGCGGGACACTAGGAAAAATAACATCCACAAGTGCCACTTCTTGGTACACCAAAACAAGAGTCGTGTCTACACACGACCCCCATGCAAAGTGACAGAAAACTTCTTAAAACCGTGGCTAAGAGAAGAACCTCAATATCGGGTTCAAGGGCAACAACAACGTACACAAAGTTTTTTTATCCTTTCGGTTTTTCCAAAACCGCAACTCCAAGAGTCACATACTCTCGACGAGACATCTCAGAATGTACATTACACTGTTTTGTTTCTTTATGTTATAATTAATAGTTATTTCATTAATTTGCAATTCAACATGCCAAATTAATATCACAAATTCACATTTTCAAATGCGAGACTCATCCCGGGACTGCAGCCCGTGGAAAATGCAGAACAATGCAATTAAAACTACAATAGCCAATATGACTTTTGAAATGCATAAACAAGTAAAGAAGGGGCATACCGACTCAAGGCTCACCAAGCTTACGATGATCCATTTTGATCATCGATGCATCATATGCGAAAAATCGTACAACATGCCATATATGCAATGATGTCAACAAGCCTTCCGATGCACATTCATATATGCTAATCTAACAATGAACAGAAATTACAACATTCATATGCATGTGCATGAGTTCACATATTCATGTTAACTTGTTAAGTGTATGGTTCCATTCAGTTCCCATATTCATGTCAAATGCATGCTTCCATTTTAATCAAACATGTGAACACTCATGCATGCAAACATATTTAAAGTCAAGTATCCACAAGTACATGAAGCACTTTACAATCATACTTTGATTAGCATAGTCTCTCACATGTTGGCATGTATAAAATTTCATTCTTGTGCAAGTGTGAAGCCAAACTATTACAGTAGGCAACAAAAATTCTGGGATTTGCATATCAAACCATAGGGTTGATCCAGTATAAAATCAGAATACTTCTCAAACGAAGATCCGCACATGTAATAACATCCCAGGTGTGAATGTCATACAAAAATTTGGGCAATTTAATAGGTGAAAACAACCTGTATAAAAAGAAGTATATATATATATATATATATATATATATATATATATATATATATATATATATATATATATATATATTTTAAAAGTAAACAACTACTCCCAGCCAATCCAGTCGGCTGGGGCTCGGCTCCAGCCCAGCCGAACTCAGCCGGCTGGTCTGGCAGCCCCTACACAGGCCCATCACGGGCCTGTGTACCAGCCACCAGGGCCTGGCAGGCCAACCGAACCTAGTTCGATTGGGCTGCCAGTCAGCCCAGCGTATGTTTAAATAAAATTTTTATTTTGTTTTAAATTTTTTTCTGAACTTTGCAAGCTGAGCCCGGCATAGAGCTGCCAGGCACGCACCCGGCTATTATACTTTTTTTTTCTACAAATCTGCCCAGCCACGCAGCTGGACCCGGCATGGTCTGTCAGCACATACCATATGCTGCCAGATCTACCCCTAGTCAAAGAACAGCTCACACGTAACTTCAAATAGGCATAATTCTGCCATTTTAATAAACAGTTTAAAATACAACCCCAGGTTAGGCTGAAACTCATCATGCTAATGTGAACAGTTCATACAACAATAGGCATAGCTAAAAGTTTAAATATTCGAGGTTGGCCTTTATGCATAAATTGAGCACACAACCAATTACATGAAATCTGAGTGTGTTGCTACACATGTGACTCCAATATTCCGGCCCAGGGAGGTTGTAAATTAAACCCACAACAAAAAAAAAAAACAGCATCAACATTTTTTTTTCTTTTTAACACACACCTGCCCTCCGAGTCCACTCGGCTGGACTTAAGAGGTCGAACAGGGCACCCATCTGGGTATTGCCCAGGTCTACCATCCAGATTCACTTAACCAGTGAGGATGCTTATGCAAAACCACCTCCAGATATGCATATATATAGACAGTTTTGCTTCCGGTCTATACGTGCACATGCTGGGTTTTACACTCAGTTTCACATAAATTCTGAATATAATTAATCGTCATAGAGCATGTCACTAAACCAAACTATTTTATCATGAGCCCATGTAAAAACACCTTAGTTTACTTAGACATGAATACACATACCTTCATCAGTTATGCAGGCTTGTTAAAATTTTACAATCTACGTATGCTAACCTATGCACGTTTACATTCCAATAGACTTGGTATGCAATGATATAAAAATTTCATAAACAGGTATGCTGGCATGGCAAACCTATATTCAGACAGTCACCCAATCTCAACATACTTGTGCTCACAATTCTTTTTTTTTTAATAGGTGCCTACCCAGCCGAGCCACTCAGTTGGGCCCTGCGGCTCGGCAGGCCTGGCAAGCCAAGCCAGGCCGGCTGGATTGAGTCTATCTGGGACTGACAGACCAGTCAAGGTGCTGCCTGGTCTGGCTGGACCTGGCCAGCTGAGCCGAGCTCGGCTGGTCCGCCAGCCTGACCTCCAAAAGTCCCACATCCGTCTTAATTTATATATATTTTTGAAAGAAAAACAAAGTATGCATTATTATATCTAGGTGGCTGGGAAGTATCATAACATACTCAGATCTGTGCATACCTGCATTCACAAGCATAAAGGCTCACATACACATACTTACACATAGTTATATATTTACGTATGATTCCAAAAACAAAATAAAACTACATGCATGTTCAGAAATATAACATGGACAAGCACTCAACATGCTATTTTAACATGGGATAAATTCTGTTTTGGCATAAAAAGAAACATATATAGAAATTTTATTTTTGAAAAGATGAACGGAATAAAAAATACATCCATGGAAATCGATATTCCTCAAGAAGAAGCTCTAAACAAACACCTCTACCATAAGTAAAAATTCTGTTTTAGCAAAAAGATACCATGTACAGAAATTTATTTCTTTGAAAGGATGAAAAGAATCTAAAATACATCAATGGAGGAAGATCCATGAATCATCCTCCATGTGTTTTTACAAAAACATGGTTTTAAACACCTTTTCCATGGATTTCCATCAAATTATTGCATGGAAATCCAATTTATATCAATTTCTCACTTGATTCAAGAGAGAAAACCCATACCTTGAGTAAATAATGAAGATAAAATAAAGGGCTGGAGTAGCTCTCCTCCTCTCTCCCTCTTTCTTCCTCTCTTTTCCTCTTTTTTTTTTCCTTTTTTTTTATGCTCTCTTTCTTCCTTTCCCTTTCCTTTTTTTTTGACTTTATATAGACAAAAGGGAGGGTGAGCCCCCCCCCCCCTTCTCCAACCCTCTTTAGATGGGCTGGAGAGGGAGAGTTTCCTCATAAGAGGACTCTTTCTCACCCTCCTTTCCAAGAATTTCCAAAACTCTAAATTTTGTTTTGACTTTTTCAAAGTTTCCAATTTTTTTTTTAAAGTCCCTTCTTAAACCTCTCAACCCTTTTTAGGCATGAGTAAGGACTCTATGAAGAAGTCCTTCTCAACCCTAAAATACAAAATTTTGGAATTAATAAAAATTAATTAATTAATTATTAAATAGTAATTAATTAATAATTATCTAAAAGCTTCAAAAAATAACCAAATTAACTTAGGAGGCTTCTTGACCTTATTTAACTCAAAATTAAAGTTTTTTATTATGTTTAAAGCTAGAAAAACGTTGGGCATGGATTTGGATTCGGATCCAAGATCCAAATTCATCTCCAAAAAATCAAATAGATTTTGGACTGGACCAAATCCAGATTAATGTGGGTCTTGGATAGAGTCCAAATCCATATCAATTTGGATCAAAGCTATTGGATCTAATCCGATCCAAATCCGGATCCAAACCGACAAACTGCTTCTTTTTTGAGAGAGAGATTTTTTTTTAACGTTGCTGTAATAAAATGGTGGTCTTCAACAAATACACGAATAACTCATAAACAAGTGTCTATTGGAGACACTACGAGCATGACCCTTGAAAGGGTATAAAAGTAAGAACACTTGAAAAATAAATAATACTTTATTCATGAACAAAATGCTTAAGAAGCATAGTAATTTACATTAAAGGCGTTCACCCCTATATATAAAAAAACTGGAAGAGAGAGGAAAGCTCATTTTGAGCTCTCCAAAAGAGACGTTGGACTCTAGTCCAACGACTCTTATTATAGCTGTTGGACTAGAGTCCAACAACTATTATTATAGTTGTTGGACTACAGTCCAACAACTATTTGCACAGTTGGAACTTGACTGGATCAAATATCTAGTTTCTATTGAACTAGATGCTAAAATAGAAAATAAAGAAAAATAGAAAAAGAAAATAATAAAAAAATATAAGAATATTAAATACTATATATATATATATTATAGTTTACATTTTAACACTCCCCCTCAAACTTACGGTACAATGAGCAAAAGCTTGTCTAAGAGGAAGTGAAATCTTGGAGCAGCGATAGGCTTGGTGAAGAAGTCTGCTAATTGATATTCTGATGTAACATATGACAGATCAATGGTTCCATGTAAGTATTCCTCTCTGACGTAGTGACAATCCATCTCAATGTGTTTAATGCACTAATGGAATGTTCAGTTGCTTGCAATGTAGATCGCACTTTTGTTGTCACAACACATCTTTGAAGCTTGCGTTGCTTCATCTCCCATATCCGCTAGCAATCGTGTGAGCCAAACAACCTCTATAGTGGTGGTTGCCATGACTCTGTATTCAGCTTCGGTGGAGGAAATAGAGACCTTCTGCTGCTTCTTGCACCTCCACGAAATTAAGGCTTCACTTAGGAACACAAAAAAATAAGTAGTTGAGTGCCTACTATTAGGATCACCTCCCCAGTCAGCATCAGTATATGCAATTAAATTTAATGAAGATGAAGCAGACAAGAGGAGTCCTCATGAAAGAGAGGATTTTAAGTATCTAATAATATGCAAAATTGCTCCCATATACACAAAGGTGAGAGCATGCTGAAACTGACTGGCTGTATGAACCACATGAGCTATATCTGGCCTAGTAATGGAAACATAAGAAAGAACTTCAATAAGCTGTCTGTAAGGAGTAGGATCATCAAGAAGTTCTCCATCATCAATTTTCATTTTAACATTGACAACTTCTGGAGTGTCCACTTTCTTATCATCTGTAATTCCAGACCTGAAAACAATATCAAGAGCAAATTTAGATTGAGATATCAAATACTCTCGAGGGGAATAAGCAACTTCAATGCCTAAAAAATATTTTAATAAACCTAAGTCAGTCATTTCAAAGTGAGTTTTAAGAAGAGATTTGATATTTGCAACTCCCTGTTTGTCGCCTCCGGTGATGATCATATCATCCACATAGAGAAGAAGAATAATGATGCCTGCATCAGATTTCTTAACAAACAAAACAGTGTCAGTTAAACAAGGTTGAAAACTAATATCAAGCATAACATGACTAAATCGGTCATACCAACATTTTGGAGCCTCTTTAAGACCATAAAGAGCTTTACCCATAGGGATACTAATACCAGGTGGGGCTTTCATGTATACTTCAATGAGATTCCCATTCAGGAAAACATTTTTGACATCCAATTGAAAGATAGGCCATGTTCTAATGGAGGCCAAGGTTATTAAAGTTCTAACAATGGTCATACGGGCCAAAGGAGCAAATGTTTCTTCATAATCGATGCCATACTCTTGGGCATATCCTTTTGCCACTAAACCGACCTTATATCTTTCCAGGGTCCCATCACTTTTGGTTTTGACTTTGTATACCCACCTACAACCTATAGGTTTCTTACCTTTAGGGATATCTTGGATCGTCCAAGTGTTGGCCTTTTCTAGTACATCCAATTGTATTTTCATGGCTTTTATCCATTCTATATGATTTTTGGCTTGAGAATAGGATGATGGTTCAACATATGATTGTATTAATGTAATGACTGCTGTAACGCTCCAAAATTTTAATCCAAATTTATGAGGATTTGTTTTATAACAGCGAAAACAAGTAATATTATGGGGTTAAACATTTCGGAACATTACAATGGAGAACAAGCCAACATGTTTATGTCATTTCACTATCAATGAGTAATGACATCAGAGTCTTAAATGACATGAGCAAATAAGTTACAATGAACCTAAACGATCCCGGGAACAGTAAATCCAAAACCTCGATCGAAGCCTCAGCCCGCAACCGCTCATATACTCTATTCATCACCTGAAAAGTAGTAAATTTATAGGAATTAGACTATCACTGTCTAAGTAGGAATTACAATAATTTTTCTTGCAGGTATATCATGTGTCAAGTATGTGATGTGGGTGTCGTGTGTGATTTTCAACATATACAGAATCAAATAAAGAAACTACCACCTACTCTCGCAAAGGTAAGCCCGAATCTGAGTTGGTGAATCTTTTCATTTATTTAAATTACCCAAAGTACAAGGTCATTTCCCCAAACTACCTCCTACTATCATAGTAGTAGGTCCCCAACCTTAGTCATTTTACCAAGGCATACACATCCCAATTTTCTTTTCATATTGATTGCATAAACCCACTCAGAGTGCTTCAGTACCTTTAAACAAGTCAAGCACACAAGCCCCAATACCTTTAAACCAGTCAGGCCAAGTTTTTCATCAGTATTATGGTTATTACCCAGAGTGCTTCGGTACCTTTAAACCAGTAAGCACCGATGCCCCGGTACCTTTAAACCAGTCAGGCAAAAATATATAGAGTTATGAGTTCTTGTGTCATCGATATATATAAAGCTTTATGTGTATGTGCAGTACTCTGACTACCTTTGGTTTGCAACACCCTAACCTTCAATGCTCATTACTACACATTTTCTCCAATAAGAATATAACTTGTATTTACATGGCACCACCATGGTTCACCTGAACCGCAAGCTCGAATAAGAGCTTATTTTTCTAAAATCACAAGTAACTTAAACTCAACAAATGTTCTTATTGAACTTGACATCAATAAGTTTTTGTCATTGCAACCAATACAACCAAACAAAAAAAAAATCAAAACTAACACTGAAATCAATTATTTTGCTACTTCAATACGGGAACATGTCTCACATATTAAATCTAAAACAAAGGTAATACAAAAATTTAGTTTCAGAATACAGGAATCAAAAGCAGCTACCTTTACCAGGACTTGGCTAAACAGTTTCCTTTGATAAATAAACCCAGACTATTTCAAAACAAATTTTTATTTCTGTTATATACTTAACAGGACATCACTGTAACCTGGAGTATATGAAGCAGGATTTGATTTTCATCCAATATATTGAAAATATCAATCATAAACCACATCCTAAACTTACAACAACAACAACAACTACGCCTTCTATAACGACCCCAACTCATGCCCCTCGAAAATGCGGATTTTTTTTTCTAGATGTGACAATATTCCCAGAGACCTAGGGTCTTTACAGTTCCACTCACCGCTGGATAACCACACACCACAATAGAGCTTACACTTATCTTCCATACCAAAACAAACCATGATTCATTTATTGAAATACTAATAAATATGTCTAGAGACACTTGCATAAATGAATTTTTCAGAATGCAATAAAGATTAAATGAACAAAAAGGGAAAACAAAAGTAGAGCCATGATGTCCCTCTGCGATTTATCCAACAAGTGCGTGACACCCGTGACTTGCCCAGACACCAGTCGCTTCACTGAGTTCTTGCTCCTGTGAAAAACCATAAAAAAGAGGGATAAAAAATCCGAAGGATTCTGTGTACAGATCCCTCTAATGAAAATAAATGAGCATAAAGAACACAAGTACAATTTTATGCAATTCTTCTTAAGGAAAAGCAATTATTACATCTACTAAATCCAACTTAAGCATTCATGCAACATCTTTTAAGTATGCAAAAACTTTAATCAATAACAGGTATTTACTTTGGGTAAGCAGAGTATTCCACATACATTAAAGAGTAACCATTACCCATCCAACAACATATATTAGGGAAGAGAAACAGACCATGCATGATCTAATGCATAGCAAAATTATGCATGATATATGTGAAATGTATGGACACCTTATTTTCTTTCATTTAAGTTCATGTTTCCATATGCATGCCCTATTAAATGCATACAATTTAAGTTCCTCTTTTTAATTCCCATCGCCCGCGGATACACCAAACGGGTAAAATCCTCGAGGTCAAGTTAGGTTTCCAGGGTAGCTTAGCACACAATTTGTATTTTATTACTAGGTTCCAACTTAGCTCTCGACCGAATCACCTTCGGAACATTAGACTTCCACATCTAATGTCGGGGACACAAGGGACACCCCACGCCCACAAGTGCCACTTCATTGGTACTATAACCTCACAGCTGTGACTAACACACCACTCCCGGGTAAAGTGGCAGACTGGCAGACTCTCCCTAAAACCGTGGCCAGGAGAAGGAACCTCAATATCGGGTTCAGGGGACTAAATTTAAGCACACAGAGTTTTTGTATCCTCACAGTTTCCCCAAGACTGGACTTCTAAGATCTCCATTCTCCAGATGGAAGATCCCAGAACATAAGTTACACTGTTCTTATTAAAGTCAATTCTTTAAGTGTTCAACACCATATGCAAAGATAAAGTGAAAACCCACATCTCCCCCTTGCGGGAACCCTTACAGGACTCCAACCCGTGAGGACAACGGGAACAATGTAGTAGTGTGCCCTACCAACTTGTGTGGTTTGAGTGATGCTATTAAACATATAAGAAAAACAACCAAGTCTACGGCTCTATAGGTCGGTGATGATCCATTAGGCCATCAATGCATCACAACAAAAGCAAAAGTAGTGTTTTATTTATAACACTAGGCCAAAGTGTCAAAAGCATGTCCACTCATGCAACCATAAACCCAATTATAAGCATGTCATTTTTACATTCTCACTACGTGTACTACCTCCATCACATATGGGTATCCACCAATACATATCTCCTGCGAGTATGTGCACGCGAATAAACCCCGCAATTTCGCATACTTATATGTTAAATGAGACATCAATAGTCTAGTAGAAGCATGACTATACATTTTACATGTATACTCATAACCTTGCTCGTTTCCATCAAAATGTGCATCTATTAAAAACTCACACTCCTCCTATCAAACCGAATAATATATCACTGAAGGAGGAAAGCAGGAATTATATATTATTTTTCTTTTTGTTTTAATAAACAAATCCAGCCCAGCCGACCTTGTCGGTTGGGTCTGACATCATATGCACAGGCCCGGTCTGGGCCTGTGTATGTTGTCAAGACCTAAACAGCATAGAGAAAATCCCCTTTATGAAATTCTGTATATTTTTTTTAACCTGCGAAGCCCAACCGACCCTATCGGTCGGGCCCAACAGAATACACCCAGGCCCAGTTTGGGCATGTGTGTGCTGCCAGTAAACAACATCATACATGTTTAACAACTATTTCTGTATATATTTTCTTGTAACACCTGTACCACAGGCCAGCAAAAGCAAGTTATTCTTCACATGGAATAGGCTACATATTTCTCTCTAATTTAACTATACCATGAAGACATTAATTCGATAATATTCAATCATATGTAAGAAAAAATAAATAAAGCAAGAGTGTGAATGGATAACATGATTTCAAGCCCATCTCAAGCGAAACTCCATCCTGAAAGAACACGAACTGTACTATCAACCTAGTGTGATCTCAGCCCACGACAACAAGGTAAAAATAAGCAGGCCAATATACACAGTTGAAGTCTTAAACAAAACACAAGCTGAATTGTGTAATGGCAATCCAACATAGGTTTATAAACACACATTACTTGGTGGAACAACTCAGCATGAACCCGACACGGATGTGTCCATAATCATATGTAGAGTTCTCCCCCTACTTCCATTTAGACTATTCCAGAAGATGCAAGAAGATACACAGGGTTTTATCCATGGGTCCTAACATAAAAGGAATCCCACTACCTATACCCAGCCCATAGCTTTTGTTTTTACATAAAGAAAGTTTTCTAACGTAAGCCCACAAATCCAGATTTTTCATTTACAGAAAAACAAAAGTCACCACTATGGGAAACACGCACAGGCTGATCAAATTTATGAAACATACAAAAAAGGAAATGACTAACGTCACACTAGAGTCAAGCATGTCAATGTACTTATCAATGCCAAGCAAGAACATCAGGATATTGAACCTAAACCCCCCCCTTTTTTTTTACCTGAGACCCTAGGCCAACACCCAGCCGATTGACTGAGTCGGTTGGGCCTGCCTTGGCCCTGCCACAACCAGCACCTGTACCCAGCCAACTGGGTCGGTTGGGACCCTGCCCAAACTAACACAACGCCCAGCCGACCAGTCGTCTGGGCCTGTCGCCTACCACCATCAACTAAAGCGACGACCCCAATCCCTTTTTTTTTTCAGGGTTTCCATCCAAAGGAAAGAGCACAAAATCGAACCAGGGTTCGATTTCTCATTCATTTCCACGAGAGGGGACCCGTACCTCTTACGGTGGTTTTCCGGTGGCCGGAGACGAACGTCGCACAGGGGTGCAGACTGGTGACGCTCCTCCCAACTGCCGTGAAAGGAGATGCTCGAGGGGCCCTTGACACCTACGGATGGCCGGGGATTCGCCGGTAATGGGGCTCCTTCCTCCGGCGTGCACACACACACACGCACAGAGAGAGAGAGAGAGAGAGAGAGAGAGAGAGAGAGAGAGAGAGAGAGAGAGAGAGAGAGAGAGAGAGAGAGAGAGAGACCAACTTGGGACCCCCTTTTGAAGAGGAAGGCCCGGCAAATCGGAGCCCCCTTCCCTCCAGGGGCTGCGCTTCAAGCCCCCTCCCTTTCTTTCCTGCGATTTCGGTTAGGGTTCTCTCTCAGAACCCTAACCCCCTTTCTTCTTTCGTTTCAGACTTATCGGGCAACCCTTATCGGGTTGCCCCTTTTTCTTATAAGCCCTGTTACACAGGGCGCGGCTCGGGTCCGGACCCGAGACCCGCCCCCAAATGATATGGATCCACAAGTTGGATCCAAATGGATCCAACTGTGGATCCTCGGATTAACTTTATAATTAAATTTTTTTTATTATTATTATTAACTTGTGGTTGATATCATTTATACCTAATTACCCCTTTATGGGTCCTAGATCCGAAATGTGGATCTAGGCCCAATTTGCATTTTTTTTGAAATATTTTGTAATATAAACAAAATTTATTAGCAAAACTTTTCGGTGTTTACATCCTTTCCCCCTAAAAAGAATTTCGTCCTCAAAATTAGAACGTACCAAATAAATGAGGGTACTGTTGACGCATAGCCGCCTCAGGTTCCCAAGTGCACTCATCCTGCCCGTGATGCTGCCAACGCACTTTCACGAACGAAATCGTCCTATTTCGCAGCGTCTTTTCCTTACGGTCTACAATCTCTACTGGCCTTTCCTCCGTAGTCAAGTCAGGCCGCACCTCGATCACCTCATAATGAATCACATGCGAGGGGTCAGGTACGTATTTCCTCAACATCGAGACATGGAATACGTCGTGGATCTGCGAAAACTGGGGAGGGAGTGCTACTCGGTATGCGGTCTCCCCAACTCGTCCAAGAACCTCGAAGGATCCAACATACCGAGGACTCAACTTCCCCTTCTTTCCAAACCTAAAGACACTCTTCGTAGGCGAAATCCGAACGAATACATGATCACCCACCTCAAACTTGAGCTCCCTGCGCCGCCGATCAGCATAGCTTTTCTGCCTGCTCTGCGCTACAATCAATCGCTGCCAGATTAAACGTATCTGGTCCGCATAATGCTGGATGATTTCAGGAGACTGCATTGTTCTCACCCCAACCTCGTCCCAGCACACCGGTGATCTACATGGTCGGCCGTACAAAGCTTCATACGGGGCCATGCCAATACTTGCATGAAAACTGTTATTATACGAAAACTCTGCCAGTTTCACATGTTTGTCCCAATCGCCAGCCCAATCTAACGCACATGCTCTTAGCATATCCTCGAGCGTCTGGATCGTACGTTCCGACTGTCCATCCGTCTGTGGGTGGAACACAGTGCTAAACTTCAACGTTGTGCCTAAAGCCTTCTGAAGCTGGCGCCAAAATCGAGATGTGAAACGCAGATCTCGATCTGACACTATCGAACGCGGCACCCCATGGAGTCTAACGATCTCATCGACGTAAAGGTTGGCCAAACTTTCCAAACTCTGGCTGATTCTAATTTAAAGAAAATGGCCACTCTTTGTCAAGCGATCCACTATTACCCATATGGCATCTCGTTGTCGTTGGGTCTTAGGTAACCCTACTATGAAATCCATCGAAATGTCATCCCACTTCCACTCTGGAATCTCAAGTGGCTGTAGAAGTCCGCCATGTCTCTGGTGTTCAATCTTCACCTGCTGACAGGTAAGACACCGAGACACAAACTCTGCGATGTCCCGTTTCATCCTATTCCACCAGTAAGTCCTCTGAAGATCTTTGAACATTTTAGTGGAACCAGGGTGAACGAAATATCTCGACCTGTGAGCTTCACTCATCAGCTCCTCCCGTAACGCTTTTGGAACCCACCATCTGTCTCCAAACATGATGGTTCCGTCCTCCTCTAGACGAAACTGTGCTTTTGGTTTTTGGGCACTCTCATATAGCTTCTCAAAATCCGGATCGGCTGACTGGAGCTCCTCGATCCGATCTATGATCTCTGGTCTTGCCTGCATCCCCGCACAAATGATGCGTCCAGAATCACCCGCAAATGGCTGCCATCTGACCAGCTCCTCGATCAAATTCCAACTGCGTCCGATCAGGCTGGCAGCTGTGACCGTCGTCTTTCTGCTAAGTGCGTCTGCCACCACATTCGCCTTACCCGAATGGTAAGCGATGGAGAAGTCATAGTCCTTTAAGAACTCTAACCACCTACGTTGTCTCAGATTCAAATCCCGCTGAGTAAAAATATACTTGAGGCTCTTGTGATCGGACATAACCTCAAATTGTTCTTCATAAAGGTAGTGGCGTCAAATCTTCAATGCGAAGACTACTGCCGCCAACTCCAGATCATGTGTGGGATAATTCTTCTCGTGTACCTTCAATTGTCTAGAAGCATACGCTATGACCTTGCTGTGCTGCATGAGGACACAACCCAGTCCGGTCCCGGAAGCATCAATGTATACGACGAAACCACCTGTCCCAGAAGGCAATGTCAAAACGGGTGTTGTGGTCAGTCTATTCTTCAACTCTTTAAAACTGTCCTCACATTGAGGTGACCACACAAACTTTACTCCTTTCTGCAACAGTCGAGTCATAGGGGCAGCTATACGCGAGAAGTCTTGAATAAATCGATGGTAGTAGCCCGCCAATCCCAAGAAACTTCTGATATCAGTCACCGTCTTTGGTTGCTCCCATGACAAAACAACCTCTACCTTGGCTGGGTCAACCTCAACTCCTCTCTCGGATATTACGTGACCGAGAAACATCACTCTATCAATCCAAAACTCGCACTTTGAGAACTTAGCATAGAGTTGATGTTCCCTCTGTGTTTGTAATACGATTCGTAGATGTTCTCGGTGTTCTTCCACACTCTCCGAGTAAATCAGAATGTCATCTATGAACACGATGACAAACGAGTCCAACCATAAACTAAAAACCCGATTCATCAGGTCCATAAACGCCGCAGGGGCATTTGTAAGTCCAAAGGACATCACTAGAAATTCATAATGCCCATATCTGGACCTAAATGCCATTTTTGGAATGTCCTTCGTCTTGATTCTCAACGGATGATACCCAGAACAAAGGTCGATCTTCGAGAACACCTTTGCCTTCCTCAGCTGATCAAACAGATCGTCGATTCTCGGTAGTGGGTACTTGTTCTTCACCGTTACTTGGTTTAACATACGGTAATCGATACAAAGTCGCATTGAGCCGTCCTTTTTCTTAACAAAGAGGACCGGTGCACCCCAAGGGGACACACTCGGTCTAATAAATCCTTTGTCAAGAAGCTCCTGCAACTGTTTCTTCAATTCTACTAACTCCGCAGGTGCCATGCGATACGAAGCTCGAGAAACTGGTGTTGTACCAGGCACTAGCTCGATTGAGAACTCGATTTCCCGATATGGCTGCAAGCCCGACAAGTCCTCTGGAAAGACATCCAGGAACTCACGGACAACATCTAACTGCTCCAAGGGTGTCGCCTGGCTATCTTGAGCAGACACACTGGCCAAAAACATCATGCAACCTTGTTTGTGGTACTTGAGGACCTTCAAAGCTGAGACGACCCTCACCCCATCGGTCGGTCTCATTGAACGACGCAACAACGCAGACAAATTGGGATGCTCCAAGATAACCTTCTTACCCCGACACTGGAGGGTCGCATTATGCTTGGACAACCAGTCCATGCTCAAAATGACATCATAAAATGTTATATCTAAAATGACCAAATCGGCAGACAAATCATGGCCTTCTCTCACCACACAAACTGCTGGGAAATATTTCCGCAGGAGGAGGATGCACCCATAGGTGACATCACATCAAGAGCCCTTTCGAGACTAGAAGGTACCAAATCAAGCAACTTTGCAAACGAAGAAGAAATAAAGCTATGTGTTGCACCAGAATCAAGCATCACACGTGCAAAGTGTTCAACAACTAAGAATATACCTTCGATCAGATCAGACTGATGGCCATGAGTAGCTGTTGTAGCCGCATAGACTCGCCCATTGGTCCTGCGCTGACCTTGTTGTTGTTGAGGCCTCTGTTGTTGCTGCTGTGGTGGTTGCTGTCCTCTCGGAACCACAGGCTTGTTCGGACAGAAATGAGCGTTGTGCCTAGGTTGTTGACACTGGAAACAAACCCCCTTAAACATAGGGCAAAAGCCAGGTTGATGGCTCTTGCCGCACTTGCGACACACTGACAGGGCCCTACCCTGTTGCCTTTGCTGCTGGAATCGATTGTGTTGTCGCCCATCATGGGTCCGTTGTTTCTTGCCACCTTGAACCCTTCCGCTTGGTGGTGGATTCTTTCTCGTCGTGCCCGAAAAACCATCTCCATTGCCACTCCCTTTCTTAATTGTAGCCCTGGACTTCTCCCAATCTTTAGTCAGAACGGTAGCCGACTCAATCGTATCGGCCAAAGTAGTAGGTCGACTCGTCAGGATGCGAGTCCGCAACCCATCCTTCAATCCGTGCACATACTTCCCCGCCCTTGCCTTCTCACTCTTGAAGAGGTTCAGACAGTACCTCTTGAGGTTCCAGAACCTTGTAGTGTACTCCACTAGACTCATGGTCCCCTGAGTCAAATCGAGGAACTCTCGTTGCATCTGTTCCTCGGCATAGGAGGGAAAATATGCATCCAGAAACTCCTCTCTGAACATCTCACAGGGAATCTCGTCTCAGTCAGCGAACTTCACCCTTCGCAAGGTGTCCCACCACTTCTTTGCATCGCCTTTCAAACAGTACGTGTCAAAAGATGTCTTTCTGTCCTCAGGGACAGATAGGACGTCGAACACCCGCTCCATCTCCTCAACCCAGTTCTCCGTTGCCTCTAGGTCTGCCTTTCCTGAAAAAGTTGGCGGATCCAACTTCAGGAACCCTTTGAAGAAAGCGTCGCCCGCGTTTGGAACAACATTGACAGGTGGGTCGCGAGCTGCTGCTTGTGCGGCTGCCTGGGCAGCCTGTGCCGCTTGAGCAGCCTGTGCCGCTTGCGCAGCCTGTGCCGCTTGCGCAGCCTGTGCCGCCTGTATAGCCTGAGCTGCTTGCACAACCTGTGCTGTCTTTGCCGCCTGAGCCGTCATGGTCTCGGTGAAGGTGTGGATGACTTCCATCATAAAATCCCTTTGCTCCTGTCAGTTTGCGGGGGCAACAGTAGAGGACGAAGCACCTCTGCGAGTATACGACATCTACAACACACGTGCATTTAACAAAATTAGACCCTCTCTGATCCTACCCCTCTTGGGTTAATCCCGAACAACTATTTTTTTTAAAGATCACGTACGATTTCTAGTGTATTCTATAATGAAGTTTACTTCTACATACAATCAAGCATACTAAATGTCAATGCTTAGATAAAATTACTTAAATAACCTTACCAGTGAAGACAACTGCTCTGGAGTACGAGACACGACTTGCTGAAACTTCATGACATGGCTCACTTTCAAAAATTAAAATTTATTGCAAAAATGATGATAAAAGTGTAAGATATTGTGGTGGCTTTGATACCAAACCTGTAACGACCCCAACTCATGCCCCTCGAAAATGCGGAATTTTTTTTACCTGAGACCCCAGGCCAACACCCAACCGATTGACTGAGTCGGTTGGGCCTGCCTTGGCCCTGCCACAACCAGCACCTGTACCCAACCAACTGGGTCGGTTGAAACCCTGCCAAAACTAACACAACACCCAGCCGTCGGCTGGGCCTGTCGCCTACCACCATCAACTAAAGTGACGACCCCAATCCCTTTTTTTTTTCAGGGTTTCCATCCAAAGGAAAGAGCACAAAATCGAACTAGGGTTCGATTTCTCATTCATTTCCACGAGAGGGGACCCGTACCTCTTACGGTGGTTTTCCGTTGGCCGGAGGCGAACGTCGCAGAGGGGTGCGGACTGGTGACGCTCCTCCCAACTGTCGTGAAAGGAGATGCTCGAGGGGCCCTTGACAACTGCGGATGGCCGGGGATTCGCCGGTAATGGGGCTCCTTCCTCCGGCGTGCGCACACCGAGAGAGAGAGAGAGAGAGAGAGAGAGAGAGAGAGAGAGAGAGAGAGAGAGAGAGAGAGAGAGAGAGAGAGAGATGATTGAAAAAAAATGAGGAAGGAGACCAACTTGGGACCCCCTTTTGAAGAGGAAGGCCCGGCAAAATCGGAGCCCCCTTCCCTCCAGTGGCTGCGCTTCAAGCCCCCTCCCTTTCTTTCCTGCGATTTCGGTTAGGGTTCTCTCTCAGAACCCTAACCCCCTTTCTTCTTTCATTTCAGACTTATCGGGCAACCCTTATCGGGTTGCCCCTTTTTCTTATAAGCCCGGTTACACAGGGTGCGGCTCGGGTCCGTACCCGAGACCCGCAACCCGCCCCCAAATGATATGGATCCACAAGTTGGATCCAAATGGATCCAACTGTGGATCCTCGGATTAACTTTATAATTATTATTTTTTTATTATTTTTATTATTATTAACTTGTGGTTGATATCATTTATACCTGATTACCCCTTTATGGGTCCTAGATCCGAAATGTGGATCTA
This sequence comes from Nuphar pumila, assembly GCF_984573655.1. Taxonomy (NCBI): domain Eukaryota; kingdom Viridiplantae; phylum Streptophyta; class Magnoliopsida; order Nymphaeales; family Nymphaeaceae; genus Nuphar; species Nuphar pumila. The sequence continues at coordinate 58,539,407 of NC_143257.1, read as the reverse complement.
GGCCCAATTTGCATTTTTTTTGAAATATTTTGTAATATAAACAAAATTTATTAGCAAAACTTTTCGGTTTTTACACCTTCATCCCAAAACAATTGGGGTTCATCCTAAACCTACACTGTATAAAAAAAACCCATCAATGATGTAGAGTACAACACATATGATTGGTATTCATACGCATGAGATAACATCACAAAATATATCTAACTGTGGATCCATCTTTAAGAACATCAATTCGTTCAATTATACCTGTCAATTTATTCTACATGAGCCAACCGTCATGCATCAAACATGAAATTGATCATTAGGGAATAGGCAACTCAATGGATATTTTATCATAAGCTAATGTGCAACTTAATCCAGCATTTGAACATTCCATAAAGTATGCACTTTGAATATAAGAAACTGTGCATTTTAATATGCACTTGAACCCAAGCAACTATGGAGCTTAATATGCATTTATCATCAGAGAATGTGTAGTTTAAGAAATTATGCAGTTTAAGAAAAATACAGACCATTCACATGAATAAACCCATTTTCTTTTTTTTTTTCAGATCTATACTTTCATGACTAAATATTACAGAATAGAAATCAAACTTTCACACCGGTTACATTCGGGTTCACTCGTGGTAACTCAACCAATTCAACATAAACATAACATGCTATTAAGATCACATTGGAATTTTATTTTATTTTTCGATACATATTATCATCATCCAAATCATCTATAACTGAGTATCAAATTTTAAGAATACTTCTAGGAATACCCTTTTCATGGCCGTTCCCAATAAAAATTGGCTGCTTATACAATGAATAAACATTTATTACAACCGATTCACCATTTTTAATATGAACAAATCAACCAACATAAGGTTCAAGCATAAGGTTGAAAATACCACAATTTAGACAGACCCTAATTTGATCACCGTATTTATATCTATAGCTATAAAAAAAAAAAACAAGAGAGTAATATGTGTGAACACGAGTTTGAAATTAGAACTCCAAGACCTCCTGAACAGATTAGATATAAATAAACAAATAATCAATTTTTTTTTTCAAATCGCAACAAATACCCTGTATACCAATTGTCATGTTGTATAAATGGATTTGACAACTATTTTCACAAGGAGGATATATGTAAACAGAATGTAATAAGATACACCAACCAAAAAAAATATATTAATCTTATTCATCTAATTAGGAATTCTGGGTGAAACGTAACACAGAACCCTTTAAAAAACCATGGTTTCTGCACAAATCAAAACCTCAAATACGAGAATAGAACTTAACAGAAAAATCCTACTCTAACAATCCACTGATATATATATATAAATCATTAGATACATTCTTCAAAACAGTAACCACGCCGGTCAGTTAAATTTTTCCAAACTAGATAGATAGGTCAAAAACCCACATATCAAGTGATTTGTTAACACACTGCGCACAAGACCAAAAGATTTTTGGGGATTTACCCAAATTTGGTTCACACGAAGATGTTATAGCACAAACATTGCATAATTTGGAACAAAATACACAACAACCACAGTGAAACTCCTACCTTGAACCGAAAATCCCCAAAATTTATTTGATTTCTTTACATGAAAGAACCATCGTTGTATCCTTATGAAAACTCCTCAAAATTTTTGAAACTTCTTGATTTGAGACACAATGCAAACTTTGGAACACTATGCACACACAAAATCATTGTAAAACCCTACTATCCGAAACCCGAACCCATTTAGATTTAATAAACCCCCAAATCCCCCTTTCATTCTTCGAAAACCCCTTTTTTTCAATCGATTTAGAGCCTCACCGTAACCCCATCAATGCTCGGACACCTGACACACCAAAACAAGAAAAGAAACAGTAACCCCTACCTTTTTTCGGCGAGATGGGGGGCTTCTGCCGCGAAAGGGAAGTCCTGCCGGTGCCGGTGTCGCCACTGCTTCTTCCGACGAGAGAAGGTAGGGTGATTGCCGTGGGTGGGTCACGCGAGGAGTCGAGAGGAGGAAGAGGGATTCGGGACCCCCTTTAGTTAGGAGGGTGGCCTCCCGAAAAGGGAGGAGGCCGTTACTCGCTCCCCGGCGGCTGTGCTTCGACCCACCCCCTCCCATGCGCTATCAGTTAGGGTTCACGCTGAACCCTAACTTTCATTTTTTTTTTCTGTTTTATCGGGCCTTCTTAAGTCCCTCACTTAAAATCCCTTTTATATATTTTTTTTCCACGGGGCGCAGCCCGGGTCGGGACTCGAAACCCGGAAGCCCTTTGAGTTGGATCCGCGCCACCCCCTTGTGATGTGGATTTACAATTGGTCCAAATGGATCCAACTGTGGATCCTCGAGTTTGTTGTGTATATACCTTTATTATATGCACGTTTATATATGGATCTTTTATGGATCCTGGATTTGAAATACGGATCCCAGGCCCAATTTAGAATATATATATATATATAAATATATGCTTTTACAGTAAATTTTAAGTAAATAATAATTAAAAAATGAGGTTATTACAACTGCCTTATATGTGGGTGAAAAAGATTCGTAAGACAAATTTTTCTGGAGGTCTAGAGATTCTAGACGTTCTTCTGGGTGAAACTTCAGAGTATTTTTTGTAATGCACATGGAAGATTTTGCTCTCTATGTCTTGAATATTGTAGACTAACATCCCTATGGATTTGCTCCTCATTATCATCATTTCCAACAACAATAGGACTTTGATCATTGTGAAGGTCACATCCAACATCATATTCATTGGATTTTGAAGTTGGATAAATTAAAAACGAGTATTCAGTGACATCCTTGGATTTTTCAAATTCAAAGAAGCTTTCTTTTTTCAAAAAAGATACATTTCTTGACACATATAATTTGTCATTTTGAAAATTGAAACACCTGTAGCCTTTTTGATTATCAGCATATCCTAAAAAGGCACATGAGATTGCACGAGGAGAGAGTTTGTCATTTTTGTTGGTGAAAACAAAATATTTGCATCCAAGACTCTTAATCTAAAATAATCTGGAGTTAAATTAACAAGCTTTTCTATTGGAGTTGTATTCTTTAAGGAGGAAGATGGCATCCTATTGATGAGGTAGGTGGCAATTAGGACCGCTTCAGCCTAAAAATTTTTTGGAACCTGATTTGCAATTAGCAAGGTCCTAGTAGTTTCCATAATATGCCGATGTTTGCGTTCGACTAGGTCATTCTGCTGTGGAGTGCATGGACATGATCTTTGATGCGTAATACCATGTAAATTGAGATAGTCTTTGAATTCTTTAGACATAAACTCTCCCCCCTGAATCAGTGCGAAAAACAGAAATATAATTTTGAAACTTATTTTTAACCATTTTATGAAATATTTGGAAGTTAGCAAAGAATTCAGATTTATGTTGAAGAAAATAAATCCAACTATGTCTAGAAAAGTCATCAACAAAAATGACATAATATGTATAACCACCTTTGGAAATGACTGCTACCAGTCGAGGAAGTGGGAGCGAGAAGCGTGGGATGACTTAGAAGAAAATTATGAACCGTCTCGGAAGCGAACCAGAAGCGACCTACGAAGCGAGGGGAAGCGAAAAAAAAAATTACAAAAAAATGAAAAAAATGGGTAAGCGAGGGGGAAGCGCGCTTCTCTACATGTTTCGGAAGCGCGACGTTTCGCGCTTTGGAAACGTGCTTTGGGGAAGCACACTTCCCCATGCGCCTAGGCGCTTCCGGTAACTCTGCCCCAGACATCCGAATGTATTAACTCAAGTGGTCGTGAGGAAATAAAAGTTCTACTAAGAAATGGTAACCTTTTCATTTTGCCAAGAATCCAGCCTTTACAAGAAAAATTTTCAGAATTACAAAATTTTTCCAAACTTGAAAAATATTGAATTTTAGACATATGAGGATGGTCAAGTCTTTTGTGCCATAAATCCAATTCTAATTTCTGAATATTATAACAAAATGCATTCTTGGGTAATTCCAAAAAGTCCATGTAATAGAGTCCTCCTCTATGGCCTTTCCCAATCAGCTTCCCTGATTAACGATCCTGTACCCAACAACTATGAGAAGAGAATGAGATATTACATTCATAGGCAGATATTTATGAGACAAATAAGAGATTCAAATTAAGTTTAGGGATATATCTAACTTCTGGGATAATTTTTTTTTTTGGATTTTTGAAGATTTTCAAAACATCCTATTCTTTTTACTTCAAGAGATGTGCCATCGGCTGTAAAAACCTTTGATACACTTGAGTTATTTTTAAGACATTTAGATAGACTATTAACATTTGGGGTCATGTGAAAAGAAGCACCAGAATCTAAAAGCCATGGAAAGTTACTTGGATCGGAGAAAGATGCAACTGTCGCTCCAGTTGAGGCTTCAATTGAGGAGGATACCCCTTTGAGAAGAGATTGAAGGATTTCCATCAATTGAGCCATAGATACAGGTGCATCTTGATCTTTTGACTCGGATTCAACAAATGCAACTCTTTTTTCTTCTTTTCTTTTTAACTTTGGACATTGAGGCCTATAGTGCCCCGGTTCATGACAATGATGACAAATGACTTTTCTTTTATCAAAGTCACCGTTTTGCCTTCCAAAATGAGGCGGCTTGTAAGTACGAGTATGATTCCTCGGTCTAGACACAACTAAAACCGAGTCATCATCAACTTTTGGAGTACTTTTTCTAAGTCTATTTTCCTGCATAGTGAGCTCTTCTATAGTATCAACAATAGAAGGAATTTTCCACAATGTAAAAGGGCCGATTTGGTGGATTGAAACTCTGGCCTTAGACCATTCACAAATTGATATAAATGTTCCATATCGAGTTGCTTTTGGCGAAGCTCGATATCTTCGGCACAATGCCATTTGGGCTCAAGAAGAGCCAACTCCTCCCAAAGTTCGGACAACTCATTGTAATATTCTCGAATAATTTTATCTCTTTGAGTCATTGTCCGAGCTTTGTATTGTAAATTGCACATATGTGCAATATCTTTAAGGGAATACATGTTTTTGAGGTATTCCCAAGCCTTATCGGCATGCTCAAACTTAGCTAGATTAGAGCATTTTTTAATGTCTATGCTATTGATGAGCCATGACATAATTTTTGAATGCCCTATCCTCCACTCTTTTCATTTCTTTTCATAAGTGGCTAACACCTTACTCTTCTCTTTCTCTGTTAGAGGAACCTCTTTATCAGCCTCTTTCCTGGTAAGAGATAATTTAGGTTCCGAATCGGAACCATCCACTATACCCCATAAACCTTTTCTCCAAATGTGGTACTTCATAATCGAAGCCTACATTACATCGTTAGTATAATTTAGCTTCATAGGATTGATGGTGATCTTATCATTGTCATCCATCTTTTGCATGGGTTAGAGAGGAATAGATAGGAAGAGAGAGAGAGAAAAGAAAAGAAAAGAAAAGAAAAGAAAATGAGTAGACAAGGGAATAAGAGAGAGGATACAAAACCAATTTTTTTGTAGCACAAGTTCGCCTTTCTTCAAACAAATCTTCTTGAGCCAAAAACAAGGTGATGAAACACCTTTTGTAAATGCGACACGAAAATCGAGGCAGAAGCACTTCAAGATCTAAGGATTCCGTAGCTCTGATACCATGTAATGAAATGGTGGTCTTCAACAAATGCGTGAATAACTCACAAACAAGTGTCTATAGGACACACTACAAGCATGACCCTTGAAAGGGTATAAAAGGAAGAACACGTGAAAAATAAATAATACTTTATTCATGAACAAAATGCTTAAGAAGCGTAGTAATTTACATTAAAGGGGTTCACCCCTATATATACAAAAGAGTGGAAGAGAGAGGAGAGCTCATTTTGAGCTCTCCAAAAGAGACGTTGGACTCTAGTCCAACGACTCTTATTATAGCTGTTGGACTACAATCCAACAACTATTTGCACAGTCAAGTTCCAATAGGAACTTGACTGGATCAAATATCTAGTTTCTATTGAACTAGATGCTAAAAAAGAAAATAAAGAAAAATAGAAAAAGAAAATAATAAAAGCAAAATCATAATAATATTAAATAATATATATAAATATAAATACATATATATATATATATATATATATATATATATATATATATATTACAATTTACATTTAACAGTTGCAACCACCCCTTCCTTCTTTATGCCCTTTACATTCAAAATTTGAAAAAAACTAAAGTGGTTGGCAACTGTAAAAGCTGCTCGCCACCTATTAGATTGGCATATATATATATAATTTTTAACAGTTTTAACTTTTATAACCGTTAACACTAATGAAATAAAAACAATTATCATATCATCAATTCATCATGCATAAATTCGTGCAATAAATCAAATTAACAATCCATAATTGATATTCCTCATAAATAAAAAATAACACCACAATTAAATCAACCTAAATATATTGTTTCGGTAGCAGGGTAGGGTAGAGCCGAACCAGGGGTTCAACAGAGCCAACCCGGTAGGGTTGGGTTCGGCAGAGCCAAACCTGGCCCACAGCATAGCAAAACCCAACAGGGTTGGGTTTGATAGCCCTTAGCAGAGCCGAACCCAGTTGCTGGCTTCGACACTTGCGACAACGAGAGAGAGAGAGAGAGAGAGAGAGAGAGAGAGAGAGAGAGAGAGAGAGAGAGAGAGAGAGAGAGAGAGGTACCTTGCAATGGAAGTCGCCACCATCAGAGGAGGAGGAGAGGAGGGGTCGGGAAGGCTTCCATCACAACTGGAGGAGAAGAGGTGGAGTCGGGGTCATGGGAGGAGGGAGATGAAATGCCCTAAACCCCTGCTCCCCCCCTTATTTATTTTTTAGGTCCAAAATGGACTCGGTCAGCACATATAGCCCTGGGTATGGTTGATCACACCTAGGGCTATGTTGACCTCACCAGGTGCGGCACTCGCACCCACATCGTGTCGCATCAACGCGGGTGCCACACTCGGTTAGCCGAGTCCCTGTTGTAACGAAATGGTGTTCTTCCACACAAGCACTTGAATCCACCACAAGAATGTCTAAAAAGACACTTCAAGTAAAACCCATCAAAGGGTTTAAAAGGAAAACATAATAATGAACTAAAAATATCTTTATTAATAACAAGAAAGCATTTCATTGATTTACATAGAAGGGGTTCACCCCTATTTATACAAAGAAGAACAAGTGGGGAGAGCTCATTTGGAGCTCTACCAAGAAAGAGTCGTTAGACTATAGTCCAACGACTCTTATTATAGCCGTTGGACTAGACTCCAACAACTATATCTCAGTCAAGTTCCAGTTTCGACTGGAACTTGACTGAAAAAAAGGTATCTAGTTCCTATTGAACTAGATACAAAAATATAGAATAAAAGAAAAGTAAAAATAAAAATAAAAATATATATATAATAATATTATTATATATATTTATATGTTATAATTTAAATTTTAACACTCCCCCTCAAACTTACAGTACAATGAGCGAAAGTTTGTGTAAGAGAAAGTGAAATCTGGGAGCAGCGAGAGGCTTGCTAAAGAAATATGCTAATTGGTATTCTGATGTAACATATGGCAGATCAATGGTTTCATGTAGATATTTCTCTCCGACGTAGTGACAGTCCATTTCAATATGTTTGGTGCGTTCATGAAATGTTTGGTTGCTTGCAATATAGATCGCACTCTTGTTGCACATACGCGAAACTTGTGTTGCTTTGACTCCTATGTCGGCGAGCAGACGTCTGATCCAAACTACTTCTATGGTTGTGGTTGTCATGACTCAGTATTCAACTTCTGTGGATGAGAGAAAGATCTTCTGTTGTTTTTTGTATCTCCACGAAATTAATGATTCACCTAGAAAAACGTAAAAACCTGTAGTTGAGTGTTTGTTATTAGGATCACCTCCCTAATCAGCATCAATATATGCAATTAGATCTAATGAGGTAAAAGACAAGAAAAGTCCTCATGAAGGAGAGGACTTAATATATCTAACAATAAGCAGAATGACTCCCATGTAGACTATGGTAGGAGCATGTTGAAACGGACTGCTGTGTGTACAATGTGTGCTATGTCTGGTCTGGTAATGGAAAGATAGGAAAGTGCTCCGATAAGCTTGTCTGTAAGGAGTAGGATCTGTGAGAGATTCTCCATCATCAATTCTCATCTTAACACTGACAACTTCTGGAGTGTCCACTTTCTTATCATCTATTGTAATGCCCCGAAATCTTAACCCAGATTTTTTTGAGGATTTTTTTTTATACAGCGGAAACCAGTCATACCATAGGGCTAAGCATTCCAGAACATTACAGGTGGAGCAAGACCAAAACATTCTTTTCATTTCAATTAAGATCAGAGTTTCTCACACTAGCCTTGGAATAGTAAATCCAAAACCCCGATCAAAGCCTCATCCCGCGGCCGCTCCTAACTTCAATTCTTCACCTGAGATTTATAGGAATTAGACTACAACTGTCTAAGTAGGAAATCCGTAACTTTTAATGTGGTACATCATGAATCCAGTATGTGATATGGGTGTCAAGTATGATGTTCAGTATATACCAAAAATAAACAAAGGTCTATGCTACGATAGTCGACAATTTATCAGAAGTTAACTGGGAGGTAACATCAATAGCAACATTTATATATCCCACAACCACAATATGAATCCACACAATTATTCAGAAAAAATGCAATTATGACAATTCACAATTTAGGTATGCATTCATACCACAAGGTACATCCATTATGCATAAAGAAACGTTAAACCATACCATGATGCACAATTTTAGTACAACAAGACATTTAACATACATTGAAAGTTAAACATCACGCATCCACCAAACATATAACAATTAAGGAAACCGATAACATATGCATGTTCTAATGCATAGCAGGAAAATGCATGACTTATGTGTAAGGCATGAATCCTCTTATTATCTTTTCTTAAGTTTCCCTTTCCATATGCATGCCCTATTAAATGCATACAATTTAATTTCCTCTTTTTAATTACCGTTGCCCGCGGATACACCAAACAAGTACAATCCCCGAAGTCAAGTAGGTTCCTAGGGTAGCTTAACACACAATTTGTATTTTATAACTGGGTTCCAACTTAGCCCTCGATCGAATCACCTTCGGAACATTAGACCTCCATATCTAATGTCGAGGACACAAGGGACACCCCACGCCTATAAGTGCCACTTTCTTGGTACCATAAACAAACTCACAGCTGTGACCAACACACCACTTCTGGGTAAAGTGACGGACTCTCGCTAAAACCGTGGCCAGAAGAAAGAACCTCAATATCGGGTTCAAGGGACAAATTTTCAGCACACGGAGTTTTTGTATCCTCACAGTCTTCACAAGACCGGATCTCTAAGATTCTCATACTCTAGATGAGATATCTCAGAACGTATATTACACTGTTCTTATTTATTATCTTTTTATTAAGAGCCAATTATTGAGTTTTGCAGTTCCACATGCAAAAACAAGGCAAAAGCTCGCATCAACCCCTGCGAGAACCATCACGAGACTCCAGCCCGTTGAAACACATCGAACAGTGCAATATAGAACAATAATATAAAGTATGATTTTTGCGATGTATTTAAACAATTAAAGAAAAAGCAAACCCAAGCTCAAAGCTCTCCAGGCCTATGATGATTCATCTAGACCATCGATGCATCGTATGCAAAAATCATAACTTGCAATGTATGCAATAATACCCACATGATTCCAAACACACATTCATTCATACCATTTTAACAATGTGCATGAGCTTCCACAGTCATATGCATGTGTTCACCATCCATGTGTAAGTGCTTTTATGTAATCACTTAACACACATGCATTCATCCATAATTCATAAGTACATGAGAACATTTATACATGATCTTACATGCTAAACACACATTGATTTCATGTATGCACTTTCCAAAACCAACTTTGCAATAATATGTTAACATGCACCAAATACCTCACATGTTGCAAACTATAAAGCATACTAATACGTACCATTAAATATTCACAAACTCAAATTTATGTATATAATAATAGATAGAGTTATCAACATAAATTTGTTAACATTGACTTAACTATGTATGTCATGTACATGCCTAAACACTGACCCGTGCCAAAACCCAAAGTTTCTCCACATAAACCAAATTTCGTCTTTCTGTCTAGGCCAGACAGACCATGCTGCCACACAGTTCTGATTAAGTACATATATAATCGTTCATACACCAGTTGACGATTTTAAAGGGCATTTTGATTTCCAAACAAGACATATTCTCAAAAAGCTACAAATCATGATTTTCGTCAGGGAATAAACAATAACAATTTAATGATTGTGTAAAGCAAGATTTTCATAACCTAAAAGAAAATCGAAAATCATCTAACACTGTCCACCTAATAGTGTCACCTAATGATGTAGCCATATAAACACTTTCAACCATATATATATATATACATATATATATATATCTTGTTTATTCCGTTGTGTAACTTTATAACAATCATGACAGGTTCCCTATCTGCTTGATGTGACTCAGCTCTGACATAGTAGTGCCTTAGGGATTCAAATCTGAAGGACTGTCTTAGCATAGACAGAAAATCGTGTGGAATCAGTAGCACTATCCACGAAATTGAATGAACTACAAAATCTATTCTTTCTCAAAGAAAGAACTTTCTATACAAGGGTAGTTCGTCCATGCACCAACCTCAAAGGGACATTACTTGAGATGAACATACAATAGTTACAAGCATGTTTTATTTGCACATCACGACTCAAGAATGGGTTCATTTCAAAATTTTACGGACAATCAGTTATATGTTACAGTTTCAGTAGTTACGTACTGTTGAAGTGACCAACTGAGCATGCCAAGTTAGTTTGGTGTAAGTGGTCATAAATCCTGGCAAAATTTCCTAATTAAACAATTATATTCCAATACACTAGTAACGCTAACAACCAGAAATTAAATAATGTTGTGTAGAAGAATCAATAGAGAACACTTCATTCGGTCACGTAACAGTAATACAAAAAGTAAAGAACTTAATATGTCAACAGTCAATAACAACGTACAGTAGGGTGAGCAATATGCATAACTCAAATGATACCTCAACCGAGATTTTCCATCTTGTATCCAATAGAGATACAAATAACAGAAAGAAGAGGAAATAAATTGACCATTGATGACCGGCTCAGACTCTAACCCTTCAGTCTGCCAATAACCCGAAAAAAAAGAATCGGAACCTCCCACTATCGAAGATCCAAAAGCAACCTATGTGCAACACCTAACCTGCTTGAACTAGAACACAAAAAAAAATACAGATATAAAACTGAGACACGGTAAGATACTACTTCTCACTATGCCTTTCATTTTGGATTTCACAACTGAAATCCCCAAATCTACCGATTTGGGGTTTACTACAGATACCCTACAGGCTTGCAACCAAGTAAAGTTGCAAAAACATAGCAACCCAACGCACCATGCTCGATTCACAGAATACCCAAGGGGAAAACACAGGAAATCCTACCTTTGAATTGAAAAATCCCAAAACAAGCTCGAACAACAACACAATGCATGCTGGAAATTTACGCATATGCAAAACCACAAGAACCCTACCTCAGAAATCGCAAACCCCTAAATAGGAAACCCGCAAACTTGGGGTTATCAAATCCGAGAAATCGAAAATCCCACGACTGAGTCCATCCAATGCTTCAACTGAAAGCCCAAATCAGTTTGATTTGGGATTTTTCAAGTTAGGGTTATGCAAGAAAACCCCCAAATCTCTATCGTCTCCCCTACAAGAAATCCCAACCCACAGCGTTGGGTTTCTGTCAAGCAAGAATGTAATAAAGAGCTTATTTAAAAGGCTCGGCAAGTGAAAGGAATCAGGTTTCCCCCTTGACCGACCCAACCACAGACTAATTCAATCCATAACCATCAAGAAAAGTCAGAATCCTACCTTAACTGGCGAGAGGAGGAGGCTGACGTTGCTGGGAGGTCGTCGGCAAGGCTACCAAAGAGGGGAACATTGGCCAACAGTGGTGCTTGGCCGCGGGTCGCCAATGGGGACTGTCGTCGGCGTCAGCAGCTGTTGGGGAAGGCTCGCGCAAGGGCTCAATGGAGATGCAACAAAGAGGGTAGGAGAAGATAGAGAGAGATGAGAGAAGGTGTATGCCGCAGGTGGGAGGTCGTCGGCGTCATGGACCTGTTGTTGCCCGATGAATCGAGAGAAAGACGAGAGGCGGAGGGAAAGAGAGAGATGAGCGACCGAGACGAGGAGGAGAGACCCCCCCCTCCAGCCTCCTTTAACGAGCTGAACCCACCCCCTTCTCTCCGAGAAGGGTGGGGTTGGTTACTCTCTGTAACCTCCCCCTTCTTTGGCTCTCTTGCAAGAATCGTGCCCTAGGCACGATTCTTGTAATCGGCCCTTATTTAAAATGGCATCGGGTCCGGGTCCGGGTTCGAACCCCAGGACCCGCTATGCCGGATCCACCATTGTGTGGATCCGGGTTAGCTCTCCCCTAGATCCACAAATGGATTCGGGTCAGCCTAAAATGAGGGATGCAAGTGGATCCGGGTCGACAATAAACGGTAGGATCCACTGGCTGGGTCCATTTGGCTCCAGTGTGGGTCCAAACCCAACTCACCCACAATTATTATATGGATCCTGGTAATGGATCCTATGCTCATAATGCATAAAACTACCCTTTTTCTACGGGTATTACATCTATAATTCCAGACCTAAAAACAATATCAAAAGCGAACTTAGATTGAGACATTAAGTAACCTCGAGGGGAATAAGAAACTTCAATTCCTAAGAAATATCTTAATAAACCTAAATCAGTCATTTCAAAATGAGTTTTAAGAAGTTTTTTGATGTTTTCAACTCCCTGTTTATCGCCTTCGATGATGATCATGTCATCCACATAGAGAAGTACTATAATCCCTGCATCAGAACTTTTAATGAACAAAGCAGTGTCAGTCAAACAGGATTGAAAACCAATATTAAGCATAGCTTTAATAAACTTGTCATACCAAACTTTTAGTGCTTGTTTAAGACCATTAAAAACCTTTTCTAAACGAAGAACTTTACCATTGAGAATACTAATACCGGGTGGAGCTTCCATGTACACTTCTTCAACTAATTTATCATTTAAAAATACATTTTTGACATCCATCTGAAATATGGGCCATTTCCTAATAGAAGCTACGACAATTAATGTTCTAACAGTGGTCATACGAGCAACTGGGGCAAAGGTTTCTTTATAATCAATGCCGTATTCTTAGGCATAGCCTTTGGCCACTAATCAGGCTTTATACCTTTCAAGAGTTCCATCACTCTTGGTTTTAACTTTATAAACCCATCGACACCCTATAGGTTTCTTCGCTAGAGGAAGATCTTGAATAGTCCAAATAGAAGCCTTTTCAAGTGCATCTAACTCAGTTCTCATGGCTTCTATCCATTCTACATGATTTTTGGCTTGAGAGTACGATGATGGTTCCTCATATGAGTGTATTAATGCAATAACTGCCCTATAAGTGGGTGAGAAAGATTCGTATGACACAATTTTTTCAGGAGGTCTCGAGACTCGGGACGATCTTCTGGTTGGTACTTCCGAATATTTTTCAAGTGCACATGGAAGATTTGACTCACTTTGTCTTGAATATTGTAATCTAACATCCCTATGGATTTGCTCTTCGTTTTCATCATTGTGTTGAATATCAATACTACTTTGATCAATGTAAAAGTCATATTCAAGATTAGGTTTTAATGTTAGATCTATCAGAAAGGAGTATTCAGTGACTTCCTTAGGTTTTTCAAATTAAAAGAAACTTTCTTTTTCTAGAAAAAAGACATTTCTTGATACATATAATTTGTCATTTTGAAAGTCAAAACACCTATAACCTTTTTTATCATCAACGTATCCTGAAAAGGCACAAGGAATCACACGAGGAGAGAGTTTATCATTTTTGTCAGTGAAAACAAAACACTTGCATCCAAATACTCTCAATCTAGAGTAGTCCAGAGAAATATTCACAAGTTTTTCAATAAGAGTTATATGTTTCAAAGCAGAAAATGACATTCTATTTATTAGATAGGTAGCAGTTAGGGCAGCTTCTGCCCAAAAATCCTTTGGAACTTGATTTGCTATTATTAATATCCTAGTTGTTTCCATAATGTGTCGATGTTTACGTTCAACTAGTCCATTTTGTTGTGGTGTATATGGATATAACCTTTGGTGTATAATGCCATTTAAATTGAGATAATTCTTGAATTCTTTGGACATAAATTCTCCCCTTGAATCCGTGCGAAAAATGAAAATATCATTTTGAAACTTGTTTTTAACCATGTTATGAAATCTTTGAAAGTATGAAAAGACTTCAAATTTATGTTTAAGAAAATAAATTCAAGTATGTCTAGTAAAATCATCGACAAAGATGACATAATATATAAATCCTTTTTTTGAAATAATTGGTTCAAGACCCCAAACATCCGAATGTACAAGTTCAAGTGGTCTAAAAGAAATAAAGGTTCTATCATGAAATGGTAACTTTTTCATTTTGCCAAGAATACAATCTTTATAAGTGAAATTCTCATAATTACAATTTTTTTCTAGACTTAGAAAATATTGGATCTTGGCTATACGAGGATGACCAAGTCTTTTATGCCACAAATACAACTCTTTTTTCTGAATATTATAAAAAAAACATTCTTAGGCAATTCCAAAAAATCCATGTAATAGTGTCTTTTTCTATGGCCTTCCCCAATCAGCTTGTCTGACTGGCGATCCTGTATCCAACAACTATGAGAAGAAAATGAGATATTCTATCCATAATCAGATATTTGAGAAACAGATAAAAGATTTAAATTTAGCTTAGGAATAAATCTGACTTCTGGAATAAAAAATTTCTTAGTTTTATGGACCCTTTCAAAATTTCCTATTCCTTTTATTTCAAGAGAGATTCCATCAGTTGTAAAAAATTTTGAAGCACTTGATTTATTTTTAAAATATTCGGATAAACTACTGTCATTTGGGGTCATATAAAAAGAAGCATCAAAGTCAAGAAGCCAAGGAAAGTTACCTGGATCGGAGAAGGATGAAACCGCCGTTCCAGTTGAGGCTTCTGATGAAGAGGATGCTACTTTGATAAGAGATTGAAGAATCTCCATTAATTGAGCTATAGAAAGTGGTGCATCTTGATCTTTGAGTTCCGATCCAGCAGTCGCAACTCTCTTTTCTCTGAGCTCTTTTAGTTTAGGACACTAAGGCCTATAGTGCCTTGGTTCATGACAATGGTGGCAAATGACTTTTTTTCTATCATAATCACCATTGTCTGTTGAAATGAGGAGGCTCTGTAAGCGCGTACTTGATTACCCGGTCTGGACACAACTAGAACGGAATCATCTTCGGGTTTTGGAGTATTCTTTCTAATTTTGTTTTCCTCCATAGTTAGTTCATCTATAGTATCAATGATAGAAGGAACTTTTCCTCGATGAAGAAGAGCCGATTTAGTCGACTCGAATTCCGGTTTCAAACCGTTTATAAATTGATAAAAATGCTCCATATCAAATTGTTTTTGATGAAGCTCAATGTCTTCAGGACAATGCCATTTTGGCTCTAAAAGAGCCAATTCTTCCCGAAGTTCGGACAACTCATTGTAATATTCTTGAATGGTTTTATCTTTTTGAGTCATTATCCGAACTTTGTCTTGTAAATTGCATACATGTGCAATATACATATTTTTGAGGTATTCCGAAGCCTTATTGGCATGCTGGAACTTAGCAAGACTGGAGCATTTCTTGATGTTTATGCTCTTAATTAGACATGACATAATTTTTGCATGCCCTAACCTCCACTCTTTCCATTTCTTTTCATAAGTTTCTAAAGCCTTGCTCTTCTCCCCTTTGTTAGAGAAACTTCTTTATCACCCTCTTTTTTAGTGGGAGATAGTTTATGTTCCAAATCAGAATCATCTACTATACCCTATAACCCTTTTCTCCAAATGTGGTGCTTCATAATCGAAGTCTACATTACATAATTTGTATCATTTAGCTTCATGGGTATGATGGTGATCTTATCATTATCATCCATCTTTTACAAGAGTGAAATAATAGAAAGAGAGAAGAAGAGATAAGAGGTAAAGAGAGTGATGGATAATACAAACTTTTGTAGCAAACATTTCTTCAAACGAACCTTCTTGAACTAAGAACAAGGTGATGAAACACCTTTTGTAAGTGAAGCACGAAAAATGAGGCAGAAGATTTTTACGATCTAAGATCTCCACGGCTCTCATACCATGTAACAAAATGGTGGCCTTCCACACAAGCACTTGAATCCACCACAAGAATGTCTAAAAAGATACTTCAAGTAAAACCCATAAAAGGGTATAAAAGGAAAACACAACAATGAAATAAAAATATCTTTATTGATAACAAGAATGCTTAAGAAGTATTTCATTGATTTTCATAGAAGGGGTTCACCCCTATTTATACAAGGAAGAACAAGTGGAGAGAGCTCATTTGGAGCTCTCCCAAGAAAGAGTCGTTGGACTCGACTAGAGTCCAACCGCTATATCTCAGTGAAGTTCCAACTGAAACTTGATTGAAAAAGGGTATCTAGTTCTTATTGAACTAGATACAAAAATATAGAATAAAAGAAAAAGTAAAAATAAAAATAAATATATATATATATATAATAATAATATTATTATATATATTTATATGTTACAATTTACATTTTAACACCTGTGACTTAGATTGGCGTGATAGGAGAGGAGAGAGAGAGAGACACACGTCTCTCTCTCTCTCTCTCTCCTTTCTTGGGAGGTGGAACGTCTCCTCCCATTTATGTGTGTGAGTTTATGCGAATGGAAGTCAAGCAGTAAGGGAGGGGTGATCGACGCTTGTGGAAGTGTGAAGGGATGGGGCGCAAGAGACCTCTCTTTCTCTCTCTGTTGCTGGTTGTAGAGGTCATACCCCCCCTTTTGGCAAGGTCTCTCTCTCTCTCTCTATCTGTATTGCTGGCTGAAAAGGGGCTGACCCACTTTCGGCAAGTGCCTGGGTGTGTAATGGGTTTATTGAGTCACGAGTTTCTTCGGTTTTTCCAGCCAACCCAGTGTATGAGGTCGTTCGGGCATGTCACAGACATGACCATGGAAGCCCCACCCAATTAGTGTCTGCCCGACCTAATAATTGTTAGATCTAACAAAGAAAGAGAGAAAGAAGAGAGAGCAATGAAGAAGAAGCCCTAAAGAGGGAAAACTTCATTGAGAAACAAATAAGAGTTATAACAATAATAATGGAGTGTCGACCCTCCATAGAGCCCACTACAAGACAAAGGATAGTGGAGTAGTGGGTATATGCTACTTTACATAAATACCCTTGTCTGAAATTTATGTACAAAAAACTATATTGAAGGGTATTACACAAAGGAGATATGACATTCCCTCAACACTTCCCCTCAAGCTTGAGGTGATGAGAACACAATCAACCCAACCTTGAACAAGAATGATTGAAAATCCTTCAATGCTAAATTTTTGGTAAAAAACTCTGCTATCTGGTTCTGAGTTCCAATGTATGCTATTGATATAACTCTATCCAGATATGCCCGACGAATAAAGTGACAATCTATCTCAATGTGCTTAGTCCTCATGAAATTTTTGATTTTTGGTGATATGGATAGCACTTTGATTGTCACAATGCAAAGTAGTTGCCGTAACTATGTTTACTCCCATGTCTTGCAACAACCACCTCAACCAAATGATTTCTGTAGTCACTTGAGCCATTGCACGATATTTTGCCTTTGTAGTGGATAAAGCAATCCTTTGTTGCTTCTTGCTCCTCCTGAGAAGCTCCCCCAAAATGATTCTCCTAGAAACACAAAACCTTGAGGTAGAATGCCTCCTGCGAAGCTCCCCCAAAACTTGCATCATAATATGCCTTCAACTCCAATGACAATGTAGCAGAAAACAAAAATCAATAATGCATGGTACCCCTAACATATCTGATAATCCTCATAACTGCCGCTAAATGAAATGATCTAGGAGCACTCATGGATTGACTCACCACATGCACTGCAAACGTAATATGTGGCCATGAAATGATCAAGTAAATTCAACTCTCAACTAGCAGCCTATAAATTGTAGCGTCACTGAGTAGTTCACCATCCATATACTTTAATTTATGGTTAGCTTCCATAGGAGTATTCACTTGCTTTGTATTATTTGCAAGTCTTGCCTTCCCAATCAATTCTACTACATATTCGTGCTAAGAAAAACAAATCCTCGTTAAGAGTGTGCAATCTCAAGACCCAGGAAATATTTCAATTTTCCTAAATCTTTTATTTTAAAGTTTTAAGCTAACTGCATCTTTACTTTAATAATCATTTGTAACAATCCCAACTTATCCTCGTAAAAAGTGGATTTTTTTTGTTTTTTAAAACAATTGCGGAAACAAACCCAAGGATTCGGGGTCTCACATATTTAATATACCAAACCACAACCAAGTAGTGCATTGAATCAACGAAGAATAATCAACTTTATTAATCAATTGAATAAATGTCAAAATAAGTTGAAATAATAAAATTGTCTATCACAAGGAGCCACTCTGTCAAGAACCCAGAACATATCACGTAAGGATCGCAGTCTCCAGCTTGCAAGTCAATTCATCATTGAGCTCCCGGTCCTATAAAACAATTTTTGAAAACGGGTAAGAACTAAAGTCCTTTGTACGAATTCCTCTACAAATTCAAATAGTAAAGAAATAGATTAAACCAAATTCCTGCATAATTTTAGAGGAATATCACAACACTTTCCATGTTCAACTTACCATTCAAGCATTTAAACAAGTATCATGCAACAACAAATATCATGCAAAACAGAATAAACATGAATGCATGAACTAATGCAGAACAATAAAGATGCATGATTCAATGCACATTCTTGAATAATTTATTAAGTTATTTATCAGAGTTGCTTTTGGATGCATGTCCATATTAAATGCACACAAATTTAGTTTTTACTTTTCCATAAACCCGCATATATTCAAAACGGGCGCAATTCTCGAAGTTCAAGTTAGGTTCCCAGTGTAACTTAACACACAATTTGTATTTTATTATTGGGTTCCATACTTGTTCTTCGATCGATATCAGGAATCAACACCATTTATCAGAACATTAAAAATCAACATCTAATGCCAGGATATCAGGGAAATCAACATCCACTGGCGCTCCTTTCTTGGTATACCAATAACTACAGTTGAGTCAACAACACCACTCCCAAGAAAAGTAGTTGAATCTCTCTAAAACCATGGCGGAGAGGTGAACCACCATATTGGGTATAGGGGCACAATCACACACGAAGTTTTAGCATCCTTACAGTTTCTCCAGAACCTCCATCCAAGATTTTCATACTGTGGAAGGGACATCAATGAAGAGATTAATTACAATGTTCGGTATCTTTTGTTTTTTTAAACAAATTAGGTTCTGTACACAAGAACCGTTTTGCAAATCAACATGCAAAACCAATTTCGGACCCTGACCCACATAATTTAACAGTGCAATTATCTTTGGAAAATCAATAATTTTGCAATTCATAAATTAAAATCAACAACATTGGAGTAACACCTACTCCTAGTCTACACGACCACAGTGGTTCACATCTCAAAATGATTTATGCATCTTTTTGCAAAATTTCAATGAACATGCAACACACTTGTTTCAAGACATGTCCACAACACATTCAATCACACAACATGAATGGACATAAAGCTAATTGCATACGCATGCGAACGGATGCTTGCAATATATATTATTATGATCAATTCCATGCATAAACACCCAAGCATGCACATGATCATATTTATTATAACATCAACATAAATTCAGAATTTCCATGCGTATGATATGCACATTTGCAACATAGACTTGAATGCATAAACATGCACAATCAAATCCGAAACATATATGGCACCTTGCAGTCCACATGAATGGAGACTCCACTGTCTGCTATACAGAGCTTGGTATGGGGCATTGGTGAGTCCAAAGAACATCACCAAGAACTTGTAGTGCCTGTATTTGGACCTGAACGCAGTCTTCAGAACATCCTCTGTCCTGATTCACAACTGATGGTTCTCGGAACGAAGATCAATCTTGGAAAACACCTTTGCCGTGCACAACTGGTCGAACAAGTCCTCAATCCTGGGCAAAGGGTACTTGTTCTTCACAGTTACTTGGCTCAACATGCAGTAGTCTATGTAGAGTCACATGGACCCATTATTCTTCTTGACAAAAAGAACTGGTGCACCCCAGGGCGACACACTCGGCCTGATAAAACCCTTGTCAAGAAGTTTCTGCAACTGCTTCTTAAGCCCATTAAGCTCTGCAGGTGCCATGCAATACCACGCGCACAAAATTGGTATCGTACCAGGCACTAGCTCGATCAAGAACTCGATCTCCCTACGAGGCGACAAACCCGACAAGTCCTCGAGAAAGGCGTCCAAAAACTCACTAATCACCTCTAACAACTCCAAATGTGTTGCTTGACTGTCCATTGCAGATATATTGGCCAAGAACACCATAAAATCCTGCTTGTGGTACTTGGAGATCTTCAAAGTCGAGATGATCTTTACCTCACTCACAGTTCTATTCGCATGAAACACGAGCACGGACAAGTCAGGGCGCTACAAGAAAACCTTCTTCCCTCGACACTTAAGGGTGACATTGTGCCTGGACAACCAGTCCATACCCAGAATGACATCATAGAAGGTTATGTCAAGTATGACCAGGTCGACAGACAACTCATGCACCTCGATGACTACTCGAATTGTAAGAAGGTACTTCCTACAACAAGTAGACGCGCCCATAGGAGACATCATGTCGTGGGTCTTCTCTAGGCTAGACGAAACGAGGTCAAACAAACCCGCAAAAGGAGATGAAATAAATGAATGGATAGCACTCGAATTGTAACGCCCCAAAATGGAGAACTTGTAAACTTTTTAGGAAAATTTTGAAGCTTGGCAATTAATCTTTTTTCAGAGTTTAAAATGGTCGTTCAACAGAAAATAGTGTTTGAAAGAAACAAGTCAACGGATCTTGGGCGCATTACAGGCGAACTTTTCTTTACACAATGGATTTGTATCTCCATACAATCATTGAAACCACATAGATTCAAAAAAAGGTTTTTGATAATTAAAGTTTACACAAAAGAGAAATTTCAAAGGAAATCCTTATACAAAATTATAAAACGTGCTCAGGAGCGAAACAACAGATAAAGAGTGAGATCTTGATATCATCACGTCATCGCGCCATCGTCTACCGCATCAACCTAATCATCACCTGTATCCCATAAAAATGATCAGACTTATAAAAGCCTGATAGGTGCATAGATATAAAAAATCAGAACAAGATTAACATATGCGTTATCACTTTCGTGATGTGCGGTTTCATAATAAGTAAAATGAGCATGGTAATCTTGTTTCGATGATTACCTGACTTGAGGGTACACACATGATAAACGTAGAAACAATTGAGACTATTTGGGAGTTTGTTATTCTATGTATTTTGATACCTCGGACAACTAGCTGAGTCCGCTTTTAAGGGGACGACCAAATGTCTGAGAGAGAATTCCCTAGAGACCACTTATTTAAGGGAATGCATCCGAACTTCTGCAGAAGTCATTGGGATCTACCACCTATGATAATATTTGGTAGTCCACTTCCCTAACTTCGATGATCGGGGACACCGAGTCATTGCTACTCGAGGAGCATAGTTGTTAACAACTTGTCTGTCAGAGTTTGTGTACCATTATATCATCTCTCTTGATGGAACCAAAGAGACAAATGGGTATGTCAGGTTTTATTTTAACTGACGACCCATTCTACATGCTTTAATTTTTAAAACAAAATCGAGCATCTTTCCTATGAAGGCGATCATCTCCATTTATGTGATTTTCTTTTAATCATGATGCATTGTCGTACTAACATGCCGTGCATGTCTGACAGTACCACTACGATGAGAAGGTATTGGTTTCTTAGAAAGAAACATGAACATCATTTGAAAATTTCAATATCCTGTGCTTTAAGCTGGGGAATATCCGAGTCATTTTGGATACCGAAAAGGACCGGATGTATGTACCACCGAAGGCTGCATAGTCGAAGCCTTTTTGTTATGTTGGTTGGAGGACAAAACTCGGTTGCAAATATGCAAAACACTTGTTTTGCTTTTCGAGACATCGAACTATGCGAACTTGAAATCTCGCATGTGAAATCTTTTAAAAATCGAGATTCGGTTAGAATGCGCAAATCTGCGTCTTTAAATACATACAAGCATAATCTAAAGTAGGCAGGAGTATGCAAAACTTCATATTTTATATAGTTATATATGTATATATAATATACATATAATAAATCATAAGCCTGTGCACATTACAGCGCGACGGCAAAGTAAATGACATAAAGCAAGGCCTGATGTGTGAAACTGTAAAATCCCATTTAAAAAAAAAAAAAACTGTTTGGACCCAGGCCGGGCCGGGTCCGGACCCGACCCGGGCCCCTTATTTTAGGGTTTTGAGTAACCCGACGCAGGGTCCCGAGCGCCGCACTCCCCCCCCCTTCTCCCCGTTCGTTCTGGGCTGGATAAGGAAACCCATCGAGGGTTTCCCCTTTCGGGTGCCCCCTGCGGCTTTAAGAGAAAGGATGGAGGGTGAGGGGGGGATCACGCCTCCCTCTTCTCTTCTCCTCCCTCTCGCAGCCCTCGCCCCCCTTCCACGCCGGTCTCCTCCCTGCTGCGCACGTCGCCGACGCCGACCACCGCTCCCAGGTATGCCATCCTCCCTCTTCTCTTCTCCTCCCTCTTCTTTTCCTCACCCCCCCTCGCTGTCACCTCGCCGGGAGGCCGGCAGGCAGCGTACAGCCCTGCCGTGCCCTCCTGCCTCTCCGGTATTCACCAAAGGGCCGACAGGTGGCTTGCAAGGCTCCTGTCGTCCCTTCTTCTCTCTGGGGGTGCGCCGGAGTGCCGGCAGGGGACCAATGGCCCCTGCGACACTCCCTCTCCTCGGTGGGTGATAGGGAACCGACGGGAGGTCGGGTGCCCTCCCTGTCACCCCCATCCCAAGCCCTCACTCTCTCTGGCAGGGGTTAGTCCCCCTGCCACCCCCCCGATCATCGGTAGGCAGGGGCAGTGCCCCTGCCGCTTCATGATTCCCGGCAGGCAGGGGCTAGTCCCGCTGCCTCTAAAGTTTTGGCGCGCAGGGGTAGTGCCCCTGCCGCCTTCCTGTTTCGGCTGGCAGGGGCAATGCCCCTGTCACCCTTTGTCTTGATCGGCTGGCAGGGGCAATGCCCCTGTCACTCTTTGTCTTGCTCGGCTGACAGGGGCAATGCCTCTGTCGCCCTTGTTTTTTTTCTCGGCTAACAGGGGCTATGCCCCTGTTGCCCTTAGTTTTGCTCGGCTAGCAGGGGCAATGCCCCTGTTGCCCTTAGTTTTGCTCGGCTAGCAGGGGCAATGCCCCTGTTGCCCTTAGTTTTGCTAAGCTGGCAGGGGCTCGTCCTCTGCCGCCTCTTGGCTTCTGGGAGGGCAGGGGATACTCCCCTGCTGCCCCTTGATTCTCGGCACGCAGGGGCTTGTTCCCCTGTCACCCCCCCCGTCTCGAGCTTTCTCCCTCACTCTGTCAGCAGGGGCTAGCCCTGCCGTCTTTTGGCTGTCGGCAGGGGCTCAACCCCTGCCGCTTCTGGGTTGTCGGCAGGGGCTGCCCCCCCTGCCGCATCGATGCTACCGGCAAGGGGCTGGTTCCCTGCCGTCTCGTTCTTCGGTCCGGATACCATCAACTCAGAATTAGGAATGAGGATATTCCTAAGACGGCCTTTCGGACGAGATACGGACATTACGAGTTCACAGTCATGCCGTTCGGACTGACCAATGCCCCCGCAGCTTTCATGGACTTGATGAATAGGGTGTTCAAGCCATTTTTGGACACCTTCGTGATCGTGTTCATCGACGACATCTTGGTGTACTCAGAAAGTCGAGAGCAACATCGAGAGCACCTAACAGTTGTGTTGGAGACCTTGCGAAAGGAACGTTTGTATGCCAAGTTCTCTAAATGTGAATTCTGGCTCGAGGAAGTCATGTTTTTGGGACACGTTATTTCTAAAGAAGGAGTGTCCGTGGACCCTGCAAAGGTGGAGGCTGTACTTGGTTGGCAGCAACCAAAGAACGCGCGTGATATCAGGAGTTTCCTTGGACTAGCGGGTTACTACAGAAGATTCATTCAGGATTTTTCTAAAATTGCGTTACCCCTGACAAAGTTACTGAAGAAAGAGACTAAATTCTTATGGGACGAGAAGTGCGAGGCGAGTTTTCAGTTGTTGAAGGAACGACTTACCAGTGCTCCTATTTTGACCTTACCTTCTGGTAAGGGCGGGTTCGTGATTTATACTGATGCCTCTGGGTCAGGCCTAGGGGCCGTGCTGATGCAGAATGGGAAGGTGATCGCTTACGCTTCTCGACAACTTAAAATTCACGAGAAGAACTACCCAACTCACGATTTAGAGTTAGCTGCGGTGGTGTTCGCACTAAAGATATGGAGGCATTACCTGTATGGAGAGCAATTTGAGGCGTTCACCGATCATAAGAGCCTTAAATACCTATTTTCGCAGAAAGAATTGAACATGAGACAACGACGTTGGCTTGAATTCCTCAAGGATTACGACTTCACCCTCTCCTACCACCCAGGAAAGGCGAACGTTGTGGCTGACGCTCTCAGCCGCAAAGCACCGGAAATCTCGATAAATGCTTTATTTGCTGGATGGAGGTTGGTCGAAGACCTAGCCTCATGGGAACCTTTCGCGGTCACTCAAGGTTTAATCGGCTTATCTCACCTTGTTGCTCAACCTGAGCTGCTTGCGAGGATCATCAATGGGCAGAAAACTGATGCACGCTACGAAAAGTTGAAGGCTCAAGCGATATTGGCAGATACACCTTTTCGTCTGAAGGAGGATGGAAGTATATGGTTGAGGGAGCGCCTTTGGGTTCCTGATGATCCGGTTCTTCGAAATAAAGTTCTTGCGGAAGCCCACAAGTCTAGGTACACAATTCACCCGGGTAGCACGAAGATGTTCAAGGACCTGCAACGCAGTTATTGGTGGAACGGTATGAAGCGAGACGTGGCTGAGTATGTCTCGAAGTGTTTAACGTGTCAGCAAATCAAGATCGAGCACCATAGACCCGGTGGGGTCATGCAGCAGATAGAGATCCCTCTATGGAAGTGGGAAGATGTTACCATGGACTTTATAGTCGGTCTTCCGAGGACGCGGAGAAAGCATGACGCGATTTGGGTGATCGTCGATAGACTCACCAAGTCGGCTCACTTTCTACCTATCCGTCTCAATCAATCGTTAGATAGTCTCGCTGATCTCTATGTTAGAGAGATTGTGAGATTGCACGGTGTTCCAGTCTCGATTATCTCCGATCGTGATCCTAGATTCACTTCAAGGTTTTGGGGACAACTTCTGTTGGCGTTGGGCACAAAGTTAAAGTTTAGTACTGCGTTTCACCCTCAGACGGACGGGCAGTCGGAGCGTACGATTCAAACCTTGGAAGACATGCTTCGAGCCTGTATGATGGACTGGAAGGGAGAGTGGGATTCCCACATCAGTTTGGCGGAGTTCGCGTATAACAACAGCTATCATGCGAGCATCGGGATGGCCCCATACGAAGCTTTGTATGGGAGGCCATGTCGATCACCTGTTTACTGGGACGAGGTTGGCGAGCGAAAATTGGAGGCACCTATAGTCTTGCAACACTATACTCAACAAGTGCAGATGATTCGAGAACGACTCCGTACCGCTCAGAGTCGGCAGAAAAGCTATGCAGATAAACGCCGACGAGAGCTTACCTTCGATATTGGTGAGATGGTTTTTGTTAAGATATCTCCGACGAAGAGCGTATTTCGGTTCGGGAAAAAGGGAAAGCTGAGTCCTAGATACGTCGGACCGTTCGAAATCCTGGAGCGGATTGGAGAAGCAGCTTATCGCGTGGCGTTACCTCCGCAGTATGCTCAGATCCATAATGTTTTTCACGTATCCATGTTGAGGAAGTATGTTCACGATCCATCGCATATCATTCATTATGATGATGTGGACATTAAAGGGGACTTGACTTTCGAAGAAAGACCAGTGGAGATCATCGACCGTCGTGACCAAGTGCTTAGATCAAAGACCATTTCCTTTGTAAAGGTTCGGTGGCAACATCATGGGATTGACGAATGTACTTGGGAACCCGAGAACGATATCAGGGAAAAATATCCTGACCTGTATTTTGATTCTTCAAGGTAATAGATATTTCGCGGACGAAATTCTTTTAAGAGGAGTAGGATGTAAAATCCCATTTCAAAAAAAAAAAAAAAAAAAACTGTTTGGACCCGGGCCGGGCCGGGTCGGGTCGGGTCCGGACCCGACCCGGGCCCCTTATTTTAGGGTTTTGCGTAACCCGACGCAAGGTCCCGAGCGCCGCACTCCCCCCCCCTTCTCCCCGTTCGTTCTGGGCTGGATAAGGAAACCCATCGAGGGTTTCCCCTTTCGGGTGCCCCCTGCGGCTTTAAGAGAAAGGATGGAGGGCGAGGGGGGGATCACGCCTCCCTCTTCTCTTCTCCTCCCTCTCGCAGCCCTCGCCCCCCTTCCACGCCGGTCTCCTCCCTGCTGCGCACGTCGCCGACGCCGGCCACCGCTCCCAGGTATGCCATCCTCCCTCTTCTCTTCTCCTCCCTCTCGCAGCCCTCGCCCCCCTTCCACGCCGGTCTCCTCCCTGTTGCGCACGTCGCCGACGCCGGCCACCGCTCCCAGGTATGCCATCCTCCCTCTTCTCTTCTCCTCCCTCTTCTTTTCCTCACCCCCCCTCGCTGTCACCTCGCCGGGAGGCCGGCAGGCAGCGTACAGCCCTGCCGTGCCCTCCTGCCTCTCGGGTATTCACCAAAGGGCCGATAGGTGGCCTGCAAGGCTCCTGTCGTCCCTTCTTCCCTCTGGGGGTGCGCCGGAGTGCCGGCAGGGGACCAATGGCCCCTGCGACACTCCCTCTCCTCGGTGGGTGATAGGGAACCGACGGGAGGTCGGGTGCCCTCCCTGTCACCCCCGTCCCAAGCCCTCACTCTCTCTGGCAGGGGTTAGTCCCCCTGCCACCCCCCCGATCATCGGTAGGCAGGGGCAGTGCCCCTGCCGCTTCATGATTCCCGGCAGGCAGGGGCTAGCCCCGCTGCCTCTAAAGTTTTGGCGCGCAGGGGTAGTGCCCCTGCCACCTTCCTGTTTTGGCTGGCAGGGGCAATGCCCCTGCCGCCTTCCTGTTTCGGTTGGCAGGGGCAATGCCCCTGTCACCCTTTGTCTTGATCGGCTGGCAGGGGCAATGCCCCTGTCACTCTTTGTCTTGCTCGGCTGACAGGGGCAATGCCTCTGTCGCCCTTGTTTTTTTTCTCGGCTAACAGGGCTATGCCCCTGTTGCCCTTAGTTTTGCTCGGCTAGCAGGGGCAATGCCCCTGTTGCCCTTAGTTTTGCTAGGCTGGCAGGGGCTCGTCCTCTGCCGCCTCTTGGCTTCTGGGAGGGCAGGGGATACTCCCCTGCTGCCCCTTGATTCTCGGCACGCAGGGGCTTGTTCCCCTGTCACCCCCCCCGTCTCGAGCTTTCTCCCTCACTCTGTCGGCAGGGGCTAGCCCTGCCGTCTTTTGGCTGTCGGCAGGGGCTCAACCCCTGCCGCTTCTGGGTTGTCGGCAGGGGCTGCCCCCCTGCCGCATCGATGCTACCGGCAAGGGGCTGGTTCCCTGCCGTCTCGTGCTGGCCTCACTGTCGCCTCGCTGTTTTCGACAGGGGCTCTGTTCCAGTCGCCCCACTGTTGTCGGCAGGCAGGGGTTCGCCCCCTGTCGCTTTCCTGATTTCAGCCAGTAGGGGCACACCCCTATTGCCTCTCTCTTTTCCTGTAGGCAGGTTTGTTTCTTTTACTTTCTGCATGATAATTAACGTAGCACTGTTGCAGACCTCGCATCGGACCCCTCGCTCTGGCTCCGCGGCCCGAGCCTCGTATCATCTACACGCGTAGACGCACGCAGCTGCAAGACACCCCGAGGTAGGGGAAAGTCGCACGAATAGTGTGTATGAACTAAATAAAATAAGACTTCTGAGATAGAATAATTATTTTTGCATATTTGCGTATCTGAAGAAGTATGTGTTGATCCATGTTTTACTCTGTGTGATTCTTTTGAAATTGCATAATGTAAATTCTTTGGGTAGACTCATTCTAGAAAAAAAATCAAGTAGTTTATTTGGCATGCCTGTTTACGTGTACAATTACTTAACTCATAATTGTCTATTATGCATGCTTGTTCCTTTGAAACTGCATACTTAAGATAGATTTTGTGAAGAGACTCAAAACCACTGCAATTGCCATTATAACCAAACCTTAAGGCAGGTACGGTATGAATTTTATGTAAGATCATGGAGGGTATTGAAGGGTGAAATCTATACTTTACTGATTTTGATATGGTAATATCGGCCTCCACAGGCCAATTGCTCAGAAAAAAACAAAACATGTCATGTAGGAAACAAAAGAATCATAAACCATTATGTTGCCCTCTCATCGTAGTTGTACCTCTAGGAAGGTATGATCGTACTTTTGGACAAGTACGTCCCATGTGGGTTACGATGGTGGGATGTTGAGGTTGTGGCAACCTCGATGAATGCTATTAGCAAAATGCTGAGATCACATAAAATAGTGACCATTTCGCCTTCACAGGCAAGATGCTCGAGTGGGTCTAATGGACCAGAGCATGTAGGATGGGACGGCGGTTAAGAAACCCCCGTCGTACCCATCCGATCTTCACGGTTCATCAAGGGAGAGGATGGATGGTACAAAGACTCCGATGGACAGGTTGTTAACAACCACCCCACGAGCAAAAGACTCGGTTTTCCTCAGTCATCGGAGTTAAGGGAATTGGGATTACCATAAATTATCCTAGGTGGTAACTCCCAGGCACTTCTGCAGAAGTTGGATGCATCCATGGGCCACGAATGCCTTTGGGGATTTACTCTCTTGGTCACTGACCGTCCCCTTAGGAGCGGACTCAGTCAGCCATCCGGGTTGATGAAAATACCTGACATAATAAACCCCCGGATTGGTCTCGGCTGTTTCTACGTTTCGCGTCTGTGCGTACCCACAGGCCAGTTAATATCAGAACTTAAATAATATATTCATGAATAGATATAGATGACTGAGACTTACACTGCTTCTCTTTGCACTTATTACATTTGCTAGAATAGACTACAACTGCTTTAATTGCTTAAATATCATAATTGCTTATCTCATGAATGTCCTGTTTTATTTTCATTCTACTTATCTGTTCGTGCACCTACTAGTTTGTTATGAAACTGACCATTTCATGGGCAGGTGAGGAGTAGGACTTCACTGGCGGCCGATGGCGTGGTGCAACGTGGATCAAGATTCATTTTCTTTCTGCTGGCGGCTTGACTCTGGGATTTTTTTTTTAGATTTATTGAACTTTGGAATAAAAGACCCATTTTGTAATAAACTGCAGATTTTAATCGATTGCCTTATTTCTTAAATTCCTTTAAGATGTTGTACATGTGAATGATGGTTTTTCAGCTAACGTACCCAGGATTGTTGACTTGTGTCCCTTTCTAAATGTCTTCCGCTGTTGTTCTTAAATATTAAACTTTAAATCTTTGAAAGGTTTTTTCGATAAGGTTTTCGAAATCACAAGTCGAATTTTTGGGGCGTTACAGAAACCACACATCGAGATAAATAAATTGCATAAGCAATACCCAATATACGAAACTGTACATCGGGCTAAATAAATTGCGTAAGCGATGCTCGGTGTACGAAACCGTACATCGAGATAAATAAATTGCATAAGCGATGCCCGATGTACGAAACCGTACATTGGGCTAAATAAATTGCGTAAGCAGCAGCCTGTGCACATTACAACGTGGCGACAAAGTAAATGACGTAATTTAAAATGGACAAGAATACACAAAACTGCGTCTTTGAGTTAAAAGCATATATATATATAATATAATATAATATGTATAAGTTAGAAGTATTCTGATATTTATTCTTGTATGCAAGTTTCCCCTACCTTGGAGATGGTTCGAATCTCTGACGATTCTGTGCATAGGTTCTTAAAGGCTTGTGCCTTGGTAAGTGTGTCATCCGTTGTGACGGTGTGGAGCGCTAAAAAGGATTCTATTGCGCTTCATAAAGAATGATATTAAAACCTTATTTTAGCGGACAAGGCGACAATCCCATCGCAGGGGCCAAACCCGAACCCAGTTCGAGCCGACCGAACCGAGCGAGGCTCGATACAAGTAATCAAGTTGATATTTGGTGTGCACGAATCGGCCCGGGATACTGGACCAACCTGGGCTGCACTCAGTGATAGCCGAGTTTTGCTTGGCTCGACCATGCTTAAGACAACATCAGTACTATGAGTTGCTGCTGTACGAGCGCAGCGAAAAAAAAGGGGGTAAAGAGAAGCTGGCAGCCAGGGCACTACCGGAGGCAGTGGCCGTCACAGCCAGTGGTCAGCATCGGGAGGCCGACAGCCGTGCCACTGCTGGAGGCAGTGGCTGCTGCGACCGACTAACATAAAAGGGGAAAACGAGGGGACAGGTGTGGTGGCACCTGTCTTCCTGCCAAAAGTGCAGGGAAAAGGGAACGAGGGGACAGAGGGCTCGACCATTACGTCGAGCCAGGTCTGGCCCCCAAACAAAACAAGGTAGAATCGAGCTCAGCTTGGTAGGAAAGTCCAGGCAGGAGGGTAGCATCCTACCAAAAAAAGAGATTAGGTAGGAGGGTGAAGCACTCCTGTCGAAAAAATGAGATGGTCACATCCTCCTGCCGAAGAACAAAAACAGGCAGGATGGGCGGCGCCCTCTTGCCGGAGAAGTCGAAACAGGCAGGAGGGTGCTGCCCTCATACCAGTGGAAACGAGAGAGAGGAAGGAGGGGGTGCTCGGCACCCTCTCACCTGGCGAGCCAGAGCCACTATCGCTGGTGGCTCTGGGTTGTCGGCAAGAAAAGAAAACAGGGAGGAAGTTGGGTGGCGGCTTCAGCTGCCCCACTTGGTCGACACCTAAAGGCCGCAACAACAACCAACGACTGCTGTTGTCCTCTGAGAAAACAGAAGGAGAAGAGGGGAACGAGTGAGAGATGGAGAGCTGGGATAGGACTTACCGATGAGCGTCCAACGAGCTTCAACGAGGTGCAGGGAGATGGGGTCGGCGTGAGAGAGAGAGAGAGAGAGAGAGAGAGAGAGAGAGAGAGAGAGAGAGGGTTGGGGTCTGGGAACTCCGACGTGCGAGAGAGAGAGATAATCTTGTTTCGTGATGTGCAGTTTCAGAATAAGCAAAATGAGCATGATAATCTTGTTTCAATAATTAACTGACTTGAGCGTATGCACAGGATAAACGTAGAGAATTCCTTAGAGGCCATTTGTTCAAGGGGATGTATCTGAACTTCTGCAGAAGTCATTGGGATCTACCACCTAGGATAATATTTGGTAGTCCAGTCCCTTAACTACGATGATCGGGGACATTGAGTCATTGCTACTCGAAGAGCATAGTTGTTCACAACTTGTCTATCCTAGTTTTTGTACCATCCCATCCTCTCTCTTAACAGAACCAAAGAGACGAATGAGTATGTTAGGTTTTATTTGAACTGCCGACTTATTTTACATGCTCTTGTCTTTTAAACCAAATTGAACATCTTGCCTATGAAGGCGATCATTTTCATTTATGTGATTTTCTTTTAATCATGGTGCATTGTTGCACTATGAGGTTACCATAAACCTCTAGTCCAATCATTGTGGTACTAACATGCCATGCATGTCTGACAATACCACTACGATGAGAATTTGGTTTCTCAGAAAGAAACCTAGACGTCATTTGAAAATTTCAATATCTCATGCTTTAGGCCGGGGAATATCCGAATCATTTCGGATATTGAAAAGAAGGACCGGACGTACGTACCATCAAGGGTTGCGTAGTCGAAGCCTTTTTGTTATGTTGGTTCGAGGAGAAAACTCAGTTGCGAATATGCAAACGCAAAACACTTGTTTTGCTTTTCGAGACAACGGACAATGCGAGCTTGAAATCTCGCATGTGAAATCTTTTAAAAATCGAGATTCGGCAAGGATGCGTAAATCTGTGTCTTTAAATATATATAAGTGTAATCTAAAGTAGGCAGGAGTACGCAAAACTACATACTTTATAAAGTTAGATGGTCCAAATCTCTGACGATTCCGAGCATAGGTTCTTAAAGGCTTGTTCCTTGGTGAGCGTGTCTCGTCTGTTGTGTTGGTGTAGAGTGCTAAAAAAGATTCTATTGCGTTGCATAAAGAACCCAGTTCGAGCCGACCGAACCGAGCAGGACTCGTGTACAAGTAATCGAGTTGATATTTGGTGTGCACGAATCGGCCTGAGGTACTGGACCAACCCGGGCTGTGCTCGGTGATAGCCGAGTTTTGCTCGGCTTGACCATGCTCGAGACAACAACAATACTATGAGTTGCTGCCGTTCGAGCGTAGCTAAAAAAAGGGGACGAAGAGAAGCCGACGGTCATGCCACTGCTGGAGGTACCCAGATCAAGCCTACCGCCTTAGAATTGATCCTGAACAACAAGCACAATCGTATCTAGCACATAATTTAAACCACAACACATTGATTTAAATATCTTTATCCCTACAGTCAAAATATAAAAATTCGCAAATTTCAAGATAGAACGGAAACAAAATTTCACAAGATAGCTTTGGAGTACAAGTTTGTGACTTTCATGGTGATAGTTCTCACAATTCTGACAAATCTCAAGTAATTCTAATGAACACCTATGCCTGTAAAACAATTTTAAGAAAATGGGTAAGAACCGAAGTCCTCGTACGAATTCCTCTAAAAATTCAACAATAAAGGAAATAACATAAATTAAATCATGCATAAATTTAAGGAGAAATCACAAGCAATAACTTACCACAACTATCTTACCATTCAAGCATTCAACCAAATATCATGCAAAATCAAATATGCATAGATGTATGAACTATTGATGAACAGTAAAATATGCATGATTCAATGCACATGCATGAATAACTTATTAAGTTATTTATCAAAGTTGCTTTTGCATGCAAGTCCTTATTTAAATGCAGACAAATTTAATTTTCACTTTTTCTTAAACCTGTAAATACTCAAAACAGACACAAATTCCGAAATTTAAGTTAGGTTTCCAGTTATAGCTTAACGTATAATTTGTATTTTATTTACTGGGTTCCACACTTGTTCATCGATCGATATCATGAATCCTTACCTTCCATCATAACATTAATAATCCTCACCTAATGCCGGGACATCAATGGAAATCCTCAACCATTGTCGCCACTTTCTTGGTATACTAATAACAACAGTTGAGTCAACAACAACACCCCCAGGCAAAGTAGCTGAAAGCTCTTTAAAACCGTAGCAGGGAAGTGAACCACATATCGGGTCCTTGGGCGTAATTGCATATGGAGTTTTAGTATCCTCATGGTCTGCCATGACCGTCATCCAAGATCCTCATACTATGGAAGAGACATCAAGGAAGAGATTAATTATACCGTTTTGGTCTCTTTTACCATTTAAAATCAGTTTTAAGTTCTATATACAAGAACCATTTTGCAAATCAATATGCAAAAACAATTTCGGGTCCTGACCCTCAGAATTTAACAGTGTAATTAAATTTGAAAAAACAATAATTTTCATAAGTTATTTTGCAAATGCATAAACAAATCAATAACATTGGAGCAACACATGCTCCTGGCCTATACGCCCCGCAATGGTTCACACATAACCACTTACATATCTCAACAAGTAATTTATGCAAATTGCAAAATTTCAGTAAACATGAGCACACACAATTTCTAAACATGTTCACAATGCATATTTAAAATACAAAAGAATGCACATTTAGCCACGCACATACACATCATGCAAATAGAAGCTCGCAGACCACACCATTTAGGATCAAATATATGTATATGATCAACCAAACATGCATATGATCAAAGTCATGCAAACATCTAATTATTTTCAGATTCATGCATATGATATGCACAATTACAAGCTGATCGGTTTAGGATCAGATTTATGAATCAAATCAGCAAATACACTTTCCGATCAGATTTATGTACATAAATCGGCTATGTAGAATTTTTTTTAAGTGCCGATCAGATTATGCACATGCTCAATTCACCTGCACAAATCTGCAAAACAAAAAATATCAATGTACTGGTCAGGTTCACTTACATGATCAGATTCATGTACATGTATCGACCATCAGAAAACTATCCACAACTGGTCCAATTCATGTACATGTATCGACTAGTTACAAATATCTTCAGCTGGGCTGATTCAGGTACATGAACAAGTTCATTTTTATATGTATCGGCTAAACATGTATTCACCATATTAGCTGGTCTGATTCATGTACATGGACAGATTCATGTACATGATTCGGCCAACCATAAATTGCATTCAGCTTAACAGAAAAAAAAAAAAATAAAATCTAT
This sequence comes from Nuphar pumila, assembly GCF_984573655.1. NCBI lineage: Eukaryota > Viridiplantae > Streptophyta > Magnoliopsida > Nymphaeales > Nymphaeaceae > Nuphar > Nuphar pumila. Next base: position 58,504,880 of record NC_143257.1, on the reverse strand, counting down.
AAACAGTTGGTCTGATCCATGTATATGATCATATTCATGTATATGGATTGGCCTGTCATAAGTTAACCCATTCACAGTTGGGCTGATCCATGTACATGGGTCGGCCAATCATACATTATCATATCAATCGCTGGGCTAATCCATGTACATGATCAAAATCATGCACATAGGTCAGACAGACATGAATGAACATGTTAATAATGAGCTGGGCTGATTGATGTAGTGTACATAAACAGGTTCATGTACATGGATCGACCAAGCTTAACAATCGACTAGTCATAAATTTATATTAGCTGGGCTGATTCATGTACATGAACAAGTTCATTTACATAGATCGACCAACATAAATTGCCATATCAACCGTTGGTCTGATCCATGTACACGATCAGATTCATGTACATGGGTCGGCTGGACCTAACTAAACCTGTTAACTGTTGAAAATTAAAATTTAAAAGAATATATACTTAACAGAAAACATTGGCAAGACTGAAATACACATGCACATTTCATGAACAATGAAACTCGACAATTCAGAAACAAGGGTATATACATGAGTATGAAATCGACTGGTTAGAAACACATGTATATTTATTTCAAAAGCATGATCAAATAATTGACAGAACTGAATATATATATATATATATATATATATATATATATATATATATATATATATATATTCAGTATGCATAATCATGAGAAATAAGCAAATCTGAAACGCGTGCATATGTTCAGATGCAGGAACAGAAAAATTGATAATCTGAACTACATGTATATCCTTGCATGATCAATAAAATCAACAAATCTGAATATACATATATCTTTATATATACAGATGCATGAATACTAAAATCGACAAGTTTGAAATACATAAATATATTCAGATGCATGAGTTCTAAAACTCGACAAACCTAGAATATATATATATATATATATATATGTATATATATATATATATTCATATATATATTTAGATTGCATGAACCTGAGAACTCAACAAACCTAATATTTATATATATATATATATATATATATGTATATATATATATATAGCCTTGAAATCAGATTTTCCTTTTTCTCCTCTAAACCTATGCTCAAATCAGTTTATACGATTCCCTTTCCCGTGCTAATTAAGAGAGAAACCCGTACCATGAATCGAAGTTACGAAAAATTAGAAAAATTGACGGATGTTTGTGTTTTCTTCTTCTCCTTCTCTTTTCCTTTTTCTTTTCTTTTTTTCTCTTTTCTCTTTTTCTTTCTTTTTCCTCTCACATGATTTCTTACTTTTTTCTTAACTCTCTCTCTCAAACACGAGTTCTAGAGAGGGAGAGACTCTAGACCCCTTATATATTTTCTTTAAGATGTTCTACAGAGGGAGTGACATCCCATTCTAGATACTCCTATGTAGAACTCTACCTCCTTATCTTCTAGATATTTATTATATTTTATTTTTATTTTAATTAATATTCTTAAAGAATATTTCAGGGGGGGACACCCCCTTTTAGAAGGTCTTCTACCCCAGTTTGAACTCTACCTCATCCTTATTCAATTTAAAGTTAGTTGAATTTAAAACTTTAAATTTACCTTAGTTTTAAAATTGCCATGGATGGATTTCGGATCTAGATTGGATCCAAGATCCAAATCTATATCCAAATCCAAATGGATCTCAACCTGGATCAGATCCTAGTCAATATGAATCCTAGATTGAGTTCATATCCATATTAACATGGATCAAATGGAGCGGATCCCGTCAGATCCAAACCAAAAAAAACTCAAAAATAGAGGCTGGTCATTTTTGAAAAACACATTTTTTGGGCCAACCGTAATCCGAATTCAGAAAAACAGATCTCCTACGAGATTTACGTTCCGAGGCAGATCTAACGGTGGTCATGCCTCAATTTCGCTTTCGAATTTCGCCTGAATTTAAATATTAAAAAGTTAAAATTTCTCAAATTATAGTTAAATCAATTAGCTCTTGTCACTGGGCTCTGGGCCAAGCCCAGACCTAGCTGACATCACCTCTATTTAATTATATTTTCCATGATTTTATCAGTTAAATATAAATATATAATTTAAAAATTATATTTTAGACTAAAACAAATCATGAAAAATAACAAGATATTACAATATTGAAATGCAAAGTAGAGAGAGCTGCTATCATTGGTTGCTATCGTATCAAACTCTTTTTGTACCTGTGCTTGTCTATATGTGTTGGTCCGATTGATCTACTCGATTTATCATTTTCCATGTTCTTTTATATCAACTATATCTACTAGTGCTTAATTAATGGTTTTTTGTAGACCCTCTTTGTAATCTGTGTTGTATATGGCAACTGATGAACTTGGTTACTTTTGTTTTTTCAGCTAGATCCTCCAATACAGACGTCAAGTGGCTCTGGACCATGGCGAAAGGTGTGCTTTGTGTTTAGAAAGAAACAAATAGATAATGAAACTCTTGCTTATTCTCGCTAAGCTCGGTTATTAACAAAGTACTTGCATATATTTTTTTCTTTATTTGCTCTCTCTGATAACTTGAGGCAAGATCTTGCCACACTTTTTAGCTTGAAGGATTATACTTAGCCAACTTTGTGAAAAACATAACGTGTTGTACAGTATTAGAATGAAGATGAGAGCACAAGTGAGAAGAACAAGGAGAGGCAAATAAACCTCATTAGATGAAAGAATGAGAAGTTAAAAACTTAAAACAAATGTAGGGGTCGACCCTTACTCTCCAACAAACAAATACATGTGGACACTCTTGAACCTCCTACTTTGACTACTTCACTACATCTAAGCTAAAGTACATAAATGCCCTTAGAAATACAAAAGTTATACAACATACAGCACTATACATTAGATGATACTGTTGTAACTTCACATGGTATAACATACCTCCTCCATGTCAGAAAAGTGTTGCATGCAATAAGCACTTAGCAAGAGACAGCTTCTTTTAATTATAGAGAATCTTGTAAAGGATGACTTCTTTTGCCATTTGAAATCTGAAACTATAATCTTTTTCCTTTTTTTTTAAAAAAAATTATAAGATTTTTGTATAACAATGACTTTATCAATAATACTTTTTTGTGTCTTAGGTTCTTATTTGTCTCTTGTTGATCCTATGCATAAAAAAAAACAACTTTATTCCTATCATAGAGAACTTGTAGAACCTGAAGTAGAGGGATAAAAAGAGGATATGAAGCATTGATTCTAGGGCTCATTATTTCATTTTTGCTTTTGTTTTGGTATGGTAAAAGCAATAGGCAAGAGATATCCAGATGCATTTTTGGTTTTCTGCTTGTATTATGTTAAATACATTTTAAAAATTATCTTGAGTTAATACTCGATGAGGATGATTGCGTTATTTACAATTTTTTATGGCACAGCTTAGTACCTTGCCTAGGAATTTCATCAGTTGTAACATGTTTATGAATTACTATAATCATTGTTCATATCATGATCTTTTATTCTATTACATATTTATTCCTGTTGCTTATTTTCTTATTCCATTGTCAATCATGATATCAAGGTTTTACGTTAGTCTGAAAACATAAACCGCTAGCTTGTCAGGTCATATACCCGGTTACATATCAAATTCACCATTGAATTTTTAAGTGATACTTTTGTAGTATATTTACTGAATGTAGTTAATGGCACCATAGCAAAGACTATTTTGTCACGAATAAGACAGTCAAAAGCATAAAAGGCCACAATCCAACTTGGCACACACTTATATAGCTTAGTAATGGCACCAAATGTTGGAGCAACATTGGGAAATTCTTCTCTATTTTTTTTGGCTTGCTGATTATTCCATCTGATTCTTTAGTGGATGCAATGCATTTTGTTCTTATTTATATGTGATATTGTTAAAATATGTGTACTCTTAAATTATGTATCGACATTTGTAATTTCGTATATATTTATATGTATCTATATATATGAATATAAATATATACGAAATTACAAATGTCGATACATAATTTAATAGTACACATATTTTAACAGATACTTCTTACAAACTGTGCAAATCAAAAGAATAGAGAGGAACTAATGGGCTAAATTAGGTTTAAGTCTTCATCTATCCAAAATAGTCCCTCTAGTACAAGGAGAAAAATCACAAGAGAACAAAAATACTCTGTTAATTGTTTACATATGATTAAAGAGGCCAAAAGTGGAACAAAGACATAGATGTGCCTGTGCGGAAGAAAGTGACAAAAATGTCCTGGCTCTACAGACCTAGCATAGATACATATATATGCATGTAGGAGACACTAAATGCTTTTATTATTGAACTAGATAGTTATCTCATCCGCCTTTTGCTATCCTAACCCATGATTTGGAAGAACCTTTTGGAATACATAAATGGGATGACAGCTCACTGGTAGTAAAAAGTTGCCACTGTTAGGCCATTATCAAGCTTCATTATGTTTTGGGAAGCTCTTAGTTCTGCCATTTTTAGCTTTTAGTATAAGTGCAAGTGGTTATGATTGTCCTAAATGTGTTTGCCGTCTTTTATTTCTATTTAAAGAAAAAAAGGGGCAGATGCTATAAATTGGCTGAAGGCATTTGCATGATATTTTCTTATATAGCAATTTGTTGTTCATACCTTTCCTTTGACACTTTTGTGTATTTTACAACATTGTTTTTTTTTAAATTTCTCATTCTTTAATTTTTGTTAGGTGCCATTTATGTCAGTAAGCCTTGGATATGAATCATATGATTATAATGACTGTATTAGCTAATTTTTCTATTTAAGGAACTCATGTCTCAGATTCATTAACAGAAACTGGATTTCTCTGCTGTATGTTGTAGCCCATAGAAGTATAGTTATTCTGGTGGTTGACTTTTTCCATCATATTAGTACATAAACTATCAATGTTTGACTAATAATTTTCTTCAGAAAGATTAACAGCTCAGTTGTACATTAGTCATGAGTTAATTGATTAATCTGACCCGGTTGGATATTTGCTGTATGTCCAAGGAGAGTGATGTTGAATGTCTCAGATTTATTAATAGAAGCTGGATTCCTCGGCATTTCTCTCCTGTTCATGTTGTATACAATAGAATAATAGTTATTCTGGGATTGACTTTTCCATCCCTATGGAAGCATAAGTATATCAATATTTGGCTGAATTCTTTTGGCTTAGTCATGGGCTAATTGATTAATCTAACCCACTTGGATCCTTTGCTTTATGTCTAAAATGAGGACTCTATTCAACAATGCTTAAATATCTGCAGAAATTGTTGATGCAGGTATGATGCTTTTATGATTGGATGTGGTACTTTCTTTATCTCTAACTAAAACTTTTGAGACTTCAGAGTTTAAAAGCTCCTAATGATGTCTTAGTTTGGTGTAAGAAGCTTGATATGACATGTTGCATGTCAGCATCAATGTTACTGGCATGGCAGAACATACTTATCTGCTTATTTTGCAATCTATCTTGTGTGTGTATGTGCACGGGCGCATGCATGTGCACATCTATGCTTGTGTACATGTGGATGCCCTGCCTGTGGTTTAAGCATGTGCACGTGTGTGTGTGTGTTTTTGTGTGCGGGCATGTGTGTTTCATGCATGTGCATGTGTGCATGGATACTTGCATGTGGGGCCTGTGTGTGTTCAGAGCCTTTATTTTTCCATATGTAACCATACATTTTTGTTTATTATCTTATCATTCAGAAAAGCATACCACACTTCACATTAGATATAGTATCCGTGTCATGGAGGTTTGTGTGCATTTTGGAAATGTGATGGGGATTTTGTGATACATATTCAATATATCCTTGCCGAGAAGGAAAGAAAATAAATTTGACATAATTATGTGTGGAATTGACCAATTAGACAGCCACTTATTTTCAATTCTTGTTCTTTTTTCTTGTTCATAATTTGTTATTTGTCAGTTAATTTTGGGCTTGCTAACCTATACGTAATTGTCTTTTCAAGTAAAGTTGTTACTGGGAAGCATTATTCCCAGTTTTGCATGCCATTCCTTGGCAACTAATCTTGTAATATTCTTCCAATCTTGCAGACATTGTTGACGCCTAAGGATTTGAGTTTTGTTGGCTACACATACAAAAACTTTGATGCTGTTAAAGTTAAACATGCATCTCTTGGTAAATTTATTTTCCTATCAACCCTTTTTGATGTATCTTTAACATTAATTATGTTTTGCCATATGTTGTTTCCTGAATTTAGTATTATTTTGACTTATTGGATATTTCAGCCTATTGCATGCCATCAACAAGGAATTTTTTAGTTTTCCATTGTTTAGTACATAAATACCTGCTTTGTTGTATTCAACATATACACATAATCTTCTACACATACAATTTTACTTCATTTGGTGGTTTCTTGTGTTTCTGTGCATACATGCATGGATGTGCATATGTAGGGTTCTAGGTGCTCAAACCATGTGTGCAGGTTTACTTGTTTTGGCATTTTCTGGACTCGTTCGTAGCCATCTATGCATTCTCACATAGACATGCATATGTAGTGTCAGGAAGCCATTGATTTCGTTCTTTTTTAAGAGTTTTTTTTTCCTCCTGTAGCGGGCCTTCTGTCTAAAGTTTGTGATGCTATGGGAAATCATTATATGATTCTGGCTAATAGCACGTCCTTTGTAGACAAATAAAATACTTCTCATTTCATATGATCAGGCTATGTTGCACTTCCTTGCGTGATGTGCTGACTGTTGGAATAACCTTAAATGCTTGAAGTATGGAACATTCCTTGGATACATGAAATTCACAGTTTTATCGTGGAAAGCACAGATTTATGTTTTTATATCATTTTCCTTTTCAAAATTTTGTTTTTTTTGGTTGATTGACAGAATGTAATGCCATGTAACTTGAATTGTTTGTCTTTTTAGGTTAAACTTTGGAAATTTTATTTGCTACAGCAGTAGTGCCAGTAAGGCCAGAGTATGACCCCATGAACTTCTTGAAACTGCCTCAAAAGAATGTCAGATTCTGATGCACAAACAGCATTACAAGAATTATTTAGCTGGTTATTGAGCTGGGTGGCCTGAGTATCGGGTTTTCTTCCTTGCTTGGGTTCAAGTTGACTTTTGGCAAAAGCTGGGCCTTAATCTAGTTGGATAATTTCCATAGCTTGGTTTGAGCCGGATACTGGATACTTCAAAAGAATAGAGGATACAATTGGTCAATGTCCCCTCCTCTCGCTCAACTGTGATGGCTCCCAATTTTTGGATCTCTTGGCTTGTCTGTGGATGGTCATAAATTTCTAAATTTTGGCAATGGAAATTGTGTTCCGTACAAAAGTGGAGATGGTGTGTGTGTGTGTTTTTCGGGGGGAGGGTGTGTGGGAGGGTGGCAGGTGGGGTTGTGCATCCCTTGTGTGTGTGCTTTGGTCCAAACTAGGTCTAGGACCATCTTGGTCTGGTCTCCTGTGTTTTCAGGAAGCGTGCTACCCATTTAGCCCAGGTTGTTAAGCCACCCACCTAAGCTTATGCCTATCATGTTTTCAAGCACCATTGACAGTACAAAGTCCACCAATACCACCTGATATCCTAGACAGGTTTCCTACATTCTCTTTGATTTAGAAAGGTGGAAGTGTATGGAGGTGGTGAAGACTTCTTTGACCTCCTCTCTGGAAAGAGTGAGGTGGTTGGGATTATGGGACCAGAGAGAGAGGGTGGGTGTGCATGTATATATATGTGTGTGTGTGTGTGTTCCCAATTACCTTTCCGATGTATCAGTGTTGGAAGATGGCTGGAAAATTCATGCTCTCTTTCTCTCCCATTAGTCCCATTGTCCAAACCATCACCCTTTCCAGAAAGGAAGGAGGTCAAAAAAGTCATGTTCCCCACCTCCACCTTTTTAAATAAAAAAGATTGCAGGAAACCTACCTGGCATATCAGGTCAGTTGGTCCGCATTTTTCCGTCGATGGTGCTCAATCCTGAAACAAGATGGCAAAAGCCTAGGCAGTGGCTTAACAACTTGGGCCAAAGGGGTAGCCTACTTCCTGAAAACACAGGAGACCATACAAAGATGGTCTAACGCCTAGTTTGGACCAACACAGCCTGCCTTACTGAATGCCACCTTTATTAAGTATCTGAAAACCTAACCGCATTTCAGTTGGCTTACAATTTCACCTTGGTTTTGGTCTAGATGGTCTAATCTTGTAGAAGCACGTTAGACAGAAAATTTTATGTATCGATTATTTTAAACTTTACCAAGTTGGATTTGGACCCAATTGGATCTGGATCCAATTGGGGATCCAATGAGAAAGGACGATGAAGGACTTGGAGATTCAATATATATATATATATATATAATACATATTAAAATCTGTATTGGTTGGAGCTTGGATTTGGAGTTGGGTTGGGATTGGATCCGACCCAATCCCATGTTAAAATACATTATATATATAATTGATATACGTATATTGTATAATTATATGTATATCAGGGGTATTTTGGTCTTTGTATGTATAAGGTCCAATAGGGGCTGTATTATACTCTTTATTTATTTTTTAGTCTTTTTGTTGTTTTGTTTTTTATTAAAACTTTATTTGACTGTTGGGAAGCAGTCCAATTAGTCATTGGACTGCTCCCAATGGTCATATTTCTTACCGTTGGAGGCAGCCCAACGACTTTTGGACTGCCTCCCTCTTTCAACGCTCTTTGTTGTACGTGTTGCTCTATAAATAGAGCCCATTGTAAAGAGTTCATTTATGCTTTTCAGCATATGCTTGTGGATATAAAAAAAGCTCTTATTTCTATATTGAGTTCTTGTGAGATTTATTCTCTTTGTGATTGTATTCGGTCCATTAGAGGCTGGATTGCAATCATGCACTTGTGTAGCCCTTTGTTGGCATTGTGATAGTGCACTTGTTTTATTTCATGGTATCAGAGCCTTGGGCTCTTGTAATATTGAAAATTGTCTTAAGTGTGCTCATTTTGTGGTGGTGGTCTTTTTCAAACTTTTTTCTTCAACAACAAGTTTTATTCTTCAATATGGGTGAAAGAGAATCTGCCTCTGTCATCTCCTACAAGCTCAACGAAAACAACTACTTGATGTGGGCTATCGCAATGGAAAACCATATCAAGGGGAAAAGGCTTTGGGGTTTTGTTAGTGGAACCACTAATGAACCTCAACTAAAGCTAACGAGAAGAGAAGGAGATCAAGTCAAATTCCTCTCTGAAGAAGAAAAGGAGAAGGCCTTGTAAGAATATCAAGAAAAAATAGAGGATTGAGAGGCCAATAACTATGTCACATGGTGCGGGTGCGGGGATTCGGCACTTCCAAAAACCCGGGTGCGGGGGTGCGGCAGGGGCAAAAATGTATATATATATATATATATATATATATATATATATATATATATATATATATATATATATATATATATATATATATCTGGGGGTTCCCCCGGCGCGGGTCGGGAGTTTGTTTGAAGACTCGTTACCCACGTTCTGCTTGTTGTGTACTTTGAGGCAACGAGACAAAATTGATGAAATGAAAGGATTGACAATCCCAGCCTGCTGCGTTCTACTGAATGTCATGATTCAATCATGTCTGAAACTCCCTGGTCTTCATGAAAAAAAATATAAGTGCAAGGTTTGATGTGGTTTGTTGGAGAGAGAGTCTTCATTAGGCCTACCACTCCACTGCCACGCCATAGGATTTTTCAAATTTCATTTTATATACAGCTGCACAGAGATGACAACTAAAAGAAATTTATTGGATTTGACATGTGAAAAAGAGAGGTCTACACAAGGCTACAGCTGGAGCACCGAGATACTAATAGTTTTTATTCTACACAAGGCTACATCTCGTCAGGAGAACAGTGAATACTAATAGCCAGCAAGGCTACCACCATCATTATCATATAGCTTTGGCCCATAACCAAAAAAAGAAAAAGAAACCATGTTGGTTACATGGTCATTATAACGACCCCAATCCAGATCCTTTAAAAATGCGGAATATTTTTTTTTCTAGAAGTTGCGGAAAACTTCCCAGAGATCTGGGGTCCTCACAGTTTCACTTTTCATTGGATAGCCCAACCACCACAAACGAAGTTGCAATTATCATCCATATCAACCAACTAAAACTCTTTTATTAATGAGTAAGAAAATTTCAAAGACAAGGTTTTCTTCAACTGAAAGTAAAGTAATAATTGCAGAAATTAAAAGAACTAAAAGACAAAAGAAAGAGCCACTATGTCCTCTACTGAAGCTGACAAGCCCAAGTATAACTCATCCATCCCCAGATGCATGTCCAACTTCACTGTTCACCATTTCCTGTGAAAAACCAACAAAGTAGGGTGTCAAAACTCAAATTCTGAGCACAACTACTTCTAGAGAAACCAGGTGAAAGAAAGAACATGGATACGATTTCATGCAATGATTTGAGTGAGTGCAGATATTAGATTTGCAACATTCAAATATCCATAACTACCAATGATTGCATATACTTACCAGTCAAGAACAGTAAAGCAGTGTCATATATCAAGAACTAAATAATCAAACCTTTCGGCATGATTTCACAAAGTAAATCATATGCTACCACCAAATGATGTCATGATATCAAGAATGATTCAAACATGCATGATCTAATGCATAACAGAAAAATGCATGATTATGTGCAATGCATGATTTCTTCTGTTATCTTTCATTTAAGTTCCATCTTTCCATATGCATGCCTTATTAAATGCACACATCTTTAAGTTCCTCTTTTTAATTACCGTGGCCCGCGGATACACCAAACGGGTACAAACCCCGAGGTCAAGTAGGTTCCCAGGGTAGCTTAACACACAATTTGTATTTTATTACTGGGTTCCAACTTAGCCCTCGACCGATATCAAGAAACAACACCATCCATCGGAACATTAGACCTCCACATCTAATGTCGGGGACACAAGGGACACCCCACGCCCACAAGTGCCACTTCCTTGGTACCATAAACTCACAGCTGTGACTAACACACCACTCCCGGGTAAAGTGGTGGACTCTCCCTAAAACCGTGGCCAGGAGAAGAACCTCAATATCGGGTTCAAGGGCAACAACGCACACGGAGTTTTTGTATCCTCACAGTCTCCCCAAGACCGGATATCTAAGATTCTCATATTCCAGATGAGATATCCCAGAATGTATATTACACTGTTCTTATTCATTATATTTATTTAAAGTTCATTCTTTAAGTTTGCAACACCATATGCAAAAGTAAGGTGAAAACCCGCATTCTCCCTTGCGGGGACCCTTACGGGACTCCAGCTCGTATAAACAACTAGAACAATGTAGTAAAGTGCCAAACCATCTTATGTGGTTCAAGTGATGTATTTAAAACATATGTGAAAGCAAACCAAACCCACGACTCTCCAGGCCGATGACGGTCCATTTAGGCCATCGAGGCATCACATCACAAAACAAAAGTAGTGTTTTATTTATAATACTAAGCCAAAATGCCAAAAGCATATATATTCATGCAAATATAAACCCAAACATATGCATGTCATAATTCATTCATATGCATTTTCAACATGTGTGTGTTACCTACATCACATATGGGCATTAACCAAATCCATGTCTTCTTTTGAGTGTGTGAGTGTTCATGCACCACTTCACCTAATAAGTCAAGCGTACATGCTTACAACACTATCAATAACCGATCCATGATCACATTCACGATTTAACAACCCGTAGAGTGATATACTAAGATAACACTCCACATATTCACCGGGCAAAAGTGTAAGTTTCTGCATATGCTAGAGAAGTTGGTCGGGCTTATCCATCCCGGACCTAACATCCTCCCAGCTGAAAAATAGCCTGTCAACCAACCCAACTATATACATATGCTGCAGGAACAGAACTAGAAAAAAAATCTCAGGCATAGGCAATATTTTCATCTATTTCACATGTATGGAATTAGTATCATGGACAACACCAACCATGACAAACATGGTTAGCTTAATGCACGTGTATCAACACACATTCAAGTTGTTTCTTTCACGATTTCAGTGTCAGTACAGCCCACGCACACACACACAGTTTTATAACAGAAGTTTCATTTTCTGCTCGGCACTGAAACAACCCACGGAAGGTGGGTACCTCACAAGTATTTTTCCCAGTCAGAATTTCAGTTACACTAAAGGATATCTGGTTCAGGATATACTGGTATCAAAACCCAAGAAGGCAACCTAAGTTGGACTTCTTCAGGACAGGTCCACAATAATAAGTAAAATATTAAAAGAAAGTTAATCTTGCTAAGTTTTAAGAGCACAGAGAACTATTTAAACACATCGACTTCATACTGTCAAACGCAAACTTCATTTGCATCGTAGATTCAGCCTTTAGAATGAATGCAATAGCCAAAAAGCAATTGTTCCAAGACACCACTAGGGAACAGTTACTTAAACTACGCAATATAAAAAAAGAATAAGCTTGTGAAATACAGAAAATACAATTTGATCTAATCAATAGGATGTATAAACCATGTACTACTGATGAAACTCCATCATGTTCATAGAACAACATGAACAATGCACCACTAACAAATCTTGTATAAGAGCTTGTGATGCCCAAATTTTTATGCAGCAACTTAATCTAAGCCTTCAACCCAAATTAAAAATAAAATCAGCCCCTGTGGATTTAACGTACTCAGCATACATATTTTTTTTTTTTTTTTGAATCATACGAGTCACAGGCCAGTACCCAGCCGACTGGGTCGGCTGGGGCCCTGCTAACACAACACCCAGCCGACTGGGCCTGTCGCCTCCTACCAATGTACTGGTGGTCAGCAACATGAAACAACATCTTTTTTTTTTCTTGAAAAGAAAAGGAAAGTAAACGAAAAACAAACAATCGAGCCATGGAGAGTGACCCACGGTTCGCCCTCCATGTCTCATAGGGCACACAACCAAAATAGGGTTCTTTTTATTTTTCCATGGATTCTCATCCCCAAACCCTACACTTTATCGAACCGATATTCGATCCCTCATCTAGATTCAAGAGGAGCACCGTACCTTATCCGGCGATCCTTCCGGTGATCGGAGACAATCGTGGCTGACGCACCTCACTGCTGCCGTGAAGAAAGGGAGTACTCGATGTGGCCTTTGATGGCTGCTGGCTGTCGCAGCTTTCCAGCGACCTCCTTTCCTCCGGCGTGTGCGCACCGAGCGATCGAGAGAGACGGGGAGAGATGGGGGACAGAGTGGAGAGAGAGGCGAGGGAGAGAGAACCCCTAACCCCCCTCCTCCTTTTATCGCCCCCCCCCCCCCCCCTCCATGCCGAGATATGGGGGGGGGGGGGGGGAGGTCGGTTACGCCCTGCGTAACCCCCCTTTTTCTCCCTTTCCTTTTTCTGTTACGCACTATCGGGCAACCCTTATCGGGTTGCCCTTTTCTCTTAAAAGGGCTGCCATGGGGTGGGGCTCGGGTCCGAACCCGGGACCCGTAACCTGGCCCCAAAACAAATATGGATCCACAAGTGGATCCAAATGGATCCAACTGTGGATCCTTGGATAAATTTTAAAAACTTAAAAATTTTATTTATTTTGAATCTCACATTTTACATAAAATTTTAACCTCCAAAAAATATGGATCCGCAAGTTGGATCCAAGTGGATCCAACTGTGGATCCTCGAATTCACTTAATATATATGTATATTTCTCTTTTATTACCAATATTAATATTATTTTAATATAACTCTATTATTTAAGCATAAATACCCCTTTATGGGTCCTGGATCTGAAATTTGGATCTAGGCCCAATTTGCATATTTTAAAATAATTTGTAACAAAATTTTTTGTGTTTTACAGTCATATCATTAATAATGGTTGGCAAATCCGTAACTCAAATCTGAGAGCAATCAAAGTTGACATACAAATTGGAAAAAGACAAACATTTAGATAAAGACTCAACCAACTCGACTTAGTGAATGATAGAACTAATTAAGTTAATCTTGTATTATCATACCCTACTACTATTTCAAGAATGGAGCCTTATTATAAAATGCGAATAAAACCAGAGACTTAAATCAAAAGCCGGCTGAGTGTTGTTGTAGCACACGGTAGCACCACACAATTAACTGGTCCGTCCAAGCAAATATCAACAGATAAAAGCAGAGAGAGAGAGAGCAACTTTCTATCACCAACCCTTCTCAACCACTCAACCAGGAATCCACCCGGTTGTTGAGGGCGCGGGACAGGAACTTCATGCAGATGGGTGGGTTGATCTTGGCAAGAGAGAGTATGGAGGCGGGCAGCGTCCATATCCCGCCCCCGCATATCAATCCCGACGCCACTGCCAGCCCGAATGTCTCCGCCTTAACCTTGTCCGTCCTCTCCCAAACATACAGTATCAAGCTCCCCACGCACATGTTGATGGTGAAGTAACCCTCGATGTAGAACGGGATGGCCATCACCATCGGAATCGGCACAAACTTGGCCCACCTCTCGGGGAGGATCCTGTACTTGAGCAGGTCGATAACGACGGCCAGGGTGAAGAAGCCGCAGCAGAGCTTGAAGCAGTGATTGGGCAGCGCCGAGAAGCCCTCCACCCCCAGTATGGAGATGTTCCTGTAGAGCGTCGCGTAGGGCGCCTGGTACTCGCTATTGGGATTGCCCATTTTGAAGGCCTTGTAGAAGAGCCAGAACACGCTTGGCCCGATCACGCAGCCCATGGCCGTCCCCACTACTTGGCTTACGAACATGGACCGAAAGCTACATCTCGTCAGGAGAACAATGAATACTAATAGCCAGCTAGGCTACCGCCATCATTATCATTTATTATGGAGAGAGAAAATCCTTTACGAAAAAGAAGGATCTGGATGGTTTTAAAAGTAGCAGCTGTCAGCAATTTTTTTTTTTTTAAATTCCGCAACCCATTTCACAGGGCAATTTTTTTTTTAAAAAAAATGGACCGAAATGATCCTGGGTGCGGTCAACGCACCCAGAATCGGGTTGACCGCACCCGGTGCCGCACCCGCATCCGCGTCGAGTCGCGTCGATGCGGGTGCGGCACCCTGCTAGCCGAATCCCTGTGACATAGGCCAATAATGATCAAATACTCTCATGGTTTACGAATACCATGGAGTTCAAGATTATGGCTAATATCATCAAGTTCAAAAAGGCTTGTGATGTATGGATCTTCTTAAGAAGCACATTGATCCAAAAAGATATGGCAATACTATATTATCTTCAAGACAAGGTACATACTATTAAACAAGGAGATAAGAGCGTAAGAGATTTTTATGGCCTCTTATCTCCTATTTGGGATGAGTTGGCTATGTTGGAACAAAAATGAGAAGGTCCGACTATTGAAATGAGAAAACAAGAAGTTGAAAGAGAAAATCTTTTCTCTTATATGGTTTTCGACCGCAATTTGAGCAAGTTCGGTCCTCTTTACTTCATAGGACCTCCACTCTTTCCATAAGTGATGCTCTTGCCCAAATATGTCAAGAAGAAACTAGACTTGGAATGCACAAGTCTAGTGATGAGGTGCTTGCTGTATTAAGACACGAAAGTTTTGTAAAAACTTATAAACCTTCCCACTTTGAGAAAAAATATAATGGAGGCCATAATGGGGGAGGATACAAAAGAGGATATAGGGGAGGAAAGATTATTTGTCACTATTGTAAAGAACCGAGACACATATGACCAGATTGTCTCAAACTCAAAAAGGTGGCCACGGTAAGTGAAGAGTCTCAAGAGTCAAAGAAAGAGAGCAACTTCAATGATTTATCAATTGCTCAAATTGCGGAGGCCGTTTCTCAAATACTAAAAGCCACTCCCTCTACATCCAGTGCCGCTATCTCTTCTTCTTTTCCTCTAGGTAAGTCTTCTTGGATTTTGGATTAGGGAACGTCTTTTCTTATGACTCATAATGAGTCCCCGCTATCTGATTGCACTAAATTATATTTTTTATGTGTGTCAACCGCCGATGGTACTTTAAAAGTTAAAAGTATAAGAAATCTTTGTAATGATTAAAAAAAAATTGTTGTCCCAAATATTAGGGTTATTCCAAAACTTGATTTAAATCTTTTTTTGGTTTATCAAATTTCCGATTATAGGTGTAAGGTAGTCTTCTCATCTAAGGCTTGTTGGGTGCAGGATCTCCAGTGAAAGAAGCTGATTGGGCAAGGTCATAGAAGAGGAAACCTTTACTACATGGACTCTTTATGTCTACCTAAAGAATCCTTTTGTAACCGTATCCAAGATATTAACTTGGATCTTTGGCATAAAAGACTGGGACATCCAAGTGTATCTAAACTATCGCTTTTTCCGTTTTTGAAAAAAAATTGTAAGGAAAAAGAATTCGTATGTGAAGATTGTATACTTGGAAAAATGCAAATGATACCTTTTGGATCTAAAACTTCTTTAACTAATGAAATTTTTGGATTAGTGCATTCGGATGTATGGCATCCCGCTCGCGTTATGTCAAAATGTGGTTATTCATATTATGTTACATTCATAGATGATTTTAGTAGGTACACTTGGATCTACTTCCTTAGACTCAAATATGAAGTTTTTTCGGGTTTTAAACTTTTTTATAATCTTGTTAAAAATCAATTCAACACAAATATTAAAACCTTCCTGTAATATCGCGTATTTTTCACACTTAGTTAAATTTGAGATTTTTAAAAAAATTGGCCAAGTATAGAAGAAAAATCATTTGATTTTCGATTTTAGGTTGATGCTTTGGAGTTTGGGCTTGGCCCAGGTCTCATTGTCAAGGCCTTAACGAGCCACTTAAAATGTGAGAAAAAGTTTTATTTTCAACTTTTAAATTCAAGGGAAATTCAGGTTATTTTTGGACGAATTTTGGAAGCGAAATTCGATTTATATATCGTTGGATGCGTCTCAGAATTCTGAGCGTAACGATATTTTATTTTCCTTGATTCGGGCTACGGTTGGCCCTAAAACCGCATTTTTTCAAAAATTGGGCAATTTATCGGTTCAGATCCGGATTTGGATTGGACCGGATCTGATGGATTTGATCCAAATTAATATGGATTTGGACTCTATCCAATACCCATATTAATCTCGTATTGATCCAGCTCAGGACCCATTTGGATTTTTGAGATAGATTTGTATCTTGGATCCAGATCCATATCCAAATTCATGCCCAGTGATTTTTCCAACTTTAAATTCATTAGAAACCTTTAAATTGGAGTTAATTAATGTTAAGAAGCCTCCTAAGTTAGTTTAATAATTTTTGGAAGCTTTTGAAAATTTATTTATTATTTAATATTAAATAAATAAATAAATAATTAATTAATTAATTTAATTCTGGAAATTTAATTCGACAATTGTTTAGGACTCTAAGTAGAGCCCTTGAACCCATATAAAATCACTTTAGAATATTCTAGTTCAATAATATAATTTTTGAAAGCTTCTAGGTATTTATTTCTTAATAAATAACAAATAAATAAATAATTATTTTTAATTAATTCTGAGATTTGTTTTTAGAGTGTTTAGGACTCTTTACAGGGCCCTTAAACATACCTAGAAGCATCTAAGAAGGTTTTAGGAAGCCTATTAAAATGAAACTTTGAAAAAGTCAACACTTGAGTGTCGAAATTTTCGGAACTCTAAGAGAGAAGCGAGTTTCAGCTGGGGATGCACTCTCTTTTCCAGCCCATCTAGAGCTTTATAAATAAGTCAAAAAAAAGGAAAAGAAAGAGAAAGAGAAGGAAAAGAGAGAGGAAGAGAGAGAAAGAGAGAAACAAAGAGAAAAAAGAGGAAGAGGAAGAAGAAGAAGAAGAAGGCTACGTTCTTCTCCGATCATCCGTCATTTTCACCATTAATTTTTTATTCTTTTTCGATCTACGGTAAAGGTACGGGTTCTTCTCTTGTTTCGAAAGAGAAAAAAAGCATGGGTTTGTATTCCATGCAATATTTTAGAGAAAATCTATGGGAAAAGAGTAAATCTGAATATTTACTCTAATATGGGTGTTATGTTTCTCCTTTAGGGGTTTATTTTGGGGAAAATACGTATGTCAATGCTTGTGCTCGTATATGTTCTCCGTTATGTGTGGTGAATCCCTAAATTGGGACAGATTTGCCATGTTTGTAACATGTGCAAATCTGGCCCAGATTTAGTGCATGAGAAATTTTGGATACTTAATGCAAAAATCGGCACATGTATGTAGGTTTGAGAGATAATCTGTTCATACATGCATAAACATGTTTACTTGGCCACAAATCTGTGCATACGTGAATGTATGTTTACCTATCCATGTACTTTTCAAACATGAATTCATAAATTCTTGTATTTCTAATCTAACAGTCTTATAATCATTCTTATGTGAATTTAGATGCATATGTTTATGTGAAATTTTTCTATAATCATATATATCGCCGTGTAAGTGCAAAGGTACACTTATTTGTGGGGATCAGGCATAACCAAATGGAAGGTGCATATATTCATGTAGGCATGGGATATGATAAGTTGCTTATACATGCAGTCTGGCCATAAGTGTGCGTATGCATGCATTTTCGAAAAAGAACATGTGCATCTTCCTGCACAGTTGCAACGTTCTCTTATTGTTGTAGGTCTAGGTAAATGCCTTAAAAAAATATAACTTATACATATATATTTTTGAGGGTTTGCAGTCTGGCCCAGATCTGGCCAGACCTGACCACGTGCTGGAAGCCATGACAGGCCCAGCTGAACCGAGTTCAGCTGACCTGGGCTGCCAGGTCTGCTGAGCCGACCGGACGTACCCAAGTGGGTTCGGCTGGCAGGTTTTGTTTGACAAAAAAAAAAGATGTGGTTTTTCAGTTGTGCTGACTGTCCGCCCAGCTGAAATAAATTTTTTGTCTTTCCTTTTGGCTGGCCTGACAGGCCCGGTTGGGCATGTGCAGGGGGGGCTGCCGAACCAGCCGATTGTGATGGCTGGGCTGGAGCCGACTAGGTCGGCTAGGTGCGGCGGGTTGTTTTTTTTCAAAAAAAAAAAAGAGATACATAACATGTAAAATAAATACTTGTGTGTAAGTTTAAAGGCCCAGAATTTTCCATGTGCATTGTATGGTCAGTTTATGCGCATGTGAAGATAAATTTAGCATGTGAAATTTTCAGTTTATGCGTAGGAACACAAGCAGGATCAATTTCTCTATCTTCTATATTTTGTCGAATGAAGTATTATCAATTTCTATATGCTTTGTGCTACCATGGTGAATAGGATTAAAAGCAATCTGTATGGCACTTTGATTATCACACAAGATAGTGGTGGGTAGAATGGATTCTCCAACTTCAGTCAAAAGATGTCTCAGCCATGTGGCCTCTGCTGTAGCAGCCACCATAGCTGGATACTTAGCTTCGGTACTAGATCGTGCAACTACACATTGTTTCTTGCTACTCTATGCTATCAAGTTCCCATCAAGAAAGGCACAATATCTAAAAACTGATTGCCTGTCATCTGGATCTCCAGCCCAATCTGCATCTGTGAATACATCCAGGCAATGTTGTTCCCCTTTGGACTTGGACTGATGAAGGTGCGTACTTGACGATCTCGAAAAATAAAAAGCGAATGATCAAGATGAGATCGAACGAATCCATGTCTCTGAACTTCAACAGAGAAGCTATCAAACCATGAACGAGAGGCCTGTTTTAGCCCATAGATGGCTCTTCATAGCTTGCAAACATGTGTGTTGGGGTTATGCTCTGTATAACCAGAGGGTTGCTCCATATACACCTCTTCTTTGAGACTGCCATGCAAAAAAGCATTTTTGACATCAAGTTGGCTTAGAGTCTATCCATACTGAACTGATAAGGAAAAAACTAATCGAATAGTTCCCATCTTAATCACAGGACTGGAAGCAGTGTTATTAAATGCGTGCCTCAAGGCGCAAAAAGCGCGCCTCACCTCAAGGCGAGGGGCTTTGTGCCTTGAGGCGCAAGCATAAAGTGCAAAACCCCTGAGGCGCACGCCTCATACGCCTTGAGGTGTATGCCTCAGGGCGAGGCGCGCCTCAAGGTGAGGCGTACACGCCTCACCTTGTTTTGCACACCAAAGTATCAAATTCTCATATTAGAAGACAACACAACAACACTGAGAGCTCGCTTTGGCAAGCACTGTGCTGGTGCTTTTATGAGTCGCATAAATCATAAGCTAAGAGTCGCAGGCACTAAACAATATTGTTGCACGAATTGGAGTCACATGTCATCAAGCATGTGGGGTGCTATAGTAGCAACATCAAATTCATTGTTCAAATCGTTGAAGAACACTGCAAGCAAACGATTTGTGTTGGATGGTATTAGGTTAATGGCTGCACATGCCTCCCATAGATCTGGAAAGAATGACACATGATCAACAATCACCAACACTTGATCCTTGGCCAAGCAAGCATTCTGAATTCATCCCATTTTTTATGGACTTCATCTAATTCCTTGCTGTGCAATTCCTCAAACCACGTGTAATTAGTGTCTACTGTGCTAGGAAATGATGAAACCTCCACCATCTTTGCTGCCAATTCCACACTAGTGCATGCCAACTACTACAATCACTGATAGCTCCATCTCATCAATGTCAGCGAGTACCTCATCAAGATCTCTCGATGCATCCTTTGACAACTCTGAACTTTGTGTCTAACTTCACAAAGTTGTAGAGATGGTCAACCATTTTGAGGATGGCTTTAGCCTCAATCTGCACATTCGATTGGGTCGTCATTGTCCCCATCTCACACAATCGCATGTCCATCTCAAGGAATGCAGTTAAGAACTCGTTAAGGTCATGTATCTCCATTTTCTATTCAAGCTATGCTGAAAATCACCAAGATCACTACTCTTATACTAGATGTTGTGTCTCACATGCAACACGATACTCAAAAATCGATGAAAGTAAAGAAATAGAAAATATGTTCCCTCAATTCAAGGAAAAGGTGGCCTCCACACCCTAAAGAGCAACTTTCATTAACATTCAACCTGCTTTTCATTACAACAAAGACTATTTATTTAGACACTCTCCTTAGATGGAACTGGATCCTACCTAATATTTGATCCATTGCTATCCAAATATATGGTCCATTTACTGTTTTACATGTTAATCTCATGTTTTTTCAGTATTTATTTGAGATTTTTTATTTCTTGTTGGTTGTTGCTTCATCAATAAAGCACTTTTTATTTATTTATAAATTTAGATATTTTTTCTAGTTTTTTTTAAGTTTTCAATTTTTTTTTTGAGGCTTACGCTTTACGCCTCGCCTCGGATTTTGGTGGAGCGCCTCACTACGCCTCAACGCTTTTCACAACATTGACTGAAAGTTTTGTCATAATCTTGCCCATATTCTTGAGTGAACCCTTTCGCTACTAGTCTCGCCTTATAGTGTTCAATGGATCCATTGGGTTTATACTTGATTTTATAGACCCATTTAGATCCTACAACATTCTTGTTCGATGGTCTGGGAACAATCTCCCAAGTCCCACACTCATGTAAAACTTTCATTTCTTCATTCATGGCCTCAACCCATTTGATTGACATGGATGCTTGTGAGAAACTGATAGGTTCATCATGCTTTTCAATCTGAGATATGAACAACTATAAGTCTGTAGAGAAGTTGTCAATAACTTACCCATCTTTCAATGGCATGGCGAATCCTCTCAGGCCTCCTAGATTGCACAATAAGTCGCTGAACATTGTTGTTGTTTCGCCGCACATAGGTAATCCCTTGAAACTTTGTGACATCTGAAACGATTGGCATAGTACTATCTTGTGTGTTTGCCGACTTTTCCTTTTCTGGATATACATTCGTACTATGTTGTTTTGTAGATAGTGTGTGACACGAGGGTACATCAACAAGCCATGGCTGATAACTTTCAGCATCCTTACTGTGTCCCTCTGCACTTCCTGAATCATCAATATGAGTCTCGTCAAATACGACATTCCGTGAAACTTTGATGCGACTGGTAGTGGGGTCATAGCACCGATATCCTCTATACCGATCAGCATATCCAACAAACCTGCACTTGCATGCCTTGTTTTGAAACTTATCACGTTGAGAATTGTCAATATGAACATAGCATATGCAACCAAACACACGCAACTCATTATAGTTAGGATGGACCCCAAAGAGTGTAAAATAAGGGGATTGGTCTGCTAGCAATTTCATTGGCAGTCGATTTATGACATAGACAGTTGAATGAAAGGCTTCCGTCCACAAATTTAAAGGAATATGAGTGGCATGTAACATACTCAACGCACTTTCTACAATATGTCGGTGTAATAACCCGACCAAAAAAAAATGTTTGGATCCGGGCCGGATCCGGACCCGGATCCGACCCGGGTAACTAAGTCGGCTGCGTGCTTTTAAAAAGCACGCAGCGACGAAGGGGGGAGGTTCTCAAAACCTTCTTCCCCCTCTCATCTCTCAGTCTCTGCGATTTTCCCCCCTCACCTGCGACCTCCCTCTGACGTCGCCGCTGCCGCTGTCGATGACTTCCAGGTACGCCCCTTCTCTCTCTTTCTCCTGTTTTCTCTCCTCTCCCCCTTTTTCTTCTCCTTTTTAGTCGGCAGACCGCCAAGGGGCGACACCCCCTACCGCCTGTGTCCGACTGGTTGGCAGGGGCTTTTGCCCCTGCCTCTCGCCTTTCGGAGAGCCGACAGAGGGTGACGCCCCCCCTGCCGCCTGTTTTTGCTCGGTCAGCAAGGGTTTCCACCCTCTGCTTCTCTCTCTCTCTCGTTCTCTGCGTTCGCTGGAAGGCCGACAGGAGGCCAATGGCCCCTGCCGTGCCTTCCCCTACCTCTCTCTCTCTCTCTCTCTCTCTCTCTCTCTCTCTGGGTCTACCAGGAGGGTGGTGCCGAGCACCCCTCCTGGTCTGTCTCCTCTTCGGAGGGACGAGGCCCTATCGTCAACCTGAGCAAGCCGTCAGGAACCAAGTCCCTGCCGCCCCCGTTTTCTTTTTCGGCAGGCGGCAGGGCTGCCGCCTGCGTCGCTTCCTCTCAGGCAGAGGGCTCTCGAGGGAGGGCTCTTGGCCCTTGTGCTATGGTTGGCAGGGTGGCAAGCCTGTTAAAATATGTATATATATATATACATATACTTATATATATATACATCCGTATATATATAAGTATATATATACATATATGTATATATATATATATATATATATATATATATATATATATATATATATTGTTTCTCTTTTAGTGAAATACCCGATAGGGGTATTCTTGTAAAACTGCCAATGTACTTTTTGTTTTTTACTTTTTTTCTTTTTTCTTTTTCCTTTTTCCTTTTTCTTCTTTTTATTTTTGTGTTTTTGTAAGACCACAAGGGGCCCCACACTTGTAGTCGTTGGGGCCCCAACGTCTACAAAGGAGCCCCCTTGTGGTCCCTTCTTAGAGCCTCCCTCCTCTATAAATAGAGGAGGTTTTCTCCTCTTGTTAACATGGGTTTTTAACCCTTCTCTTCCTTTCTTCAATAATATCCAACTTATGACTTTAAGTCATTTTCTATCTTTGAGAGTTTTGTGTGTGCACACTTGGTGTTTGTGTTCTTGGCTCTAGTGGCCACTCTTAAAGAGTGCCTTTTGCTCTATTGGTGCTTCCGCCTCTTTTCATTACATGGTATTAGAGCTCGGTTGGTGATTGGGCTTTTCTTTGGAACGTGTGCCTCTCAAATTTTTGAAGAAAGGAAGGATTTTTGTGCCGATGGAACGTGACTCTAAAGTGGAGCTTTCTTTTAAGCTAAATGGGTCCAACTATCTCATGTGAGCCTCCGCCATGGAAAATCATCTAAGAGGTAAGAAACTTTGGGGTTTTTTTATGGGAACTACTCCCGAACCCTCTCTTGTTCTCACCAAAATCGAAAATGAGGTTGAAAAAGCTTTAGATGG
Source organism: Nuphar pumila (assembly GCF_984573655.1). Lineage (NCBI taxonomy): Eukaryota > Viridiplantae > Streptophyta > Magnoliopsida > Nymphaeales > Nymphaeaceae > Nuphar > Nuphar pumila. The sequence continues at coordinate 58,481,089 of NC_143257.1, read as the reverse complement.
CGATGAGCGCATCAAAGCTATTAATAACCATCAATCCAAAATTGAGGATTGGGAAAGTAACCATGCCAAAATTTTGGCATGGTTTATGAACAATCTTGACCTTAAAAATTGTGCTAATATTGCCAAATTTAGAAGGGCCAATGAGGCTTGGTTTTTCCTTAAGGGTATGTATACCCAAAAGGATCTTGCTCGCCAATTTTTTTGTCAAGAAAAAATCCATTCCACCAAACAAATGGATATGAGTGTCCGGGACTATTTTAGCTCTCTAACCCCTCTTTGGGATGAACTTGCTCTTCTTGAGCCTAAGTGGGTGGCTCCGGAAGATATTGAATTAAGAAGGGAACAAATTGAAAAGGAACATTTTTTTCAGTTTCTTCATGGTCTTTGCCCGGAATTTGAACAAGTTAGGGCATCTCTTCTCCATAGAAGCAAAGCTCTACCTATTGAAGACGCCCTTGCCGAAATATGCCAAGAGGAAACTCGACTTGGCTTAAGTGTTAAGAGTGATGAAGTTTTGGCCGTTACTAGGCCCGGATCAAATATGAAAGCATATAGACCCCCTCACTTTAACAAAAATAGCAATGGGCCTAGAAAGGGAATAATATGCTATTATTGTAATGAACCGGGGCACATTAGACCGGTTTGTCCCAAACTTAAGGGAAAAATAGCCGCGGTTGGAGAAAATTCTCCAAAGAAGGAAGAAGAAAGTGCCAAAGAGGGAGATATCAAAGAAACTCTTAATCATATCTCCGAAGTTCTCCAACATCTTCTTAAGACTTCTTCAACTTCCGGAGCCGCCATCGCCTATTCTTCATCACCTTTAGGTATGTGGATACTAGACTCCGGTGCTTCTTTTCATATGACATCTCATAAAAACTCTCTTTCAAATGTTTTTTCCGAACCCATATCCTCTTGTGTTTCAACGGCCGATGGAACATCATTAAAAATTGAAAGTATTGGAACACTTGATTTTAAAAACTTTTTCGTTCCTAAAGTAAGAATCGTTCATAAAATTAATTTAAACCTTTTTTCCGTTTCTCAAATCACCGATCATGGATGCCAATTCTCTTTCTCACCTAAAGATTGCACCGTGCAGGATCTCCAGTCAGGGAAGCTGATTGGGCAAGGCCATAGAAGGGGTGACCTCTACTTTATGGACTTTTTGACTCTTCCATCTAAGTCATCTTGCAATCTTGTTAAAGACAAAAGTATTGGAATTTGACATGAGAGACTTGACCATCCAAATTTTGTAAAAATGTCTCTTTTTCCGTTTTTGAACAATACTTGTAAAGGCAATCACATGACTTGTAAAGATTGCATTTTTGGGAAATCTAAAGCTACTCCATTTCCTTAAAGAAGTTACTTTATCACTCGGCCATTTGAACTTGTTCATTCGATGTGTGGGGACCTTCCCCTATTTTGTCTAAAGGAGGATTTTTGTATTATGTGGTCTTTATTGATGACTTCACTCGATTTAAGTGGATTTACTTCCTAAGTCGCAAATCCGAAGTTTTCTCCTTCTTTAAAGAATTTCATGTAATGGTTAAAAATCAATTTTTGGGAAATCTATCTATTCTTAGGTCTGATTCGGGAGGCGAATATATGTCCAATGATTTTCAAAGCTATTTAAAAGAAAATGGAATTTGTCACCAACGCTCTTGTCCCAACACTGCGCAACAAAATGGTCTTGCGGAAAGAAAGCATAGACACATAATAGAAACTACAAGAACGTTATTAATTTCAAAAAATATTCCAAAATCCTTTTGGGCCGAAGCGGTTCTAACCTCAACATATCTTATCAATAGAACTCCTTCATCCTCTTTGAAAAATCTTTCTCTATTTGAAAAACTTTACAATATGTCTCCCGATCTATGTCACAGGGACTCGGCAAAACAGATGCCGCACCCGCGTCGACGCGACGCGGGATCGCGTGCGGGTGCGGCACCGGGTGCGGTCAACACGACCCTGGGTGCGGTCAACGCACCCAGGGTCATTTTTGTCCACATTTTTGGGCGAAAAAAAAATTCCCCCCGATGAAAAGGAGGAGGATTAGGGCAAAAATTTTTTTTTGCCCTAATCTCTCCTCTCTCTCCCCCTGAGCTCGAGCTCTCCCATCGCCGCCCCCAGCGCCGCCTCCCAGACTCCTCTCGGCTCCTCCTCTCGGCTCGCAGGTATGTCTCTCACTTTCTTGGGTCGGCTGGGGAGGGGCCGAGCACCCCCCCCCCTCTCTTGGTCTCTTGTTGGGTCGGCAGGGGAGGGGCTGAGCCTCCCCTGCTCCCTCGTTTTTCGGCACAGGAGGGGCCGAGCCCCTCCCCCATCTACCTCTTTTTTTTGGGTCGATTGGGTCAACAGGGGAGGGGCCGAGCCCCTCCCTTTATGTTTTTCTTTTTTGGGTCGACAGGGGAGGGGCTCGGCCCCTCCCCCATTTTTTTTTTCTTTGGGTCGACAGGGGAGGGGCCGAGCCCCTCCCCCATCTGTTTTTTTTTTTTGGGGGTCGACAGGGGAGGGGCCGAGCCCCTCCCCCATATGTTTTTTTCTTTGGGTCGACAGGGGAGGGGCCGAGCCCCTCCCCCATCTGTTTTTTTTTTTTTGGGTCGACAGGGGAGGGGCCGAGCCCCTCCCCCATATGTTTTTTTCTTTGGGTCGACAGGGGAGGGGCCGAGTCCCTCCCCCATCTGTTTTTTTTTTTTTTGGGTCGACAGGGGAGGGGCCGAGCCCCTCCCCCATCTGTTTTTTCTTTGGGTCGACAGGGGAGGGGCCGAGCCCCTCCCCCATCTGTTTTTTTTTAGTCGACAGGGGAGGGGACGAGCCCCATCTGTTTTTTTTCTTTGGGTTGACAGGGGGCCCCTCCCCCATCTGTTTTGTTTTTTTGGGTCGACAGGGGAGGGGCCGAGCCCCCCTCGCTCTCGCTCTCTTGTTGGGTTGGCAGGGGAGGGGTTGGGCCCCCCCTTCTCCCTGTATTTTCGAATTGATTTGAAAATTGTAATGTATTTTTTTTTGTGTTTTCAGGATAAAAATGACGGATAAAGGGAAAGGACTTGCGTCATCCTCATCCCAACATGTGAGTTCTGCTGCTAGTTTTGCTGATAGTTGCAGTGAGATTGATGATGTGGGGCCACTATGGATACATGTAGATAAACTTGCAAAAACTGGAGGAGGTGGTAGAAACAAAAGATTTCGATGCAAGCTCTGCGAAAAAGATTTTGTTGGGTCTTACACAAGAGTGAAGGCTCATTTGTTGAAGATACCAGGACATGGCATTTCAGCTTGCAGAAAAGTTGATGAGGCAATGCGAAGGCAATACAAAAAAATACAAGAAGAATATGAGAAGAGAAAGGCAATGGCCGATTCTTCTGCACTCAGTGTGCCATTTGCAAGCCACCAAGAAGATGCTGAAAAAAAAAGAAAAGTCAATCTAGGAGGTAGAGGAACGATACAAGCAGCATATATGGAAGAGAAGAATTGGATAGAAAAGTTGGGAGGTATTTTTATTCTGGTTCACTCCCATTTAATGCGGTTAGAAATCCTTATTGGAAGGATTTAGTAACATCCTTGGCAATTTGTAATTTGAGTGGGTATGTGCCTCCAAGCTCAGAAAAAATACGAACCACACTTCTTGCAGAAGAGGGGGCAAACGTGGAGAGGTTGCTAGAAATTAAAAAATATTCATGGGAGCAAAATGGAGTTTCCATTGTGTCTGATGGATGGACAGATATTCAAAGGCGTCCATTAATCAATTTCATCTGGGGAATATAAAAATGCAGAGTATTTGAAGGGATTGTTTATAGAAGTGATAAAAGAAGTGGGTGATCAGAAAGTGGTACAAATCATTACAGACAACGCTCCGGTTTGTAAAAGTGCAGCGTTGAGTTTGGAGAGTGAGTACCCTCATATTTTTTGGACTCCCTGTGTAGCACACAACTTAAATCTAGCCCTAAAGAGCATATGCAACCCCAAAGAAGAAGAAAATTCACAAGCATATGCTTTATGTTCATGGATTGAAGATTTAGAAAGAAATGTCAAAAGCATTAGGAATTTTGTTGTTAACCACCATCGTGCTAATGCTATATTTAATAGGCATTCTGATTTGAAATTGTTGAAGGTCGCTGAAACACGTTTTGCGTCCATCATTGTGATGATGAAGAGGATTAAAAGAGTGAAGAATGCTTTGATTAACATGATGACTGATGAAAATTGGACATTCTATCGTGTTGATGATGATATGAAGGCTCAAGAAATTAAGAAATTCATTCTTGATGATGAGTTTTGGGATAGAGTGGTATACTTCCTTCAATTTATGCAACCTATTTGGGAAATGTTAAGAGAAGTTGATAAGGATGAGCCCATGCTTCACAGACTTTATGAAATGTGGGATAATATGATTGAAAAAATACAAGCTATAGTTTTCATGCATGAAGAAAAAAATCCTGCATTGGATGATTCAGATTTTTTTAATCATATTCATTCAATTTTAGTCAGAAGATGGGATAAGAGCAACACTCCTTTGCATTGCATGGCACATTCTCTTAATCCAAAATATTATGCAAATAAGTGGCGGGCTGGTGGTATTGGTCGTGTCCCTCCAAATTTAGACCCAGAGCTATCAAGACATAGAAATATGTGTATGACAAGACTTTTTCCAGAAGCATATCTTCTACATCAAGTCACACAAGAGTTTGGAAAATTTTCATCTTCGAGATTATATGCACCGGCATTATTCGCGAGAGAAGAAGATAATATAGATCCTATCACATGGTGGTCAACATTTGGATCAGAAACACCTCTTCTGCAACGTCTTGCATTAAGATTGCTATCGCAGCCTGCTAGTTCATCTTGTTGTGAAAGAAATTGGAGCACATATTCTCAAATCCACAACATGAAGAGAAATAAACTCACCAGCAAACGTGCAGAGGATTTAGTATATGTTCATTCAAATCTTCGATTACTTTCGCGAAACAATGATGAATACAGGTACTAATTTGCTCTCTTAGTTATTTGATTATTTCTTAGTTTTCATTTAAATATACTTGTATTGTATTTATCATTTTCAAATTGGGTTTATAATGCAGACAAGGAACATCCAAATTTTGGGATGTAAACCCAGAAGAGTGTGACTTCGAGGGAGAACATGAATTCAACGTAACAAACATGGATTTAGTTGAGCCCAGTATTCCTTCTAATGATGCATTTGATGATGATGAAGAAGAAAATTATTAGCATCCATTACTTCATCAGGATATACTTTGGTATGTAATTTAGTTCTTTTATGCAATACTTATTTGATTGATAATTTGATATTTAGGTCGATTTATGTAATTGCTTTACTTATTTGATTGATAATTTGATATTTAGGTTGATATACTGCATGCATGATGAATCATATTATGAGTTTATGACAATGTTTATTGTTAAATGTTAAACTGTTAAAACTTCAAAATTATATATATATATATATATATATATATATATATATATATATATATATATATATATATATATATATATATATATAATTTTTTTTTTACATTTTTGCCCCTGCCGCACCCCCGCACCCGGGTTTTTTGGAAGTGCCGAATCCCCGCACCCGCACCCATGTGACATAGCTCCCGATCATAAAAGACTAAGAATTTTTTGATGTAAATGCTTTGTTCTAACTCACAAAAATGATAAACTTTCTCCTAGGGCTATTGAATGTATCTTTTTAGGATATGGCGAAAAACAAAAAGGTTATCGGTGTTTTGACATACTTAAGAACAAACTTTATATCTCAAAAGATGTCACATTCCTTGAAGAGGAAAATGGTTTTTCGCACCAACCAAATGAAAATATTGATTATTCTTTTCTATTTGACTTGTTGCCTCAAGAAAACATCATAGATGATCATATTGATCCTAGTGAATCCCTTAGCGAAGATCATTTTGAACATCCAAGTGATGATCAAAACTTAGAAGAAAATGTTTCAAGACAAATACAAGTCTACTCTAGAAGGAATGAAAGAAATCCTCTTTGTGCCCTTGGAAAATTTTCTCAAAGTGAGTCAATCGAAGAGACCTTTCAAAGAAGATCAAATCGGATTCCCAAAATACCAAATAGATTTGTTTCTTATGATTCTTTTTCTCCTAACTTTCGAGCATGCCTACTTGCACTTCATTCCTTTCATGAACCATCTCATTACAATGATGCTAAGCAATATGCTCATTAGAATGAAGCTATGGAACTAGAACTTAAGGCTCTTAAAAAGGCACAAACTTGGGAAATCATTGATCCTCCCAATGGCAAGAAACCCATTGAATGTAGATGGGTTTTTAAAGTAAAAACTAAGAGTGATGGTTCATTGGAAAGATATAAGGCTAGGTTGGTAGCCAAGGGATATACCCAAGAGTATGAGGTAGATTATGATGAAACTTTTGCCCCAGTTGCTCGAATGACTAGTGTTCGAGCTCTTATTGCTATTGCCTTAGTTAAAAAATGGTCAATCTTTCAACTTGATGTCAAAAATGCTTTTTTGAATGGTAATTTAAATGAAGAAGTTTATATGGAACCGCCTCCAAGTATGAATTTAAATGGAAAAATTTTGAAATTAAAAAAGGCTTTATATGGACATAAGCAAGCTCCTAAAGCTTGGTATGATAGGTTTAGTAATGCATTAATCAATTTAGGATTTTTTTCTTGCTATACTGACACTGCTCTTTTTGTTAAAAGGACAGGTGACTCCATTATTATGCTTCTACTGTATGTTGATGATATGATCATCACTGAGAATGACAAAAAGGGAGTAAATGATGTAAAGTCTATGTTAAAAGAAACTTTTGATATGTCTGACCTTGGTTATTTGAGATATTTTTTAGAGATTGAAGTGGCTTATTCCCCGCGAGGATATATCCTATCTCAAATGAAATTAGCTGTAGAAATTTGTACCAAATCAGGAATATCTGATGAAAAGAAAGTTGAGACTCCCGAAGTTATTAATGCAAAACTGAGACTTGGAGATGGTGTTCTTATTGAGGATCCAACCCCCTACCGTCAATTATTCGGATCTCTCACCTATCTATCCATCACACGTCCAGACATAGCTCATGCGGTTCATGCAGCAAGCTAGTTTCAGCATGCACCTACTTCGGTTCATATGGCAGCCATAATGAGAATTGTGCGATATATCAAAAATACTATATCCAAGGGACTCTTCTTATCCTCTTCCTCATCTCTTGATTTAACTGCTTTTACTGATGCTGACTGGGGAGGAAATCCCAATGATCGTATCTCAATAACGGGTCTTTGTATTTTTTTAGGTGAATCCCTCATTTCGTGGAGATGCAAGAAGCAGCAGAAGGTTTCACTGTCATCCACTGAAGCTGAATATCGGGCCATGGCAATGACAACTATGAAAATCGTATGGCTCAGGAGTCTCCTTGGTGACATGGGCGTCGCCATTTCCATTCCCACCAAGCTCTGCTGTGATAACAAAAGTGCGATATATATTGCCAGCAATCACACCTTTCATGAGCGGACCAATCACATCGAAATGGATTGCCATTATGTTCGAGACGAATACCTCAGAGGGACTATCTCATTACCATATGTTACTTCAGAATATCAACTAGCTGACTTCTTCACCAAGGCGCTCCCAACTCCACGATTTATGTTTCTCCTTAGCAAACTTTCGGTCTTCTCCTCGTAAAGTTTGAGGGCGCGTGTTAAAATATGTATATATATATATATATATATATATATATATATATATATATATACATCCGTATACATATAAGTATATATATATACATATATGTATATATATACTGTTTCTCTTTTAGTGAAATACCCGATAGGGGTATTCTTGTAAAACTGCCAATGCACTTTTTGTTTTTTACTTTTTTACTTTTTTTCTTTTTTCTTTTTCCTTTTTACTTTTTCTTCTTTTTATTTTTGTCTTTTTGTAAGACCACAAGGGGCCCCACACTTGTAGTCGTTGGGGCCCCAACGGTCAGATTTCTGACCGTTGGGGCTCCCAACGTCTACAAGGGAGCCCCCTTGTGGTCCCTTCTTAGAGCCTCCCTCCTCTATAAATAGAGGAGGTTTTCTCCTCTTGTTAACATGGGTTTTTAACCCTTCTCTTCCTTTCTTCAATAATATCCAACTTATGACTTTAAGTCATTTTCTATCTTTGAGAGTTTTGTGTGTGCACACTTGGTGTTTGTGTTCTTGGCTCTAGTGGTCACTCTTAAAGAGTGCCTTTTGCTCTATTGGTGCTTTCGCCTCTTTTCATTACAAGGCCCCCCTGCCTGCCTCTTGTTCAGGCAGGTTGGCAGGGGCCGAACCCCTGCCACCTACTTTCTTCGGGTTCTCGGTAGGTTGGCAAGGGTTGAGCCCTTGCCACCTCCCTGAGTTCGGGAACGATGGCACGAGCTGAGCCCTCTCGTCATCTCCCTCTCTTTTTCTTGATTGGGTGGGCAGGGGTCGAGCCCCTGCCACCTCCCTATGTTCGGATAGGTCGGTAGGGGCCAACCCTTGTCATTTTCCGTGCGTTTTGGTAGGTGGAGAGTGGTCGAGCCCCTCCCTGCTTGTTTATTGCGCAGAGAAGGGGTCGACTCCCTCCTTGCTTTCCCGTGTTTCGCTGGGAAGGGGCCTAGACCCCCTTCCTCCCTCTTTTGGTCAGGGGAGGGGTCGAGCCCCCTCCTTGCTCCCTCTTCCCTGGCATCAGGCAGGGGCTTCGCCCCGTGCTTGTTTGCGTGTTTGTCAAGCAGGGACCAAGCCCTTGCCTCTTTGCTCTTTCGGCAGGCAAGGCGAAGCCTCCCTCGTTGTCTTCCTCGGGCAAGGGTGCGACCCCCTGCCTCCTCGTAGTTCGCTGACAGCAGGTCAACGGGGGCTTGCAACCCCTGCCCCTGCTTCTTGCGCTTATGCAGGTGTGCAAGGGCACGATGCCCCTGCCTCTGCTTCCCTTACGTCAGGACGACGATAGTGCCCCCTGACCTTCTATTTTTGGTATTAGCTTGCTAAGATCGTTACTTTTGCAGCTCGCACGACGGATCCTGCTCGCGCTCTGCGACCCGAGCCGTCCACCGCTTACACTCACAGACGCCAGCAAGCTTGCAACTCTCAAAGGTAGGGGAAGATTGCACAGAAGACTTGGACAATTGAATTAAGTTCAATTAACTAAAAAGGGGCCATTAAATAAAATATATATATATATATATATATATATATATATATATATATATATATATATATATACGAGTACGCATTTAACTCAAGGACGCGGTTTCGCGATCTTTGTCCTTTACTTTGCCGTTGCACATCGCGCAAAGGTTTTGCGTTGCACTCTTGCTTACGGTCTTTACTTTGCCGTTGCGCATCGCGCAAAGGTTTTGCGTTGCACTCCTGCTTACGGTCTTTACTTTGCCGTTGCGCATCGCACAAAGGTTTTGCGTTGCACTCCTGCTTACAGTTCCTTTACTTTGCCGTCACACATCTGTTAAAATGTATCATTCAATCTTTGTAATCTTATATATATTTTATATATATAAAGGATGATACATATGCATATATGGTATATATGCATATGTATCTTCCTAATTATATATATAAAATATATATTTCTCTATTATTAGGCATAGGGGTAGTTTAGTTATTTTCCCTTTTTACACATATTCCGTTTGGAATATGTTTGTAATTTTATTTTTATTTTTTATTTTTTTTATTTTTTCATTTTTGTGGTTTGCGCCACCTAGGGAGGCTCCCCAAAGAGTCGTTGGGGAGCCCCCAACGGTCACAAATGTGACCGTTGGGGGCTCCCAACGACTTCTTTGGGAGCCCCCTATGTGGCTCCTCTCTTGTTATAAATAGGGGTCTCCCCCTTGAAATTTATTCGCTCCTTTGGAGGAGCTTTTGCTCCATGTAATGGGTGTTACACCTTTCCTCTCTTCAATAATATCAACTTATGCCTTATAGGCATTTTTGCCCCTTTGTGGGTTTATGTGTTAGTACATTATGTGCTTGTGTTTTCCTCTTTAGTGGGTATATTCGCACTTTATGTGCATGTGTATTGGTTCATTATTGAACCTAATATATTCAAAGTCGTTTCCTTACATGGTATCAGAGCAAGGTTGGGATCGAGTTGCTCTTTGTTGCATTGGGAAACGTGCTATTCAAGAAATTTTAAAGAAGAATGGTGAAGTTCTCGTTTCTCTCTTTTGCTTCTTAAAATTATTTGGTATGCATTATATTTCTTTAAATATTATGCATTATAAAGAATTAGATATGTTTTTGCATATGTGTTTCTCTCTTTTGCTTCTTAAAATATTTGGTATGCATTATATTTTTTTAAATATTGAGCATTATAAAGAATTAAATATGTTTTTACATATGTGTTCTCCATGTCATTATGAGTTTGGATTCTTAACAATTCCATTGAACTTTTTATATTATTCTCTTTCGTATGTCTTTTCTTGAAAAATAAGTTTTTTTAAAAAAAATTATGTTATAAGTAAAATGTTTGTGAGAGATGTAGCATTGCTCACATACTCTCATCATAATTATTTCATATTAAAGGTATGTGTTTACACTCTAAAATGTCCTATATGAGGGTTTTTCATAATAACATGTGTCTTTGAAAAGTGATGTTTTATTTTCCTACCTAATGAGTTGTTTTTCATACGAGCAATGTTTGATTAAGAAGGCATTTTTATAATATCGGTTGAATTAAGTTTTAAAAATGATCTCATAAAATATGGTTATTCTCTTTTCATTCTTCAATTCAATTTCAAGAATATGTTTTATTATAAGATTTATGGTCTTCATTAATGTTGCATACTTATTACATATGTTTTAAATATTTCATGTTGTATTTATTTAAAACATATTCCTGCCATTGGTTATAATCTATTAAGTCATATAATGTTATGAATTTTTGTTTATAGATTTATGCCATAACGCAATCCTAGTATTCTCTTTGGGATTTTCTCCACTTTAATAGTTTTCCCTTTTCCTTTCGTATGTACCCTCATTTGAGAATTTTGTTTGTTGGATCTCTCTTTGAAAGGCCTTTTGATCCTTGTGAATCTTGTTATGAGTATATACTCTTTGAGAAGATTTCATGATTGTTATAAGCTTATTTTTAATATTGGTTTTTTATGAGATTTTTTAAAATATTACCATCTTTGTGAAAGCTTGAGAGTCTCAAGCATTTGCTTCTTTTTATGAAATACATGCATTATTGCATGTTTATTACTTTTACGTTTTTCGCGTATTTTGTTCAAGTATTGTGAGAGTGTTTTCGTGCACTTCTTTTATAAAGTATTTATGCTTGTATGCGTATTGTCTCTTCGTAGACAATTTCACATGGACATTTTCACATGGTACTCTCTTTTCAATAAAGAGATGATATATATTGCCTTCCTTAGGGCTTGTTTTGTCCCTTAGTGGACTTGTGAGATTGTTTCTTTTATCATTATAAGTGCTTCCGCAATATCTTGTTACATGTTGCCTCAAATTTGCTCATTTAAGATTATTGACATTCTACATCTTGGTATGCATATAATTGCAATTTATAAAAGCTTGATTTGATTCTTGGATTATTCCAAATCCGTCCTCACACATGACATTGCTTAAACATTTCATGTTGTGTTTATTAAGTCTTTTGATAATGATCATGATTGAACATAATTTCGTATTTATGCAAAATTATTGTGATTAATTATGTTGGACTTTTGAATCGGCCCTCTTTGTAAAATCACATATTTGGAAAATGATTTCCCTAAGTGTTCATTGTCTTTTATGACATTTATTTTTATCCATCACAAGTTATATGATGCATCAATCCTTTTTTTATGACCTTATTGTTATATTAGAGATGATTGTTGAGGTGAGTTAAGGGCACCTTGTGTTATGTCATTTTAGATTGTCCAATTACCATATTAAAGATGGTTGTTGAGGTGAGTTATGGGCACCTTGGAACTCTAGAATGATTTGTTATATGATCTCTAATTATGAGTGTGTCACTCGTTTTCTTTTTGCCATTGATCTTATGGATGCTCTTATTTATATATAAATGTGATTGATATATGGTGTTTTGGAACCTTAAATGTTTTAAGGTATATTTAATTCAAGGGTGTTGGGGATTATTGCCCAACCTTTTATTGCTTATAAATCTTATGAGTGCATTTGCACATTTGTGATTTAGTGTTTTGTGCTTATGTGCACAAGTGTTCCAAGTGTTCTTGTTGTGCGTATGTGCACATATTTATTTTCAAAATATTGTCCAAGGTTTTATTTATATGTTTGTCATTACCAAGTTTTATTGCCTCAAAAGTCTTCTCCTCTTATACCTCTTATCTAAGTGTCATCATATGTAGACAAGACATATTATTACACCATCGTGTGTTGGTAGCCCTTTGTTGGCTTTGTACTCTTGGTCTAGTAGCTGAACACACTTGTCTTGAGTGTTATTATATTAGACAAGGCACGTTGATTCACACCATGGTGTGTGATCTTTAGTCAAAGTTGCCATTTGTGTCCTTGTTCTAGTCGCTGAGATGTATGCCCATGGTTGACTTCTTTCACTCATTTCAAGTGCCATTTTATGTAGACAAGAGATGTATTGTGTTTTAGCCCATGGTTGGCTTGGTACTCTTGTTCTAGTAGCTGAACATACTTGGTCTTGAGTGTATTTTTACGTAGACAAGAGATGCTTTTGGTCCATGTTGGTGTGTATTCTCTTGGTCTTATCGTTGATGCACTCATTTCAAGTATTATTACATGTAGACAAGAGGTTCTTTTTCACACCTTTGTGTGTGTTCTTGGCCTTTAATGGCATTATATTTCTGTTCTTGATCTAGTAGCTTATACACTTGATTTATGGGTTTTGGAGGACTAATGAGGTAGTTGCTTATAATGGATGAATTATTGTTGAAATTTGTGAAATTTCATTCATATTTTGTCTTTTAAAGATACAAGTGAATCATATCATTAATATGCATATTTTAAAATCAAATTGATTTTTTGGTCACCTTTTATATTTGATATGCAAAATGAGTTTTTGTAATTGCAATCATTTGAGTGAGATGTTCCTAAATGTATAAGGTTCTCTACTCAAGTAACTCTCATTATTTTGCCTTTTAAGTGGACTTAAAACCTTTTGAACTCTTGTATTTTATACATTCTTTTTTTATGCTCTTGAGCATTTCCCTCTTGAAATTGTTTTCAAAAGACTTGCTAAAATCAATAACACTTGTCTTTCTATCTTATCGGCTCATGTAATATTACTTGACTAAAGTATGATTGGAGCATGATCATTAATGACTCTTTTAGGTGTTGATTCATTTCATGATATTGTATGCATATGCTCATTATGACCTTTTGGCCCTCATTCAATAAATTATGTGCAACTTATGCCTCTTCGTAGACTTCTTGTGGTGTCCCTTGTGGACCATTATGTTATTCCTCGTTATGAGGTTATGTTTGTCCAATGTTGGACTTTATGAATGCATTATGCATTCTTGTAATTCGTTTTCGCTCCCTCTTCAACATGGTATATGATTATGAAAAGTTGGTTTTCTAAAATCATTTTGCATACATAAATGATTATCTTGTTCTATCAAATCCTGTGATGCATAGAATATCTTTTTGCACCATTACTTTTGGATGAGTTATATGATATGATTTTTTGGTTAATTCATCTTATTTGGAATATTTCACTTGATTAAAGTGCAAAGATATCTTTTACTTAGACCTCTTCTTGATTTGTTCCACAGGATCCTGAAGATGAGAGGAAAAGAAGTACCTTGGATAGATCATGAAAGGTGCTCATCGTTAAAGACTTTGGAGGAAGACATTTGCAAATTTGAATGGCTTTCGGACTGAAGGCTCTTGAAGCCTTGAGATTCTTCCTCTTGCATTCTTCAATATTTTCGTTCCCCCACGCAAAGTTTGAGGGGGGGTGTTAAAATGTATCATTCAATCTTTGTAATCTTATATATATTATATATATATATAAAGGATGATACATATACATATATGGTATATATGCATATGTATCTTCCTAATTATATATATAAAATATATATTTCTCTATTATTAGGCATAGGGGTAGTTTAGTCATTTCTCTTTTTTACGCATATTCCATTTGGAATATGTTTGTAATTTTATTTTTCTTTTTTGTTTTTTTCTTTTTTCATTTTTGTGGTTTGCGCCACCTAGGGAGGCTCCCCAAAGAGTCGTTGGGGAGCCCCCAATGGTCACAAATGTGACCGTTGGGGGCTCCCAACGACTCCTTTGGGAGCCCCCTATGTGACTCCTCTCTTGTTATAAATAAGGGTCTCCCCCTTGTAATTTATTCACTCATTTGGAGGAGCTTTTGCTCCATGTAATGGGTGTTACACCCTTCCTCTCTTCAATAATATCAACTTATGCCTTATAGGCATTTTTGCCCCTTTGTGGGTTTATGTGTTAGCACATTATGCGCTTGTGTTTTCCCCTTTAGTGGGTATATTCGCACTTAATGTGCATGTGTATTGGTTCATTATTGAACCTAATATATTCAAAGTTGTTTCCTTACAACATCGCGCAAAGGTTTTGCGTTGCACTCTTGTTTACAATCTTTACTTGCCGTTGCGCCTAGGGTTTGAGTTGCACTTCTGCTTATCGCCTTTACCTTGCCGTCGCGCTTTGCGCCAGGCTCTTGCTTTTGCATGTGTTGTTACTGCCTTGCTATTGCAGATGACACTCAGGTTCTCGTTCATTGCATACGCGTTTGAGGCATCCTCGTGGAGGATGCAAGAGACATCTATCACTCCCTCTTGCGACAAGAGTTCAATCAGGAGCTAGCGATACACCTTCGTCTAAGGAGAAGGATACCTCGCAAGGATCCTGGCTCTTCGCGTGCGCAGTTCTGCAGAGTCGACTTGAGATTTTAGGGAACTGCGCAAAAGCATCAAAGACTGCCCCAAATCGAAGCATTTGGAAGGATGTAATTGACTGGTTCTGTTCGCCTTTTCGGCATATCTCGGGTGATCCCAAATTGGGGGTTCGAGGGAACTTCTTAGAGGGTGTTCTGTTGAGAAACTCGTATCCCGTCTATCGAGGCCGGTATCGAGTCATGCGAGACATGTAGATACTCTGATAACGGATGAGATTCAAGATAATCACATGCATAATGTTGGCACAAGGTAATGTTGTTTCAAAAGATAAAGTAAAGTTGATAAACTTTATATCTTTGTGAAACACTCCTTTTGAGGAGCTATACCCCCTTCATCCTAGAGTACTTGTAGTCGTGCACAACACATCTAGTACTGCGATGATCGGATGAGACGGTCGTGTGACCTCGAACAATGCTAAATGCACAATGCTGTAATCACATAAATGGCCTCACATTCACCTTCACAGGCAAGATGCTCGAGTGGTTTAAAGACCACAACATAGGATGGGTCGTTAGTTAAGCAACCCCTAACGCACCCATTCGCTTCTGGTTGTTCTGTCAAGGGAGAGGACAGAGCAATACAAACCCCAATGGACAGGTTGTTAACAACCACCCCACGAGCAATGATCCGGCCTCCCTAGTCATTGAAGTTAAGGGGAAATGGGCTACATTAGTTAGCTCAACACTTCTGCAGAAGTTGGATGCATCCATGGCACTGCCTCCTTTGGGGAATCCTCTCTCGGCTTAAGCCGACCCTTT
Organism: Nuphar pumila; assembly: GCF_984573655.1. NCBI lineage: Eukaryota > Viridiplantae > Streptophyta > Magnoliopsida > Nymphaeales > Nymphaeaceae > Nuphar > Nuphar pumila. Next base: position 58,465,422 of record NC_143257.1, on the reverse strand, counting down.
AGGAGCAGACTCAACTAGCTATTCGGGTTATCGAAAATACATAGAATAACAGACGCCTGAACTAGTCTTAGTTGTTTCTACGTTTTTCCTGCGCGTACCCGCAGGCCAGTAATATCGAAACATAAAGTTTGTTCACACTGGTCGATCGCTTGCTTTGTCGGTAGTTCAGTATGCTACTCGTTGGGCTGTGCACGCCTGTCAAGGTGTTACTTTAGTTGGTTAAACTGCTTACGCAGTTCTTTGCGGAGTAAGAAGGAGCTTCTCATATTAGTTAAATGCTTATAATAATAGCATTATGCCAGTTGCTACATATTAGCATGTGACTTGCTTTATCCCTTGGTCGGACTGTTTGGTGCTTATTGTGGCGTAACACTTGTTGGCTTGCATCTCTTATAATTAATGTGATTGCATATAACTCGTAATCTACGAACTGGTGGCAACTAGGATTGATGTGGATGCTTGTCTTATAAGCTGCTTACATATTGTGATATAACTGTTGCCGTATGATTGCTTATGAATGGCTTGTGATGCAATGGTTTATGCCTTGCGATTAATTTAATTACTTGCTGATGGACTGAGCCATTTGATGGTAATTGCATGTTTTACGAGTACTGTTATGAGTGTTTGTCTTATTCAGTTGTTTTGTTTGGCTGTCAGATAAAGTTAGTTACTCTTCGCCTATAGAATCAACTGGATTGCCATATCTGCGTGTTCTCACGTGTCGTTTACGCATGCTTTGAGGTCTTAATTGAGGATTGTAATGTTCCTTGTGGCAACAATACGATGCGTATGATTATATGCTTCTGTGTGGAGTGATACGATGCATATTGCTAATATACATGCTTGTGCCCATATTGTGGCTACTGACCCCGAGGCGGTCAATGGTTCAAAGCAGTTGATTAATGATGCATGTATCACTGAGTGGGGTGTCTGTTGAGGACCTGATCTCCAAAGGATTATTTGCGAGGGCGTGTATGATCAAGACCAGGTACCCGGCTAGAGTGGTAGATTCTCTATGAGGATGTACACTGTCCATGAACGGGTAGCCGCAAAGACGGTGAACTCCTGTGAGGAAGTGTATGGTCCAAGACCAGGTATACCATCTACGACAAAATTTCTTGTGAGGTTATACATTTCCCAGACTAGGTGATCCGATGTTGATCTTGTTGATTGTAATGGTGGATATCGACCCTGAGAGCGGTCATTTGTGTTGATGCGTGTATCCAATGATTTTCATTGGATATGGCATTTGTTGGGGGACCGGCTTCCCAAAGGTTTCACTGTGGGGGTATATATGATCAAGATCAGGTGACCCGGCTAGAGTGGGAGATTCTCTGTGAGGACGTACACTATCTACGAATGGGTAGCTGCAAAGACGGTGAACTCCTGTGAGGAAGTGTATGGTCCAAGACCAGGTATACCATCTAGGGCGGTAATTCCTTGTGAGGTTGTACATTTCCCAAATCGGGTAATCCTTCTAGACTGGTAGAATCTCTGTGAGGATGTACACTGTCCACGAATGGGTAAACGCAAAGTCGGTGAACTCCTGTGAGTAAGTGTATGGTCTAAGACCAAGTATACCCTCTAGGGCGGTAATTTTTTGTCAGGTCGTATATTTCCTAGACCGAGCGATCCGACGCGGATCTTGTGTTTTTGCTTACCATAAAAAGTTATGGCGAGTTGTGATGCTCTTCTGAGATTGTTTGAGATAGCCAGTTATAAATTTATAACTTCGGCTTTATGTTTTATCATGATTACATGCAGGACTCATATGTGAGAATCAGATCGTTAGCGATTTGAGTTAGTGATCATGTTTTGGACCTTCGACGGAAGGGTGGGCTTTTCTGAGAAGTATGACGCCTTAGTGAGTCAACAAACGTTTCTCTCGTGTGAAGGTCTTTAACACGAACAGAAAAAGAAATAAACTAAACTGAAGCGTTAATGTCATCTATAAGCTTAGAGACATAAATAATATTTTTCTTGATGTTAGGAACATGAATGACATTTGAAAGAGTGAGGGAAGAATTGGACAAAGGAATGACAGGGTTTTCAATGTGAGAAATATGGCGATGAGACCCATCTCCAGTGACTGCTATTTCTACCAACATAAGGAACGAGAGTTAGAAGCTTACTGGCATCACCAGTAATATGAGTGGCTGACACCGGAATCAACATACCAAGTGCCCTGATCATTCTGTTTTAAATTCAATTTTGTAAAAACCCACGTTAAAAAAAAAATCTGGACCCGGGTCAAATTTGGATCCGATTCGGATTCAAACCCGATAAGGCCTCACCCCGTGCCTATTTAAAGCACGCAGGGGGGTAGGGTTTCTCATTCGAGAAACCCTCCCCTGTTGCCTTTCTCTCTCCTTGTTCGCCCGATCCTCTCTCCCGCTCTCACCTTCTTTCCGGCCGGCAGACCTCTGACGAACCACCTGTCTGGCAGGCTCCCTCTCTTCAGCAACTCCTCTCTCTCGCTTGTTCGTCGACGTCGGCGACCTCAGCCGTTTTTCCGTGGTTGTTTCAGGTAACCCCCGACTCCCCTCTCTTTCCTCTGTCGTCTTCATCTTTTGTTGTCTTCTTCCTCTTCTTTTGTCTTCTTTTCTTCTGTTTTCTTCTTCTTCGTCCCCCTTTTCTCTTCTTCTGCAGGGCGGCAGGGGCGATGCCCCCCCCCCCCCCTGTCGTATGCTTTCGGTCGGTCGTCAAGGGCTAAAGCACTTGCCTGATATTTTTCGATAGGTCGGCAGGGGTGACGCCCCCTGTCGCTTGCGTTTAGTCGGTCGGCATGGGCTTTTTAGCCCCTGCCTCTAGTTTTTCGGCAGGCCAGCAGGGGCGACAGCCCTGCCGCTTGCATCTAGTCAGTCGGCAGGGGCTAAAAAACCCTTGCCTCCCCTTTTCCCGGCAGGTCGGCGGAGGCAATACCCCCTGCTCCGATCCTTTCTCCTTTAGCAGTGGAGGGGCCGAGCCCCCTCCCTGCCCTCTGTGTGCAGGGAGGGGCCGAGCCCCTCCCTGCTTCCTTGTTTTTGGCAGGGGAGGAGTCGAGCCCCTCCCTGCTCTCTTGCTCTTAGTTATCGAGGAAGGGGTTGTGCCCCTTCCCTTTTCCTCGTTGAAGTCGGGGAAGGGGTTGCGCCCCTTCCCTTCTGTGTGTTGGTGACAGGGAAGGGGCTGCGCCCCTTGTTGACCATCAGGGTGCGGGAAGGGGCACAACCCCCTTCCCTTCTCTTTCTCTTTTTTTGGCCAGTTGGCAGGCAGGGGTGATGCCCCTGCCGTCGCCTTCCTTTCGGGTCGGCAGGCAGGGGTGACGCCCCTGCTGCCACCTCTTTGCTGATAGACGGGCAGGGGCTGCGACCCTGCCCCTCTCCCTTCTATCTGAGCGACGGGTAGGGGCTGCGCCCTTTGCCTCTTTCTTTTTTTTCAGGATGGGCTGATAGGGCAAGAGCTGCACCCCCAGCCTCCCCTTCATTCTATTCTTTGAATCGACCCCTAACGCGGGTCGACATGTCTTTCTGTTTTAGAGTAATCACTTTTTGCCTTTTGCAGTTCGCACGACGGATCCCGCTTGTGCCCTGCGGTCCGAGCCTTTCGTTACATACGCACTAAAGCAAGCACAACCCCGAGACTCCCCAAGGTAGGGGAAAGTTGCGCAATGGATTTTGGACGAACTGAACTAAGTTAAATAATTTAAAAAGTGAATTAAAATAAATAAATAAATAAATATATATATATATATATATATATATATATACGTTTTTTAACTCAAGGACGCAGTTTTGCGATCCTTGTCCTTTCCATTATGTCATTTACTTCGCCGCGACGCTTTATTGCACAAGTTACTGCTTTAATGTTATTTACTTTCGCCGTCGCGTTTTAGTGCACAGGTTTATTTGCTTTACGCATTTATTTAGCTTGATACGTTGTTTCGCGGATCAAACATCACTTACCGTCATTTGCTTTCGCCGTCGTGCTTTAGTGCACAGACTTTCTTGCTTTACGCATTTATTTAGTTTGATACACAGTTTTGCGGATCAAGCATTGCTTTCTGTCAATTACTTTCGCCGTTGCGCTTTAGTGCATAAGCTATTTGTTTTCCGCATTTACCTGCTTACGCATTTGTTTAGCTGAGGTACGATTTCATACTTCATGCATTGCTTTATGCAGTTATTTAAGCCGAGGTATGGTTTCGTACCTCGAGCCTTGCTTACGTTTTCAATTCCTGATACCTCTATTTGACCAAGGTTACGCACTCTTGCGCTCAATGCGCGTCTTCGTACTTTAAGGATTTCTTGCATCCTGCTGTCGCACTGCATCGTGCACGACCTCGTTTTTCCCTGCTGACTAGCACTTGCACTTGCTTAAGTATAGTCTGGAGCGTAACCTATTACGCTCGTTTGTTTAAAAGTGACACGAGTCGCACTTATGCATTTTGAACATGTATGTTGCGTACTGTGATGAGTAGGATGAGAGGTCTATGTTTACCTCGAACGTACAATGGCACGCGAATGAAATTACATAATGATGATGTTTTACCTTCACAGGCAAGATGCTTGAATGGGTCAAAAGACCAGAGCATATAAAATGGGTTTTCAGTTAAGTAACACCTGATATACCCATTCGACCCGTTGACTTCATCAAGAGAGAGGATGAAATGGTACAAAACTCCGATGGACAGGTTGTTAACAACTACCCTTTGGGCAAATGACTCGGCGTCCCCAGTCATCGGAGTTAGGGGACAGGACTACCAGAAATTATCCTAGGTGGTAGATTCCATAGACTTCTGCAAAAGTAGGATGCATCTGTTGTCTACGTACGCCTCGTTCACCGACCTTCCCCTTAGGAGCGGACTCAGCTAGCTATTCGGGGTATTGAAAATACATGGCATAATAGACCCTCGAATTAGTCTCAAAGTTTCTACGATTCATGCCTTTCGCGTACCCGCAGGCCAGCTAATATCGAAACAAAAGTTATATGGTTCACATTACTTGCTGGTTGCGCACTGTGCGCTGATTGACTGTTAATGCTAATTGTAGCATTTCGTGTGCGTTGATTGACTGTTAATGCTAATTGTAGCATTTCGCGAGTGTTGATTAACTGTTAATGTTAGTTGTAGCATTTTGTGTGCGTTGATTGACTGTTAATGCTAATTGCAGCATTTCGCATGCGGTGATTTACTGTTAATGCTAATTGTAGCATTTCATGTGTTATGATTTACTGTTAATGCTAGTTATAGCATTTTGCTTGTGCTAATTAACGGTTAAATGCCAGTTATAGCATTTCTCTTGCGTCGATTAACTTTTAATGCTAGTTGTAGCATTTCTCTGTGGTGATTAAACTGCTGATGCTAGTTGTAGTTTTTCTCTTGCACTGATTAGTTAAATGTTAGTTTTAGCATTTCTCTTGCGCTGATTAACTGTTGATGCAAGTAGTAGTTTTTCACTTGTTTAAACTGCTAAGCATGATAGAATTAAATGTAAGTACTTAATTCTGTTCTATATTGTCTTACTAGTGCACCTACCAGTTTTTTGTGAAACTGACCCATTTTATGGGTACAGATGATGATTGGGTCTGTATGGACTGCAATGGCACGATGGCGTGATGAAATCAAGATGAGACTCTTTTTCTGACGTTTCGCTCCTGATGACAGTTTGGTAAATTTGCATAAAGGATTTCTTGAAAACTCCTTTGTAAGTCTTAAATTATTATAAAGTGCATTTCAAAATTTATTTGGTTTATTAAATGTACGGAGTTTCAAATCTGTTGCGAAAGAAAGTTTGCACTGTAATGCACCCATGATCCATCGGTTTGTTATTTCAAGTACTATTTTTCTCTGAATTACTATTTAAAAACTCTGATAAACGAATGATTACAAAGCTTTCAAACTTTTCATAAAAAGTTACAAGTCCTGGATTTTGGGGCGTTACAAATTTAGCCAAGGCAAATAATAACTCTTTGACTTTTCCACTGTTCTTCAATTTATCTGTTCCTTTTCTTGTCTCTGATTTCTTTCTTCTATTTTGAGGATTAAACCAACAATTAGCCTTGATATTTCCTCTTTTGTCGCATAGAAAATAAGTAGGTATTGTTCTTTGCCTCTGCAAATTAGGAGGAATATTGGGTGTAGGTAATATTCCACGAGTTCCTTGTCCATTCCTTTCTTGACCCCCCCTTTCCTGAGATTCATACCTGCCACGTCCTCGCCCATAGGTAACCCTTGTAGCAATAATGTCTTGTGCTCCACCGTGAATGTGAGTATCTTCAGAGAATCCCTTCAAAGTCATCTCATATTGTAAAAGCTTGGCACAAAGATCTTCAAATGTAGGTAAATCTGGCAAACACAATAAATAATCATCATATGATAATCGGGTCCCAACCCGCTTAAAGTTTGATGCACCATATCTTTGTCATTGACTGCGCAACCCACAATGACCAACTGATCTGTAATAGTCTTCATTTTGTTAAAGTACTCCATGATAGTCATGGAGTCCTTCCTCAGCATTTGAAACTCTTTATTTAAAAATAGTACTCTGGCTTGAGAAACTTGAGAATATGTTTGAACCCGTCGATGCCCTAATTACATAGCCGAGCAGTCATCTGGGATTGCCATAAGCACCTCCTGTGTCAGAGTGGAAGTGATGTAGGCAACCAATGCCTGATCTCGCTTCATCCAGGGATACATACCATGGATTTCTAACAAAAGTAATGGAAGTGTCTCCCTCACCATTCTTTCCTTATGATATGAACTATGGAGGAACATGAACAAAACCATCCAGATGTTCAGAAAGATCCTGACTCCTTATGAATGAAATGATTTGTCTCTTCCAAGTTAGGAAATTGGAATTGTTCAGTTTCTCAAACACGAGTTGACTAAGAAAGTTTGAGGAAAGACCAGATTGAGAAAAGAGAAATGAATCCATAATCTATTGAAATCGAAAACGAGGAAGAATAAGAAACAGGAAGATTTACTTTAGAACAAATAAGGTCTATTGAATTCGAATAAAATTCAGAACAAAGATTTTAATTTCAGAGAATTTTGCTGTCTTTCTTTTTCTTCTTTAACGATCTGCACACCCAAGGCAGAAAACCAGACTATGCAATAAAATCGATTCTGAATAAAAGGCAACCAGTAAGAGGCACATTATTTTGAAAATAACGTGTTTTCTTTTCTGAATCACAAAGAAATAGAGAAGAAATCCAAAGGATAGAGGAAATAAATTCAAAGATAATATCAATTAATCAAAAAAGATCTGAGATCCCGTCCAGATCAGAATCTGATCTGACGTCAATTTGAAAACGTAGAGAGAACAAGATTGACGTGTTTTCAACTCTCGAAATCACGCATAGATCAAATTTGATCTTGTGTGATTATTTAAACCGCTGTTGAGTGAAATCACGTCCAGCAATATGAAAAGAAGAACAGAGAATCAGAGAGAAGAAAAGAAATATCAACGTGAACAAATCCAAGACTTGGATTTTAGAAGAAAAGGAAACGAATAGATTCAAGATTTGATTGAAGAATGAGGGAAAGAAAAGAGAATCGATAAAAGCAACAAGAAGAAAGAAGACATGAAGAATAGATGAGATCCGATAGAGAGGTACCTTAGAAGGAGACAAAGAAACTTGACTTGAGGCTCATAAAAAGGACACGATCTTCAAGATTGGATCTTATGCTCTGATACCATGTTAGAAATCATGGGTTCTGTCATTCAATTATAAGAAGCATAGAATAGAGCGAGAGAATGTGACTGATGCAGAATCCTCAATTAGGGATCTGCGTATGAGGCTTATCATTAAGAATTGGCTAAGACAAATATTAGGGTACTAAAATACCCTTTGTACAACAGGCTAAAATACAAAAGAATCATTAATGAACATGTGACTAAATAAACTTTGAGTTGGGTCTGGATCTCGAATCCAAACCCAAATATGAATGACGACTTCTTTTCAAGGCGACATTCACTGTTCCAACAATTATATTTATGACTGTTGAACAATCCCATAGGGAGTCATAGTTATGATTGTTGGAACAGTTCAACGGATAGTTCCAACAGTCATATAGACCCCCTATACAATATAATAAACAAAAAAATAAAATAAAGAACAAAAATACAAGTGTCTCTGACCGTCACTATTTACATGAAAATAACAAGACCAAAATGCCCCTAGAGAGCATTACCTATTATATAACATATATATATATATATATATATATATATATATATATATATATATATATATATTAACACCCCCCTCAAACTTACAGTGTGATAATCGAAAGTTTGAAACTACAAGTCCTCGAAGGTCTTAATTAAATACAAGTCTTCGAAAGTCATCATTAAATACTAGTCTTCAAAATATCTTCATTGGTATCTTTTTGACGCATCAGAGGATTTTTGAAATACAAGTCTCTGAATGTCTTCGTGCTTTCATCGACTCTCTATATGCATCAAGGATATACCTTTCTCAATCCATCGTATCTTTAAGAACATGCATTGAGAACAAAACAAAGGTTTCAACTATACAAAGAAAAATATCCTAAATAGTTTTAAAACAAATATATCTTTGAACAAGAGAAACATTAGATAATCATTAAGAAAGATAAGAGGAGCATAGCTCAAGAATAAATTTTTATGAAATAAAATCATAAACTCAAAATCAACATATTTTTCGAGAAAACATAAATATTGATCACAAGAGAATTTGATCACTAAAGAACATATAAATAATCAAGAAGAGATAAACAATTATGCATATATAATATCCCAAGGATTTTTAGAAAAGCATTTCAAATGAAATAACAAATCATCAACGACAACATGAATATATAAAATATAACAATTTAAAAAAGCCCTCAAGATAAGAGGAGATAATTAAATTCATACATACAACAATGTGAACAAGATAATCAATATGAAACACACATATATCCAATATGCAATTAAAGCATATTTAATGCACATAATAATGAAAGAGTACAATCTTACAAATCATAACCCATTAGGATTTATTCACACAACCTATAATGGGTTTAAGCACAAAAGACCAAACATCAATCTTAAAATATATATATATATATATATATATATATATATATATATATATATATATATATATATTATTGATGAAATACACATAAGATGCATGAAATTTTATCAATAAACATTTTTTCATACAAGAAAAATTTTAGAAATTTTATGGAGAGATTTTAAAAAATCCCACATAACAAAATGAATGATATTTGCAAATCTCAACAATAATTTAACCACCACAAGCAATCACCTCACTAGACTTCCAAACCTCATAATTCAACTGTATTGGCTACTAGAACAAAAGCACAATCACAATGCCACTTATGGGCTTAACAAACACACAAAAAGTATGAAAAACCAATGAGTGCACATAATTCACCATATTGAAAAACATCTTTTGTTTATATAAAATAACACTTGAATAAGAGGCAAAGCTCAATATTAAAGTATACTAGCTACTAGAACAAGTGTATAATACAAACATACAAAAAGTATGAATAACCAATGGGTGCACATAATTTACCACCTATGTCACATGGGTGCGGGTGTGGCACTTTCAAAAAACTTGGGTGCGGGGGTGCGGCAAAAATATAATATATATATATATATATATATATATATATATATATATATATATATATATATATATATTTATATATATATATATATAATTTTGGCTCCAAAATTATTTGAAAATTGTGCAAATGGGAAACCGAGTTTGGATCTAGTTATGAGTTGGTATGTTCTAGCTGCAATGCAATCCATTGCAGTTTGGGACAATATGTTAAGGCTATCCCTATTCTTGAGCATTCAATCGAGATCCCAGTCCTGGAAGAAGGCCAAGATCATGCCCTTGCTGCTTTTTTTGGGTACATGCAATTGGGGGACACGTTCGCAATGCTAGGTCAACTTGAATAGTCCATTGAGTGCTACACTATGGGTTTTGAAATTCAGAAATGTGTTCTGGAGGAACCGATCCAAGAGTTGTAGAAACTTGCAGGTACTTGGCTGAAGCCCATATGTAGACTTTGCAATTTGATGAGGCCATAAAACTTTGTCAGCAAGCTCTTGACATCCATAAAGAACGTGGAGTGTCTGTGATAGTGAGAGACGGAGAGAAGAGAGACAGAGCGAGTACGTGAGGAGGAGAGGTCCGGCGGAGAGGTCGTCGTCGGCATCGGGGTCCGGCGGAGAGGTCGTTGCCGGCTTCGGCTTCAGGAGGAGAGGAAGGGAGGATTAGGGCAAAAAAAAATTGCCCTAATCCTCCTTTACGCAGCCCATTTCATCGGGCGTATTTTTTTTTTAAGGTTCAAAAATTAGACAAAATGACCTTGGGTGTGTTGACCACACCCAGGGTTGGGTTGACCGCACCAGGTGCTGCACCCGCACGCACACCCGCGTCGCGTCGAGTCGACGCGGCTGCAGCACCTGGTTGGCCGAATCCCTGACTTAGCTCACCACATTAAAATAACATCTATTGTCTATATAAAATGACACTTAAATAAGAGGCATAAGAGGAGGAAATACTGATGTCAATAAGTAAGAAGATTTGAAAAACAATATTCAAATCAAAATAATAACTTTTGCAATAATATGAGATTTAATCCATAAGGACCAAAATGGTCACAATCAAATAGAGCCATCGCTTAACAAAAAATGATACGATCATCCAATGAACAATAAGGGTCATATAAACAATTAAGTGATACAACTCACTCACAAAACCAGAGATCAAATAACCTTCAGTTAGAGCCAAACACCGGCAATCTAAACTGACAAAAAAAAAACTGAGGTGCACATAATTCACCCGAACAAATATCTCTAGTTCAAACAAAATAAACATGGATCCAGAGGCCAATCACCTATCAATCAGACCCAAGACAAGTGTCAACACGACACTAAAAAATAAGATGACTTGAGGTGCACACACAACTTACCTCAATGGCTAACTCCTGCTCCACAACATCGAAGTGCTTAAGAAACAAACGAGTGATACAACACACATAGAACCAGAGGTCAATCAACCGTCAGTCAGAGGCAAATTATTTGGCAATATATACTAATAGGAAAACATAGGTGCACACATAACTCACCTCAACAACTAACTCTGGTCCCACAACATAGAAGTACATACAACTCACCTCGATAAGGACAAACAAATAATAATGGATGTATCGAAAGAAGAGTGATGGATTTACAAAACAAAATATTAAAAACCTTGAAAGACATTCCAAGGTACAAGAATTGATAGGACAAAAATTTTCAAGTTAAGAAAATCCTCAAGTAATGCAATTATAGAGCCTTCAATCACGAAGTGAAATGTCCACCAATATTAAGTGGATAAACACAAAAAATGTTCTCTAAGGAACATTCTCACAAAACCCATAAAGGGGTACACAAGAAGACTCACAATATAAAAAATAATATTTTATTGAATGTCATAAGTATGCAATAGAAATATAACACTTAAAACTCATATGGGGTATCATGATGCAAATAAGTTTAATTAAAACATGCAATCATGCGACAAGATAAAATGTCCACCAATGAGTCTTCAATTACAAACAAGCATGTTCATAAATAAGGGACAATTACTAAACCGAACCATGGGGGAAACACTTATAACACCCACAAAGGAAAAACACAAAGAAGGTTCTCATAATTCTCAAATTAATATTTTATTAAAACTAAATATGCAAAAAAGCATAATATTTAAATCCCATGCAAAACATGTACAATAATGTTCATTAAAGAGCCATGAGGCTATAAAAATAACACAATCACAAGGACCACAAAAGGGCTGACAAGAGTAACACCCAATAATATAACTATTTTTAATAATTTTTAAAAAAGAACATATTTAAAAGGCATTCATAAAAGTGAATGATTCTCATAAGAAATCATGCTCAATACCTTATGCACAAATAGATAATCGCATTCATCATGTAAGGCAATAACAAGTGCACAAGGATCATATATCAATATAAAAATAATTTATTCAAAATTCAAAAATAGCAACGCATCTATGATCACTAAGATCCTAACCACATATAATTTTTAATACTTCATAATCTATTTTAGGTTTCACGTAAGAATACATCAAGACTAAAGAAAGAAGAAAAATTCAAACACAAGTTAAGCAAAATCTCATAAGATCATACTTGTGAATGACACAACACCATTTCAAATTATTTTAAAATATTTGACAAATTTTCAAAAAGAAACAAAATAAAGTTTAATAATAAATACCAACATGATTTGACATTTATAACCATGAAGTGTTCAAAATAAAGCATCTAAATGTCAACAATACATGCTCAAGAATACTAGATCATATATATACATATTAAATAAAGCGAGTTCGAAAAACTAAGATTCAAATTCGATCTCATAAAATCATGCACATATATCATTTCACAAGATCAAACAAATATTATAAACCTTATAAAACATTTAATAAAAATAAATCCAACAAGAATTAAAAAACATTTAAAGATTTTAGTTTTTAACAAAAATAACAAATAATTTTTTAAAGATAAGAAAAATGAGTGCTTTGTTATACATGAGATTCATATTTATGACAGGACTCTTTTAACCAGTGTTGTGAAAAGCGTTGAGGCGTAGCGAGGCGCTCCACCAAAATATGAGGCAAGGCGTAAAGCGTAAGCCTCAAAAAAATTGTTTTTTAAAACTTAAAAAAATTATAAAAATATCTAAAATTATAAATAAATAAAAAATGCTTTATTGATGAAACAACAACCAACAAGAAATAAAAAATCTCAAATAAATACTGAAAAAATATGAGATTAACATGTAAAAGTAACATTAATGCACCAACTTGATCTATGTAAGCATCTAAGAAATTTTGCACCAGTTTTTTAAAAACTGTATCTTTCCAATATCTTTTAACATAAGATCCAAGCAATGGGCCGCACATGGTGTCCAAAAACATGTTTTTCCTGCTGTTAACATATTCTCAGCTGCCACATAGTTTGGTGCATTATCTGTAATGAATTGCACCACATTACTTTCACCAACTTTTTTAACTTCTTCAAATAACTTACACAAATTTGCACCAGTTTTTTTTCGTATCGCTGATGTCAACGAACTTCAAAAATATTATCCCAGATGAGCTATTTACAAGAAAATTAATTAAGTTTCTTTATTTTCCATTTGTCCAACCATCTGCTATAATGCTGCAACCAACCTTTGGCCATTTCTTTTTTTTAACTCTTTTAAAATTTCATGAGTACAATCTACCTCGTCCTTCTAAATCCACATTCTGATCTCGTGATAAGAAGACAGTTTGAATCCTCACCCATAATTTGCAATAGCTTCTACCATTGCACCAAAATATGGACCGTTGCAAAGATTAAATGATAGGGCATTTGAATAAAAAAATCTACTAATGGCACGATATACGTTTTTTCTTTCATTGCTTTTGAAAGCAGTGTTTATTGTTGTTTGTCATGCTTCTTTGTTCGTAAAGAGGTTCATGGGACCACCTGTGCTTGTTTTTGCATCACTACATGAACCACTGGTTTCTTTGTTCACATTATCACCTGTTGATGATCCAAAATTAACATTTCTTCCGATTTTCAACTTGTTTTGTTCTTCCTCTTGTTTCTGATCCCTTAGATGATTCTGAAAAAATCTTTTCACATCAAGTGGATCTGCTTCACACATGCTTATACCATGTTTTGTGTCAGCTAAGTGATGCTTTAACCTATAGATGCCTCCTGTAGTCTCTTTATGACAGTAATTGCAAATTAATGTCCTACAAGTTTGGGATTTTTAGCTGGATTTGGAACTTTAACTCCATGATCCCATCCTATATCTTTTCCCATTGTTCAACTGCAAAAATGCATATAAGAAAATATATATTAACACAAAAATTTAGATTCATATTCAATAAAAATCAACATATATAACTTGAAAACTAATTAAATAACTTGGAAACTAATTAACTCATATGTTTGTGGCGTATAAGCATGTATATTAAATGTTTCAAGTTTAGTAAGCTACAGTGTACAAAAATTTAGTGACTCAATAATTATGTTCCTAATTTTTAGAAAGATAAAAATATGAAGAAAAGTTGCAATTTTATTAACAAAAAAAATGTTCAAAAAAGTATAGGAAAAACTGGTGCATCACAATCACCGGTATCTTCGTTTTTTATAACACTATCCTCCTCAATGAACCTAAGGCTTTGTATTTATCCAATCTAGCAAGTGTGTGTAGTAAAATTGAAATACACGCTTAAAGCGAGATCAACTAAACTGATACCAGCTCTACTAAAAATATTTTGGATCCACCTCTCAATTGTGACAATGTCATGTTCTCTTCCAAAGAAATGAAGTTTCAGCCACTCCAGTTGGTCAATGTTCACACGAAGGCATCGATTGACCATAGAGACAAACTCAGTCTGACAGATTTCCAACATCTTATCTTTTTCATAGGCCCTCATCGTTTGTTCAGTGGTAATTTTTTTAACATGGGGTGCAATGAAATTGATTTCATCAAATTCCAGTCGTGTCATTGAGACCCATAAATGAACCCACCTCATTGATAATACAGTTGTTTTCATGGCATCTCTTATTGGAAAACAATATAAAATGTGATGTATTAGATAGTCAGGGAGTTTGCTAAGACGGTCTTCAGGACTTGCAACCCTCTCTTCCATCATGATAAGTACAAACAACTACAAAAGACAATCAGGTTATTATAAAAACATGCACCGGTTTAACGAAGGTAAAAAACAAATATACACCCCACACTAAAAAAAATGAAGAAAAAAGAAAAACACACTAGGGATATAACAAATATATTCACGTGACATATAAGGGAACATCAATTCACATGCACGAGATAAAATTGAAACATGCACAAAAGAATCACATGAGACAGGGAGAGAGATTGATTGATTTTGTTTTTGTTTTTTAAGCAAAGGAAGACGTGTAAATGCGCTGAGAAGGAGAAGAGATAAGAAGAAGAACAGGAGAACGATAGAGAAAGAGAAAAAACTAGAAACGAGAGAGAGAGAGAGAGAGAGCGTACCTGTTTCGGGGCTCCACCACGAGAGAGAGAGAATGCTGTGAGAGCCGAGAGAGAGACTTGCTGTGAGAAAAAAAAACAGAGAGTGGGGTGAGAAAAAAACGAGGGGCTTAAACATAAAGGGCCCTCGACCCCTTTATGTTTAAGCCCTAATTTTTCGTCAAATGAGGGTTTTGACCCTCATTTGACCAAAAGTAACGAGGCATATGCGCCTCATCCTGAGGCTTGCCTCGCCTCGAGGTGTGCACCTCAAGGCATATGAGGTGCATGCCTCGGGGCTTTTACGCTTTACCCATACGCCTCAAGGCATAAACCCCTCGCCTTGAGGCGAGGCGCACTTTTTGTGCCTTGAGGTGCGTTTTTAATAACACTGGTTTTAACAATCTCAGCAGTCATATTTATGACTGTTAGAACAGTCCAACCGATAGTTGGATTGTTCCAACAGTCATACAGACCCCCTACACTATACAATAAAGAAAAAAATAAAATAAAGAATAAAAATACAATACTGTCCCTAGTGGACAGTCACTATTTACATGAAAATAATAAGACCAAAATGCCCCTAGAGAGCATTACCTATTACATAACATACAATATATATATATATATATATATATATATATATTAACAGGAACATGATAACTCTAACCAACAGGTTTATGGGAGTTGACTGGTTATCTCACTTCAACTAATTGGATCATCATTTCACACTTTTCTTTTGAAGCTATACATAATGAGGGAGTCCTTTGATAGGATTGCAGCTATGCTTTAACACTTTCTGTGCTTTATTTACAACAGTTGCTCTCTAGAGAATCTCAATCTAAAATAAGGTGAATCTATAGAACAGATGTTTTTCCTTTTATACAGTTAATTCAGTTTGGTTTTCTTATTCTTTAATATTTTGAGAACTTTTGCTACTTTTCCTTTTTCTAAGATGATCTAGCAGCTTTCATTTGCTTTCTAATGCATACGGATTTTTTTTTCCAAGTTAAATCTGCAATTTCTTCAGCCAATAACATTCTCGCTTGGTGATTCTTAATATTTTCTAGATTTGAAAAGGAGCACATCCCCAAAGAGGTCATCAATTAATTATGTTTTTGGTGAGTATCTACCAAAATCCATATTTATAATGTCATACTGTAGGTAATAATGAAATGAAATATGTTAATTAAGAGAAAAAAATATTACAGGGTCTTCTGCATCTGATGAATCTGGAAAGTCATCAATGGTTGAAACAGAAATACAGCGTTCACAATCTGCTGATGCAATGTCTCCATAAAAATAAATGTCACAGCTGCTCTTATCCTACCCCAGTGTAAAGCTTTCATTATTATCCCGAAGCACCTGCTCGTTTTTAGTCAGGCGCGTGCTCATCTTTAGTTTTGAAGTGATCATTTCCTCACTTGAGGCATTCCGTTCCATGGGAAGCGCCAACTGTAGTGTTGAAGAAATTTTGTGGGTTATTCATGTTGATTTGATCCAATCACCTGATAGATTGCTTACTTGGGATATGTATATCTGTCCTGACTGCCCAGGTTGGCAAATGGAAAGCAAAATAAATGGATATAAAGAAAGCCTTCTCTTGTGGCAGTTCTGTTTCTAATATATGTAATATGCTTGAGAAATATTATGTTTCTCTATAATTGGATTTTCCTCTACGAGGAATATGGTGTGTATGCTGTTAAGAATAACTACTTATCCATTAATATTGTTTTTCTATGCAGGATTACGACTTTTGGCTTTTGGCTCACTTTAGATTGTTAATTGATTCATCATTTGAATGGAAAGAAATCGAGCACTTGACCTTCATCATGAGCCTATCCATGTGGCAAACCAAGTTTGAGTGTGCGTGTTTATGTGTGTGTGCATGCACTTGTGTGCTTGTGGTATGTTGGTTTAGTTATCTTTATTAAGATGCACTTCTTTCAGCATATGCTTTTGGAGATCTACCTATTCCTTCAATAAACACATAACTCTCTATTCTAAAGGCTTTTTCTGCCTAATGGATGGCATGATATGTGCAATAGAGATGCGTACGGTATATATCCTAGTTGTTTGGTTGAAGCTTTCCAATACGAGTGATATAAGTCGAAATGAAATACGGCACACCTCTTGGTCTGCAATGGAATGTCTGAAGCACAATGATCGATTCTCATTATTAGGAAAAAAAAGGGAGATTGTAACCCTCCAAGCATAATTTTTTAACCTTTCGTGGGTCTACTCGGTGACACAATTGTCCCTGGTAAAGGAAACATTTGTAAAGCATAATACTAGAGTGTGTTTGATCAGCGGCATGTTGGAAAAACGTGGTGGGTAAGAATCAATTAATAACCCTATAGTGGCAAAAAATGAATTTCCGATAACATTTATTTATTTGTATAATTTTGATACAATTTTAGATTGATCATAACATCTAAAAATCAATGCTTGATTAATATGAACCATATATATCACTAAAATAACAATCAATACAGCCATCTGGTCACGATGTCCGCATTTTAAAAAGCTCAAAAGTCAACAAAACCACGTGGCATTCATCCAAAATGCAAACAGACGGCCACGATGTTCGCATGAGCAAAAACGCTCATTTTCAGCATGACCTGATTTGCTTCCCATTAAAGTGGCACACTATGGGTAATATATTTATTGCGAACGCTGTATTTCTGTTTCAACCATAAATATCAGTACATGTTTTCAATAAATATATGTGCATGGTTAATTAAAAAGAATTACATGCACACGATCATAACAAAATAAAATAATAAACTCGTAATGGTAAACATGATTAAGAGATCATTTTGTTCAATGAAAATAAATACATCAAAAGTCTAAGCTACCGATTAGCATATGGTCATGCATTGCCTAAGTCATAATCATGTTCTGCATATCCATGTTATGGTTAACATGTATTATGCTGTCCATGGAGAACCAAAAAACTCATGTTTACTACAAGTCAAAGACTTTGATTAAAGGAACATAAAACATGAAACTGATGAATATGGACAAATAAAATGATTAATAATGATAGCAACATTGACCAAAATAAATAAACACGACGCGTGCTAATATATTGACTGATATACGGTTTTCACCGTGCCCCCATACAAAACAAACACCAACGACCCACTACTTGCAAGATCTATTGAAATGAAAAACAAATAACAACAATACCATATTGTTGATTAAGACTTAATGAAGAACCACAACGTTCAGGAAGAAAAAAGCACAAGATAAAGCCAACTTATTTCCTCGAGCCATTATCAAGGACTGAACTGAGCTCAAGGTTTTGTTTCCACCTTTGGTTTGGGAGCAAAAAAAAAATAAAGTAGACTTTTGGGCCTACTTCTTGACTCAATGTATAAGGCTACCCAAAAAAAAATTCAATGCATCCCTCAAGAGTGAAACCCCTATTTATAGTCTTGAGGACTCCTGTTCTCATTAAGACAGAGAGTCCCAGTAGGCCTTATCTCCAACCACAACCTTTAAACCAAGTCAAATTCTCATTAGATAATATTTAATTAATAAAATATAACTTTAATTTTTTTTAAAAAAAATAGAGATAATATCCAAAAATTATGAGTTTACAAACATGCCCAAAAAATATTATTTATAAAAAATTTATTTGCTAAATCATGATTTTAACTTAATATATACAAGTCCAACATCTTCCACTTGGCCTAAATGATTTTTTTGGGAGAGTACAATTTTATACACATAACAAAAACCTGTTTTACAAAAGATCCTAGGTTTAGTGCTTTTGTTAGAGGATTTGCAAGCATAGATGTAGTAGGCAAATATTATAGGACAACCTGTCCCTTTTCAACTTCATCTTCAATGAATGAATAATGACCAAGGTTTAAAAACTTGTTGAGTCAACCCAGTGACTCAGTTTGACTCGATCACTTTTGGGTGAAACTAGTGAATGACTCAGAAATCAACATAACTTGGCAAAGTCATAGGCTAATTCGTCCGAGTAAGTCGAGTTTTAGTATGACTCGGCTCATGCTCATGACTCAACCAAGTCATATATATTGTATATAATTACATATATTATATAAAATATAATATAAATACTATGTATATTGTACATAAAAAGATGGTTATACATATATTAATAAAAGTATATATTTAACATATTATAAAAATAATATATAATTCATATTATATATAATATATTAATAACATACCATAATATATATACATATATTACATATTTTATATAAAATATGAAGTTAACATGACCCGGTCTAGTCATTGCATTGACTTGGCCCAGTCACAAGTCAATCATGGATGAGCCGAGTGACAACTCATTGGGTTTTAAAACTGTGATAACAACAAACTATTTGTTTTGCTCTGCTAAAAAAATTTGGATCTTTCAACAATGCAATAGCAGATTGATTATCAAAAAAATGGTGACTAACATATATATATATATATATATATATATATATATATAAGATTTTTGTTATCCATATAGCTTTATTAATTGCTTCTACAGCCGCATGATATTTTACCTCCATGGTAGCCAATACAATATTAGATTGCTTCTTTGAGTACCAAGAGACACCACCTTCACCATATGTGAAAATGCAACCAGAAGTAAGAAATCTTGTCTAGATCACCTTGCCAATCTGCATCTCTTTATCCTTAGAGAGAGATATGTGGACCAATATAGAAGAGAGTATGATTTAGTATTTTTAATATATTGCAATATCTACTTTACTACAGTCCAATGTTGTGGTCTTGGATTACTTTGATATGATTCACTGCATAACATATATTTGGCCATACATGGGAAAACCTAATGCACTGGCATATGAAATTTTCTTCATGCCTTGTCGTTCATCATCATTTTTAGGTCTCATATGAACACAGAGTTTAATGGACTTTTTAATTGGTGTATTGTTAGGCTTACAATTTGACATTGAATTTCTCCAAAACATGATCCAGATATTTCTATTGAGATAAAAAATTAGTCTTGTTAGATCGATCTCTAGTAACTTTGATACGCAAAAGATAACAAGCTTCACCTAGATCTTTCATAGAAAACAAAAATGAAAGTCATTGCTTTGTCTCATTGATGAGTTTCAAATCACTACTGACAGTGATGTCATATATATATATATATATATATATATATATATATATATATATATATATATATATATATATATATATATATGACATTACTGAGAGAGAGAGAGAGAGGAGAGGGTGGTGTATGTTCGCCCCCGATGATTCACTGAATCCCACGTCTGTGTTCGGGGGATCGAATGAGCGCCACGTATTCATGCACATGGGGCTCGTATTCCCGTGTATGTTGACATACTTTGCATCAGACTCTGTTGCTGTTGCAAAGACTTAATCACCCTTACTTGCTTTTCTTGCCCTGAAATGGCAGTTCGAGGAAATGACAAAAATATCCTCCATTCAAAAGTTGTGAAACGACGGGTCGATAAAAGGACAAAAAAGTCCTCCATCCAGAAAGTTTGATGTTAACCATTTAAAGTGGAGACGTTCCCTATTCATTAAACTCCTGCGCCATCTGCTGTAACAGTTGCTCCCATTATCAACCCAAACTTTGCCTTCGTCTCCAGTCGAGCTTTTCGCCTTGTTTTTTATCCTGTTGTACAAGACATTGTCGCCTTCTCGTGCCTGCCTTTTGTTACAAAACATTTCACTGTCTTCTTTTATTTGTCGTTGTTGTTAGGCATTATGGAAGAAAGCAATGATGCACAAACATTCCAACTAGTGCCATTAAGGCAGCGTGAGTAGCTTTTCATCTCATCATGCTATCGATGAAGAAGGCATGTCGTCTTGTGTGCCATTAAGGCATTGTTTGGTTATTGCAGGTAGATCATGTCTTTACGATGGTTGAAAACTTATCGATATTTGTAAGACGCTGGGACCTGTTGACAAGAATGCTTGTTTACAAATGCTAGGAAGGGCCTCTACCCCATCAGGTATCCTACATTAACTCATCATATGCATTATATCTCAAACCGCTGTATTAGTAACAGACTCCCGTTTTGGTGAGATACATTTTTGTTAGTTAATATCGATTTGTTTGCTATTATGCTCAAGTTCTTCCTTATCGATTTGTAATTTATTGTGCAATATATTTATCGACCTTTTAGATAGTATGGTTTTGTATCGTCGAGTTGTAAGTTATTATGCTGAACTTCCGTATCGATTTTCAATATCTTACAAATTGCTATACATATCATTTTGTAAGATATTATATGTTTCGTAATATGTATTTGTAAGATATTTGTACACAGACTTTGAAAACGTGTGGATGTAGAAACACATCGTTACACGCATGGCGGGGCGATATCGCTGCTATCTCAGCGACTTCTATTGAACTTGCTTTAGAGCCTCGCGTTATCGTCAACATACATGTAGGACATGTGTATTTTATTGGCATGGTAAGTGACAAGTCGATGCTCAGTATAAGCAAACATCAAACCACACTTGCTTTGATACTTTCATTCATTAAATCGTTGCTTTGACTTGCTTAACCCTAGTGGTATCCGTTGTTATATGCATCCTGATTAAATCGTAGTAAACCTATGTCGCTTGCTAACGCAAATCGATATATTGCTTACAAAACATTCCACTGTCTTCTTTTATTTGTCGTTGTTGTTAGGCATTATGGAAGAAAGCAATGATGCACAAACATTCCAACCAGTGCCATTAAGGCAGCGTGAGTAGCTTTTCATCATATCATGCTATCGATGAAGAATGCATGTCGTCTTTTGTGCCATTAAGGCATTGTTTGGTTATTGCAGGTAGATCATGTCCTTACGATGGTTGGAAACTTATCGATATTTGTAAGACGCTGGGACCTGTTGACAAGAATGCTTGTTTACAAATGCTAGGAAGAGCCTCTACCCCATCAGGTATCCTACATTAACTCATCATATGCATTGTATCTCAAACCGCTGTATTAGTAACAAACTCCTGTTTTTGTGAGATACATTTTTGTTAGTTAATATCGATTTGTTTGCTATTTTGCTGCAAACACAAATTGATATATTGCTTAAAACATTGTTGAGCTTATCATCAGGTTGTAATAAAGACAATATAGCTCAATCAATCGAAAGATCTGGAGAATTAAATATCTATACTTATGACGCAACTGAAGAATTGAACATCTGCACTAACGATGCACATGAAAAGAAGGGTGTAGGCATTAGACCCACTCTTGACTTGAATGTTCCAGTGGAAGAAATGCAATTCAATGATGAGGTAGACTACCATGACAGTGCACATAATAAAGGTGTAGGCACCGAGAATGTACACGAAAGTACACTTGACTTGAATGTTCCAGGAGAAGAAATGCATTTCTGTAATGAGGTAGTTTTTTATGTCAGTACACTTAATAAAACCGTAGGAACTGAGAATGTACATGGAATTACACTTGACTATGTTCCTGTAGAAGGAATGCAGTTTAATAACGAGAAAGATGCATATAAATTTTACAATGATTATGCCTTAAAAGTTGGCTTCAGTGTGAGAAGGTTTTCTTGGTCAAAAAATGCACAGGGTGTCTTGGTTAGAAAGACATATGTCTGTTCCAAGCAAGGTTGGAAGAAATCAATGGAAAATCCAACAAGGAGCATGCCAGAATCAAGATGTGGATGTCAGGCGAGATTGGTTTTGAGAAGACATCCGAATGGGAAATTTGTCGTGCGTACTTTAATCAGTGATCATAATCATGATTTATCTGCATCATTTATGACTCCTATGCTAAGGTCACATCGTAAAGTAACTGTAGCGCATGCTGCAATGGCTGAAATAGCCGATAGCGTCGGCATTGCACCAAGGAAGACATACAATTTGTTTACCTACATAGATGGTGGTCGCGAAAATGTGCCATTCACACCTTTGGATCTAAGAAACCACTTGAGAAGGAAGAAGACAGATAACATGAAGAACGGAGAAATATGTTGTTTGGTTCGTTACTTACAGAATAAATCAAGCAATGAACGTGGTTTCTTTAGTGCAATGCAAGTGGACGAAGATGGATATGCTGTGAATATGTTTTGGGCAGATTCAAAGTCTAGAGTAGATTATGAATGCTTCAATGATGTGCTTGTGTTTGATACTACAGTAAAGATTAATACTGAACATTGGCCATTTGCGCAGTTTGTGGGAGTGAACCATCACGCACAGAGTTGTATATTAGGCAGTGCTTTTGTGTATGACCAGACCAAGGAAAGCTTTGAGTGGTTGTTCAGAGTATTTACACAGACAATGAACGGGAAGCATCTTGAAACTGTACTTACAGATGGTGATCACGCAATTACGGCTGCAGTGCTTCATGTGTGGCCAGATGCACATCATCGCCTATGTTTGTGGCATATCTTTCAAAATGCAGCAAAGAACATAGGACACATATTTAATCAGAATACAAGGTTTGACAAAATGTTTACAAGGTGTGTACTTTATAGCGTAGATGAGGTCACCTTTAAGTTAGATTGGGACAAAATGATTAAGACATACGACCTTACTGACTGTCTGTGGTTACAAAATTTATATGCAGAAAAAGAGAAGTGGGCATTGGCATATGAAAGACAATACTTTTGTGCAGGTATGATAAGCACACAAAGAGCCGAATCTATGCATGCCACCCTGAAGAAAACCTTGTATTTATGTTTAACAATGTTTCGTTTCATGGAACAATATGAATTATTTGTAGACGGTCTAAGACAGAATGAGCTTGAACAAGACGTGAAATGCTTCAATACACGACCTCTAACTTTTGGCATGAAAATATTGATGCGGCCTGCAACTTTGTATACACTAATTGTTTTTGAATGGATCAAGAAAGAGGTGTTGCATGTCATGAATTGCAAAATAGAAGGACTCGTGCAAACCGAGAATATGCACAAATACCATATTTTTTGTCAAGGCGAAAAGCATCAGGAAAGGCAAGAAGCACATGTCACGTACAATGTTGACAACGGAAGGGTAGAATGTTCGTGCAAAATGTATGAATTCAAAGGTATTCTATGCTGTCATGCATTAAAGGCACTCAATCAAGAGAAGATACAAGAAATACTTGAGTCTTACCTAATGCGAAGATGGAAGAGATGTGCAAAGATTGAAATGCTCGTTATGGACAATGCGAGTAAATCTAGTGTTGACTAGAAGCGCCACATAGCCTCTCGTTACCAACAACTATGTAGGTCATTCATGCATATTGCTGATTTGGCATCGAGAAGTGAAGAATGCTATGTATCTGTGAGAAAAGCTGCAATGGAGTTACTTGAAAACATGGAGTCAATTCACCTTAAGTCCGCTGCAGCGAATGAATACCAGCTGAAGATAATGGGATCGAACACCGCAGGTGAAAATCATGTTTCGCTTGACACTCCCGAGAAGTTGCGTCAAAGCGTAAACATTATCTTCAACAAGTCAGTAGTGAACGTTGTTGATTATGATGGACATATTCATGAAGCGAAGGGTATCAAAAGAAAACCTGCCTCTGATCGCAGTCGTAGGAGGTCAAAGGGTGCACTAGAATTGGTTGGCAAGAAAAGGACTAAGAAACAACCAACCTGTAATAAAAAACAACAAAGCCCTTCGAATGAACAGGTATTTTAGACACTATATTGCTTCCCATTACGTGAAGCTTGTCAATATCTAACTCGTGTAATGTCCAACATGCAGCAATACCCTACAGAAGTACCAGCAAATGTTGAAACCTCCATTTCTCCCGACCAGATTTCCGGAAAGGATCGCTTCAGTTTTACAAGTCTATTGGTATGTAATCAATGTGGTGAGGAGGTATGCATTTCTTGTGAAACTTAATGCAGTGTCTTATATTTTCTCTATCATGACAGGCTCTGATGCATTCGACAGATGGGTATGGGACACAGGAATTTCGTGTGGGCTATTAGTTTAGTTGTCATGCCTCTTTGCATAACCCGATTGCAACATTGTCGGATTTGTTATGAGTTTATAGTGATTTGTCATCGACGACTTACAGTCCGTGCTTGTGTTTTTGCGATTTGTGGTTATCATTGAATAGCGATCTGTGTCATTGCAACATAGTGATGTGTGGGTATTGTTCGAATGTCAATCTAAGCGGACTGAGAAAGGTTGTTCAAGTAAGTTTTTATGGGGCATTGATCAAGGTTGCGATTCATTTTATGATCTGAGTTTGCTATCACCACGCAAATGAAATCTTACTTAGATCATGAAATGAAACGCAACCATGATCAATGCCCCAAAAAAGCTTACTTGAACAACCCCTCAGATAACGCTTAGAGTGACAGTCGAACAATACCCCCAAATCATTATGCTGCGGTGCCAAATATCGCTATTCGACGATAACCGAAAAATCGCCATTAAGTTATGTCATGAACCAACAAAAGCCACAAATCGCTATTTAGCGATTAAAGCAAAAATACAAGCACGGACCGCAAGTCGTCGATGACAAATCACTATAAACTCGTAACAAATCCGACAATGTTGAAATCTGGTCAATTTACCAACGTTAGTTGGTAAAGCTATGCTTGTAAATAAAAGGTGTCGATTCAACTTCTTCTGCAACAATTCTTTTGTGTTCCCAACACCTCCAATTGTTATCTTGTGAAAACTTTTAGCCATATGTTGTAAATAAAAGGCTAATCAATGTGTCGTTTCTCTTCCTCACTTCATTTCTTAATTGGTAAGTAAACCTCTTCGTCTGTTACAGAGTGAGCTTTCTTCGCTTTAACAGTGGAAGTGCAAGTGTGAGGGGTACTCCACAATTTCTCACAATCGCTTTGGAGTTCTTAACGTGGGATCGTTCAGATCCCTTTGGTTTTTATCAACAAACGTTGATTATCGCTTTATATTAGTATCGTTTAACACCGCAACTCGGTGTTGACTAACACCGCTACGTGCTACCGCGATGTAGGCCGTGAACAATAATTTAACGAGTTCTGACGTCGTAATTGACATCAGTGAATAGCGATCAGAGAAGATTGATGTGACGAAATCGCTACTGATGATCATAAGTAAACTGTAAGTAGACTGCAATCGTGCAAAAGTATGCCGGCCAGCCAAAATCGGTACGATATTGTTCTCTACCAGAAGTCGCTCATTTGCGAGGATTTCAATTCATGAGGTCAACAACGCAAACAACAATGGCTAGTCCCTTTGTAAACGTTGTAAGTCAACAAGGATTTGCGGTGTTAAATGATACTAGTATAAAGTGACAATGAACGTTTTTAAAAAACCGACAACGGCTACGATATTTGGCATGAATATATCGTTGTATCCATGTTTGATAATCAATTGAGTAATCGTCAAAGATTATTCATACTTGGAAAACGGGTTTGTTCGGGTCGGGTCAATCTCCCATTCAACCATTGTTATAATATGAAGTCGAAACGACGGTTTTTTAATTATTTAAAACCCAATCATTTAAGTTGCGGGTTGTCTTCGATAAAGGGTGGTATTCGAAATGACGGTTTTTAATTATTTAAAACGAAATCATATAATTAGCAGGTTTTTTTCGAAAAAGGGCGGCATGGGGAAAGACGTATTTTGTATTATTTAAAATGCAATAATTTAATTTGCAAACGTTTATCGAGCAACGACAGCATGTGAAATGACGTATTATTAATTATTTAAAACGGATTTTTTCGGGTCGGGTCAATCTCCTATTCAACCATTGTTATAATATGAAGTCGAAACGATGGTTTTTTAATTATTTAAAACCCAATCATTTAAGTTGCGGGTTGTCTTCGATAAAGGGCGGTATTCGAAACGACGATTTTTAATTATTTAAAACGAAATCATATAATTAGCGGGTTTTTTTTTCGAAAAAGGGCGGCATGGGGAAAGACAAATTTTTTATTATTTAAAACGCAATCATTTAATTTGCAAACATTTATCGAGCAACGGCAGCATGTGAAATGACGTATTATTAATTATTTAAAACGCAATCATCTAGTTTGCAAAAGGGCGGCATGTTAAAGGACGTTTCCTTTATATTTGACTGACGACGTCGATTCCGTATCTGCGTTGCAAAGGTGGCATCGATATCGTCGTCTAGGCATGGCGCCGAAGAAGAGGACTATGGCAGCAATACTGTAATACCCGTGAATTTTATGACATAAATAAACTTGAGATTTAGGTCGTTAAGCTGGTACAAGGTTATTTTATTATTTTAAGTGTTTATTAGTAAATGGATGTTGGATAATCTAATTGGATCTTGGATGCCCTGCTCGGATCTTCGATGTCGGATCCTTAAAATATTATTTGGATCTTCGGTAATTGGATCCAGACAAATACCAAATAGTAGATTTTAAATTTTGGTTCAGATCCTTGATATTGAACTCTCGATATCATGGTTAGATTTGATGATGGATCCAAAACTTATTATGTGGATCTGCGAATTTATAATCAGATCTTAAAGGAGAAAACTTTATACAAGATCCATACTAGTTTATTTTGGAGCCATATTCCTCTACTGAAGGTTTAGATCCAAATTATATCTTTTGGATCCATAGTTTCAATAGTGTAATAGAGAGAAAAGTTTCAGATTCGGGATCCATAAAGGGTCCATATTTATGTATAATATCATAAAAATAAAATAAAATAATAATAAACATAACTTATATATATACCCAAGTTAATAAATGGATCCACAGTTGGATCCATCTGGATCCAACATGCGGATCCATATTTCGGGCAAGCTGTGGATCCGCACCATGGGTGGGTCGCAGATCCAACTCTTGGTTGGATCTCGGGTCTTGGACCCGGACCCAAGCCCCGCCCCGCATACGAAAAAAAAAGGGGGCTTTAAGTTAAAAATGGTTGGGGCTGCTACAAGCCCTGCCCGATAAGAAGGGGCGTTAGGGTTCTCTCAGAACCCTAACGCAGGTTGTATCATGGAGGGGGGCTGAGATGGTGCGCAGCCACCGGTGTGTGTGTGGGGGGGGGGGGTAACAGCTTTTATAAATCCCTCTTCTCTCGCTCTCCCACCCACTCATCTCTTCCTTCTCCTCCAGCACTCTCTACCTCCCTATTTCTTCCTTTTATCTCTGTCTACCTGCGTGCAACAACCTCGACCATCGCCGACGCCGGTCAATGCTGTCGGCGACCTGGCACGATAGCCGAACCTGCCTCTCCTCTCGTCTCCCTGTTCCTCTCGATCGTGCTCGGTAGTGGAGCCGTGAACGCCGTCGAAACCTCCCTCTTGCAGCATCAGCCACCATCACGCTGGAAAGAGGTAGGTTTTACTGTGATTTCACATATCTATTGAGTTTTCAAGCATGTTTTGGATTTGCCGTAACTCCTAACTCGAAAAAAAAAATTGGGGTTTTGGGTCTGCCGTGAATTCCCAAATCAAAAATTTGGGATTTAGGGTAGGGTTTATTACGATTGTTGAGGGTGTATTTTGTTTCAAGTTGCGATGGTTTGTAATACACCCAAATCGAAAGGATTTTAAAGTTTTGGAGGGATTTTCGTGTGGATTGCAACTACGGGCCTTTTCGTGTAAGGAAAATCGGTCAATACCCCTTTGTATGACTGATCAACATGGGATCAGGCAGAGTGAACACGGGTTTGACAGTTATGCCTTGGGTATTTCATGTAGAACATCAAGCATAAAGCGTTTCACTGCGAAAGGGGCCTGTTGAGAAAATATTTTAAATCCAGATCTGAGATTTTTTTTGAATCGTGTATATATTTATATATATATTTAAGGGTACATATATTGAAAGAGGCGTAGTGGGAGAAGAGTTTATTTTGTATTTGATAATTTTCTCTTCTATTATGAACTTCAAAAAGAAAAATAATGCATTTTTACCATGTTAATTGATATCGAACGTTGTATTGCTGGTTACCGATTTTACTTGTAGCATGTCGTATATGAGTTTTGTTTTCTTGAACATGTGTTATGTCGAGACTAAATTGTTTAGTGGTAATTTTCTTTAAAGGGGTATGCAATATCATAAATCAGTGGAGTATGTACACTGTTAGATTTGTTTCAAGTGTGTAAGCATAAACTGTTAGGTTGGAAAGATTCTTATGTTTTAGTAGTATCTGTGAGAGTTGCCTCAGAAATTATACTTTGAACTTAAGCTCTGCACTTCTTGTCAACATATAACCGTATATAAGTGGCGTTGAGCATTTGATGGAAGTGGGCTGAAGATAGTAAACATAAAGTGAAAATTTACTTTGTAATTCTGCCAAGAATTTCTGTTAGATGCATATATTAACTTTCGTCACAAACTTCAATATAAGTTTGAGTAATAGTTTACTAGTCAAGTAGGTATATTTTCCTTTGGATGTGTCAGTCGAGAGGTCTGAACTGAACTGAGAAGGCACCCTTGGACATATGAAACTTCATATGAGTCACCACGATGGATATTCGGTAATCCGTGTATAAATGTCGATTTCTGGTTGTAATATTAACTCCTGTACGGAGGGACACCTCCGTCTTACTGGTGAAGAACATGTTAGATATCCATTACAAGATTCATTTACTTAATGTTGGGAGTGTTAAGCATCTCACATGTCCAGCCGATATATATATGTCCAGGTTTGTATTCTGCAATCGCACACACTTAGTTTCTGACACATTTTGCTGCACCTGTTGTCGCACACCCACAGATGTAAACATGTATTTCTATGGTGATCCTAACTGTGAATAAAACAAGTCTTTAATATAGTCTTCGGCACAAACTTTGAGAGCCCAACAGTCGCCGACCCTTTTGCTGGCTGTATATGCGCGCTACCCTGGTAGCTAAATGTGGGTGATATTAGATACCTGAAAACAAACAAACAAACAAACAAACAGTGTTTTTAATTGCCATTACGAATTGTAATTCGTTATGAGATTGTAGGTGGGCTTTCTACTTGTAGTTGGATATATGTGATGCAACCTATTTGTGAAACACTATGTTTTACACTTTAGTAATAAATCCAATTGTAACTTGATATAGAAATGGGTGTATGTGCAATTTGGTTTTATCTGAAATTTTTTCATATAAACTGCTGACATTCAAATCTGGAAATGTCTGAGTTTTGACTGCTTTCTTTAGAAGAGCTATGAGACATATAAATGAAATGTCGTTTATTGAAATTGTTTGTTGTATGCAGTCAAGTTATGTGAACTTGCTTTCCCTTGTCCACTGAGAATTCAAAATGAACGATAGGGAGTTTGAGAATCATGCCTAATTGGGCAATATGGATTGGGTACCTGATGCAGGTACTTTTGTTAATGAACGTGTACTCAATGTCAATAACATTGGTGAGAAAATTAAAGGTTAAGTTCTGTGAGCCTGACTGGTTGAAAGATACCGGGGCATTTGTGTCCGATTGGTTTAAAAGTACCAAAGCATTTAGAATAATGATCATAATACTGATAAGAACTTAAATTTAATTTTTGTTGCTCGACTGGTTTAAAGGCACCGGAGCACTTTGAGTGGGTTATGCAATCAATATGACAAAGGATGGGAACTGTTCTATGCACCTTGGTAAAATGACTAAGGTTGAGAATTCTACTACTATGATAGTAGAAAGAAGTTGGGGAAATGCCCCATACTTCGGGAAAATAATTAAATGAAAAGATTAACCCACTCAGATTCGGGCTTACCTTGGAGAGGGTAGGTGGTACAAAACTCTGGGGACATGTGTTTAGTTTTGAGCGTAAAGCGACTCGTTGATCCCAGTCCTCAGAGTTGAGGGACCCGGACTACCAAATGTGTCCTAGGTGGTAGTTCCATGTTCTTCTGCAGAAGTTAGGGATGCATCCTGTTTTGGTTTTGGCCTTTGGGAGTTTCTCTCGGTCACTGGCCGCTCCCTTGGGATTTCAGTCACAGTTAGAATGTTCGGGTTAATAAAACAACTTTGAATAATATACCCCTGAACGTTCTCTTCTGTGATGGTTGCCTCGGCCCGTGTGTACCCGCGGGATAAGATAAGATAAAATAATCATTATTTAGAACAGTTAGGTATCACAGTTAGTGGAGTTACTAGAGAAACATTTTTATATTCTTTCAGTATGTGTTATATTCTGAGCTCGTGATGAAAAGATATCTTGAAACGTGTAGATATGAGATAATTAAATTCATATTGTGGTTGTTACATGATTGTTATGCATGTTGCTGTTGTTGCACAATCCGCTTTACTTGCTTATGTATATGTTTGTTCGTTGTTGCATAGTCTGCTTCACTTGCTTTTAAGCATTCAATGGAATCGGTGGCCATGATTTATTTAAATGCTGCAAATGATGTTACCTTATCATGAAATGAATTCTGTACTCCTGCAATGGTTAATTTGGTCTTGGTAGTGTTCATATGTTCTAGCTAGAAACTTAAATTAACAATGTGCAGTAGTTAGTAATGTTCATATTCTCATGCTATGTTTTATTGTCTGTAATTAAACAAATCCTTTGCATACTTGTTACTTAGTATATTTGCCAAATTTACAGTAATTCCTACTTAGACGTGGTAGTCTAATTCCAATCAATTTACTATTTTTCAGGTAAAGAATATGGTTGATGAGCGGCTGCAGGATGAGGCATCGGATCAAGGTTTTTTGATTTATTGTTCCAGGAATCACTTGGGTTTATTGTAATTTTCAACTGTTTATATAATTTATAACTCTGATGTTAATTTCCATTGATATTGAAATTAAATGAATGTTTTGGGTTTCATCTCCACGGTAATGTTCCAGAATGTTTAACCCCATAATATTACTTGGAAACCGCTGTAAAAAAAAAAATCTCTTAAATTTGGGTTAAAATTTTGGGGCATTACAAATGGTATCAGAGCTTTGGAACAATAAATCAAAGATCACGGTCGTGCCACACCCTGCAAGCACTCTGTGAGTATAAATTATTTTGTTTTGTTATTGGTCATGTTACTTGTTCTTTTGTGATGCTCATATTAGCATATAAGTAAATTCACGTCTACAATTGATCAATATTGTCGTATTTGGTGAATGACACATCACGTCTATAAATGATTAGCGTTTAGGTTGTCGACGTATCACGCCAACAAATCATTAGTGTCAACCTACTAGGTGGATGATGTACCACGCCTGCATTATTTCCTTGTAGATGACCGTATTATGATTGACTGAATTGATCTATCATACTCGTATAGCATGATTGATGTGTGTATTAGGAACACTTGACTGAATTTCTTAGTAGATAGGTGTGTGTGTTTCATGTCGAAATAATTGAATGTGATTTGATGTAAGAATTATCCATGCACATGAAATGAATAATAGATCTGAATGTCTCATATACATATATGATTGGAATCCTATCTGCATAACTCGAATTAAGTAGAAGTTACGTATCTTGAGGTTTAGTTGATTTTCGATAGATAGATGATCACATGGTATAAAACTCATGCTTTGAGGTTAGATCTGAAAAATGAAATGCTCCGATTGGCAATGATATGGTGTATAGGATAATATGCTTTTATATGATATAATTGAAATACCACGTGATCTGAAATTTTGAAATCATGCAATATATGTTTAAGTTCAATAGTGAACTATGATTCATGAAACCTTATTAGTGAAAGGTGTGATTTCATGATTTTTAATGCCAAATGAAGTAATGATGCATATTGATGATATATATGCTTGTGCCCATATTGGTGGCTATCGACCTTGAGAGCGGTCATTCCTGGTATCACTATTTTGGAACCTGTTGAGAACCTTTTCCATAAAGGATTATCTGTGAGGGTGTGTATGACCAAGATCAGGCAATCCGGCTAGAGCGGTAGATCTTCGTGAGGTAATACATTGTCCAAGAACGGGTAGCCGCAAAGACAGTAACTTCCTGTGAGGAAGTGTCTTGTCCAAGACCGGGTATACCATCTAGGGTGGTAGTTCTGTGTGAGGTTGTGCATTTCCTAGACCAAGTGATCCGACGTGGATCTTGCTAATTTTTAATTAATAAAGAGTTTTGGTAAATTAGGAGAACTTGCTGAGATTGATTGATATAGCCTATTAGAGATCAATAGATTTGGCTTTAGTTATAGCAGAACTGGATCAATATTGATTTTAAATCTTGATATAATGACATGTTTGTGTCTTTTGTGAATAGAAGAGCCACTCTTTGAGAGATTTTAGACCTTGATTTGAGAATAATATATTGAGCGAGGTTAGGACATGCGACAACTAGCCACGCAAAACCTTGAGAATTAGGAATAAGTGGAGGTTATTCAGGACAAAGAGTCTGTTAGAAATAACGAGCACAAAAAACAATGAGGTGGTTATGATAAAATAAAGAAAATTCCATCCAATAATCTAGAACAAGCTAAGGGAATAGCAGGTCGTGTCTATCATTCGTGACTAGAACAAAGAGGAAGTAGTGAACATACACTCTAACTGTCTCAGGTTAAGACTTTTCTGTGATTTAGTACATTTTGCCATCAAGGAAATCATGTATGCATTCTGTCGAGACCAAATTTTAACTCTAAACTTTTCTTAGAAGCTCATTGTGTGTTGTTCTGATCCTTGTATGTTGGGAAATATGTTGGGAGCTCGCACACATACGTGCAGCCTTGTCGATACCAATTCCCTCAGACTACGATTTCTACGGGAATCCTGTAACGAAATTTCGAGGACGAAATTCTTTTTAGGGGGAAATGATGTAATACCCGTGAATTTTATGAGATAAATAAACTTGAGATTTAGGTCATTAAGCTGGTACAAGGTTATTTTATTGTTTTAAGTGTTTATGAGTAAATGGATCTTGGATAATCTAATTGGATCTTGGATGCCCTGCTCGGATCTTTGATGTCGGATCCTTAAAATATTATTTGGATCTTCGGTAATTGGATCCAGACAAATACCAAATAGTAGATTTTAAATTTTGGTTCAGATCCTTGATATTGAACTCTTGATATCATGGTTAGATTTGATGATGGATCCAAAACTTATTATGTGGATCTGCAAATTTATAATCAGATCTTAAAGGAGAAAACTTTATACAAGATCCATACTAGTTTATTTTGGAGCCATATTCCTCTACTGAAGGTTTGGATCCAAATTATATCTTTTGGATCCATAGTTTCAATAGTGTAATAGAGAGAAAAGTTTCAGATTCGGGATCCATAAAGGGTCCATATTTATGTATAATATCATAAAAATAAAATAAAATAATAATAAACATAACTTATATATATATATATACACAAGTTAATAAATGGATCCACAGTTGCATCCATCTAGATCCAACATGCGGATCCATATTTCGGGCAAGCTGTGGATCCGCACCATGGGTGGGTCGCAGATCCAACTCTTGGTTGGATCTCGGGTCTTGGACCCGGACCCAAGCCTCGCCCCGCATACGAAAAAAAAGGGGGCTTTAAGTTAAAAATGGTTGGGGCTGCTACAAGCCCTGCTCGATAAGAAGGGGCATTAGGGTTCTCTCAGAACCCTAACGCAAGTTGTATCATGGAGGGGGGCTGAGATGGTGCGCAGCCACCGGTGTGTGGGGGGGGGGGGTAACAGCTCTTATAAATCCCTCTTCTCTCGCTCTCCCACCCACTCATCTCTTCCTTCTCCTCCAGCACTCTCTACCTCCCTATTTCTTCCTTTTCTCTCTGTCTACCTGCGTGCAGCAACCTCGACCATCGCCGACGCCGGTCAATGCTGCCGGCGACCTGGCATGATAGCCGAACCTGCCTCTCCTCTCGTCTCCCTGTTCCTCTCGATCGTGCTCGGTAGTGGAGCCGTGAACGCCGTCAAAACCTCCCTCTTGCAGC
The DNA here is from genome assembly GCF_984573655.1 of Nuphar pumila. Taxonomy (NCBI): domain Eukaryota; kingdom Viridiplantae; phylum Streptophyta; class Magnoliopsida; order Nymphaeales; family Nymphaeaceae; genus Nuphar; species Nuphar pumila. The sequence continues at coordinate 58,430,606 of NC_143257.1, read as the reverse complement.
ATCAGCCACCATCACGCTGGAAAGAGGTAGGTTTTACTGTGATTTCACATATCTATTGAGTTTTCAAGCATGTTTTGGATTTGCCGTAACTCCTAACTCGAAAAAAAAATTTGGGGTTTTGGGTCTGCCGTGAATTCCCAAATCAAAAATTTGGGATTTAGGGTAGGGTTTATTACGATTGTTGAGGGTGTATTTTGTTTCAAGTTGCGATGGTTTGTAATACACCCAAATCGAAAGGATTTTAAAGTTTTGGAGGGATTTTCGTGTGGATTGCAACTACGGGCCTTTTCGTGTAAGGAAAATCGGTCAATACCCCTTTGTATGACTGATCAACATGGGATCAGGCAGAGTGAACACGGGTTTGACAGTTATGCCTTGGGTATTTCATGTAGAACATCAAGCATAAAGCGTTTCACTGCGAAAGGGGCCTGTTGAGAAAATATTTTAAATCCAGATCTGAGATTTTTTTTGAATCGTGTATATATTTATATATATATTTAAGGGTACATATATTGAAAGAGGCGCAGTGGGAGAAGAGTTTATTTTGTATTTGATAATTTTCTCTTCTATTATGAACTTCAAAAAGAAAAATAATGCATTTTTACCATGTTAATTGATATCGAACGTTGTATTGCTGGTTACCGATTTTACTTGTAGCATGTCGTATATGAGTTTTGTTTTCTTGAACATGTGTTATGTCGAGACTAAATTGTTTAGTGGTAATTTTCTTTAAAGGGGTATGCAATATCATAAATCAGTGGAGTATGTACACTGTTAGATTTGTTTCAAGTGTGTAAGCATAAACTGTTAGGTTGGAAAGATTCTTATGTTTTAGTAGTATCTGTGAGAGTTGCCTCAGAAATTATACTTTGAACTTAAGCTCTGCACTTCTTGTCAACATATAACCGTATATAAGTGGCGTTGAGCATTTGATGGAAGTGGGCTGAAGATAGTAAACATAAAGTGAAAATTTACTTTGTAATTCTGCCAAGAATTTCTGTTAGATGCATATATTAACTTTCGTCACAAACTTCAATATAAGTTTGAGTAATAGTTTACTAGTCAAGTAGGTATATTTTCCTTTGGATGTGTCAGTCGAGAGGTCTGAACTGAACTGAGAAGGCACCCTTGGACATATGAAACTTCATATGAGTCACCACGATGGATATTCGGTAATCCGTGTATAAATGTCGATTTCTGGTTGTAATATTAACTCCTGTACGGAGGGACACCTCCGTCTTACTGGTGAAGAACATGTTAGATATCCATTACAAGATTCATTTACTTAATGTTGGGAGTGTTAAGCATCTCACATGTCCAGCCGATATATATATGTCCAGGTTTGTATTCTGCAGTCGCACACACTTAGTTTCTGACACATTTTGCTGCACCTGTCGTCGCACACCCACAGATGTAAACATGTATTTCTATGGTGATCCTAACTATGAATAAAACAAGTCTTTAATATAGTCTTCGGCACAAACTTTGAGAGCCCAACAGTCGCCGACCCTTTTGCTGGCTGTATATGCGTGCTACCCTGGTAGCTAAATGTGGGTGATATTAGATACCTGAAAACAAACAAACAAACAAACAAACAGTGTTTTTAATTGCCATTACGAATTGTAATTCGTTATGAGATTGTAGGTGGGCTTTCTACTTGTAGTTGGATATATGTGATGCAACCTATTTGTGAAACACTATGTTTTACACTTTAGTAATAAATCCAATTGTAACTTGATATAGAAATGGGTGTATGTGCAATTTGGTTTTATCTGAAATTTTTTCATATAAACTGCTGACATTCAAATCTGGAAATGTCTGAGTTTTGACTGCTTTCTGTAGAAGAGCTATGAGACATATAAATGAAATGTCGTTTATTGAAATTGTTTGTTGTATGCAGTCAAGTTATGTGAATTTGCTTTCCCTTGTCCACTGAGAATTCAAAATGAACGATAGGGAGTTTGAGAATCATGCCTAATTGGGCAATATGGATTGGGTACCTGATGCAGGTACTTTTGTTAATGAACGTGTACTCAATGTCAATAACATTGGTGAGAAAATTAAAGGTTAAGTTCTGTGAGCCTGACTGGTTGAAAGATACCGGGGCATTTGTGTCCGATTGGTTTAAAAGTACCAAAGCATTTAGAATAATGATCATAATACTGATAAGAACTTAAATTTAATTTTTGTTGCTCGACTGGTTTAAAGGCACCGGAGCACTTTGAGTGGGTTATGCAATCAATATGACAAAGGATGGGAACTGTTCTATGCACCTTGGTAAAATGACTAAGGTTGAGAATTCTACTACTATGATAGTAGAAAGAAGTTGGGGAAATGCCCCATACTTCGGGAAAATAATTAAATGAAAAGATTAACCCACTCAGATTCGGGCTTACCTTGGAGAGGGTAGGTGGTACAAAACTCTGGGGACATGTGTTTAGTTTTGAGCGTAAAGCGACTCGTTGGTTCTAGTCCTCAGAGTTGGGGGACCCGGACTACCAAATGTGTCCTAGGTGGTAGTTCCATGTTCTTCTGCAGAAGTTAGAGATGCATCCTGTTTTGGTTTTGGCCTTTGGGAGTTTCTCTCGGTCACTGGCCGCTCCCTTGGGATTTCAGTCACAGTTAGAATGTTCGGGTTAATAAAACAACTTTGAATAATATACCCCTGAACGTTCTCTTCTATGATGGTTGCCTCGGCCCGTGTGTACCCGCGGGATAAGATAAGATAAAATAATCATTATTTAGAACAGTTAGGTATCACAGTGAGTGGAGTTACTAGAGAAACATTTTATATTCTTTCAGTATGTTTTATATTCTGAGCTCGTGATGAAAAGATATATTGAAACATGTAGATATGAGATAATTAAATTCATATTGTGGTTGTTACATGAGTGTTATGCATGTTGCTGTTGTTGCACAATCCGCTTTACTTGCTTATGTATATGTTTGTTCGTTGTTGCATAGTCTGCTTCACTTGCTTTTAAGCATTCAATGGAATCGGTGGCCATGATTTATTTAAATGCTGCAAATGATGTTACCTTATCATGAAATGAATTCTGTACTCCTGCAATGGTTAATTTGGTCTTGGTAGTGTTCATATGTTCTAGCTAGAAACTTAAATTAACAATGTGCAGTAGTTAGTAATGTTCATATTCTCATGCTATGTTTTATTGTCTGTAATTAAACAAATCCTTTGCATACTTGTTACTTAGTATATTTGCCAAATTTACAGTAATTCCTACTTAGACGTGGTAGTCTAATTCCAATCAATTTACTATTTTTCAGGTAAAGAATATGGTTGATGAGCAGCTGCAGGATGAGGCATCAGATCGAGGTTTTTTGATTTATTGTTCCAGGAATCGCTTGGGTTTATTGTAATTTTCAACTGTTTTTATAATTTATAACTCTGATGTTAATTTTCATTGATATTGAAATTAAATGAATGTTTTGGGTTTCATCTCCACGGTAATGTTCCGGAATGTTTAACCCCATAATATTACTTGGAAACCGCTCTAAAAAAAAAATCTCTTAAATTTGGGTTAAAATTTTGGGGCATTACAAATACGACCAGGCATGGCGCCGAAGAAGAGGACGATGGGAGCAGTATGACCAGTCATGGCGCCAAAGTTGAGGACGATTGGAGCAATACGACCAGTCATGGCGCCAAAGGAGAGAACGATGGGAGCAATACGACCAGCCACGATGCCGACGAAGAAGACAACCACTCCCACAGTACCAACTTTACCGCTTAAGATGTATAATTTTGCCTTTTCATGTCGTATTTCGTCTTTTGTTGTTTACTGTAGAAAATAATTTGAACGGCGAATTCTGAATACTACGCTAATGGTGCACTCAGTGCAACATCCATAGATAAAGGTGGGCAGCAACTCCCTAACGAGGTCCTAGATGACATCGAGCAGATGCAAGATGAATTTACAGACGGGAACACTATCAGTAATTTTGTACGTACGCAACCACTATCATTTACTAGGTCTTCGGTTTGTATGTTTTGAAGTTTGTAAATTTTTGCAACCAGACAATGTGTGATTTTGTCAATTATATTCAAAGCAACGCAACGAGCAATACAATATGCATCATCACCCCTTATTTCATGGTATGTGTGGTCTGCCATTGTTTTATTTGCTTTTATGACTTACTCAAATTTCTTGGTGGTTAAACCTTACTATTTCGTGCAACAAATGTACGTCCGGCGAAAACCATACACCAGTGGATTCGCAGATGCACTACCTTGTTGGAACAGCGGTGAAGAGTTCGCAGACTTTGCGAATTTTGATAAGGTAAGTTAACAAACCTCTTCTCCAAGTTTAGTCGTTACATCCCCATCATGATCTGTCTATAGAATTATAAATTATTGTATCGATTCGCAGATTTTACTTCCTACGCTGTGGAAAACTCCAGAACATTGGGTCTTATACGAGATGAATTTTGTGGAAAAACAACTATGGTGCTACAACTCATTGGACCGCCACAGTGGTGTAGAACGTGACGCTATGCATTTGGTAAGCTTCTGCCCATAGGTGAAGCGTAGCTATTTGTAGTGGACCGGACTGTACTATATTTTCCCTTTATCACAGGCGGGATTCCTGAAGGACTATTTGGGTGTCGACATTTCCGAGTGGATGTTGCTCTGTGCTGACGATGCTCCTGTACAAACTAATGGGATCGATTGTGGCATATTCGTAATGAAGCACATTGAAGCAATATACAAAGGAGAAGAAGCTGTTTTCATCGCTGTATGAACTTTGCATCCGCTGATATTAGGGATTCCTGTTATATATTGGTTTCACATTACATATTTTTGTTGCAAAAAGATATACCAGATTTACGCCAGGAAATATGCGGAAATTTGATTGAGTTCAAAAAGAACGGGAGACAAAATATGTAATGTGAAACCTATCAATTGCTCTCTCTATACAACCTAACGAGCTCCGCCATCACCGTTGTCGCCCAACTACGGCTGTGCAGTCGCAACATGGTGAGGAGCGGTCGGCAGATGTGGAGTTGACTGACGTGGAGCTGCCAGTGGTGCAGTCGCGGGCACTTAATTTGCGGTCGTCAGCGGTGACGAGGGACGCGTTCGTCGCGCCGCGAGTGACCATCAAGAGCTCCACCGCGTCCTTTTCCTCTCGCAAGGAGGAGGTTTCAGAGTAGCGGTCGTTCCGGTGAAGGGGTTCATCTTACCCAGTTCAGTTGACGGGGGTTCATCTTCTGGTAGGCAAATTTTGTAGGACTACAAATATTGAAAATCTGTCTCCGTTGAAATATAATTTAAACATTACAACATACTCTTGTAAATAGTTGTACTCCTACATCTACGAAAACTAAATCGTATAGATACATAGTTTTGTGTTGTATGCGCTTAACCAATCCTGGTAATGCTTTTCTTCGGTAATTTAAAATAATGTACAGCGAAAGATATTTTGTTGCTGTTCCGAAATCATTGTATAGCTCGCAATCCGTGAACGAAATGTGTGGAAATGGATTACCGTGATTCCTAGTAACAAAGGCACGTAATGTTCGCTCTGAACAAAGTTGTGGTTTTATATAAGACCAAAAAATATTTCTACAATTAAACTCACCCGCTACGTGCTACCGTGATTTGAACTACCATGTCCCATCGCATTGATTAGTTTTGAGAATAGCTCTCTGACATGCCATTGTTAAAATTCATTAAAGTGGAGGGTATTTTATGTGAGATTTGCTCTTTGTTTATTAAAACAGTCGTATTAATTTGAAAACTGACGTAGGGTGATAGGAAGTTTCATTAATATATGAATGACACATCGCACAGGTTAAGGATGTGTTCCATTTTGCTTCGCGAATAAGGAACCGACAAACCGACAATTCCTGCAAAAGCGACTTGTTCTTGAATCGAGTGTATAGGCGCTTCGACGCGGTTGTTGTATCGATGTAGACTTTTCTCATATGTATGCAATATCATAATTAAAGTAAATAGTCGTTTGAAATTAAAAAAATTTACAAATTCTTACACAACATTTCATGGTAGTAGTAGTGTAGCTGACGTTAGACCACCATTTGTGAACAACAAATCGACATTTTTGGCTTCACCGCATTCATCTCGAGTCTCTTCTGCGATTTTCATTTTGTGCGTGTCAACAATAACGCCATGTTTACACATCAAACATTTCATAACGATGTTGACTATTATCATTTCGAACATTACAAGGCTTCGTTCATTGCATACATCGCTATCTAATTCTGCGACTGTCAATCATGCATGTTGGGCACCGCTGGTTGCTGCCTTTTACATCCTCGTGGCGGCTCTGCTAGTTTCGCCTCCGCAATTAGGAAGGACGTCAATATTTAGCAGAGTTCTTCACGGAATCCAGGTATATCAACCTGCAAAAAAAAATTTGTAATGTGGAACCAATAGACATGAATTTAATGACTAATAACATAGGACAAGAAATGGCATACAACATCGAAACGGGGTTATGCACCATTGTATATTGCTTCAATGTAATTCATTACAAATACGCCACAATCAACGCCATTATCTTGTAATGGAGCATGGTATGCCGTGCGATAGATCCACTCGCTAACATCGACTACCAAAATGGCTTTGACGAAACCGATCTAAGAATAATGCGGCACAAAGTAAATTCATGACCCCAGTACAGGACACGATACTCATAAAGATGGAATCTTACGAGATGGGAAATGTCTAGCCGTAAACCACTGTCAACTTCCAAAGAATTGTAACACTAGAGTTGTTTTTCGTGTAAATTCATCACGTATAAGACCCAATGCTTTTCTGATTGCCAGAGTGTAGGAATCAATATCTGCAAATGGATCGAACAAATGTTGTTAGCACTGTCATGCTGTAACCTTGCATTCTAGGTTTGTCTGCTTACCTTTTCACTTGACAAAAGGTCTCTGCAATGATTACCGTTAACCCAATAAGGTAGGCCGTCTTTAAATCCACTGGAATATGGCAAACGGTGTAAGATCGTCTACATACCGAAACATTGCTAACAACAAGGTTAACATACGAATCAATCAGACTTAATCAATAACCAAAAGCAACGTAAAATACAACCGATATACCATGAAATACGGGCTGACGATGCTTATAGTCTGGCTTGGTGCAATGCTTTTAATAGAACTGACGAAATCAGATATAGTCTGTTTGAAGCAAATATGGTGTTGTTAACGCACATACACATGGCTTACGTATATAGACAACTCCTACAAGTTTCATACGAACAAAATTACTGATCATGTTGCATTCTGAGAATTCTTTGCGCATTCGTTTGATGTCCTCCACGAGTGATTGACTAAGTTTTCGCCCAACTTCGTCGGTGGATGTACTACTGAAATGAATAAGGACATTGCAATGAACGATATGGAAATTACATTACATAGTACACAACACAAATCACAAATAACAGCTTCAAAGAGATAGATTTTGTTGAAAATGGAGACGATGTGAAGACAATATACACATGATTCACAATTGTTGGTCGTGTAGTTGTCTTCGTCTGCCTCACCAACCACAATTTTCTATGTTTGGGGGGGGGGGGGAGTCCAGGTTTATGAAGGAATCGTCGGTTTGATTGTTGCTGATTCACGAAGTTGAAGATAATCACACCGTCGAGTACTTGTGCGACTATTTATGACCCAAAAGTTCTACTGCTCAACCAACATGATCAATGAATAATGTACGACAAATCCAAAATTTATGGCCATCGGTTGGAATTGCGTAATTCGACTACATATTTGCTGCATAGCGAGTTGTGTTTATCGCGGAAAGCGATTTGTGCTGTAATACTCGGCCTTTGTAAACGGTGTTAGTCAACACCGAGTTGCAGTGTTAAACGATACTAGTATAAAGCGATAATCAATGTTTGTTGATAAAAACCAGAGGGATTTGAACAATACCACGTTAAGAACTCAAAAGCCATTGTGAAAAATTAAGGAGTACCACTCACACTTGCACTTCCACTGTTAAAGCGAACATTGCTCACCCTGTAACAGACGAAGAGGTTCATTGACCGGAATTCCTTTGTTCCATGGTTGATCTTTCTTCGTTCAAGAATGCGTCGTTGAAATGTAAGGTTTGATTTCTCAAAATCGCTTGGAGCTGCGTAAGTAGACTTCGTAATCACTGCATAGCCAGTTGTGGTTATCGCGGGAAAGCGATTGTGCTGTCAGCTAGACAGGAATCTCGTGTGGTGATAGCTTACGTCTTTTCCCATGCCGCTCTTTTTCGAAAAAACCCCGCTAATTATATGATTTCGTTTTAAATAATTCAAAACCATCATTTCGAATACCGCCCTTTATCGAAGACAACCCACAACTTAAATGATTGGGTTTTAAATAATTAAAAAACCGTCGTTTCGACTTCATATTATAACAATGGTTGAATGGGAGATTGACCCGACCCGAACAAACCCGTTTTCCAGGTATGAATAATCTTTGACAATTACTCAATTGATTATCAAACATGGATACAACGATATATTCATGCCAAATATCGTAGCCGTTGTCGTTTTTTTAAAAATGTTCATTGTCGCTTTATACTAGTATCATTTAACACCGCAAATCCTTGTTGACTTACAACGTTTACAAAGGGACAAGCCATTTCCGTTTGCGTTGTTGACCTCATGAATTGAAATCCTCGCAAATGAGAGACTTCTGGCAGAGAACAATATCGTACCGATTTTGGCTGGCAGGCATACTATTGCGCGATTGCAATCTACTTACAATTTACTTATGATCATCAGTAGCGATTTCGTCGCATCAATCTTCTCTGATCGCTATTCACTGATGTCAATTACGATGTCAGAACTCTTTAAATTATTGTTGAGACAAATACAGCGATTGCTGGGCAGAAATGCTCTATCATAACGATGGCGACCTTATTCAATTCAATGCCACGCGATTTCGTCGGAGAGACATCTATTTTCGATTAAAATTTATTTATTTATGAAATCCACAAACGAAACGTGTCTGTTACATGTAATAATAAAGAATTAAACAATAAAAGAATGTCAAGTTACGATAATTAATTATACAATTACAACAAATAGCTATCGTGATAAAAAAGAATGCCCAGGGTTTATTACTAGGCACTTGACGAATCAGATGAAATATCATACACTTGTCTCTCTGTTTTCATTGGTGGATCCTCTATCCTAGGTGGCCTCTGGGTTGCGTGCATCATACTAAAAAAGCTGGTCATCATCTCCACAACTGAGTTCAATTGTATCCCCATATTGCTAACTTCTGTCCTTAATTTCTTATTCTCCCTCTCCATAAGATCGAACCTTGAGGCAGAGACAATGTGCTCTTTTATAGCAATTGTTTGCTCCTCATCGCGCTTTGTTGGTGAGAGAATCATTGTTGTAACAGAAGAGAGATGACGTTTTGGTTGTAGAGGCTGGGCTGGAACATGAGAGGGGCAGTTGGGATGCATGGGTTCCCAATTTTATCAATGGACAGATTTCGGCGCATTGGTTCCCAATAGCATTCGAAATAGAAGGGATCAAATTGTCATCCGTTAGAATCATACGATACGGCAGGGACACCACCCAAGTTCCAAATGAATAATTCATCCCTGTAGAGTTCGCGCCAATCCACATTCCTGTACCCACCACTATTCAACTTCCTTCTCACTTCCAAAGGCATATTTGGTATGGACTGCCCTAAGCCAGATTGTAGGAGAACTCGACTACCATGCTGCAACTCGGCTTCATAATTGCAAAACAGCCACAAATCGCGGTCAGACAATCTAGCAGCCTCTGCAACAACGTCTTGGTCATCGACCTCCCCATCTCCATAAAGTCTCCACAAAACCTGTACATTGCTAATTCTTTTCAATAACGAGTGACAAATATATTACAATTTACTTAAGCATGATATGGCAACAACAATATGTACTACGGAAAACATTTCTGCAATGATGATTACTTAAGAATGCTAAACATTACAACAATTTATAATACTCAATGATAAGTAAACAATTTTAGAACGTTTACCTCATTCAGTTGGAGCCCATCTAAAATGAACTTAGCATTATGCACTATGACGTTTATTCTAGCCCACCGACTGATCTTTGGAAAACCACAACTCGCAGGGGCAGCACGTGGACGCAATGGGATAATATGTTCTCACGCCCAAGACTAACAAAAACAATATTATTAGTAACACTACAACCTTCAATGAAATTAGTCTACAATTACTAACTATGCAATCAACAAATACCTGAACAAATGGCCAAAATCCCCCAATTGTTTTCGTACCATTACTCGCACGGTAGAGTTGACTGTACAAGTGTGCGAGCATAGCGGCACCCCAGGCATGGTTGTCGACTTCGTCTAAGTCTGCCAGGTACTGCAGCCACATGGAACTTATTCTCGAACCAGAACAATCAAAAAATAATGTAAGAGCAAAAAAATAAAGAAGGAAGCCACGCAACTCTTGGTCAGCTGTTTCAGATGCACAAGTAGCGGAGTGACCTTCCCATTTATTACAGATAAATGACACTTTCATTTATGTGGACTTCATTCCACCAGAAATACATTGACTCCATTCGTCCATCAACATTCCCAAAAGGTCCGTGCATTCTTCCCTTGCGTTATAGTTTGAATGTCGTAATAGGACAGCACTGCCATCGCACTTAAGGCCAGTGATCCTCGCCGCATCTTCTAGAGTCATGGTCATCTCAAAAGAATCAAACTGAAATGTGTTAGTCTTATCATTCCACTTATTTACCAGGTGGGTCATGGTATTCCAGCAAGTTTCAAAATATTGCTGGTCCAAAAGGGCACCGAAGTGCATATTTCGTAATCGGTCCTTCTGATATGCACTCAGTTGACCATACCATGACAGAACTACAGGCCATTGACACCGCCCTCCGAGCTTTTCACCTGGTGCTCTTCTTCTCCTGTGACCTCCCTGTAACAAAAAATAACATACTATTCATACCAATTGTCAATTAGTTCCATTTGTACTTATAAATATTATTCTACTAATCGCTATAAATAATATTGGTTGCACACAGACTATCGCAGTAATCGCTATAGATATTAATACCTAACACAGTAATCGCTGTACCAAAATCGCTAAACATATTATTAAATCGTCAAAGACAGGCCAAATTTATTTACCTTGGTCACTCTGTTCTCCTGTTCTCTCTCCAACCTAGGCCTTTCTGGTGGGTCCACTGCCTACAACTGCCTTTCCATTTCCTTCACTACCGGCTCCACCATCGCCTTCCTTTCTCTCTCCTTCTTCTCCTTCATTATTCTCTCCTTCCTTTTCTCGAGCTCCTTCTCCTTCCTTTCTCTCTCCTTCCTTTCCTCGTCCTCCTTCTCCTTCCTTATTCTTTCCTTCATTTTCTCTTGCTCCCTCTCCTTCCTTTCTCTCTGCTTTCGCTCCTCCTCCCTCTCCTTCTTTTCTCTCTGCTTTCTCTCCTCCTCCTTCACCTTCCTTTCTCTCGCCTCCTCCTTCTCTTTCCTTTCTCTCGCCTTCTGCGCCTTCTCCTTCCTTTCTCTCTCCTTTTTCTCGTCCGCCTCCTTCCGTTGCACTTCCTCCTCCTACTTCTTCCTTTCTCTTTCCTTTTCTTCCTCCTCCTCCTTCTCCTTCTGCCGCCTTTCTTCCTCCTCCTCCTTCTCCTTCCAGCGCCTTTCTTTCTCCTGCCGCCTTTCTTCCACCTGCTTTTTCCTTTCACTTTCCTTTTCTTTCTCCTCCTCCTTCTCCTTCCGCTGCCTTTCTTCCTCCTCCTCCTTCTCCTTCCGCCATCTTTCTTCCGCCTGCCGCCTTTCTTCCTCCTGCTTTTTCCTTTCCCTTTCCTTCTGTTCCTCCTCCTCCTTCTCCTTCAGCCGCCTTTCTTCGTCTTCCAAATAGTGTTTTCTTCTTTCCAGCACTTCCTCCTCTTGCTTCTTCCTTTCTCTTTCCTTTTGTTCCTCCTCCTCCTTCTCCTTTCATTGTGTTTCCTTCTTCTCCTCATCCTCCTTCTCCTTCCGTTGCAATTCCTCCTTATTCATTTGTCTTTGCCTCTCTTCCGCCTCCTTCAGTAGTTTTGCCTTGTTTCGCCTTGCTTTATTCTCCAAGATCCCCTTATCCAATTCTGCCCTAGCCTCCATCATTACCTAGTTAAAATATCTTTCCCTCTCCTCCTTATTCTTTCTTTGCCTTTCCCTAAGCTCTGCCATCTTCCTCCACCTTCTCTTTTCATTCTCCTCTGTATTTCTTTGCTTTGCCTTCTCTTTGTCATCCTTCTTCTGCATCTTTCGTTCTTCAGCATTCTTCCTTTGGTCCGCAGCCTCGATATCTGAGAGATAATCCTCCGCATAATACAATTCCAAGGCTTTCTCCCTGTCTTCGTCGTTCTCAATGTTAAGTATATTTTGGTATCTCTCAATAACCTTGGATAGATAAGACTGGCGGATCACTTCTCTAATACACAAACCATAGAACGACGGGGCATCTCTTCTCTGATGAGGCGTAGACATTGTTAACCTGCACAACAAATTAAATGATCATCATGATTACAAATCATCGCAACATTTGGTTTCATAAGTACACATCTTTGTAAGATTTTTCAAACTTATAAGTCGTTGTATAAGAAGAAACCTACAGATTGAACAACGAAACCTTACACAAAACTCACCGAAATGATAGGAATTTGGATATTCCAACTGTAGAGTAAGCAACAGTAACAACTAATACGCAACACAAGGTAGCAACGATGCTGCGACTGCGCGTAAGACGAAAACGGATGCTCTGGAACAAAGGAAAGGATGCTCCGTTGTACACAGATGAAAGCAAAGAATGCTCCTGTAGAGTTTTCTGCTTTGGGCGAGGATGGATTGTTTTGAACTATTTAAATCCTACAACATACAGCTTGCTGCATACGCAAACTTTGCAGAACGTTTTGGCGCGATAACGATGAAGGGCATTTTTGTCCTTTTCAAGAACCGACGATTTAGTTTTCTAGAAGGAGGGCATTTATGTCTGTTCGAGGAAGAGGAAGCGACAGGCGGTAAAGGGTACTTAAGTCTTTGCTGCGACATCAAATTACGATGCAATATGATGCGGACACACATGGGGATACATGCCGGTCTGCATCTTATACGTGGCGCTATTTGGAACCCCCGAACATGAGATCTCAGTACCGGCCCTGTTCGGGGGGGAACATATAACCTGCTTTGGAGAGAGAGAGAGAGAGAGAGAGAGAGAGAGAGAGAGAGAGAGAGAGAGAGAGAGAGAGAGAGAGAGATGGGAGTATCATCGAATGATACTCCCATCAAACAAATAGTTAACACTACCTGAGCATCCGATTTTGTGCAAAATCAGGAGCACAAGGTCATTTTTTTGTTGATTTCTCTCTCCTCTCTTCTCTTATGCAAAAAAGTAGAGGATGTCAGGGCCACCAATGTAGAGTCGAAGAAGGTGATGACATTGATGGGGAGGCTAGAGGAGAGGAGGGAGAGGCACACTGAGGTGGTGACCACCAGATGGTTATGCTCGATGCCAGTGATGTCGATGGACTTCTCAATGGAGGAAGGGGAGAGGCCATCGCGGGTGAGGGCGGTGATGAGCAGAGCATGCAGAGGCAGTCGTCGGTGGACTCAAGAGAGGTGAATTGGGAGGGAATGGGAGCAACGGGAGGGCGGTAGAGAGGTTTGTACAACTCGCCAGTGGGGGAGGAGAAAGAAGAGGTGGCTGAGGGGTGGACGGAGGAAGGCAGAAGGCAAAATTGTAATACCCACAATTTTCTGTGAAAATTTCTTAAATTTTTGTATTTTCCTTATTGAATGATAAATCAAAAAATTAAAATTTAGTTAAGCATTGTGATATAGGGTATGTAGGACTTTGAAAATTTTTCTAAATGCAAGGAAACACCCCTACACGCCCAAGGGTTTCATCGATCCTGTGGAATTCCATTTCTTCAGAAACAATTTCTGAAAAATGTGAATTATCCTTCAAAAGACTACGTAAAATAAATGAATTAAATATAGGGAAATTCGAATCTCAATAAATGAAATCCATCTACATTTACACCAAATTCGAATTTCATGTAGTGACATTTCATGTAATTTTATATTTGAGTGTTTATAAAATTTTGTTTAAATTTTATGTGAATTAATTTAGAATTTCATTCAGTGGAATAAAATTCAAAAATTAATTAGATTTTATAATATTGTAAGAGTTCATAGGTGGGCCGCCCCATCCTATGTAGCACTCCAATATAAAGTTTTATAAAAAAAAGATCTTTAAAATAAAGTTAAATTGAAACTTACCTTAAACCAAGGTAAGGTTTGAAAAGTCAAACCTTGCCTTTTCTTATCATTAGAGAGCTCCTTATAAATGGGCATCCCTTCCTAGATGATTCTAGGAGGGGGAGGGTTGGATTAACAAGAGAAATATCAAGGCTATGGAAAAAGGAAAGGAAGAAAGGTAAGAAAGAAAAAAAAATTTTTTAGTCAACTTGCTTGCCAAGTAGGCGACTTGTTTGCAATATGGAAAAGGGGTCACCCCATGGGGTCGACCAACCCTTCCCTTTCTATATAATATATATAATGTACCTTATGACATATATAATATACTCTATGCCTAAGCTAGTAAACAGGGTAATACAAAAAAAAAGAAACAAAAAAAAAAGAAAAGAATAAAAAGGAAAGGAGAGTAGAGAGTTTAGGAAAATTGAAAGAAAAACCCTAGATTAGGATCAAGGGTTGGGATTTACTCCATCCCATGATCTCAACTCTAAGGCTATAAATCCAAGGAGAGGTTCACGCTCCCCCCCCCCCCCGCTATTTTGCACTTTTGAAAATTTCCCCCCTTCTTGTCTCCTCTTCTTCCCTTGCTCCCTTTCATTCCCCTTTCTTCCCCTCTTCTTACATACATTTTTTCCTCTTGGACCAACAAGAGGTACCTCCACATTTGTGTAAAGAGCAAAAAGAGTCCATGGGTGAGGCCGTTGCACATGTTAGACGGCCAGTTCGTACTTGGAATCCAGTTTCACACGCGTAGGATCAATTTTTGCCAAAAAGGTAGGGGGTCTATGCTCTACACGTAGATTGAAATTTATAGGTACGAATTCTTTTGATTTTTCATGAGGACAGACCCTAAACCATGCCTCCTACATGTGGGTTTGGCTTAGGGTTGTCGAAGTAAGTGATAGAAGGCGGTTTTCGAAAGAAAACCCTTCTAAAAATCGATTTCCTTAAAAACCGATTTCTCATAAATAAAAACTGTAAAAAATTTAAAATATGTGTGTTACTCAATTGTTTTTTGCAGATTTTGGGTTAGGATTAGTAGACCATGTTCATATGAATGTACTGTAAAAATTAGAACAATTTTAGTGGTAGTTGTCATGAGAAAACACGTATTTTATGTTATCGGGTTCCTCAGAATTTTTTTTTGTAATTTTAGCAAAAAACCATGTTATGTTGAATTCCTCTCATGCAAAATTTAATTAGAACTTGTAGTGTATGAGCATGTGATTACTAGTGAATTATAGCATGATTTTTTAATTTTTATTCATAGGAAAATTATGTGATTTACTTGATTTATTGCAAAATTTACCGAATCTATTTCTAAGAAAATGGGCTTTAGGGAGACGGGTATGTTTTCTGGCCTAACAGATGTGAAAACATGACTTGTCTATGGTAGATAAGTTAGAAGTATGTGAATGTAATTTTTCAGAATTTTTAGAGGAGTTCATGTGAAAAAGATTCGGAATTTGGAATTTGGAATTTGGGTGGCTTGTTTTGGCCCACCCAAATGCCTAATTCTCAGAATTTCATATTTTTGGCCTAACACTCGACCTGTAAATTGCTCATATCTCTTTTGTCCGGAAGACTTTTTAAGAACAGTTTATTGCATTGGAAAACTAACAAAATTTTACAGCTACTGTAAAATTTTAAGCTCTGCTCATGGAATGAGCACTGTTTTGTGATAGTCGGAATATAAAAGTATAGGTTTGCACCAAAATATTTATAAATCCCTCATACAAATGAATTTTTATGAACTGTTTGTGGCATTAAAAAGCTGACAAAATTTTCTACAAACGACAAAAAATTAAGCTCTGACCACTAACTAAATAATTTTCTGCAACTTATGTAATAGTTAGACAAAGTTGAACTTTTCGCAAGTTTTGAACCGGTTTAGGAACCAAACCTGAATGCTTGCGAAAATTGTGTATATTATATGCAATGTCATATGTTAATTTTCTGCAGAGAATTGTATGCCCAACTATGGGGCTTGAATTGAATGTAAATGAATGCCTAAGCGAGTCTGCATGGCCTTTTGCTAATTAAGGGACCAAAGAGTCCATTTTGTGAATCTAATAACAATACTAAAGAGGACAATACCTGCTGTAATTTTCTTATATGCTTGTTATAATGATGATGATTGTTGATGATAATGATCATGTAAATGAGTTGATGCATGTAATGTTTAAGAATTTCATGATGTTGTATATGCATGTGCACATACGATTGACAAGAACGAAGCATGAGCATGTATGTGAATATAATATTTCAAAATGCATCTGTAAGACCCACAATTTTTCAGAAAATATCTGAACAAAATTCATGAGGCATTTACCGGTAAAAATAGCATTTCTTCTCAGAATGCGAAACAAATCAATTCCTGCGAGCCAGTTATACTTAGGATATTCGTCGAATCGCGAATATATGCTCAAACACTGTGGAAGTCATAACTTCCTACCTGAATGAAATCAAAGGATTCCTGCGAGCCAACTTTCTTAGTTACGTCAATACGAAGGGAATGGCGTACTCAGAATTTTTCGGAAAAAATCGCCGGAAACCCGAAATTCTTGCGGGACCCACGGAAATATTGGTGGGCCCCACAGAAATATTCCTCAGAAAATATCTGGTGGGACCCACAAAATATCCCATGGAAATATCTAGGTGGGCCCCACACCAAGGAAATTCTTGGAATTAAAAAGAAGCCAAGGGGGTAGAAGGGGCATGGAAAAACCCAAGAGGAGGTGGGCTTGGGCTATAAATAGCCCTCCCCACTCTCTCTCTTCTCATAAAAATCGACCCCCCCTCTCTCTCTTGCCTTCTCTCTCTCTCCTAAACCTCCCCTACCTAGCCTAGCCCACCTGAGCCCACCTGACCTGGTCTGAGCCTGCCTGACTTAGCCTGAGCCTACCTGACTTAGCCTGAGCCTGCCTGACCTGGTCCTAACCCACCTGACCTGGGTCTGAACCCACTTGACCTGGTCCAAACCCAGTTGACTTGACTTGAACCTAGTTGGGTTTAAAGTCAAAGTCAAAGTCCTTTTTGGTCCAGATTCCGGTTTGGATTTCTGAACCCAGACTTAGCCTACTTGAGATGAGTTCGAACCTGCTGAACCCAGTTGACTTGGATCGAACCCTATTTGGTTCAAACCACTTAGGTTGAGTAGCTTGACCTACTCTACCTCTTTCTCAACTAAGTCAGCTTCATCTGACTTAGTCTGACCTCTCGAAGGAAGGCTCGAAGCCAAAGAAGCAACCCGGAGCCGTTTCTTCCAGGATTTGAAGTAAGTTCGCTTCATTGATCCATCTCTCTCAAGTATTTGATTGTTTGTATATGGAATATACTTTCTGAAGTAGTATCTTGCTTTAGTTCTTGATTGAGCCCTTTTTGGACACTTCGGTGTTCACCCGCTCATCTCGTAACTATCGTCGGATATATCTATGTTCAAACATGCAGTATATGCGTTTTTAAAATGGTATCTCACCCTAGTTCTTGGTTGAGCCCTTCAGAACACTTCGGTGTTCACCCGCTCCCCTCGTAACTATCGTTGGATACGGATCTAGGTGTATATCTGCTGATTCTGCCGACGCATCTTATATCGCACAGGCTATGTAATTTACCTTTGCCGTCGCGTCGTATGATGCCAAGGCTCCCTGTTTTCTGCATTTCTGATTACTGCACTTCCGATTATGCATTTACTTACGCCGTCGCGTCGAACGATGCAAGGCTCCTGCTTTCTGCAATGTATTTACTTACGCCGTCGCGTCGAACGATGCCAAGGCTTCTGCTTTGTTATATATGTAGAATATTTCGTTCAGTTACACAACCTGAACAATAGTATATGCATTTCTTTACGCCGCCGCTGTATAAAGCACAGGCTTCTGCTTATACTACATATATGGCGCATAAATGAGCATTCAAATGGAGATCAACTCCAAATCGCCAATGCGATTCCCTGACCGCTCCTCGTTCAAGATTCTGCTTGACGAATGAAGCCCCTATTGGAAAGGCTTCGCTTTTTGGCAAAATGCTCTTTACGTAAAGACTAAGTCAATTACGTATGGCCTGACTATGGCCCAGGGTTCCTGCAACCTTGATGGATGCAAAGTACGCACAACGATGCACATCCATTTCCCGAATTAAGCGTGGTGATTTCCTACCAAAGAGGGGAGATGCCACTGAAATGGATAAAAGAAACTCACGCTTTCTCCGTAAAAGAGAGGAAGTGCTGCTGAAATTTCTGAAGAAGCTAAGAATAGCTCAGAAAGAACGTAGCAGGATACTCTGACATATAGCAGAGTGCTACCCAGTTCATGGTTTGCCCTCTACAACGTAGAAGGGTTCGTCGCACCACTGCCAGTAGAGCAGGGGAGGTGCTGACGAAATGGTTGGCAGAAGAGCTGCCGGAACCAATGGAACGACATAATGATGTCCGTTGATGGAACGATGCCAGATCGGCTCGTATCCTTGTGTCTGCAAGGGCACCATGCTCGTAAGGGCCACTGAGCCGGAGTAGAGGTTGCGCCTTGGCTAGGTTTGGACTCGTTGCGTAAAAATACGCCGAGTAGCCGATCTATTTAGATCGAGTCATATGCATGCTCATTAAGAACGGTTACGCAACCAGACTCGTAAGGGCCGAAGAGCCAGAGTGTGTTGTTTCCACCCAAAGAGGTGTGATGCTCGTGGTGGCCGAAGTGCCAAAGAGCGGTGTTCTGCATGCATATGAATAAGACTTAAGGTCGCACATACCCCGCGGTTGAAGATCGTGTTAGGGGTACCCCCTCAGTAATGACTGTGTTGGGGCAGACTGAATAGGGTTGGGTACATACTCCCGTAGTGCTGAAAGCACGGGCTGCCTAAATGGCATGCAGATTCTGTCCAAGTAATTGTAAGACTGGCAGACCCCTTCAGGAATTATGCTCACTGTGGAATGACAGTGATTGTACAGCCTTGAGTGACATGTATTTTACTTTGGACCTGATAGAGTCCACGATGGCCTCAGTCACTCATGGGTTTTGGGGTCGTGGTTATCCTTAAGATCTAAGGATTGAACCCAACTACTGCAAGTAGAGGATGCATCCGAATATGGGCCTAGTAGGGTTCTCCCAGTTGAAACACACTGCCCTACTATGGATAGGGTCAACAGGCCTCTGGGGTATCTAAAATACATAGAATAATCAACCCCCAGAACGTCGCGTTGATGCCCGGACAATAGCTGTACCTGCGTACCAAAGGCGGGAGCGGTTAATTATCAAACAATGCATTAGTTCTAGGTACAGTGATGCTTTGAATGTATGAGTGAATGACGTGTTGAGTCAGTCCTGCATAACCTTTGTGAAGGTGTCATGTTCGGTATACTACTGGACCGACTGGGCAAAGACCCGTGTTGTATCCGCACGACTAAGCGAAGCTCGAGGTGATGTCCTTAGATGCGTGGGATACAGATGTGCCAAGTATGAAGACTTGAGCTAGACATCACTTTGAGACCCGGAAGAGGTCATGGCTAAGTCATGGAGACTTAAGCGGCTATTCAAATCACAGCCCTGAAAAGGCTTGCTCTAAGTCATGAGGGCTCGAGCGGATGTTCAACTCATAGCCCTGAGGAGGCTCTTGCGATATACGCTAAGTCTTGGAGGCTTGAGCGTCGTTATTGCGTATTGCGACCCTGAGTGGTCATTATTGTACTTGAGTGGAATGGATGTGTGACTGCATGCTTACCAGACCATCAGTGGTTCTGACCCCGTTTTATGGAGATTTCAGGTGTTGAACCTGCGTGGTGATATGCGGAGCAAGGCGGCATCGAGTTCCAGGGTTTCTCTAGACAGAGTTGTACTGCTCCCTTTTTATTGAACCTACACTGCTTTTTTAAGCAGTAGTGTTGTAATAAACATGTGGTTTTCGATAAATGAAACACTTTGGTGGTCAATGAGTTGCTTGGCTACATACCTGCAACGTGCTCGGAGTTTTCTAAAACTGACGACTCATTATCGTCTGATTCCGTTGCTAAAAGCTTTTCTAAATTCCGCTGCAAAGAAAAAAAAAATTCATGAAAATTTTAACTTAGCTTTGTTTTGGAAATCCGGGGCGTTACAGAATTGGTATCAGAGCATGAGTCTGAGAAACCTGGTTCAAGATCCGTCGTGGTCCCGATATCGCACTGTAAGTATATGTTCTTATACTTTTGTTCTGATCTGGGTGCATCTTTGTATAGATGGCAACTCATGACTCGCGTGGATACTGCTATCGCTGCAAGGTCATGCACGATGAGTGGATATGCCCGTATGAAGTCCAAGACTGCCAATACTGTGGCGAAGATGGGCATTCCGCCAACGAATGTCAAAGGAAATATACCGCCGATATGGGTCGGCGAGCTTCAAAGGGTCTCAGGGATGAGACTTCGCGTGTCAGTGGACCGCATCACTCTAGTGTTGGGAGCAACCATACCCCAACATCTTTTGATGAATTACCAAGGCTGAGGGATTTTGATTTGAACTTCCCTGCGGAGGTCTATCACTCGCCAAGCTACCATCCGGCATCACATATGCCGAGCTTAAATGGCAGGAACAAAAGAGGGGATTCTTTCTGTTCGCCAATCATTATTCCAGACTCCCAGAGTCTTGATCTTGCTGACTGGGAAAGTGGACTGGAGTCCCTCATATATCCCCAATATTCGCTTGCTAGTGCGGAAGTGCCGCCCAAGCCAAAGCTAGTAGTGCCTGCACCAAGGCCATGTGGCAATAGATGGACCTTTTGGAGTTCGTCTTCATCAAAGAAATCCAAGTCTTAAAGAGACTGGTGATGTTTTGGAGTCAGTAGACTCATGTATATAGTTTCTCAACGCCTTAAGTCTGCCAGTGCGGCATGACGTTTTGTTTAAGGTGATGCTTGTGTAAATATGATGTATATTAAGTAAATAAAGCTTTTTACTTTCATATATACATTGAGAAACTAAAAACAAGTGCTTGTGTGTGCATAGATAAATGGCTTCTACGACGAGGAGAACCATACCAAGCGAGGAGTCCCATACGCAAGGTTTCCTGTTGGAGACACTCAACAACCTGGTTACAGCCATCCGTGAAACGAGGCCAGAACCAGTCGCACCACGAAACGAGCACCTAGGAGGAGTGACTTATGAGAAGTTCCTCAAGCTTGACCCGCCAGTTTTCATTGGCAGAGCCGATCCTGAGCTCGCGGAGAGTTGGATCGAAGAGACGGAACGTGCCTTCTCAGTACTGGGAGTACCAGAGGAAAAGAAGACCAACTTTGGCACGTATCGGTTGAAAGACAATGCACGGAAGTGGTGGGATACCACTAAACTTATTCAGTTCTCACAAGTCGAAGTCATTCCTTGGACTGACTTTCGGAGGACTTTTATGGATAACTACTTCCCGTTGCATTCCAGAAACAAGAAAAAGATGGAGTTTCTGGAGTTGGAACAGGGCGGTATGAGTCTAATGGACTATACCACCAAATTTCAGAATCTAGAGCGCTACTGCTCTCGATTGTTCGAAACATACCAAGAAAGGCCCGACAAATATGTGAATGGTCTGCGCGAAGGGCTGCGATCTCGAGTGATAACAAGCATGCCTTCGACTTTTCAGGCTGCGGTAGCAGCAGCTTCAAAAATCCAAGAGGACTGGGCACGATCTAAAGTGATCGTAGCAAAGAAGCCCATAGTGAATGGTGGGAATCGTAAAAGGACGTTCCCAAGTGGCCAGGGTTCACGACAACCCTTTCAAAAGAAGAAGTTCCAAGGAGGGAACAACACTCAGCAAGTCGTGAGGCCAAGACAGAACCCAACTCCGAATGGTCAGCAGTCCAACTTCAGCTGCCCAAGGTGTCGTATGAACCACCCTGGAAAGCCATGTCCTCGTGACATTGGTGGGTGCTTGTATTGTGGCAAGATGGGCCACTTTATAAGGGATTGCGCCAAGAAGGCTGCAGATGAACAGAGGAGTAATGCCGGATCTGCCGGACCCTCTCGACCAGCACCACAACGTTCTCAGTTTCAACGACCTCCACCTAGAGTAGAACAAAGGCCTGCTGCAGGTCGTGTATATGCTGTAACAACTGAACAAGTCGAAAATGGTGACCTGATTGAAGGCACCGTACCTGTTAATGGACATGCAGCTTACATCTTGTTTGATTGTGGTGCTACTCATACGTTTATCTCTGACGATTTCACCGAACAACTCCACGCTTCGGTGCAACCGATTGATAAAATGATCGAAGTATATAACCCGTTGGGTTCACGCACCAAATGTATCCGGTGTGTGAAAAAATTGGATATTGAGATAGCAGGGCAACACTTGCCTACTGACGCCATCCTGATCGATATGATACAGTACGATGTCATTCTGGGAATGAATTGGTTGGCTCAGAATAATGCCAAGATTCTGTGCCGCGAGGGCAGAGTAATTCTATCTCGACCCGGATTGCCTAAGATGGAATACCGGTTATCCAAACCTGTTCCACAGAAAAGGCTCATATCAGCACTTAAGGTACAAAAATACCTTAGGAAGGGTTGTGTGGCCTTCCTGTTGAGTCTCTCGGTGGAAAAATCCAACGACCAACCCCTTGAGAGTTTGAAAGTGGTACGGGAGTTTCCCAATGTATTTCCTGAGGAATTGCCAGGACTTCCGCCACTTCGTGAGGTTGAATTTGGAATTCAATCCTTACCTGGAACAGCGCCGATATCCAAAGCCCCGTATCGAATGGCGCCAGCTGAACTCAGTGAGTTGAAGTGTCAGTTGGAAGAACTGATGGAACAAGGGTTCATCCGACCGAGTGTGTCACCGTGGGGAGCCCCGGTACTGTTTGTAAAGAAGAAGGATGGATCCCTTCGGTTATGCATCGATTATCGGATGCTTAACCAGGCAACTATTAAAAATAAGTACCCGTTACCTCAGATTGAGGACTTATTCGATCAACTCAGAACAACGAGGGTGTTCTCCAAGATCGACCTCAGGTCTGGGTACCATCAGCTCAGAGTAAAGGAAGAGGATATACCCAAGACTGCCTTCAGAACGAGATACAACCATTATGAGTTCGTAGTAATGCCCTTCGGACTCACTAATGCGCCTGCTGCCTTTATGGATCTAATGAACCGGATATTCAGACCATATTTGGATAGCTTTGTCATCGTTTTTATTGATGACATTCTCGTATATTCTGAGAACAAGGAACAACACGTGGAGCACTTGAGAATCGTCTTGAAAACCCTTCAAGATAATCAGTTATATGCTAAGTTTTCAAAATGTGAATTCTGGCTAGATAAAGTGATGTTCCTTGGTCATATGATTTCGAAAGATGGAATCGCAGTAGATCCTGCGAAGGTGGAAGCGGTGATGGACTGGAAGCAGCCAGAAAATATTACTGAGGTCCGTAGCTTCCTTGGACTTGCCGGATATTATCGGAAGTTCATACAAGACTTCTCCCGAATCGCAGTACCGATGACGAAATTACTGAAAAAGGGAGTCAAGTTTGAATGGACTGACCAGTGTAAGGAGTGCTTTGAGGTTCTCAAACAGAGGCTTACCACTGCCCCTGTCCTTACCTTACCTTCTGGTCAGGGAGGCTTCGTTGCTTATACTGATGCCTCGGGAACAGGTCTAGGTTGTGTGTTGATGCAGCATGACAAAGTAATTGCCTATGCATCACGACAATTGAGAGTCCATGAGAAAAACTATCCAACCCATGACTTGGAGCTTGCCGCGGTAGTGTTCGCACTTAAAATCTGGCGACACTACCTATATGGAGAGAAATTTGAGGTCATGTCGGACCATAAAAGCCTAAAATACCTCTTTTCTCAAAAAGAACTCAATATGCGGCAACGGCGATGGCTGGAATTCCTCAAAGACTATGAATTCACGCTTTCCTATCACCCTGGAAAGGCGAATGTTGTACCAGATGCCCTTAGTCGCAATACTGTTGGCACTCTGGCCAGCCTAACCGGACAATGGAAGTTGATGGAGGATTTCGTCAACTGGAAGCCATTTTTGGCTGATTCCGGCAGAATCCAAATGTCATGTTTGACGATCCACATTGAGTTCCTCGATCGCATCGTAGTCGAACAGTTCAAGGATCCCCAGTACTTGGAATTGAAAGCTCGTGCTGAAAAAGATGATACTTTCTTCCATTTGAAAGAAGATGGAGGAATATGGATGGAAGAAAGGATTTGGGTTCCAAATAACCCTGAGCTAAGACAGGAAGTACTCCAGGAGGCTCATAATAGCAAGTACACCATTCACCCTGGAGGTACGAAGATGTTCCGAGATTTACAGAGAAAGTACTGGTGGAGGGGTATGAAACGTGATATGGCTACGTTTGTCTCGAAGTGTTTGATCTGCCAGCAAGTTAAGATCGAACATCAGCGCCCTGGTGGAAAGATGCAACGGATCGAGATTCCAGAATGGAAATGGGAAGGCATTACGATGGATTTCATCGTTGGATTGCCTCGATCCAAGAGACAACACGATTCAATATGGGTGATCATGGACAGACTCACCAAGTCTGCTCACTTCCTGCCAATCAACACTCGATACTCAACTGAACGATTGGCGGAGATCTATATTCGGGAAATCGTTAGACTCCATGGAGTGCCGATTTCGATCATATCCGATCGTGACCCGAAGTTCACCTCTCACTTTTGGGAGCAGCTTCAGAAAGCCCTGGGGACGAAACTCAAGTTCAGTACAGCATTCCATCCCCAAACAGATGGGCAATCAGAATGAACCATACAGACTCTTGAAGATATGCTAAGAGCCTGTATGCTGGAATGAAAAGGTGATTGGGATTCCCACCTAGCGTTGACTGAATTTGCTTATAATAATAGCCACCACGCTAGCATTGGAATGGCACCGTATGAAGCCTTGTATGGACGACCCTGTAGATCACCAATCCATTGGGGTGAAGTGGGTGAGCGAACCTTGGACTCGCCCATTGTGTTGCAGCATTATACTGAGCAAGTCCACATGATCAGAAAGAAGCTACTGACTGCTCAGAGTCGACAGAAGAGCTACGCCGATCAGCGGCGTAGGGAACTCACTTTTGCGGTTGGAGATAAGGTTTTTATCAAGGTCTCTCCAACCAAGAGTGTGTTTCGTTTTGGAAAGAAGGGGAAGCTCAGCCCAAGATTCGTTGGTCCCTTCGAAGTTTTGAGCCGAATCGGAGAGACTGCCTACCGAGTAGCATTGCCACCACAATACGCGCAAATACATGATGTATTTCACGTATCAATGCTTAGAAAGTACGTTCATGATCCTTCTCACGTCATTCAACATGAAGACATTGACATCCGAGAAGATATGACGGTAGAAGAAAGGCCAGTGCAGATCATGGACCGACGGGAGCAAGTGCTAAGAACGAAGGTCATTCCACTTGTTAAAGTGAGGTGGCAGCATCATGGAATCATTGATTGCACTTGGGAGCCCGAATCGGATATGCGGGATAAATATCCTGAACTCTTCACCTTGTACTCTTAGCTGAATTTCGCGGACGAAATTTCTTTAAGGGGGTAATGATGTAAGACCCGCAATTTTTCAGAAAATATCTGAATAAAATTCATGAGGCATTTACCGGTAAAAATAGCATTTCTTCTCAGAATGCGAAACGAATCAATTCCTGCGAGCCAGTTATACTTAGGATATTCGTCGAATCGCGAATATATGCTCAAACACTCTGGAAGCCATAACTTCCTACCTGAATGAAATCAAAGGATTCCTGCGAGCCAACTTTCTTAGTTACGTCAATACGAAGGGAATGGCGTACTCAAAATTTTTCGGAAAAAATCGCCGAAAACCCGAAATTCTTGCGGGACCCACGGAAATATTGGTGGGCCCCACAGAAATATTCCTCAGAAAATATCTGGTGGGACCCACAAAATATCCCATGGAAATATCTAGGTGGGCCCCACACCAAGGAACCTCTTGGAATTAAAAAGAAGCCAAGGGGGTAGAAGGGGCATGGAAAAACCCAAGAGGAGGTGGGCTTGGGCTATAAATAGCCCTCCCCACTCTCTCTCTTCTCATAAAAATCGACCCCCCCTCTCTCTCTTGCCTTCTCTCTCTCTCCTAAACCTCCCCTACCTAGCCTAGCCCACCTGAGCCCACCTGACCTGGTCTGAGCCTGCCTGACTTAGCCTGAGCCTACCTGACTTAGCCTGAGCCTGCCTGACCTGGTCCTAACCCACCTCACCTGGGTCTGAACCCACTTGACCTGGTCCAAACCCAATTGACTTGACTTGAACCTAGTTGGGTTTAAAGTCAAAGTCAAAGTCCTTTTTGGTCCAGATTCCGGTTTGGATTTCTGAACCCAGACTTAGCCTACTTGAGCTGAGTTCGAACCTGCTGAACCCAGTTGACTTGGATCGAACCCTGTTTGGTTCAAACCACTTAGGTTGAGTAGCTTGACCTACTCTACCTCTTTCTCAACTAAGTCAGCTTCATCTGACTTAGTCTGATCTCTCGAAGGAAGGCTCGAAGCCAAAGAAGCAACCCGGAGCCGTTTCTTCCAGGATTTGAAGTAAGTTCGCTTCGTTGATCCATCTCTCTCAAGTATTTGATTGTTTGTATATGGAATATACTTTCTGAAGTAGTATCTTGCTTTAGTTCTTGATTGAGCCCTTTTTGGACACTTCGGTGTTCACCCGCTTGTCTCGTAACTATCGTCGGATATATCTATGTTCAAACACGCAGTATATGCGTTTTTAAAATGGTATCTCGCCCTAGTTCTTGGTTGAGCCCTTCAGAACACTTCGGTGTTCACCCGCTCGCCTCGTAACTATCGTTGGATACGGATCTAGGTGTATATCTGCTGATTCTGCCGACGCGTCTTATATCGCACAGGCTATGTAATTTACCTTTGCCGTCGCGTCGTATGATGCCAAGGCTCCCTGTTTTCTGCATTTCCGATTACTGCACTTCCGATTATGCATTTACTTACGCCGTCGCGTCGAACGATGCCAAGGCTCCTGCTTTCTGCAATGTATTTACTTACACCGTCGCGTCGAACGATGCCAAGGCTTCTGCTTTGTTATATATGTAGAATATTTCGTTCAGTTACACACCCTGAACAATAGTATATGCATTTCTTTACGCCGCCGCTGTATAAAGCACATGCTTCTGCTTATACTACATATATAGCGCATAAATGAGCGTTCAAATGGAGATCAACTCCAAATCGCCAATGCGATTCCCTGACCGCTCCTCGTTCAAGATTCTGCTTGACGAATGAAGCCCCTATTGGAAAGGCTTCGCTTTTTGGCAAAATGCTCTTTACGTAAAGACTAAGTCAATTACGTATGGCCTGGCTATGGCCCAGGGTTCCTGCAACCTTGATGGATGCAAAGTACGCACAACGGTGCGCATCCATTTCCCGAATTAAGCGTGGCGATTTCCTACCAAAGAGGGGAGATGCCGCTGAAATGGATAAAAGAAACTCACGCTTTCTCCGTAAAAGAGAGGAAGTGCTGCTGAAATTTCTGAAGAAGCTAAGAATAGCTCAGAAAGAACGTAGCAGGATACTCTGACATATAGCAGAGTGCTACCCAGTTTATGGTTTGCCCTCTACAACGTAGAAGGGTTCGTCGCACCACTGCCGGTAGAGCAGGGGAGGTGCTGACGAAATGGTTGGCAGAAGAGCTGCCGGAACCAATGGAACGGCATAATGATGTCCGTTGATGGAACGATGCCAGATCGGCTCGTATTCTTGTGCCTGCAAGGGCACCTTGCTCGTAAGGGCCGCTGAGCCGGAGTAGAGGTTGCGCCTTGGCTAGGTTTGGACTCGTTGCGTAAAAATACGCCGAGTAGCCGATCTATTTAGATCGAGTCATATGCATGCTCATTGAGAACGGTTACGCAACCAGACTCGTAAGGGCCGAAGAGCCAGAGTGTGTTGTTTCCACCCAAAGAGGTGTGATGCTCGTGGTGGCCGAAGTGCCAAAGAGCGGTGTTCTGCATGCATATGAATAAGACTTAAGGTCGCACATACCCCACGGTTGAAGATCGTGTTAGGGGTACCCCCTCAGTAATGACTGTGTTGGGGCAGACTGAATGGGGTCGGGTACATACTCCCGTAGTGCTGAAAGCACGGGCTGCCTAAATGGCATGCAGATTCTGTCCAAGTAATTGTAAGACTGGCAGACCCCTTCAGGAATTATGCTCACTGTGGAATGACAGTGATGGTACAGCCTTGAGTGACATGTATTTTACTTTGGACCTGATAGAGTCCACTATGGCCTCAGTCACTCATGGGTTTTGGGGTCGTGGTTATCCTTAAGATCTAAGGATTGAACCCAACTACTGCAAGTAGAGGATGCATCCGAATATGGGCCTAGTAGGGTTCTCCCAGTTGAAACACACTGCCCTACTATGGATAGGGTCAACAGGCCTCTGGGGTATCTAAAATACATAGAATAATCAACCCCCAGAACGTCGCGTTGATGCCCGGACAATAGCTCTACCTGCGTACCAAAGGCGGGAGCGGTTAATTATCAAACAATGCATTAGTTCTAGGTACAGCGATGCTTTGAATGTATGAGTGGATGACGTGTTGAGTCAGTCCTGCATAACCTTTGTGAAGGTGTCATGTTCGGTATACTACTGGACCGACTGGGCAAAGACCCGTGTTGTATCCGCACGACTAAGCGAAGCTCGAGGTGTTGTCCTTAGATGCGTGGGATACAGATGTGCCAAGTATGAAGACTTGAGCTAGACATCACTTTGAGACCCGGAAGAGGTCATGGCTAAGTCATGGAGACTTAAGCGGCTATTCAAATCACAGCCCTGAAAAGGCTTGCTCTAAGTCATGAGGACTCGAGCGGATGTTCAACTCATAGCCCTGAGGAGGCTCTTGCGATATACGCTAAGTCTTGGAGGCTTGAGCGTCGTTATTGCGTATTGCGACCCTGAGTGGTCATTATTGTACTTGAGTGGAATGGATGTGTGACTGCATGCTTACCAGACCATCAGTGGTTCTGACCCCGTTTTATGGGGATTTCAGGTGTTGAACCTGCGTGGCGATATGCGGAGCAAGGCGGCATCGAGTTCCAGGGTTTCTCTAGACAGAGTTGTACTGCTTCCTTTTTATTGAACCTACACTGCTTTTCTAAGCAGTAGTGTTGTAATAAACATGTGGTTTTCGATAAATGGAACACTTTGGTGGTCAATGAGTTGCTTGGCCACATACCTGCAACGTGCTCGGAGTTTTCTAAAACTGACGACTCATTATCATCTGATTCCGTTGCTAAAAGCTTTTCTAAATTCCGCTGCAAAGAAAAAAAGAAATTCATGAAAATTTTAACTTAGCTTTGTTTTGGAAATCCGGGGCATTACAGAATCCATTGGCCCTGATGTGGCCGAATCCTTTTAAGGATTCATATACGGTATTGCTTGTAAGGTATTTAAATTAAAAAGAAAAACATGTAACGCTAATTTCATGATGTTGTATACGCATGTGAGCATACTATTGACAAGAGCGAAGCATGATCATGTATGCAAATATAATGTTTCAAAATGCATCCATTGACCCTGATGTAGCTGAATCCTTTTAAAGATTCATATACGGTGTTGCATGTAAGGCATTTAAGTTAAAAAGAAAAACATGTAACACCAAAGCAAGGGCTTGCAAGGAGAGGGCAAGTGGTACTTATGGCTTTGTGGGAACATGTCTTTGAGTATAGAAGGTTGCTCTTCCACAACCATGAAGATAGGAGAAACCTTCTGCAATAGACTGCAACGTAGGGAAAAGAAACTCATAAGTGGAAGTCCGATGCATCAGGATGGTGGTGTTGGGATCTTTTCTCGCTCTTGTCGTCCTTCACACGGTACTGGTGAAATGTGTCCGGTCAGGCCAAAGCCACCTATGTATAAAAACACCACCTGATCCAGGTATATGCTTGTGTTTGTACCCACAGGGCTAAGAAGAGAAAACTAAGTATGTGTGCATTAGAAAGGCATGACATACATCATTTAAGAAAGAAAAAATAATTAAAGATAAGAACCGATTCATGTATATGAATGGCTTTAGCAATGGTAAGTGCATGCATTTTTAACTGTTCATGCATTTGTAATTGTTTAAGTTTGAATAATTGACTGATAAATGATAAATTTTGCAATTGTATGCTTACATGAAGTATTTACAATACATGTTAGATTTTGCTGTATTTAATTGTGTTAAATGCATAAAAAGTTAATGAAATTCCTGTTTGCTAATTCCAATTTATGTGTTTAGTATAGTTCTACCCTACTGAGATGATTTTTTTCTGACCCTATGGTTTTTAATATTTTTTAAGAAGTGAGTGAGCTCACGTGTGATGGCGGGAGATTGCGATGGGGACTGAGCCATACCTTTACCAAACCTCTGAGTGTTTTGGATTGACAGTAGATTCTAGTTGCTTGAAGACTGATAAAATTTAATTTGATAAATGGACATTAATATTTAATTTTGGACATGTATGGACATTTAATTCAATTTATGAATGTTTAATTTCTGATCTAAATGCTTGTATGGTTATGAATGTAAATGAGAATGTAATGCATCAAGTTTTGTCTCGTTTGATTTTTCTGCTGCAATTTTATAAAGGTATTTTTAAAAACATTTAAAAAAAAATTCTATGATTTTTAGGTTATAAAATTTGGGGCGTTATAACTTCGTGTTAGAGCAGGGGGAAAGTGTGTCTCAAATCCTGTCTAGCCAACTACTATCGTTGTGAGTATGTTCTAATTCTTATGTTTATTTTATGCTTGATATGAAAATATGTGCAAATTACTTACAATTTATGAATTATGAAAAAAATCAGAACTTAGATGCCTAGTAGGGTCATCAGAACAAATGATTTTTTTATGCAAAACTTAGAAGATGATTTAATTTAAATTTTATTGTATATGTCTTCACAATAACCATATGATTGGACTACTCAGAGGGACTTTCTCTTGGAAGCCCTCGCTACACGGACGGCTAGATGTCAGAACCTTACTGATAACAGAGGTAATGGCAATAGCAGCCATCACCCTGATGGCAATGGATCGACCAGCTCTGCAACCTATGGAGTGTCTTACAAACGCTTTATGG
Organism: Nuphar pumila; assembly: GCF_984573655.1. Taxonomy (NCBI): domain Eukaryota; kingdom Viridiplantae; phylum Streptophyta; class Magnoliopsida; order Nymphaeales; family Nymphaeaceae; genus Nuphar; species Nuphar pumila. The sequence continues at coordinate 58,399,272 of NC_143257.1, read as the reverse complement.
AACTGAGTCCCCCAGCCTTCATGGGAAGGAAGACTGAGACACAGTTGAGGAGTGGCTCTGTGCTATTGGCGAGATCTTCAAGATCCTCGAGGTTCTCGCTGAGAGGCAGGTTTCTTTTGCTTCCTACTGACTTCAGGGCGATGACAAGAGTTGGTGGAAGATGACACAGGAGGTGCACTACACACCAAAACAACAACACACACTGGCATAAGAGGAGTTCTTTTAGGTTTTTCTAGACACCTACTTTTCCCAGTATGCTCAAGATCGCAAGATGCAAGAGTTCTTGGATCTCCAACAGGGTTCCATGAAGGTGGCAGAGTATACTACATGATTCTGGCACTTGAAGAAGTACTACTCGCACACTTACACGATAGACGAGGCTCGAGCAAAAAGTACATTCACGGGTTGCAAGATAGATTGAGGACCTGCGTGCTTACTAGACATTCTCAGAACCTCAACCAGACCATCGAGATGGTCACTGTGCTTCAGGTGGAAAAATAAAATTTAATTCTTGTATGATAAAAAAGACAACCCCAAATAGATAGTAACAATGATTTACATCTCGCAGAACGACTGGGAGTCTTCTAGGAAGACCCAACCGAAGAGGTTCGACAGGTCAAGGGGCAATGAAAACAAAGCCCCTAGACCCGCTGCTGAGACGAGTAGAGCGCTACTTGCGAAGAGAGCCAAGGTGCAACATAGTGGTACTCAGCCACAACAGATGGCTACGGTGTGCTCGTACTACAAGAAGACCCAGACCAAAGTGTGCCATAAGGCAACAGGAGCTTGCCTGAGATGCGGCATGGTGGGGCACTTCATCAAGGATTGCCCTAAGAAGTTGGGTCAGGAAGGAGCAAACCCCACACCTCGAGGGTAGCCACAACGACCGCACCAACAGTGCCAGCAGCAATCCCAGGCTTAGGGATAGAGGAAAGCCACATGTCGTGTCTTCATGACTTCTGCAGAGGATGCAGACATTTACAAAGGTACTATTTTTATTGCAAAGTTTGATGCTAAGGTTTTGTTTGATACTGGCGCTATGCATTCGTTTGTATCTACATAGTTTGCTCAATTACTTGACATCACACTGATCACATTAGGTTACATTTTGGAGATTATCACACCATCAAATGACAAATTCATTGCTCGTACCTTTTTACTCGATATAGAAATAATAATTTCAAGGCAAAACCTCTCTACCAGTCTTATCTTATTGGACATGGTGGGCTACGATGTCATTCTCAGCATAGATTGGATGTACAAGTACTATGCTTGTATGATATGTCGTCAGCGACGTATCCGGTTTACTCGCCCAGATCAGCCTATACTCAAGTACAAGTCTAGTAAAAAGGAAAGCAAATGACAAATGATCTCGGCGATGAAGGTGCAACGATGCATGGAAAAGGGTTGTGAGGCCTTCTTGGCCAGCATTTCTTTGATAGACCCAAGTACGACCCCGATGAAGGACTTGGACGTGGTCCTCGAGTTCATGGACGTATTCCTAGATGACTTGCCAAGCATACCGCCTACAAGAGAGGTTGATTTTGCCATAGAGTTGGTGCTTTGAACGACTCTAATATCCAGAGCTCCTTATCACATGGCCTTTGCGGAGTTGCAGGAATTAAAGAAGCAGGTGAAAGAATTGATAGACAAAGGCTTTATACAACCGAGCATTTCACCATGGGGTGCTCCAGTCTTGTTCGTCAAGAAGAAGGGCGGGTCGATGCACTTGTGTATTGACTATTGCATGCTGAATCGGGTGATGATCAAGAACAAGTACCCTCTTCCATAGATCGATGACTTGTTCAATCAGCTTCATGATGCTAAGGTCTTCTCCATGATAGATCTTCGATCAGGTTATCACCAATTGAGGATCAAGGAGTCAGATATGCAGAAGATGATGTTCAGGATGCAATATGGCCATTACAAGTTCTTGGTGATGCCCTTCGGGCTGACCAATGCTCTAACAACTTTCATGGATCTAAAGAATTGGATCTTTTGGCCCTACCTGAATCTGTTTGTGGTCATTTTTATAGATGTCATCTTGATCTACTCAGAGAGTGATGAAGACTAGAAAGAGCACTTGAGAATTGTCCTCGAGACACTTAGACAACAATAGTTGTATGCTAAGTACTCAAAGTGCAAATTCTGGCTAAAGTAGGTCATGTTTTTGCGAATTTTGGCTCAGCAGAAGGATGACCCGGGCTTCACGAAGATGGTTGCAGCTTGTAAACAGGATGAGACAACTCTTCATTTAGAAGAAGATACAAGCATCTGGTATAGTCAGAGGCTTTGGGTACCAGCGGATCCTCAGTTGAGGAAAGAGCTTCTAGACGAGGAACATCGGACCAGATTCACTATACATTTGGGTAGAAGGAAGATGTTCAAAGAAGTTTAGAGGAACTACTGGTGGCACAACATGAAGAGAGACATTGCCGAATACGTATCGAGATGCATGGTCTGCTAGCAGGTCAAGATAGAGTATAAGAAACCTGGCGGCATGTTACAGACAATAGAGATTTTGTAGTGAAAGTGAGGAAATTACCATGGACTTCATGGTAGGTTTGCCCAAGACACACCATTAATATGACACTATTTGGGTTATTGTTGATCACCTTACGAAGTTGACACACTTTCTACCGATCAGGGCGAATTAGACACTAGAGAGTCTGGCATATTTGTACGTTGACGAGATCATTAGGTTACATGGAGTTCCTATTTTGATCATCTCAGATAGAGATTCGAGGTTTATGTCAAAGTTTTGGGGGTGTCTTTAGAAAGCTTTGAAGACAAAGCTTAAGTTTAGTATGACGTTTCACCCATGAACGGATGGACAGTCAGAGAGGACAATCCAGACCCTAGAGGATATACTGTGATCTTGTGGTTTAGAGTAGAAAGGCAATTGGAGCAAATATCTGAAGCTAGCTGAATTCTTCTACAGCAATAGCTATCATTCGAGTATCAGCATGGCTCCTTATGAGGTGTTGTATGAGTGACACTGTAGGTCCCCAGTTTGTTGGAGTGAGGTTGGTGATCGAGCGATCAAATCACTTATAGTTTTGCAACACTATAAGGATCAAGTACAGTTCGTTCGTAAGAGACTTTTGACTGCCGAGAGCTGTTAGAAAAGTTATGCAGATCTGAAGCACTGGGAGGTTGCATTCGATGTAGGAAACCATGTATTTGTCATAGTATCACCTACGAAGAGCGTATTTCGGTTCGGCAAGGAAGGAAAGTTTAGCCTGAGGTATGTAGGACCTTTCCTCATCCTCGAGAGTATCAGAGGTGCAACGTATAGACTAGCACTTTCTCTTTAGTTCTCAAACATCCATGATGTTTTCCACGTGTCGATGTTGAGAAGGTCTGTGCCGGACCCTACATATATCATCCAGTATGATAAGGTAGAGGTGTAGAAGGATCTCACATTCAAGGAACACCCTATTGAGATAGTAGATCGATGAGACTAGGTGCTGCAGCATAAAACGATTTCATTGGTAAAAGTTCGATGGCAGCATCATGGGCTCGAAGAGTGTACTTGGGAGCCCGAGGCGGATATGAGAGCAAAACATCCACACCTATTCAGTACGTAACCTTAACCAAATTTTGCAAAAAGAATTTTTTTTAAGGGGGGTTGGATGTAATACCCATAATTTTTTGTGAAAATTTCTTGATTTTTTGTATTTTCCTTATTGAATGATAAATAAAAAAATTTAAATTTAGTTAAGCATTGTGATATAGGGTACGTAGGACTTTAAAAACTTTTCTAAGTGCAAGGAAAGACCCCTACATGCCCAAGGGTTTCATCGACCCTATGGAATTCCATTTCTTCAAAAACGATTTCTGAAAAATATGAATTATCCTTCAGAAGAATATATAAAATAAATAAATTAAATATAAGAAAATTCAAATCTCAAAAAATGAAATCCATCTACATTTAAGCCTAATTCAGATTTCATTTAGTGTCATTTCATGTAATTTCATATTTGAGTTTTTATAATTTTTCATTTGAATTTTATGTGAATTAATTTAGAATTTTATTTAGTGGAATGAAATTCAAAAATTAGTTAGATTTTATAATATTATAGGAGTCCATAGGGGGGCCAGCCCATCTTATGTAGCACTCTAATATAAAGTTAAAACAAAAGATGTTTAAAATAAAGTTAAATTGAAACTTACCTTAAACCAAGGTAAGGTTTGAAAAGTCAAACCTTGCCTTTTCTTGTCATTAGAGAGCTCCTTAAAAAAGGGCTTCCCCACCTAGATGATTCTAGGAGGGGGAGCGCTGGATTAACAAGAGAAATAGCAAGGCTATGGAAAAAGGAAAGGAAGAAAGGTAAGAAAAAAAGAAAAAAATTCTTAGTCAACTTGCTTGCCAAGCAAGCAAGTGACTTGTTTGCAATATGGAAAGGGGGTCACCCCATGGGGGTCAACCAACACTTCGCTTTCTATATAATATATAATATATAATATATAATATATAATATATAATATATAATGTACCTTATGATATACATAATATCCTATATGCCTAATCTTGTAAAAAGGGTAATACAAAAAAAGAGAGGAAAAAACAAGAAACAAAAAAAGAAAAGAACAAAAAGGAAAGGAGAGTAGAGATTTTAGGAAAATATAAAGAAAAACCCTAGATTAAGATCAAGGGCTGGGATTTACTCCAACACTTGACCTCAACCCTAAGGCTATAAATCCATGGAGGGGCTCACGCCTGTATCCATGCAAAATTTTTCATATCTTTTGCATTTCAACATTTTTTTTTGTATAAATTCTTTTTGAACAATGGTTTTAAAAATAACTCACCTCCATTTTTGTTTTAAAATGCGAGAAAATGGGAAGATGGGGCTAACTTGTTGGTACGAGGTTCAACCGTTCCTGCCGCCTTTACCAGGGGTAATTGAACAAAGGATCGAATTTACGCCTTTGCTTTGCCTAAGAAATTATTCTAGATCCTAAATGCTCATAAAATCATGTTTGTGCTATGAACTTTGAAAAATGATAGTTTTTAAAACATGATGTATGTTTTAAAATATGTTCTGTTTTAAAAATACTAAGAAAATATTTCAAAATTGCATTCCAAGTGAATTTCAAAATTGACTTAGAAAATACTTTGAAATGGACTTAGAGATTTTTTTTTTTGAAAAATCACTTTAAAAATGAATTTGAAAATCACTCTGAAATTGCTTTGAAAATGTTTGGAAAATGAATTGAAAATAACTTGGAAAAATGATAGAAAAATAATTGGAAATGAATTTGAAAATTATATGAAAATTGAATGAAATAATTATTGAAAATACTTTGAAATTGAATTAGAATTAACTTTGAAAATAATTTGAAATTACTTGAAAAAACTTTCGAAAAACATATTGAAATGATTTTCGAAAAAGATGTGAAATCTCTGAAAATATTTTAAATGAATGCCTTTGAAATTGAATTTTTAGAATAAAACACTTTGAAATTTGAAAATTGAATTTAATTTTGGAAATGATCTTCGAAAATAATTTTGAATAACCTTTAAAAAATAGTTTGAAAATAAATTGAAATAACATAAAAAATATTTCGAAAATAATCAGAATTAACTCTGAAAGGGTCTTGAAATTAGATTGAAATAACTTGGAAAATATTTTGAGAATGCTTTAAATATTAAAATAGTTTTGAGAACACTTTGAATTTGTAAATGATTTTGAATTTGAAAAAAATAACTTTGAAATTGAAATTGATTTTAAAAAATAACTTTAAGTTTACTTTGAAAATTAATTTTGAAATTGGATTGAAATAAATTTCGAAAATCACTTGAAAAATACTTTGAAATTGATAATATTTTAAATAATTTTGAAAATGGAAAATAATGAAATGATGCAATTCTATCCTAAATAATAAATGCATTATTTTATAAAAGAGTTTTGAAGGAATTTTATTGAAAATTCCTTTTACTTAAAATTTTATTTTGAAAGAGAGAATTTTTGTGCCTTTATAGAATTAAAACAAAGTTAAATTTTCATATATCCGTGACTATGGCTACAAATATACTTTAAATCAATTTTTATTTGAATTCTAATAAAGGAAGAAAAAGGAAATTGATTTTGAAATTTGATGATTTTTGAAAATGACCTAAGGGTGTAGGTCAAAGTTTCTTTAATAAAGAATAATAATTCTAAGTATTATTCGTATTCTGACTATGACTACAAATATGATCTTTACTTAGTTTTATTATTCTTTATTAAAGTGGTGCATGTTCCATTTATGTCTCCCCATGGTGTAATTAAAATAAAAATAAAAAATAAAACAAATTAATCATGAGAATTGAAATTAAACTATATACTCATTCATTCCTAGACAAAGCATAAAATAAAATTTTCATTAATTGTTCAATTACAACCCTTGCATTAATACAATAATTGATGAAAATAAAAAACTCAAAAGTTTCTGCAAAATTAGAAAACTTGTTAGAAATGAATGTAGGCTTTTATGAATTTTCTTTTAATTACTGGAAAATTAAAGAAAAATAGCCCAAATTAGCCTTTTATGGCCTAAAAATAAAAAAAAAATTAAACAAAATAAATGCACATGATAGATGACTTTACAAAAGCATTTGAAAAGGTGTTTTGGAGTTTAAAGTTTTGAAATTGTGTCTTCAAACATCAAACTTTACTATGAAATTTGAATTTAAAATGAATTTAACTTTGAAATTAAAGATTTTATAAAAGAGATTGAAAATCATTGAAATAAAAAGCAAATAAACTCCAAAACTTATTAAAATGAATATAAGGCATTCTAAGTTGATGAACAAAAATTTTAATTTATGAAATATGTGAATTATACTCAAAAATTGAATTTTAAAATGCTAAAATGCCTAATTAACTTCATTTTAACAAAAAAATGCTTTTTATAAAACTGATTTTGGAAAATGCAATGAATGAAAAATCAAATGACCATAAAAATTTATGAAAATTGATATGGAGGCCTCTAACAATCTTAGTAACACTCTAAAATTAAAAAATTCAAGAAAAGATTGGAGAAAAACCCAAATTAGGATTTTTTATCCAATTAAAATAAGAATTTGCAGAATCAAGATTTACAAGAAAACCTGTCAAAAAATTTTGGGTGAATGAAGGTCTAAAACAACTCAAATTAAGCTCAAATGAACCCATGCATTCAGAACACATTAAATAAACATCTCTTTTTTTACAAAACTTTAAAAGCATTTTTGAATCTCGAGATATGACTGAAACATTAGAGAAATAATTTTAGAAATAGGAGATTGAATTTTAGTAGACAGGTTTTTGTAATTTGGGTGTTTTAGAGGCTAAACCGACTCAATTTCTCCTAAATTTATGGAAGAAGTTGATTAACACAATCAGAAAACTACTCTAATTTACATAAATAGAAAATCAAATTTGGTTTGGGAAGGGTGACTTCGAGAAGTCACTGTTCTATCTCAGGGAATGAACCTGTTACAGAACATGAAGTTCTATAACTAGTCCTAGTTTTTAACAAAATTGAAATAGCAAATGAGCATAAAATTTTTTAAAAATTGATATGGATAAATTAGACACATAATGGAAGAAAACCCTATTTACAAATCTTGAAAATAATCTCTCATTAGGAAGAGCTAATCTAAACAAGATGGGATAAGATCTAAGCAATGCTTAATGATGCAAAGTAATAGGGTTCTTATTTTTTATCAAAATCCAATATGAAATATTCATGTAAATTATTAAAGATTTATAGAGATAAACTAGACATGCAAAGGAGAAACACCCTTTTTATAGATCTTAAAATTGATCTCCCATTAGGGAGATCTGATTCATGCAAGAAGGCTCAAAGTCTGAGCATGACCTGACAATGCAAAATGATAGGTTTTGATTTTTAATCAGAATGAAATATGAAACGGTAATGAAAATTTATAAAAATTAGCATGCATAAAATAGATATTCCAAGAAAAAAATTCTATTTTACAGATCTGAAAAATGATATCTCATTAGAGAGATATGATTGCAACAATCCAAGCCTAGATCTGAGCAATGCCTGGGGTTGCAGGCAGACAGGGTTTCAGTTTTAAAAAATACAAATGAATAAAAATCGACCATAAAATTGCTGAAAATTTGCAAGGATGAACCACACATGAAGATGAATAAAATCCTTTTTACCGATCTATAAAATGATTTCTTATTGGAGAGATATGACTCTGACAAAGTAGACTAAAACCTGAGCAATTAAAATGACAAAAAATGATAGGATTGTGGTTTTTTATCAAAATTAGGTATGAAATTACCCTAGAAATTGCTAAAAATTATCATGAACAAACTAGATTCAATCTTGGAGACATCATGTTTTACGGATCGAAGAGATCATCCGGTTAGGGAGAAATCACTCCAGCAAGTCGATCGTGATTCTGCTAAAATCTTGACGGTGCAGAATGATAGGATCCGAATGTCGATTTTTAAAGTAAGACAAACAAGCTCAGAATGATCTGATTTTTGGTGAAGATCCCAAAAACATATGCATAAAGTTGCAGTAAAAAATTTAGATCAAAATGACCTCTAATTATATGTGAATTAATAGATCTAAAAATGTGCCAAAATTGAAAATACAATCTAAAGGCAATTGAACATGATAAAAGCAAATTACACATGCATGGATGATCAAATATGAGATATAATGCTCCAGACCATGAATGCATGCATGGATGATGAAAAATTAAGATAAAATGCATTCATAAACAGAATCAAAGTGCTAAAGCATGAATTGAGATTAATATGACCAATTGAATATGAGATATGATCTATAAAAGATCAAATCTCATAATTCTAATGGCTAAAATGAAATTGCATGAATCAAATAGCAAATTGAATAGATCAAAAAGCACAAAATCAAAATTAATAAAGAAATAAAGTAGATCTATATTGCTACTTATGAAATGAGAAAGAAATTGAAAGAAGAAGAAGGGAGGAGGGGGCCGACACATAGAGAAATTAAAAAGAAATGAAAAATTAGTTAAAAGAAGGGAAGAGAGCTCACCTTAGGGCTGAGGAAGGAGCTCCTTTTTCTTCACTGCAGCCACCAAGCAAAACCAAGATTACAAAATATGAAAAGAGGAGAATTCAAGATGGTCACCCCCCCCCCCCCCCATGTGGGTCTTTTTTTTTATTTTTCAAAATGGCAAAATGGGTATTTTAAGGCAAAATGGACACATGTCCCCACTTTCAAGTGTGTGCCCATGTGAGTCTTTTTAAAAGCAAAGAGAGGTTAAAAACAAGTTTTGAAAACAAAGGTTGTTAACTAAAGAGAAGTTTTAAAATGAAAATCTATTTAAGAATTAAAAATTCCATGTGGCGCCCCTTTTAAAAAATATATTTACTTCTTTTGATTTTAAAATCTAACAAAGGAGAGGATTAAAAAGAGAATGTGAAAATGAAAGAAATAAAAGGGATAATTTTTATTTTTTTGAATTTAATGGATCTTGACTAGATCTAAGATCCATTTTAATTTTTTTTTTATTTATTTTTCTTCCAAAATCCAAATTGAGTTAAAAATCGGATCCAGATTAATTTTCAAAAGATTTTGTAAAACTAATGAATTTGAAATTGAAATTGAAATTGAAATTAAAGGATTTGATTTTGAAATTAGAATAAAATTGGATTTTAAATTTGGATCTGGATCCATTTTGATATTTGAAATCCAAATTAAGATTTTAAAGTGGATCCAGTTTTAAATATCGATTTTGAATGAAGGAAAATATTGGATTTGTTTTGAATTGACAGGATTAGTTTTGAAATTAAATTTTGAAAAGGATCTGGATCCAAGGTTTTAAACAAAAATTGGATATGGATCTCAATAGAAAATGAATAAAATGGATCCAAATGATGATTAGATCTTGTATATAATAAAAAAAAATGGAAAATTTGAGCCTAAAATAGAAATTGGATTTGGATCTTAGATCTAGATCCAGAATTGGATCGAGATTAGAAAATGAAATCGAATTGGATGAAACATCTAAGCCCATGATAGAAATTGGATTTGAATCTTGGATTTGATACTGGATCGGGCTCAGAAATAGAGTTGGATTTTGGATTTGGGTAAGGATCCAAGAGATGAAATTATTTCTCAAATATCAGACAAGGAGATGAATCCGAGTCTGAGTTCATAAATTGATCCAATTTATCCTTTTGAATGGATCAGAAGGTGGATCCAAATGGAAATAGATCTGGAATGATTAATTGGATTCTGGATATCCAATGAGATTCTAGGTTCAGAGAATAAATTGGATTCTGGATATGGATTATAAAATAAATTAGATGAAAAATCCGAGTCTGAATTGGAAAATGGATATCAGATCCAACATTGGATCTAATATCTGAATTGAAATGCGGATTGAACCTCAAATATTGATAAAATATCAGATAAAGGAATTGATTTGAGTCTGAATTGAGAATTGTCCCAGCTTGAAAATTGATATAAATGGTGCTCTGAAGAAAATATTATTTTTTTGTTTTTACCCTGCAGGGGTAGCGAAACACGATACTGGAGTGGTTTGAACTAATTTGAACTGGATAGATTTAAAATAAACTGAATTAGAAGCCTGTTATACTAAGGTGAACTAAATCTGAAGCTAAAACACTAGCTCAACCAACTAAGATTAGCTCAATTTCGACTGAATTGAGCTGAAACAAGTTAAATGCGCTGAAATGAAGGTCTGAGAGTGTGGAAAGTGACTTAGAACTGGAACTGGATCATTCAAACTCTTGATGAACTCAAATTAGACTCATGGGGATAGGATCTACTGGATTTGACTGACTCAGATACAATTTGGCTCAAATTCAAGCTAGAAATGAGCTCATTTTGACTGAAATGAACCAAATTTAGTCTGAGGGAACTGACATCGCTCATCGTGAGCTCAGAGGAGCTAGAAATAAATGACATTCTAACTCTTCTAAACTTAAGATGAGTTTGGCTAAGTCTGACTGACGAAGGGCTAAGGGTAACTTAGGGGCAAAATGGTAATTTTATTGATAAAATGGGGGTAAACTTACGTCTAGACTTGGATAAACTTAGGGTTGAGACTTTATACTGCCTTGTAAAAGGTTGCATCTGTGAAAGGGGATGTCCGGAATGGACCTGAAAATTTTGGGGTGTTTACAGATGCCCCTCTTTGCTGCTAAGCCAATTGAAAGCTGGGCTTAGTGGCAAAGAAAAACACACCAAATTTTGAAAAATAAAAATGCCCCAGTTAGGAAAATCTGATTGGGTTATGAGATAATTGATTATGAAAATGGTCCTCACAAAAAAGGTGAGAAAAATGAAATCGCCGAAGCCTTGAAAAGGAAGATTAATAGAGGAGAAGTCTTTAAAGTGACATTTTTTATGAAAATTCAAGTTTAACCCTTAACCTGGATGGGACAAAAATACCTCATGGAATGAGGCTCATGTTTGACCCTTACCTGAATAGGGAGAAAATACCTCATGGAATGAGGCTCAGGTTTAACCCTTACCTGAACAGGGAGAAAATACCTCATGAAATGAGGCTCAGGTTTGACCCTTACCTGAACGGGGAGATGAAATTCCCCACGAAGTGAGGGTCAAGTTTAACCCTTAACCTGATCGGGAAATAAAATGCCTCACAAAGTGAGGGTCAGGTTTAACCCTTAACCTGATCGGGAAATAAAATGCCTCATGAAGTGAGGGTCAGGTTTAACCCTTAACCTGATCGGGGGAGAAAATACCTCATGGAATGAGGCTCAGGTTTAACCCTTACCTGAACGGAGAGAAAATGCCTCATGGAATGAGGCTCAGGTTTGACCCTTACCTTAACGAGGAGATGAAATGCCTCATGAAGTGAGGCTCAGGTTTAACCCTTAACCTGATCGAGAAATAAAATGCCTCACTAAGTGGGGGTCAGGTTTAACCCTTAACCTGATTAGAGAATGAAAATATAGAATCCTCGAATGAAGAAACCATGATGGAACTTTTGGATTTCGCAGAAAGAATCTGAGAGAGGTTGCAAAAGGTAAGGAAAATGATGGTCCCAAAAAGCTTTGAAAAGGGATCGAAAATGGGGTGTCTCATGACTGAGACAAGAAAATAGCTTTTGAAAATAACCTTTTACGAAAATAGTAGGTTCAACCTCAACCTGAAAATGAACTATCTATGGTGGGACAGTGGGAAACACAAGAGAAATGTGCGAATCTGAGAGACCGAGCGCTCAGACCAAAAAGAAGGGAAGGATCTTGAAAACCCAGGTTATCAAGTCCTAATGAGGGATGAAGCAACTCTTTCAACCATGCAAAAGAGGGAAGCAACGCCAGGATATATCAAGAGGAAATCAAGTTCTTATTTCATGTCAGGATAGCTAGAAAATATTGCCAATAAGGTAAAACTGTTGCTGATTCAAGTTTGAAAATGTACATGTATGTGCAAAAGATATTCCCTCTTTTACCTAGAGTATTTCCTCCAACGAGGTTAACTCTACTGATTTAAGGGTCAAATTCAATTTTTGTTGTTGTTGGGCCTCTTCAAATAAGCTATCCATTTCCTTGATATGAAAAGAGAGGAATTATTCTCAGTTTCATAAAAGCAAATGATGAAAAGATATTGATAAAAAAATTTCGCATAAGAAAAGATGATTTCTGGCAATTTTGGCAGTTTAATATATGGGGTTTGCCCATGATAATCTTTTTGCACTCTTTAAGACATAAAATTGAGCGCTTTTGGGGTTTAATGGGAAGTTCGGCTTATCAACCTTTAACTTGGAGATATTTCAAAGCTTCCCTAATAGAGTGTGTCACATTCTCCTTCAACTCGAAGATAATCAAAGCCTTCCTTGTCCCCAAGGATTATATTGACGATATTGCCTCTTTGATTGGAAATCTTTTGATGATAACATAAATCAAATATCTTTTAGGGTTTGGCGGGAGGTTCATCACATCAGCCTTCATCTTGGATGATGATTTGAACTTTCTATGGAAGTGGACATCACATGCTCCTTCAACTTGAAGATGATCTGAATCTTCTTTGTCCTCAGGGGTCTAACTCATCTATCGGTCTTCAACTTGACGATAGTTGAGAGATCCCTTTTGTAGATAATCAGCTATGCTTGCATTATTGAGAAAAATGAGTGGACTCTTTATCGCTCAGGATATCTTCACTGCCTTATTGCCAGAAGAATTATCTATAAAAATGTGTCATAGCTATGATCAATATCAATTCATTTCTGACTTTTCAACATTATTGAATGTTCTTTTGCGACCATATCAGGGATTTTTCCTTCATCCTTTTGGTTGACCAACAGAAAAAGAATTGAATATTGTTCTTTTTCGCAAAAAACTTCACCTTTTTGGGAAAGAATACTAGAGGTAATTTGAGGTGATTCTTTTGTGCAATGAAATTTTGAAATCCACAAAAAGTTTTGGTAACAAATTGGCAAAATGTTCTGGAATCCTTGGTGAAAGAATTACCTGATGTCAAAATAATAAATCCATGACTGAAAATTACATCTCTTTTCCCCAAGAGAAGTTCAGGTTTAACCCTTGGCCTGAATGGGGCTGCAAGAATTACTCATTTTTTTCCCTAAAGAGGAGGTGTTTGCAAAATGGAACTTTCGAAGAGAAATTGAGCTTTCATCAAAGCTCCCTAATCTTAGGCCTCTCTTATGGAAAGGCGGCCAGAAATACAGGTCGAGAAAAAAAATATCATGGAGGTGCGAGTTCATTACACTCTTTATGGAAAAAGGATCTTCTATGACAGGGGAGGCCAAAATGAGAAATTGGGGGCCATAAAGAAGACAAGCTTCCATCAAAATTCTTTTTGGAAAAAGGATTCTTTGTGTAAAATAAGAATTTTATTGTTTTGCAAACAGTTCGCAAAGAAATGAGTCCCTTCAAACTCTCCCTGAAAACAGGGTTCTTGCGAACGAAAGAAAGGAAATGGGTTGCTTGCAAGAAGAACGAGCTCCCTCGAACTCTCCCTAGAAGAAAGGGTCCTTCGCAAGCGAAATTGGTTGATTGAGATATTGGGCCAACTTGAAAATGGGTTCAACTCGAAGGTTGAAAGACCATCATTGGCAAAATTGCAACCCAAAGATTAGAGAATGATTGTTATTTGACAAAATTGCAACCCAAAGGTTGGAAAATGATTGACATTGATAAAATTGTAACGCGAATGCTGAAAAATGATTGGAATTGATAAAATTGTAATCCAAAGGTTGGAAAATGATTAGAATTGATAAAATTGCAACTCGAAGGTTAAAGAATGATTGGAATTGATAAAATTGCAACCCAAAGGTTGGAAAATGATTGGAATTGATAAAATTGCAACTCGAAGGTTGGAAAATGATGGGCCCTGATAAAGATCAACTCAGGTTAACTTTTGAAAAGATCATAAAATGGATTTGGTAAGAGAAACTCAATCTGAAGATTGATTTTTTGGCAATAGAATGATTTTGATAAGGGCCAACCTGAAGGTTGAATTTGGAAAAGACCAACTGGAAAGTTTGATTTTTGAAGAAAAGAATTCAACCTGAAGATCAAATTTTTGAAAATCTCCAGTGCAAGGACTGGGTCTTAGAAAAAGGGTTTGATCTAAGATCAAAAGTTTTGGAAATGACCAGTGCTGGGACTGGGTTTAGAAAATAATTCAATCTAGGATCAAAATTTTTGAAAATGACCAGTGCTGGGTCTGGGTTTAGAAAATGATTCGATCTAGGATAATTTTTTTTGAAAATGACCAGTGCGAGGACTGGGTTTCGAAAATGGTTCGATCTAAGATCAAAATTTTTGAAAATGACCAGTAGAGGATTGGGTTTTGGAAAAGGATTTGATCTAAGATCAGAATCTTGAAAATAACCAATGCGAGGACTGGATTTTGGAAATGGTTTGATCTAAGATCGATTTTTTTTTTTTAAAATGACTAGCGCTGGGACTGGGTTTAAAAAATGATTCAATCTAGGATCAAAATTTTTGAAAATGACCAGTGCGAGAACTGGGTTTAAAAAATGGTTTGATCTAAGATCAAATTTTTTGAAAATAACCAGTGCGAAGACTGGCTTTTGAAAACAGTTCGATCTAAGATCAAATTTTTGAAAATGACTAGTGCGAGGACTGGGTTTCAAAAATGGTTTAATCTAAGATCGAAAATTATGAAAATGTCCAGTACGAGGTTTGGTTTTTGGAAATGGTTCGATCTAAGATCGAAATTTTTGAAAATGACCAGTGCGAGGATTGGGTTTCAAAAATGGTTCGATCAAAGATCAAAATTTTTGAAAATGACCAGTACGAGGAATAGGTTTTGGAAATGGTTCGATCTAAGATTAAATTTTTTTATAATGACCAGTACGAGGAATGGGTTTTGGAAAATGGTTCGATCTGAGATCGAAAATTTTGAAAATGACCAGTACGAGGACTAGGTTTTGGAAATGGTTCGATCTAAGATCAAAATTTTTGATAATGACCAGTACGAGGAATGGGTTTTGGAAAATGGTTCGATTTGAGATCAAAACTTTTGAAAATGACCAGTGCGAGAACTGGGTTTTGAAAATGATTCGATCTGAGATGAAATTTTTTGAGAATGACTAGTGCGAGGACTGGTTTTCAGAAGAGGATTCGATCTAAGATCAAATTTGAGAAAAAATGGTAATGATTGTAAACAAAATCTAGAGATTACCAATTTTTTGAAGACTCCTCATGATTAAAATGAGAAATTTATAAAAATTCTTGATCCAAGATAGTTTATGATTCGAACAGAATTGCATTGTTCATGTGGCATGGTCTCATGATTATCCCTTATCTTGAATGGGTAGGAGAGAAAATTGATTAATGATGAAAGATTTTATTTGGATTCTGCCTACATATAGAATCTTTGAAGTAAAATGAAAAAGATGCCCCAATATAGTGGAGAAGAAGATTGAAATAAAAGATCATTGTCATTGAAGAAGACTCTTTGAAGAATACAAAAGATAGAGTAAGCATTTTAGGTGTAAAAATTCTTCAAATATAGAGCATTAATAGTATCTGACAATTCCACCCCATTCGCGTCGATCAGACGATACACATTGTGAGGTAATGCTTCTTTAACCACGTAAGGGCCTTCTCAATTCGGTGGCCATTTGCCACGCGGGCGGTGCTTGAGATGAGCTATTGACCTGAGGACCAGATCTTTAACTCGAAATCTTCTTTCGATGACCGACTTGGCATAATGTTGGGCTATCCTTTGACGATAAGATTGAGCATGTTTGGCTGCCTTGAGCCTTCTTTCATCCAGCAGTTCAAGTTGTACCAACCTTTACTGCTGATATTGATCAAGCGGTAATTCCAAGAGTGACACAAATTTGAGGGCAAGCTTTTGAATGTGGAGAGGTAATACTACCGCAGTCCCATAAACAAGCTCTGAAGGTGTGGCATTGGTTGGAGTCTGAATGGTAGTTCGGTATGCCCAAAGTGCATCGTGGATTTTCTCGTGCCAATCACGGCCCATCTCCACATACTCTCCAAAATGCAAATCAAGATATTGTTGGTGGCTTCTGCTTGACTATTTTCTTGAGATAATAGGAGGCTAAAAAATGATGATGAATCCTAAATTTTGAATAAAAAATCTTCATCCGCTCGTTCTTGAAATGGCTACCATTATCTAAAACAATGTCATGTGGTATGCCGAAATGACAAAGAATATTTTTATGAATAAAAGAGACCACATGGCGGCCTTCCATTGTATGCAATGTAACAACTTCAACCCATTTAGTAAAATATTCGGTGGCGGCAAGAAAATATTTGTGGCCATTGAAAGCAGGAGTGATTGGGCCCACGATATCGAAATCCCACATAGAGAATAGCCACAGAGAGACAAAAAATTGCGAATATATGGCTGGTGCATGAATAAAAGGCGCGTGCATCTGGCATTTGACACACTTCTTTACAAATCAGTAGCTATCTTATTGCATGGTTTTCCAATAATACCCTTCCCGAATGATCTACTTGACAAGAGTTTGGTAACCAACGTGGCCACCACAAATACCTTCATGTGCTTCTTGGACGATTTCCATGGCTTCATCTTTGTCTAAGCATCTAGCATACTTGAAACTGAACCCACGACGACAAAAAACATCGGCAAGGATGAAATATCAGGCAGACATGCGTTGGATTGCTCGTCTTTTTCTTCCTGGCATTTCTAGTGGAAAATCACCAGTTTCAATAAAATCCTTGATGTCTTGATACCAGGGCTTTTTCTTTTGCTCGACCTAGTTTATTTGCATGACTAAAATGAAGGCAGGTTAATCAAGTCTGCCAACTTCAAAAGAACGATAGGATTCACTATATTTGAAAGACATGATGGAGCCTAGGCTGTCCAAGCCGTCAGCTATTTGATTATACTCTCTTTTGATATAATTGAGTTGAAATTCTTCAAAGTTGTCTATGAGAGCTAAGACAATCTTATGGTAAGGGATTAATTTATGATCTTTCATCTGCCACTCAGCCTTGACCTGACTGACGACAAGCAATGAGTCGCCAAAGGCATGAACTCTTTTGATATTACAAATTTGCAGAATTCTTAGGCCTTGTATTAGAGCTTCATACCCGACCATGTTGTGAGTACATTGAAAACTGAGCTTGAGAGAATAAGGGATCATTTCCTTTTTAGGTGTGACCAGTAAGATTCTGATCCCTATGCCAGCCATATTTCTGGAGCCATCAAAAAATAGATTCCAAATCGGAGATTGCTGGATATTGTGGATGGGCTCATCAGGAAAATCATCCTCTGCTTTAATCTCTTCTGTCAAGAGAAAATCTGTCAGTTGATCTGCAATGGCTTAGCCTTTGATTGACTTTTGAGAAACATACTCTAAGTGATATTACATTAGAAGGATTTGCTATTTAGCAATCCGCCCGTTGAGAAATGGTTGTTCAAGAATGTACTTGAGAGGATTGAGCTTTGATAAAATTTTGACTTCGGATGCCAATAAATAATGCCTCAACTTTTGACACATTCATACCAAAGCTAGACATGTCTTCTCCATCTGAGAGTATTTCTTTTCATAATCGATGAAAGTTTTGTTCACGTAATAGATATCATGCTCTATTCGACTGGCTTTTTCATATTGCGCAAGAAATCCACTGCAAGCAACTTGATTGACAGAGATGTAACTTTCCTAATTTCGGTGGCTTCAGAACGGGTGAATTAAGGAGATATTGCTTGATGCGCTGGAATGAATGTTGACACTCTGGTCTCCATTCGAATTTTACTCCTTTTCTGAGCAAATGATTGAAAGGTTTGCATCTCATTGCCAAATTGGATATGAACCGATGAATGGACTGGATGCACCCCTAGAGGCTTCGTAGTTCCTTGAGATTAGTTGGAGGCAGCATATCAATGATGGTTTTTGCTTTAGCGGGATCGACCTCTATCCCTTTTTTGTTGATTATGAAGCCAAGTAGCTTACCCGACTCCACCCTGAAGATACATTTATGAGAGTTGAGCCTTAATTTGTAGAGAATAAGTCTTTCAAAGACTTGACCAAGAGCATCGAGATGATCCTCTTCTTCCTTGGATTTTACCAGGATGTCATCCACATAAGCATCCATGATTTTATGCATTTGGTTATGAAAAATGATGGCCATCGCTCTCTGATAAGTTGTCCCAACATTCTTGAGCCCAAATGTCATGACTGTATAGCAAAAAGTACCCCAGGGTGTGGTGAAAGGGGTTTTTGACTGGTCATGAGCAGCCATTTTGATTTGATTGTAACCTGAGTATCCATCCATAAAGAAAAATATGACATGACCTATCGTGCTGTCGATCAAAAGATCAATATTGGGGAGTGGATAATCATCCTTTGGAGTGACTTTATTAAGATCTCTGAAATCAATGTAGATTTGGACTTTGCCATTCTTTTTAGGAACTGCCACAATGTTTGCCAGCCAATTTGGATAATCAATGGTCTGAATGAATCCTGCTTTTAACAAATCTTCAAGTCCTTTGACCTGCTGCTCAATTCGGGGATTGATGTCTATTTTGAAATCGTTGTAATTTTGAAAAGATTTTTATATGTAAAACATATGAAAACCAGCCATCAAATAATAAAAACCAGTTCTCACTAGTGGATGAGACTAGGTCGAACTCAGGGAACAGAAATATTTCGATTCAAGCACACAAATCTAAACTATTTCTTTATTGCCGAATTATAAAATGTAAAATGTATAAGAAATTAAAAACAACTAACTATTATAACAAATGAATACCCTTCGCAGAGGGCGTAAAAGGTAATATTTACAAACCCAGAATCAAATTCCTAATTCTAAACTGAAAAGTAAAAAGTCTTCTATTCTTGTACTTCGGTGTCACGTATGTGCTTCAACTCCACTCATGTGCTATCCTGCACAAGTTAAATGAACACGAGCACTACAAGAGATAGAAATAACAACTATACTAAACATATTATACTAATCAAGTGCTAACAACATGAAAGATAATAAGAAACACATCTATTGACAATTAAAACTATATTGAACAAATGACAATTAACTAAATTTCAATTCACTAACACTTAACTACATAAAATCTAACCATTTCAATTAACTAACAGTGAAGACAATTAACAACTAACACTTCATTAACAAAACATGAAAGTGAACTAGTGAAAAACACACGATTAAGGAATTGAATCAAGGAATTGATACGAGACAGGAAGACTTGTAAACTGAAAATAAAAAATCACTTAAAAAAATAAGGCTTGAGAAAAAAAACTAATCAATGTAAGCTACTGAATGTAACAGGAAAAGGAATTGTAAAACAAATATTTGGTTATTAAAAAACATAAACTAAAACAGAATTTGAATGAAAGAAAAGAAAACAAGAAAGTGAAAAAAATTAAAAACAGGAAATAAATGTAATGAAAGACAGGAAACCTAGCAAAATAAAAATTGAATTCAGGAGATGAAAAACATGGAATTACTGAATAAAAAAAATTGGAGAAAAACTAAATGTAAAAGAAGACATTAGAATTTTCAGAAAACAAAAGAATCGATGTTAACCAGGAACTAACTGTAATGAAAAATAAATAAAAAAAATAACAGGAAAACTCAGATCTAATTCAGTAAGCAATCAGAACAAAAAACAAACAAACATTACAATTGAGATGAAATGTATACTAAAACAAGAAATCCGAAAATGACTAAATTGGAAATAGCCTATGAGAAAAACAACAGGAAATCGGCTAAGACTACTGAATGAAGAAATAAAAAACAGAATTGAAAACAATATATGCAGTAAAAAAAATGAATGACAAGTATTTAATGAATAGAAAATCTGAAATCAAATGCTAAACAACATTAGATGGAAAAACTATAAAAAACAAACACAAAAGATTAATGAACGAATAAGAAAATTCATTACAGAAATTTTAACAAACTAAAGTATGCATAGAAATGAGAAAATGCAACAAATGAAAATGCAGTTAGCAGAAAAGAAATAAGGTAAAACAAGCAAGCACACTTGTAAACACCCCAAATTTTCCTCATCCATTCTCAAACAACCCTCCTTGTGCAGTGCCAACCCTGTTAGGTCAGTGTAGGAGTCAAACCCCGAGTCAGTTTCAGAAAATCACCATTTTACCAACTTTTATTAGGAAAATTACCATTTTACCCCTAGGTCATCCCAAACCCCAGTCAGTCGGAGTCAACCAAGCTCATTGGTCAGTTCAGAACATTTAGAATATCAATCATTTCAAGCTTATCTGAGCTCACAATGAACAAACCATTTCCATTTCTGACCATTCCTGTCAAAATGGGATCATTTCTTCATAAATGAGCTCATTTCTCACTCAAATCCAAGCCAATTGTCTCTGAGTCAGTCATTCATAGTCAGTCATACTCCCCAGAGTCTAACTTGAGCTCACCAATAGTTCGAGTGCTTTCGTTTCAGTTCAAAACCATTTCTAAGTGTTCAGGAGCCCATTTTAGTCCATTTCAGCTCTTTCAGCTGAAATTGAGCCGAGTTCAGTCAGTTGAGCTAGTGTTTGAGCCTCGATTTTAGTTTATCTCAGTATTACTGACCTTTGTTTTAGCTCAAAGCCAGCTCAAGTTCGTAATTCACTTCACTCCAGTGACCATTCGGTACCATTTCTCTAAAAATGGCAGTTTTTTCTTGAAAATTCAGTCAGAAAGGTCAGTTGAGTCAGTGCCTGATCAGTTCATTTGAGTTTTGAAACTCTAAAACCTAGCTCATCTCAGTTCAATCCAGCTCGAACCCCAATTTTCAGTGTCACTCTGACCCAGTAGAGTCCCGAAAACCATTTCTTGAGCTATTTTACAAATTTTATCAATTTTAATGCTTTTTAAACTGATACAAGTGTCAATCGGGGTCTGACATCCAAAATTCTTTATTCAAGGTTAGCATTTCGCATAGCATTTCATGTCATTTCTCAGCATTTCATAACATTTCATCACATTTCATTTCATTTTCGAAGTCCAGAACTCCAGTTTTATAAATTTCAATCCAGATCGAGTTTTAAAAGCTTTCAGAAATCAATTTCAAACTCTGGGTTTCCAAAATTGACATTTTACCCCCAGGAGTCTAATTTTGGAAATATTTTCTCAAGAAAAATAATCTGGATTTATTTCAAACTCAAATTTTTGAACTCTACACTGGATTTGCTTCGCAACGGGGTATTGAACTTCAAAATCCAAGCTCGTTTCAAAAACTGCAAAAAATAGCTCATTTTGTTGGAAGCATTTTCTCGAGAAAAACAATCTGGATTTCTTTCAAAATTACATTTTCAAATTCTACAGTGGATTTGCTTCGCAACGGGGTATTGAACTTCAAAATCCGAGCTCGTTTCAAAAACTGCCAAAAATAGCTCATTTTGTTGGAAGCATTTTCTCAAGAAAAACAATCTGGATTTCTTTCAAAATTATATTTTCAAATTCTACACTGGATTTGCTTCGCAACGGGGTATTGAACTTCAAAATCCGAGCTCGTTTAAAAAACTGCCAAAAATAGCTCGTTTCGTTTGAAAACTTTTTGAAAAGACTATTTTACCCCTCTAATCTTCAAAATGAATTTCAAAATTGAAATTTGGACCCGCTCTGAGATGGCCCATTCATTTACATTTCTATTTTATTAAAAAAAAAGAAAGATTCTTTTTATTTGTTTGTTTTTGTTTTTATTGATTTTTATTTATTTATTTCATTTTAGATAGGTGGGACCCACAAGGTGGTCACCCAAACCTCCAGCCCCACTTTCTATTTTTTTCTCATTTTTTCTTTCCCTTTTCTTTTTTCCCTCATTTTCTTTCTTTCCTTTCTTTTTCCCTTTTCTTTCTTTTTCTTCTTTTTCTTCTTCCTCTTCTTTCCTTCTTTCCCCTTTCTTCCTTACTCCCTTGCCATTTCCCTCCACAGCCGTATGGCTGCCAACCATTCACGTAAAAGATGATTTCACTCTCTCATTCCTAGAAAAATTAAACCTAGAAAACTTAGGGCAAATGGCTATTAAGCCCTAAGTCCAAAAAACAAAAAAAGAGGAAACCTATGGCTGCCCAAGAGAGTCATTCACGCACTTCCCTTTCCCATTCACGTAGGCTGTTGGGAGCTTCTTTTTTTCATTAAGCTATTAAGACCTAAGTGGAGGGACATGAGGGGCTAAGTTTGATTTTTTGGAAAAAAAGGAGAAACCTACGGCTGATCATCTATCTCTCTCCTTCCCTCCCCTTGGCTGCTGCAGCCACAACAACATCCATTATTTTGGCAGCCACCAAGGAACACCTCCAGCCTCCTTCACTTGGACAACAGCCAACCATCACTGCCACATCTCCTTGCTGCAGCTACTACCTCCATATCAAAGCAGTCTTCAAGCTCCAGCCGGTGCAGCAAGTGAAGCTCCTCTCCTTCAGCCACAACAAGTGCAACCCCTTCCTTGGTGACGCCCAGTTGTAGCTTACCTCCAGCATTCCTTCAAACGCTTTCACTCCCATTGCCTCAGCATTCCATCAGCCCTCCCAAGTAACCCTCAAGGTAAGATCTCTCCATCTTATCAAAAGAAAAAAAAAATGGTTATATGGTTGTTTACTTTTCTTTACATTCCATGTTTTTGCTATATGAGAGAATAGGATCCGTCCAATCTATGGATCGGATCCCCTCTCACTAATAGCATACATTAAACAGTTTTTCTACCACCCTATAATAAATTTTTATCCTTTTTGAATAAGTTTTATGTTATGAGCATGGTAGTTGATTTCATTTTGCATACTTAGGCTAGTTTATTTAGATTTCTTTATCAATCTTATAAATTTCAGTCGTATGTCTAGTCCATTCATTACTTCATGCTTAAATTCTTGCCAATAAATCTTGAATATTTTTTTGGTAGATGCGTCTATGTGTTTGTGATTCTCAGTAAAAAAACTCAGGTTCATTCAGGTTTCGGAACCCATCTAAACCGATCAAACCCTAAATCAGTTTTTCTGTCTTTTTGAACTTTCAGTTTGCGCTTTAGCAGACAAGAACCTCCGGCGCCACCCTTGTGGGGGATTCAGATTTTCTTAAAAAACTCACAGTGGATTCATGATTGAATATACTAATGATCTGGAAATTTTGAAGTTTTTCTAATTAGTTTTGATCTCTGTAAAAAATTGGATTTCCCAAACCTCTGGGAAAATCTCAATTTTCTTTCGTCAGGGTATAGACTGACTCTAATTCACCGAGTCTGTTCAATCCTTAGCCCGTCTTCAAAAACTTTCAACATAAAAGTTGTTCCTAACATAATTTCCTGTCATTTCCCAAAATTTGGGAATTTTTAGATCAGTTTCATTATTTTTCTCGGATTTTCCACTTCTGTCTAACAGATTCCAATGTCCAGAAATCTCAGAGATTTAGGTCTCTGATAATAGTATGGCCTTTTCCAAAACATAACTTGAATCCGAATGGTGTCAAATAAGGAAATATTCCTCTGTTTGTTAACGATATTGTCCCACAATTTCAGCCTTTTTCCCATCTGTTCACTATTTTTTCCACATTTTCTACCGAAACCTGTCTGTTTCCTTCATTTGCTAGAGTCGCCGGATTCCGATCCAACTTGCCGGAGTGGTACATCTCCGACCATAGGTCAAAACCAGAAAGTGTAAAAGGAAAAAATCCTTGACTTAATGTCCTCTATCACCCCATAAAATTTGGGATTTTTTTTTGGAATTTTGATATCCTAAATCTCCTTTAGAATCAATATTTTAGGCAAAAATCATAAAATTTAGGGTTTTTATTTGAATTTCCATATTTAAAAATATAAAAAAATAGATTTTCGAGCTCCATTATGTTTCTAGGGTTATTTTAGGTGTCCATGCTAAATTTGGTTTAATTCCAAGTTCATTTGCTTCATGTGTTAGTTTATCTTTAAATTCAGAAGCGAAAATCAGGCGAAAATCAGGTTAAATTCGATGTTTTATGATATTTTCGCCATTTTAGGGTTTTTATCATGTACATAAGCATTTAGAATCATATTAGGGTTAATTTTAATCTCATTTGCATTTCATATTTTTCCATTTTGCAAAATTTATTTCAGAAAACCCTGGTTTCAAGGCCATAGTCTTGTTATCGGGGGTATTTTGGTCATTTTGACCTAAATTTCGAAATTTCAATTTCTAATTCTATAAAATTTCATGCATATCATCATATTTTATCATATTATGTTTGATTTATTTCATTTGATTTTCAAAATTCCAAAATTTACAAAAATTCTTTCATAAAACCCTGATTTCAAGGTCATCAAGGGTATTTTGGTCATTTTGACCCCAATTTCGAATTTTCAATTTTATTTTTGAAATTTATTCATTACTTATCATGTTTATATCAAAGGGGGTATGAATTTGGGTTTATATCTGAATAATATCCGATAATTTCCCATATTTTTGGATAAATTCAGAAAAACCTACATTTTTGTGCTAACATTGTTTTCTAGTTTTGCAGAAATATTCAAGAAGAAGACTTAGACATTTTATTTCTTTATTTTATTCAATTCAATGTAAAAAGCAATATAATATTTGGAATAAGAGTTACATTTCTGCTTAGAATAGGGCTGCATTGCATATAGTTTAATTTATGCAAATTTCAATATGTGATTTATGATTCATGCATATTTATTTCAAATTCACTATGGTTTACACGAATGGCACGTGCACAAGCTCTTATGGAGTTTATAAACTCGGTGGGATTCGTATTTATGGCCATAGTCAGAATACGAAGAAAACCAAGATTTATGATCTTCGTATTAGCCACATTCAGCCTACACACTTAGGCTAACTTCAAAATGCACTGCATTTCTCAAAGTTTTAAAAGGATTTCCCAATTCCTCAATTGAAATTCCCTTTTCAAATTCATATTCATTCATTCATATCATTCAAATTGCATTATTTTCAAATTCATTTTCCAACTTTAATTTCAGAAAATTCAGTTTTCTCAAGAATTTCCAAGTCTTTCTCAGGATCTGATTTTCTCAAAATCCTAAGTTTTCAAAAGAGATTTCAAGGCATTTCCTAAGTTCAACCAAGATTTTCCAATGTTTTAAAATTCTCAACTTTCAAAGTCTCAAGTTTTAAAAAAAAATCAATTTTCTCAGATTTCCCACTTTCCTTAGAACCCAGTTTCTTGAGAATCCATTTTTCATTTCAAAAGTCATTTCCAATGAATTTCTTAGATTTCCTCAGAATTCTCAAATCCATTTTCTTAGAAAAGAAATTCCAAATTTCAAAAATTGATTTTCCCCAAGATTCAAGTTTTACTAAGAATTCATTTTCCAATCAAATTTCTGATTTCCAATAAAATTCAATGATTTTCCCAGGGATTCCATTTCCAACACTTTTACAATCATTTTCCAGCATATTTCAATTTTTCAAAGCAAACATCATGTTTCTCAAACTTGCATCTTTTCAAAAATTCATAGCACAAGCCTGATTCTTTGTGCATTCTAGGAAAAATAGAGCATAATTTAGCTATTTGAGTCAAGTTAAAGCACATAATTGATCCTTGGTTCAATTACCCCTGGTAAAGGTGCCAGGAACGATTGAACCTCGTACCGACAGGCGGATCCCATTCCACGGAATTTTCTCGCAAATTTTAAAAACGGAGGCGAGTAATTTTTCAAAACCATTTTCAAAACTTTGGTAGCCTAAAATTTGATCCAAGAATGATGGTTAATCCTGCTTCTGAATATGAGCAAATTCTGGTAGCTCTTGAATAGTCGAGTCAAACTCTTCTGGCTCTTCAATCTGCTCTGCCGTTTTGCTGACTTCCGTCCTTGCCTTTATTTTATGGATCCTTGCTGATTTTGAAGTATTTTGAGAAAGTTTAGGATTGACAACCAGCCTTTTTATTGATTTAGGAGGCATGATCAAACCTGAAAAATGAAAAGAAAGGTTTTTTCAAGGAAAACCAACAACCTCAAAAATATCCTTTTTTGTATGAAAGTGAAGAATAATGGCATAGACAAAATAGATGTAAGAAACAATAGGCACCAAAATATGAGGAAACAATCAGTCTTTCATTGATTAAGCGAAATTGATAACAATGACTGAGTATTTACAGGGATTGACAAAAGGAAATAAAAGACTAGGCCTGTCTTGTTTCTACAAGATGACTAAAACAAAGGAAGAAAGCAGAAAAACTTTGGCATTATCTTTCTCATTTCGTTCCTTTAACAAATATGGTTCACTTTTTGGATCTTTGGCCCATGAATCCCAATCCTGCATTGGCTGAATGTCGAGCAGGGATGATTGGCTCCACTTTGCCATCTTCATTCTTACCCCATACCTTAGAAAGGATGGTAACCATGCTTTAGCAGATGATCAAATTCCTTTTTAGCTTTAGAAAACTGAGGAAATAGGGGATGATCTTTGAATGGGTGGTAATTGAGGCATTTGTGATCATCACAAAATTTTTCCTCTTGTATCCTTCTCTCTTTTCTTCCTCTTTTTCCTTTCTAACCTCTATTTCCCTTTTTAAAGGGGAAATAAATGACAAAAAAAGAAGAGAGAAGAGAAAAAGAAAAGAAAGAAGAGAGGGGAACTCTTTTGCGAAGGTCTCACTTGACCTTAATTTTGTAAATACTTAAAAATTACTCACCTCTGTTTTAAAAATTCATGGAAAAATGGAGAGATGGGATTCGCTCGTCCGTACGAGGTTCGACCATTCCTGGAGCCTTTACCATGAGTAATTGAACCAAGGATCGAATTTATGCCTTTTTGCTTTTGTCTAAATATTATCTAAGAATTTATTCTAAGCCTAAAATGCACAAAGAATCATGCTTGTGCAATGCAAATTCAAAGATGTATGCTTTTGAGAAAATGATTTAGAAATTTTTGGGGTTTTCCAAGTGATACTGAAATAAATTTGATAATGGAGTGAAGAAATGATTCAAAGATTTTAAGATTGACTTGGAAAAGTTAGATTTTGAATCTAACTTAAGACTTGAAATAGATCCAGAGAAAAGGACTTGAAGTTCTAAGTCTTTTTGGAATAATCAGAGAATAAATCTTGATTTTGAAGAAATGAAGGAAAGGGGAGATTTGAAACTGAGATAGAATTTTCGAAAATGAATTTTCAAAGCCAGAATGAACTTTGAATTTGATTTTGAATCTAGAATTTGAATTTTGAGATGGAATTTTGAAATATGATTGAATTCCAGATTTAAAGTCTGAATCTAGAATGGATCTTGGACCTAGGTGGAATTTGAAAACAAAATTAGATTTTAGATCTAGATTTCAAGATGGATTTGAATTCGAAATCCAGGATCCTAAATGGAATTGGATCAGAAGTCTAGAATCCAAGATGGAGTTGAATCTGAAATCTGGGGTCCTAGATGGAATTGGATTCGAAGTCTGGAATTCAAAATGGATCTGAATCTGAAATCTGGAATCCTAAACAGAATTGGATCTGAAGTCTGGAATCTAAGACGGAGTTGAATCCGAAATCTGGAATCCTAAATGGAACTGGATCTGAAGTTTAGAATCCAAGATGGAGTTGAATCCAAAATTTAGAGCCCTAGATGGAATTAGATCCTGAAATCTGGAATCCAAGACGTAATTGGATTTTACATCTGAAATCCGATATGAATTGGATTTTGCAATTTGGAATCTAAGATGAGATTGGTTTTGAAAATCTGAATCCAAGGTGGAATTGGGTTCTAAATCTAGAATCCAAGATGAAATTGGATTTTGAAAATCCAAATGGGACTTTGAAGATGGATCTGGATTTTGGAAATCTAGATTTGAATTTAAAAGTGGGTTTTAAACTTAGGAAAAATCGGATTTTGAGATTCAGAATCAATCTCAAAACCTTGATTTCGAATTGAGAATCAAGACTTAATCTTTAGATAGAACTTTGAAGAATTTTGAAAATAAAGAACAAACTTGATTTAAAACTTGAGTTTTGAAATCAGGAGATGAATCAGGAATTTCAAAGTTTAAATTGTACTTTGAATTTTTGATCTGAAATGCTAAATTGAATTTGAAATTGAATCCTGAAAATGAAAATGAATTTGAATTTTTAAAGTTGAATTGAACCTTGAAATTGGACATTGAATTTGGAATATAGAGGTGAATTTTTGAAATTTCTTGAAATTGAAGTTTTGAATTTTTGAAATAAGATAAAATTTGAGAATAAAAAGAAGAATTTTGAATTTATAGGAATTTGAAGATTGATTTGAGAAGTGAAGAAGATATTTGAAGATTTATCTCAAAATCACTTGGATTTTAAAATAATATGAAAAGAATCTTGAAAATATGATATAATTCTACCCTAAATGATGAATGAGTTTAAAAGAATTTGAAATTGGGTTTTGAAAAGCATATTTCATTCTTTAAATGAATTGAAATAAGATTGAAGATGTAATACATTTCTGACTATGGTCATAAAATGTATTATATAATAATCATATTTAAATTCAAGTGAAGAATAAAATACATTTTAGTGCCTTTATAGAGTTCAAAATAAAATTAACTCTCAATATATCCTGACTATGGCCATTGATATATATTTTGAGTTAATTTTAAATTAAACTCTAATAAAGGAAGAATTTTTTTTAGAAAAATATGATGATTTTTGAAAAGGGATCCAATGTAGATCCAGTATTATTCCATAAAAGATGAAAATCCTAAGTCTTGTTCACATCTTGACTATGGCCATTGATGCAAATCGTCAACTTAGGATTTAATCACCTTTTATTAGAATGATGCATGTGCCATTCATGTTCCCATTCATGAATTTTTGAAATAAAAGACAAAATGATATAAGCATTTCTAAAAGTATAGCATGCTCATACATTCTAATCTAATACAGGAAATATAAAATTCTCATTATAGTCCAGCTATTACAATTCGGAAATTGAAATTACAATCTCTAAACTAGGAAAAGAAATGACATTTTCCATACATTTCATGCAAAAAGATAGAGTTAGCATAAACAAAAGAATATATACATAGAAGGGAAAAAGAATATATACATTAAGATGCAAAATAATGGAATATCTACTCAATTCTAAAAAAAATGTATCATGTTGAATGAGATGAGATATCACAATGCATATGAACTGGCTATTATGAAGTTCAGAAAAGAATATGCAGTTATAATACAATCCAAGATCTAAAATACATAATTATGCCTGAGGTATGTTGTCCATGAATATGTCATGCCATGACATATCAAAAACTGGAAAAATGAAGCAACATGGAATGGACTATTATGAAATGGTGACAACCAGTGTAAATGGTGACTGTGCATAAGCTGGAAACATGGAAGCAGTGAGATAATGGTGTAATGGAATATGACGTGCTGGCGAGAAACTGTGGCATAGGGGGTAGTAACATACTATGAAGGATGAAGATATTGCAGTGAAGTTGCTATAGATAAAGTGGCAGTAAGGTAGAATGAAGGGCACAACAAGCTGCTGCTGTAAGTAGTGCAGGTGGTGTATGAGTGGTGAGAGGTATCTAAGGTGGTTGTAATATGATGCAGTGGCTGAAGTGGAGGTGTAAGAATATAAGTGGGGTTGTTGGTTCGCGTGCAACAGGGGCAGTATGTAGTGGATGCGCACAGAAAACTGAATGGAGGTGGGGTGCTTGTGAAGGAACACAACCAACAGTGGTGGGTGCTGAAGTGTATGAAGTGAGTGTTTTGAAGGTAAGGTGCTGGGATGGACAGACACAATGAATATATCGGATGAACAATATAGTGAAATGGGGTGACATGCACGGGGGAACATGCTGTGTTTAATGAAAGATGGTAGTTTGTAGGGAAATGAATAGTGACAGTGGTTTTTGTGCTACAGGGTGAGGTTGTCTACATGCAAAGTATTCTACTATGCCTTTGTGAAGAAAGTGGAAATGTGAAGATGCTATGGGGAAGTGATAGTGATAATATATAATGTAAAGTGTAGGTATTAATGGAGAAATTATAGATTTTGCAGCCTCTAATATTATTCAACGAGGCTTCCAACAGCCTCACTGTTGCTTCCTCACGTAGATGGGATCTGAGAAGTACCCACAAGAGAGCATCTGTGGCACCATTTTCTGCCATTGCTTCAGCACTGACTGCACCATTGTTTCCCAACACTAGCAAAAACATTTAATGTATCTACAACAATGATTTTTTGTACCAGAGTGAAGCATTCTCACTAATGTAACAACTGGCGCCTCGAGATAAAATTCAGAATTAGATGGGAAAATACAAGACAAAACAAATTCTCATAAGGCATGAACTAAGGAAAGATCTGTTTGCACTATTCCCTTTGATAGCTCACGGACTCCACCTCCCTTTGCAATTGCATTTGGCCCAGTCAAAATGATATTTATAAGAGCCCTTATTGTAAAACTTGCAAAATTTTAATAATTATCAAAATAAATAAATATTACCATTATTGGAAATAAATACGATAAAGTGATATAGAGTCGATCCAAATGGATCTTGTATCCAAACTGGATCATATGGATCCACGATTTTGGATTCGGATACGATGTATGGATTCAGATCTTGGATGGATCTGAAACCCGATTAAAATCCAAATTTTAGTTTTCGATTACAACTAAATTCACAAAGCACTTTTCTAAAGTTTTATCTCTTGCGAATATCGCCCTCGTTATGACCATATCCGATTGATATACGCTTTTCAGTAATTCACATGAAATAACAAGTTTTTTTCCTTGTTTGGGTCCCAAATTTAGGGATTTACTAGTCATATATATTATGACTTTGATTTATAATTCTTGGGACTTGATTTCTCATAAACAGTGCTCACACCACTTTGTACATCTTACTTACGCGATTTCGAACATCGCTCATCATTGAAGTAGTTTTAGTCGCAAAGAAGTGCAACCAAGTAAGAGTTGGCGCACTGGTATGGTTGGTTGCCTCAGCAGGAAGAGAACGTGAGTCGAATCCCCGTGTACGCCAAAAATTTTGTTAAAAAATGCTATTTTGTAAATTGCGTCAAAAGAGGATAAAAAAATGTATAGTTTCGAGAAGGTACAACTAAAGAGGAATTGGTGTAGTGGTCAAGATGGTTGACTCTCAAGGAGGAGAACTCAGGTTCAAATCCCTTGGGCGTTAGAACATTTTTGCTAAAAGAAAATGTTTTATCAATAAAAGCCATTCCGCCATAACGAGGTTAAAGACAATTTTGTTGCAAGGAATTGCAATGAAATAAATTCTGGCGCACTGGTGGGGCTCGTTACCCCGTAGGGAAGAGATCCCCAGTTCAAATCTCTCTATGCGCCATTGCATCTTTGCCAAAGAAAGTTTTAAGAGAATTTTTGAAATTTGAGATGCTCTTAATCCTCATTTAAGGACTTAAATGGAGAAACACGTTTTTCCAAGAGAAGGGGGGCTGAACGGATGGCCTTGATGAGAAACCCAACAACCAAAATGGGAAGGGGAAGACTTTATGGAGGTAATAAAGCCTCCCATGGTTTCCGAAGTTAGTGGGAGTTATAAGACCTCAATTAAGGAGGATGGTGGCTAAGAACAAAGAAATAAATACAAGACGCCATTTTTGAAAGAATCCACTAGACGTCTAAAAGAGGATAAATACAATTTTAATTCAAGGATCTGTAACAAAATAACTACTGGTACACCGGAGGGGCTCGTTACCCCGTAGGGAGGAGAACCTTAGTTCAAATCCCTCGGTGCGTCATGGACACTTTTTGCGTAAATATTTTATAACCAACGATTTTTTTTAGTAACTCCTCATTAAGGCGCCTTTAATAGAAAAACACAATTTAAAAAAAAAAAGGAGAAACCCAACCGTCCAGCATGGGGAAGCCTCCCTTCCATTTTTTTTGAAATGGAAGGGAGTTTCAAGAATAGGTATTAATGGGCAGCCGTTTTGGGAGGGCTGGAATGAAGGCATATTAGAGAAAAACATTTTTTTTTAGACTTTACAAAAATAAGGTGCCTTGAAGGCTCCTCCCCTTTTCCTCTCCCAACTTTTTCCTCTCAATATTTTCTTCATGGCAGCAAATCCTCCTCCATTAGAGACGTGAACCAAGTTGCTCCTGCTACCTTCGGGAAGAGCCAATCAAGAGGTGGTGGAAATCCATTGGAAACCCTTTCAATCGGAATTCGATCTTCAACGAGGTAAGAGCATAACTTCTTTATGCATGTGCACAGTGCCGTGGGGCATGTATATGCATTTGTCCATGCGAATACATGTACTATGATATATATATATATATATATATATTTATTTCAGCAAGTAGCTACAAAAAAAAATCGAATCTGCATATTTTTCTGTAGATGAAAGTCTAAATCTATATTCAGGTGAACCTTAGCGTTTCAGCATCTTTTGGGCATAGACCAATATGCTGATTACTGATCTACTATGTGATACAATCTACATTTGTTTTAATTGTTTTCAAATCTGCATATACACAATCACATAAAATAGAATGTTGGAGGTTGGATGGTTAAGCTTATGATGATCACTTATATTATAGCATGGTGGATGATTTAGTTTTAGTGTATTCATTTTTGTGAAATACGGTAAGAACCTGTGTAGGCACAGTACATGGTTAAAAATTTCAAGTTGTTACCATTAAGCATATTATTTTGTATGATGTCTTTCTTCTCTTAAAGACAAAGATTATACACGTTGTTTTGTTTTCAACAAAAAGTTGGGTATTGTCATTTGTTAATGTTAGTATCTTTAAAGAAAATAGAATGTCAGATTCTAGATTAGAATTAATGTTGGGTTCTAAATGTGACATTGTTGTTTACTTGATAACTAGATTGTCAAAATAAAAAAGGAGCTTTGGGTATTATCTTCAGCTTTATTTTTTTCAGAATAATATCAACATCTAATTTGAACTTCATCATCTAATCCTTGAATCCCAGATCAATAGCACACATTTTATTTGTGTACTATCGTGAGCTGGATGTTCTGCCTACGAACTTTGTTCACATGACAAGGTTTTGAGGGTTGAACAGACTAGTGATGTTGGACATCATATTTCATAATTCTGTTATTCACATTTAGATGAACACTAAGATCTATTTACAAAAAAAAAAAAACATGTAAAATTTTATGTTGGTACCAAGTACAACATGATTTTATTAGTCAAAATAATAGTTCTTATTTATGAAATATATATAACGTGATGTCACCACACAACACATTAGTTTTCCTATTCATAATAGGCATAATGTGTTCTTATTGTTCAACATGATGGGTCCTGTTACTTGAAATTGTATGTGTTGTACCCATCAGATTTTGGAAATTTTGTTCCATATGCATGAACTCCAGTTCACGACTATCCTTATTGGGGGTTAGATTGACGTGCCTGCCAGGTCGAGTCATCCTGGCTGACCTAACAGGGTCTATTGACCCTACAACGATTGTGGACTGCATGGTTGCTCACGCACCACCAGGGTAGGACATGCTGGATGGATGTTGCAGACTTGGTCACATTACATAATTGTCTTAATTGGGGGTTGCCACAACCCATCTGGCCTTTAAAAAAAAAAGGGGGAGAATCTTCTTAAGTCAGCACGTGAATAACCCAATTACGCGAGGTGTTGGTGTTGGAACTCGTGATGGTGCAGATCAGATCACGCAATCCAAATGCACATTGTTGAATCAACAACAAAATAGTGTAGACCATAAATAAGATGCCTACAGTACGAGTTTAGGGTGGATCTAGAGATTTTTGATCCATGGGCTATCACATGTGAATGTTTTGGGCAACATGTGCAAAGTCGTCTGGATTCCATCATGATTGTTGCATATACAAGAGTTAGGATGTAGTTAGATTTATCCATTAGTAACATTGGCTGCCATTGAAGTCAGGCCAGCTACGCTGCCATGTGAGTAGATCGTCTATCGGTATGGGGCTGCCATCAAGTTCGTGACTCCAACCGGCAGCGTATGCCAAGTGGCTAGAGATACGAACCTCTGATTGACCAGCACACTACCACTTATGCAAACCTATCCAATCTATTGAAGCATAATATTGAAATCACTTTAGTCGCATGGCAGCATACATGGGTGGCGTTGAACATGAATATGCCACTGACCATTGGTTTGTCTATGACTCAAGGCAACTCGATTTTGGTATAAAGAGAATATATATATGATACAATATTATGTGAGACTAAAGGATCGGTGTAATCTTACAAATGATAAAATACTTGAGTTTTGAAAACATCAAGCGTATACATACTCTTGTTCTTTTTGATGATCTAAAGAAAATTTAAATGATTTTTGGTCATCCTAGCGGACACATACACACTTTTGCAAAAGTTGCATTTTTGCACTATTTATTCTTGAAATGAAAGTTTATCTATTTCTCAAACTATGAAATTCTAATCATACTCATTATTCTCCCTATATATAAAATGTATGCTACATTTGAGATTCACTATTGTACACATGCTTAGAGTAGTCCTGAAATGCACCAATACACACATACATTGGTTAGGGCAAAAACTCACTTTAGCGCACATGTGTAAATAGCATGATGAATTTATCATATGCCTGTGAAAAGAGAGTACGTATCAATGAATGTAACATATAAATGAGATATTCATGACATATTCATGTTAAACATGGTTTACACATGTAATTTTCATATGGAAGTTTTGATACATGAATTGCCTGTGGTTAAATACATATTATAATGACACCAATAAAAGAAAAAAAAACAAAAACAAAAAGACTACAAAGGGAACGATAGTACACATTTAAACTGAGCATGTTAAATTCTTGTGATGCCATATGGGCACCTAGGATGCTATGTGAATTGCATATAATTGAATCATGATTTCATGTTATGACCTGTTTACGTGGTAGTGATCTATGTGTGTTCTCCAAAAGTTTACATGATAAAAGACATTTTCATACCATGATCGTGTGAAAGCTTTAAATCGAGTTTACAGCTTCGCAGAAAGCTGATAGTGCCATACGTGCACTTATGAATTGTTAAAGTTGGGATATGCCATGTTGCGACATAACCAGCGGGGTACGATATGTATAGCCTAGTACCAAAACAAAAGCTAAATGAATACATGATGACATAAATGAAAATTCTAGATGTTTGGGTATACCTGAAAGACGATATATGTTACCAGTTTCTATTGGGATTCTGGGTATACATGAAAGTTGGTATATATTACTGGTTTCCCAGGGTTGTGGGTACATCTGAAAGACGATGTATGTTACTGAATCCAAACAAAACAAGAATAAAAATTATGCACATATAAAATAATTAAGGGATTCTGGGTATACCTGAAACGGTATATGTTACTGGTTTCTCGGGATACTGGGTATACCTGACAACGGTATATGTTACTGGTTTCCCAAGGCTTTGGGTACACCTGAAAGACGGTGTATGTTACCGAACCCATGGTCTACCTTGGAGAGGGTAGGTGGTACAAGCTTCGTGGACATTCTTGTTTTCGTGAGAGCTAGGCGTCTCACCCGGACCCCAGTCCACAGAGTTAGGGGGTCAAGACTACCAATGCATCCTAGGTGGTAGATCCAAGTCTTCTGCAGAAGTACATGGTGCATCCTAATTCTAGTTCTAGCCATTAGGGAGTACTCTCTCGGTCGTGAACCGTCCCCTTTGGATATCTGTACGGCTAGTCATATGGGTTATAAAATAATAAACCCCCATGTGGTCTCGGTCCGCTGCGATGTCGAATGCCTGTGCGTACCCACAGGGTAATTAACAAGATGAAACATAAAGTCAGTGCATTAAGAAAAATCTTCAAGTAATTGCATACTGATTAATGTTGAAACTGTTGGAGTAAGCTGTGACTCCTGTAGTGCATGATTCAAATTAGTTTTCCGTTACATGGAAATTGTGATAACTTATGAATGATGTGTTGAACGTTGATGTTTGTGCTTTATACACACTTTACATGAATTGCTTTAATTAAGTCAGGTGTACATCCTCATTAGTTCCAAAGTTGTTATTGCTTATATAAATATGGTTCATGCATATGATGTATCGTGCTTTGACGTTGATGGAATATATCATGAAATACTTGACTTTAGTGACCTGTACATTTATCACTTGTTAAATGGTTATTAGTTCTATCTAAACATGTTGCACATATACTTATACACGTGACACTGTGCACATTCATATGGATATTATGCTTTTTACTCAGACGTGGTAGTCTGACCCTTTCTGAATTAATATTTTCAAGAAACGGTATGGTGAGCAATTGCGGTCGTCGCTGCGGATAGTGCTATGTGACCATATCTTCTTCGGTTGTCCTGAGGATTTCTGACTTGTAATAAATCTTCAAGTTGTAAATGATAACTTGTAGTATTTAAATGAAAGAATTTATTTTACTTAAATGCCTTGAGTTTGTGTTATTACTTGTAACCCGCCCAAATAATTTGACTAAGGATTTAATAAAGCTTTTCCGCTATTGTCTAGAAAAAAAAATTATTCCAAATTTTTCAAGTTAAACATTTGGGGCGTTACAACTATGGTATTAGAGAAGGACAAGAATATATGGTTCACGGCTTTCCAGCGAGCCTGCAAGAGCTCTGTAAGTATATAGTATTTGAATTATGTTTTTAATTCCTGAAGAAATTGATTTATTGTATGAAAATAAAGAACCTGGATATATAGCTAGAAACATCATTCAATATTTGTTGTGATCAAGATATGTGAGAGACATATGTTATTTTGTTGTTCGAGTAGATGGCTAGAGGAGCTAGGTGTGATGATCTCCTAGATTCACTAAACACTTTACTAAGGTTGTGACACAACAGGCAACCCCAATACCAAGTCAGGATTAATGCTTTAGATTTGAATCTCGATTGAATGGTGTTATCATCACAAAATTTTTCCCGTCTTCCCTTCCTTGCGGGAGAGAGAGAGGAAAATGCTTTCGCGATTCAAACTTGACCGGATTTTGGAAAATGTTTTGAAATACTCGCCTCCGTTTTGAAAATTGCGAAAAAATCCATGGGATGGGGCTCGACCTGTCGGTACGAGGTTCGACCGTTCCTGTCGCCTTTAACAGGGGTAATCGAACCAAGGACCAAAATTGTGCTTGATTTAGTGAAATTATCAAAATTGTGTTCTATCCTAAATGCACAGATAATTCAGGCATGTGCTATGAGATTTTGTAAAATATAAGTTGGAAAACTATGATGTATGCTTGGAAAACATTTGGAGTTGAAAGATATTTCTTAGGGAAAGTCAATTTCTTAGGAAACTCAGATGAAAGGGGTTTTGAAATCACGAGAAAGTTTATGAAGATTTGGGAAAATCATGAATGGTTGAAAATCCTGGGAAAATAGAAGTGATTCTTGAGAAAAAGGTGAACACTGGAAGAGAAAATGCTTGTTAGGAAAAGCTTCAAGTTTTGAAAGCTTTCTTTGGAAAATGGTTGAGATTCATTGGAAAATTCTTTGGAGAAGGAAAATTGAAACTCGGGAAACTGAAATCCTGAGAATCTTAGCCTTGAAACACTTGAAAATTGATTTTGATATTTGAGAAAGGTGAGAGACTTCTTTTGAAAATCTTGAGAAAATAACCTTTTCCATGGAAAACTTTGGAAAAACTTGACTCGTGAAAACCAATTTTGAAAAATTCTCAGAGTTTCTTGAGAAATCGATTTCTTGAGAATGAAATTTTCTTAAGAAAATCTTGGGAAAACCAATGATTTCATGATGCAAATGATATGAGTGAATAAATGCATTTTGAAAAGATTTTCTGAGAAATTTGTTGGAAAAATGTGTACTAAGTCAAAATAAATCCTTCACATATTCTGACTGTGGCCATGAATATGTTCAGAGTTTATTTGATTTAATTCACAATACTTTGCAAAATTGGAAATATGATGTGCATTTTAAGATAGCCTAAGAGTGTAGGCTTAATGTGACTGGTAGGAAGATGATGGATCTAGGTCTCGTCCATATTCTGACTAGGGCCGTAAATATGGACTCCACCGAGTTCATCAACTCCCTAAGAGTTGGTGCATGTGCCATCCGTGTACATCCATAGTGCTTTTAAAATAAAATACATGAATCACATAAACAGGATATTGCAGGAATTTAAACTATATGATATGCATCCTAGTCTAAGCAGAAAATTAAATCTCTTATTCCAAAATTTACATTATTACATCACTAATTAAATGAAATAAAAGGAAATTGCAGACTTCAGCTCCCTCTTTTGAATGTCCCTGCCGAACTTGAAATGGGGTTAGCTCAAATATGTGGGTTTTTTCAAGATTTTTTAATAATATTCTGAAATTATTGGACTTAGTTGGATATAAACCCTATTTTCATGCTTTCTTGATATTTGAAATGATGTAAATGCAAGAAATTCAGTAGAAAATAGTTTGAAATTCGAAAATGTGGTCAAATTAACCAAAATACCCCTAATATTAAAGTTATACCTTTAAAATCAGGGTTTTTGGAAGGAAATTTTGTTAAAATTGAGATTTTGAAATTCGAATTGAATCAAATGATGATGAAATGCAGTATGAGACATGATGACATGCTGCTAAACACCTTATAACTGTAAAATCATAATTTTGACAGGGTATCATTCATCAAAAATAACGAATTTCGCTTGATTTTTGCTTGGATCAGGGTCCCGCGGGGCCCTGTTTTGATGATATGGCTAAACCGAGCCTCAAATGAATTCCAAATGCCGTCAAATTAGGTATGGAGCATCTACCTATTCTGATAAACATCCTAGAATGTTAAAACTCACGAAATGACAAGGTTTAGATGCTAAAATTTAAAGAAAATCCTAAAAAGGGTGAATTTTGCCTACAGACCCGAACCAAATGCAACACTTAATGCAGTAATACGAGAATTACACCATAGAAACATCTGAGATTTTTCAGACTGCTAAATGACATAAAAATAAACAATTTTGTCTTTTACAGCTCTGGGATTTCAACTACGGTGAGTTTGGTAACAAAAATTTGGCTCTGACGAAGGCAAAATCAATCTCATCCGATGTACAATTGCATAAAAAATAGCATATCACCATAGAAATTTCTAATATTTGACCGAAGAACTAACGACACACACAGGAACAACTTTTAGGTTTTTGATTTTGGCATTTGATCAACAGGAACAGAGATAAAAATACGACTTTTCATGCCTAAATCAACAGAACAGTTAAATATCATAAAACCAGAGACTGATAAGAAAAATCCGAAACAGATATCAAACCTGTTCTAAAAATCATAAAATTTCAGATGCAAACAAAGGACATCTCGAGCATGACATTCACTTTTGACAGATTTGGCTTTGGAATAATACCCAAAGAGAACCCATCGACTTAAGTCGATCCAAAATCTCAGAGACCCAAATCAGGCTCTGACACGTGTCCCGAACTCTCGGATTTTGTTCAGACATCAATAAAATTCATAAAACTCTTAGCAAATCGTTTTAATTACTAGACATCATCCCAAGTTCAAGACATTTTTTGGATTGAAAATCAGACCTCATATGAGAGAGATATTGATTTTACAAGTTGGAAGTAAATTTTCAAAATGTATCCCGGGTAACGAAACCCGACCTACTATTTCGAACATTTACTATAGTAAATAAATTCAAATCATTTCGAATTTTTGGAAGCTTTTTAGGGACACCTAGGGACGAGTACTTTGATTTTTTTGGAATTTTTAAAGAAAAATAAATGCATGAAATGATGAGTGGACAGACTGACAAAAACAGGAAATTACAGAAATGAAGCAGAATTGAAACAAAGGCTAAAAAAAAATCTAATTAATTCCTAAAATATACTAAATAAACGAAATGAAATATGAACTAAATCTAATTAATGCATGAAGGTTAAAATCTTCAAGAAAGCATAATTTTACTATTAATATGTGTCGCTTTATGAGAATAGCTCGATCCATCATTCGGATGAGCTCTTTCTTCAAAACGAAAGTGCAAATCAAGACAAAGGCATTATTTCGATAAAACCATTTAGAATAGAGGTGCACCTTGTGTTCTTTTGCAGCTTTGGAACTCCTAAAATGAACGGCTACCAACGGCTTCTTTCGTCCTTCGACCCGGGCTTCCGAAGGTTCACAAAAATCGATCCACATGCCTAGATCGAGTTGGAATTGATACGAGCAAGCTTGGTACTTCGATGCACCCTCTCAATTGAGGCCAAGGGGGGCGTGAACTCAGAACATCAAAATCGTGTAGTAGGGCACTCAGAGTGAAAATGCTAAATCCAAAAGGAGCTCCCCTAGGCTGGGCGTGGGGCCTTGTATTTATAGAAATTTTTGGAAAATTTTGAAATTCAAAGAGGCTTAATCTGAGCCCTCCATGTGGCGCCATCTCAGAGGGTGTTGCCTTGGAGTTTGAAATTCAAATTCTGCTTTATTCTGGAAGGAGGAGAGACTGCCATGTGGCGCCATCTCAGAGCATCCACATTGAGAAGTGTCAGAAGTTGGAGCAGGCTCTCTAGATGGCACCACCTCAGGAGGCATTTGAATTTTAAATTGGGTTGGCTCTGGAAGAATAGAGGGTGGCCATATGGCGCCACCTCAGGGTGGCTCCTACAATGACATGTGGCAAGAGGGAGGAAAGGGACACGTGGCACCATCTCAAAAAATGAATTTAGGGAGGAGACTTCAGGATTTGTGCCACCTCAGCCTAGAGTTTGAATATTTGAATTATTGCTTTTTCTTAAGGAGGTAGAAAGTGACATTTGTCACTTGCTTTTTCTGAAGAAAGTTAGGAGTGACATGTGTCATCCTGCTTTTTCTAAAGAAGGCAGAAAATGACATGTGTCCTCTACTTTTTCTCAAGTAAGCTAGAAATGACATGTGTCACTTGCTTTTCTGAGAAAAGCAGAAGGTGACATGTGTCAGTCTGCTTTTCCTGAGGAAAGGAGAGAGTGACATGTGTCACTTGCAGGAGACATAATTCAAATGGCGCCACCTCAGGGGAGACAAGCTCTACTTTTTCAGGACAGGGCAACACATGACACGTGGCATCTCAGGGTGACCTTGGAATGACACATGGCACAGGGTGAAGATGGTGGACACTGACACGTGGCATGAAATGAAGAGGATGTCTAATAACATGTGGCGTCACCTCTAGGTGAACCCCACGCTGACACATGGCAAGGAAATGGGAGGAGAGAGAAAAAGACCCAGTGGCACCAATCCAGGGATAAGGCTCCTATATTTTTGGGTTTTTCAAAATTCAGGTTT
The DNA here is from genome assembly GCF_984573655.1 of Nuphar pumila. Taxonomy (NCBI): domain Eukaryota; kingdom Viridiplantae; phylum Streptophyta; class Magnoliopsida; order Nymphaeales; family Nymphaeaceae; genus Nuphar; species Nuphar pumila. The sequence continues at coordinate 58,357,591 of NC_143257.1, read as the reverse complement.
TTCAAAAGAAAAGCCTATGTGACACCACCTCAATGTGGGTCCCACATTGCTTCTTTATTGAAATAAGGACAAGACAGTAAATCCTTTTTTTGGAATTTTCATAAAATCTAGACTAATTGGCAAAACAGAAATTTTGAAAAGAGTTGGCCCCTGTTGGGCGATTTTGTAAAAGGAAGATATTTGAAATTGTCAAAAGGGCAAAATCTGAGATAAGGTGGCTGAAATCCATATTGAAAACTATCCAGATCGTTTTCCTGAGAAAATATTTTGAAATTGAGAGTCCTGGGGTTAAAATGGGAAGAATTGATAATTTTGAAGACCCAGGGTTTTGAAATTGATTTTGAAAAGAGTTGAAATTCTAATCTGGATTGAAAATTTTGAAATCAAGAGTTCTGGACCTCGAAATGACATGTTGTGCAGTGCAGTGATATGAAATGCTCATGCAATGATATGCAATGCCATGTCTTATGAAATGCAATCCTAAACTAGGATTTGGAAATTCTCGTCTCCTGTCAGGAATAGAATTTTAAACATCTGAGCTAAAAATAGAGAAAAATTGAGAGTTGTAGATACAATCTTGACTTTTGTAAGGTCCGGGCTCAGAAAATGACTATTTTGCCCTTCGGCGATTTCAAAGGCTGGATGATGATGCTTGGTGGAAATGTTGGGGAGGTGAGTGAAAATTTGGGGTGTTTATAGATGCCCCTCTTTGCTACTAAGCCGGCTTGTGGTCGAGCTTAGTGGCAAAGAAAAACACACCAAATTTGGGCTATATATAAAATGCCTCAGTTAGAAGGATCTGACTGGGTGTGGAGAAATTAGCCTGGTGATCATGGTAGATATGAAATGGAGAATGAAGAGGAAAGATTCACTCTGTGAGAGTGAAATTCAGGTTTTTGCCCTTAACCTGGATGGGACAGAAATACCTCGTATGAAACGAAGCTCAGGTTTGAACCCTTGACCTGATTGGGGAATGAAATATTTCATTAAAATGAGATTAAGGTTTGTACCCTTATCCTGATCGGGTGGAAAATGGAATACCTCATCAACTAAGACTCAGGTTTGTACCCTTATCCTGATTAGGTGGAAAATGGAATATTTGGAAGGTGAATAAGACAACTTTTCTTGAAGAGGAACGAGGAGATGGAATTGTAAGAGGCAATTTTGGAAGATGATCAAGACGATCCAGTGAATTTTTCATCAGTGTGAAATAAGAATAAGGTAAGGAGTAAGACGACTCTTTCAACAACGCGAAACATGGATATGGCAATCTTTTGATAAGGTAACTCTTTCGGCAACACGAAAGACAGACAAGGCAAACTCTTTCAGAGAAGAGTAAGGCAACTCTTTTGATAACGCAAAGATGAATAAAGCAATTTTTCCAACGAAGAATAAGGCAACTCTTTCGGCAATGCGAAAGATGAACGCGGGCGATCCAAAAGAACAAGGTGATTCTTTCGATAACGTGAAAGATAACAAAGGCGACTTAAAGGAACAAAGCGATTCTTTCGACACCGCGAAAGATGACAAAGGCAATCCAAAAGAATAAGGCGATTCTTTCGACAACGCGAGAGATGACAAAGGCAATCCAAAGGAACAAGGCGATTCTTTTGACAACGCGAAAGATGATAAAAGGCAATCCAAAGGAACAAGGCGATTCTTTCGACAACGCGAAAGATGACAAAAGGTAATCCAAAGGAATAAGGCGATTCTTTCGGCAACACGAAAGATGACAAAGGCAATCCAAAGGAATAAGGCGATTCTTTCGACAATGCGAAAGATGATAAAGGTAATCCAAAGGAATAAGGTGATTCTTTCGACAACGCGAAAGATGATAAAGGCAATCCAAAGGAACAAGGTGATTCTTTCGACAATGCGAAAGATGATAAAGGCAATCCAAAGAAGCAAGGCAATTCTTTCGACAACGCGAAAGATGACAAAGGCAATCCTTTCGGAGAGAAGGCTAATCGTTCAACAACGTGAAAGATGATAAAGGCTATCCTTTCGGAGATAAGGCTAATCTTTCAACAATGTGAAAGACGACAAAGGAAAATCTCTCGAAGGGGTCAAGATGCATCAATATGAACATCAAGCTCTCACTTAACGTCAGAATAACTAGAAAATATTGTCAAAATGTTGAAAATTTTCTGTTAATTCAAAGTAATTGAAAATGATGCTCATTGTTGTTAAAATATTCCTTATTTTCTACCTGAAGTATTACCTCCAAACGAGATTCACTTCGTAGAATCAAGATTTGAAATCCAAATTGCTTGCGATTGACCTTCTTCAAAGAAATTATCAATTTCCTTGATATGAACAGGAAAGAGAATATGATATTATGAAAGCAATTGATGAGAGAATATTGATAATAGAATTTTACAAATTTAAAGAAGATTCTTGATAGATTCGGCAGTTTAATATCCTGTAAGCTTCTCTCATGATAATCTTTCTGCACTCTTTTGGCTCTCTTGGGTTTTTGCTACATTCTCCTTCATTTTGGAGATGTTCTGACTTTTTTCTCTCTTTCTTTTTCCTCTCTTGCTCTCTTTTTGGGAAGGGTACGTCACAAACTCCTTAAACTTGGAGATGTTTCGATCCTTCTTTGACGATATTGGCTCATGGGTTAGAGATCTTTAGATGATAGCTGAAATTAAATATCTTTTAGGGATTGTTGGGAGGTTCATCACATCTGCTTTCATCTCGATAGTGCTTTAGACTTTCCCTGGAAGGATCCGTCGCAAACTTCGTCATCTTGGAGATGTTTCAAATCTTCTTTGGCCCCGGGGGTCTACTCGCTTAATTCGCCTTCATCTTGACGACAATTGAGAGATCCCTTTTGCGGATATTTAATTGTAGCTTAGGTGATTTTGAGGAGACAGGGTTTTGATGAATGCTCTCCTTTTCTAACGCTCAGGATATTTCCACTGCCTCATTTTCACATGAATGATCTCTAGAGATGTGCCATTGACTGCGATCAATATCAATCACTTATGGCTTTGCAATAACATTGAATCTTCTTTTTTGGCCATATCGAGGATTTATCCTTCATCCTTTTGGTTGGCCAATAAAAGATTTTGGATTTTGAATCCTTCTTCACAAAAGCTTTGCATTTTTTAAAGTAATACTGAAGGTAAACTGAGGTAAAAATTTGTGCAATAAAATTCTGAAATCAACAGGTAATTGATTGACAAATTGACAAAGTGTTCTTGAAATCCTTAGTAAAAGAGATCGCTTGACATCCAAGTTGACACATCCCTGACGATGGTATTCAATTTCGAAGGTAAATCCAATACGAAGTTGGAATTTTGAAGGTAAGTCCTGGCATAATGCTGGATTTTGAAGGTAAGCCTAACTCAAAAGATGGTATTGAAATACCATCCAAATCAGGACTCAGGTTTTTACAAGGAAAGATGGAAGATTCGAGTCGAAACTCGAGCCTTCGAAATAAAGCTAGGAAGTTTGGTTTCTAAGGAGATAAAGTTCGAGTCGAAACCCAAATCTTCAAAAGAAAAAACTAGGCCAATTCAGATTTTTGAGTCGAAACTCAAATATTCAGAGGAAAGTTGGAAAGTTCGAGTCAGGGCTCGAATCTCAAAAGGAAACTGGAAAGTTTAGATCTTGAAGGAAAGAAAACTTGAGTTAACACTCAAATCTTTGAAGGAAAGCAGAAAAGTTTGAGTCAGGACTCGAATCTCAAAAGGAAATTGGAAAGTTTAGATTTTGAAGGAAAGAAAACTTGAGTTAAAAACTCAAATCTTCGAAGGAAAGCTGGAAAGTTCGAGTCAGGGCTCGAATCATAAAGGAAAATCTTTAATCAGAAGATTGGTTTTTGAAAATCGATAGTGCGAGAGTTGGGATTGAAAGTTTGGAGAATGGCCCGTTCGAGGATTGGATTATTTGATTTGCAATAAAAAAGACCATCATATTTAGATGTATGTGGTCTGATTTTCAGGATTAACCCCTTATCCTGAACGGGGATATGAATAGAATTTGGAAAATCATGGAAAATGATTCAAGTTTATCCCTTAACCTGAAGGGAAAGAAAATGGATGCAGATTTAATGCAAAATGAAATGTAAATGCACATGAAATATAAATGAATGCAAAATTAATGCAAGTGGGTGCATATATATGCAAAATGAGAGATTGGTTTATCCTGCCTGCATACAGAATGTTTGAAAACAAAATTTCAAAAGATGCCCCAGTGTAACTGGGAAGAAGGAATAAAATTTATAGAAGGCTCTCTGCAGGACTCTGCAGGGCAAAGACAGGATTAAATTTTGAGGAAAATTTTTGGATTTTTGGAGGAAAATATTGAGGAAAATATGGTAGACCATTGGAAGAGTATCCCATTACTAGGGATTGAGTCGTCATAAGGATTATGACAATTGTGTTGTCATCCTTTTGCAAGGGAAATAAACAACAGAAAATGTGCCTTGTTACCTAGGCGAGGTCGTCAACCACGAGGAAAACACCATTTTTGAAGGAAAGAGATATCTCTGTGAAAAAAACAATCCGCAAACGGTATTAGAATAAGGAGAAGGCAAGTGGGTAAACAATTTTCTCCGCAATGCACGAGGAAAAGAAGATGAAGAATTTTTGCAAATAGATAAAAGGATTGAAAATCCAATAAGAGAAAACATATGATTTTGGAAAATTGCAGGCAGGATAAAAAATGCAGCTGGAAATTCGAGATCCAGTAGAATGGAAGAATGAAAAATCACCCGTAGTTTTGAAAGAAATTGGATATTTGGGAAAATCATCCAGGGTTTGAGAAAATGAAGGAAAAGGTGAGAAGTATGGATATTTGGAAAATATTTTTTGGGGAAAATATTAGGGAAATAAAAGTAGCATACAATCACATCTTGCACAAACATTTATGCACATACAACACTCCCTAAAAGGCTGACTCTAGATGCATCATTTTGAAAAACAGTTGTAGGACCTTAATCCTAACTCTAGGTTCAGATCATCTTTGTTCAATCCAGTTACGCTGATATACCCGAATTGAAATCCAAGGTACGTGACATATAATTTCAACTCCGGTTCTAAGATAAGGTTTTCCAACATCCTTGAGCGCCTACCGATATACTTCGGACTATGGCCCGCGGTACGTGGTAGGGGGGTGTTAACCCAAATAATTGGCCCAGTTGTGAGGCTCTGTCCTGAACTAGGGTTCTGGAAGAGAGCCCAACAACGTGAAGACCGAGTAATGATAGGTAATGGAGGTTTGAAAAAAATGATCACATGCAAGAAATAGATGGCTCTAAACCTAAAGAGATAGATTTTGAAAACTTTGAAGAAGCATACATTGTTTGCATTCAAATCCTAAATTGAGGAGAGTTGTATTTAGACTTAAGTCTATGTGAGCATGCAAATATCTCCTCAATCTGGTCCTACCAAACCATGCCTAGTCTATATGCAATCAATGTCAGCTAGGTCGAAATCTAGGCTCCTAGGTTCACATGATATCAGAAAGTAAAGAGCTGACATTTTTAGAACACAGTATTGATAATTGAACAAAGTCAAGCACAATTTTAATCAGACAAGGACAGGTCCCATCACGGTCGCCAAACCTGTTATCGTCGCAAAATTTTTCCCGTCTTCCCTTCCTTGCGGGAGAGAGAGGAAAATGCTTTCGCGATTCAAACTTGATCGGATTTTGGAAAATGTTTTGAAATACTCGCCTCCGTTTTGAAAATTGCGGGAAAATCCATGGGATGGGGCTCGACCTGTCGGTACGAGGTTCAACCGTTCCTGCCGCCTTTAACAGGGGTAATCGAACCAAGGACCAAAATTGTGCTTGATTTAGTGAAATTATTGAAATTGTGTTCTATCCTAAATGCTCAGATAATTCAGGCATGTGCTATGAGATTTTGTAAAATATAAGTTGGAAAACTATGATGTATGCTTGGAAAACATTTGGAGTTGAAAGATATTTCTTAGGGAAAGTCAATTTCTCAGGAAACTCAGATGAAAGGGGTTTTGAAATCACGAGAAAGTTTATGAAGATTTGGGAAAATCATGAATGGTTGAAAATCCTGGGAAAATAGAAGTGATTCTTGAGAAAAAGGTGAACACTGGAAGGGAAAATGCTTGTCAGGAAAAGCTTCAAGTTTTGAAAGCTTTCTTTGGAAAATGGTTGAGATTCATTGGAAAATTCTTTGGAGAAGGAAAATTGAAACTCGGGAAACTGAAATCCTGAGAATCTTAGCCTTGAAACACTTGGAAATTGATTTGGATCTTTGAGAAAGGTGAGAGACTTCTTTTGAAAATCTTGAGAAAATAACCTTTTCCATGGAAAACTGTGGAAAAACTTGACTCGGGAAAACCAATTTTGAAAAATTCTTAGAGTTTCTTGAGAAATCGATTTCTTGAGAATGAAATTTTCTTAAGAAAATCGTGGGAAAACCAATGATTTCATGATGCAAATGATGAGTGAATGAATGCATTTTTAAAAGTTTTTCTGAGAAATTTGTTGGAAAATGTGTACTAAATCAAAATAAATCCTTCACATATTCTGACTGTGGCCATGAATATGTTCAGAGTTTATTTGATTTAATTCACAATACTTTGCAAAATTGGGAATATGATGTGCATTTTAAGATAGCCTAAGAGTGTAGGCTCAATGTGACTGGTAGGAAGATGATGGATCTGGGTCTCGTCCATATTCTGACTAGGGCCGTAAATATGGACTCCACCGAGTTCATCAACTCCCTAAGAGTTGGTGCATGTGCCATCCGTGTACATCCATAGTGCTTTTAAAATAAAATGCATGAATCACATAAACAGGATATTGCAGGAATTTAAACTATATGATATGCATCCTAGTCTAAGCAGAAAATTAAATCTCTTATTCCAAAATTTACATTATTACATCACTAATTAAATGAAATAAAAGGAAATTGCAGACTTCAGCTCCCTCTTTTGAATGTCCCTGCCAAACTTGAAATGGGGTTAGCTCAAATATGTGGGTTTTTCCAAGATTTTTTAATAATATTCTGAAATTATTGGACTTAGTTGGATATAAACCCTATTTTCATGCTTTCTTGATATTTGAAATGATGCAAATGCAAAAAATTCAGTAAAAAATAGTTTGAAATTCCAAATTGTGGTCAAATTGACCAAAATACCCCTAATATTAAAGTTATACCTTTAAAATAAGGGTTTTTTGAAGGAAATTTTTTTAAAATTAAGATTTTGAAATTCGAATTGAATCAAATGATGATGAAATGCAGTATGAGACATGATGACATGCTTCTAAACACCTTAGAACTGTAAAATCAGAATTTTGACATGGTATCATTCATCAAAAATAACGAATTTCGCTTGATTTTCGCTTGGATCAGGGTCCCGCGGGGCCCTATTTTGATGATATGGCTAAACCGAGCCTCAAATGAATTCCAAATGCTGTCAAATTAGGTATGGAGCATCTACCTATTCTGATAAACATCCTAGAATGTTAAAACTCACGAAATGACATGGTTTAGATGCCAAAATTTAAAGAAAATCCTAAAAAGGGCGAATTTCGCCTACAGACCCGAACCAAATGCAACACTTAATGCAGTAATACGAGAATTACACCATAGAAACATCTAATATTTTTCATACTGCTAAATGACATTAAAATAAGCAATTTTGTCTTTTACATCTCTGGGATTTGAACTACGGTGAGTTCGGTAACAAGAATTTGGCTCTGACGAAGGCAAAATCAATCTGATCTGATGTAAAATTGCATAAAAAATAGCATACCACCATAACAATTTCTAATATTTGACATAAGAACTAACGACACACACAGAAACAACTTTTATGTTTATGACTTCAGCATTTAATCAACAGGAACAGAGATAAAAATACAACTTTTCATGCCTAAATCAACAGAACAGATAAATATCATAAAACCGGAGACTGACAAGAAAAATCCGAAACATATATCAAAACTGTTCTAAAAATCATAAAATTTCAGATGCAAGCAAAGGACATCCTGAGCATGACATTCAATTTTTACAGATTCTGATTTATAATAATACTCAAAGAGAACCCATCGACTTAAGTCGATCCAAAATCTCAGAGACCCAAATCAGGCTCTGACACGTGTCCCGAACTCTCAGATTTTGTTAAGACATTAATAAAATTAATAAAAATCTTAGAAAATCATCTTAATTACTAAACATCATCCCGAGATCAGGACATTTTTTGGATTGAAAATCAGACCTTATATGAGAGAGATATTGATTTTACAAGTCGGAAGTAAATTTTCAAAATGTATCCCGGGTAACGAAGCAAGACCTACGATTTCGAACATTTACTGTAGTAAATAAATTCAAATCATTCCGAATTTTTGGCAGATTGTTAGGGACACCTAGAGACGAATACTTTGATTTTTTTGGCATTTGTAAAGAAAAATAAATGCATAAAATGATGAGTGGACTGACTGACAAAAACAGGAAATTACAGAAATGAAGCAGAATTGAAACAAAGGCTAAAAAAAATCTAATTAATTCCTAAAATATACTAAATAAACAAAATGAAATATGAACTAAATCTAATTAATGCATGAAGGTTAAAATCTTCAAGAAAGCATAATTTTACTTTTAATATGTGTCGCTTTATGAGAATAGCTCGATCCATCATTCGGATGAGCTCTTTCTTCAAAACGAAAGTGCAAATCAAGACAAAGGCATTATTTCGATAAAACCATTTAGAATAGAGGTGCACCTTGTGTTCTTTTGCAGCTTTGGAACTCCTAAAATGAACGGCTACCAACGGCTTCTTTCGTCCTTCGACCCGGGCTTCCGAAGGTTCACAAAAATCGATCCACATGCCTAGATCGAGTTGGAATTGATGCGAGCAAGCTTGGTACTTCGATGCACCCTCTCAATTGAGGCCAAGGGGGGCGTGAACTCAGAACATCAAAATCGTGTAGTAGGGCACTCAGAGTGAAAATGCTAAATCCAAAAGGAGCTTCCCTAGGCTGGGCGTGGGGCCTTGTATTTATAGAAATTTTTGGAAAATTTTGAAATTCAAAGAGGCTTAATCTGAGCCCTCCATGTGGCGCCATCTCAGAGGGTGTTGTCTTGGAGTTTGAAATTCAAATTGTGCTTTATTCTGGAAGGAGGAGAGACTGCCATGTGGCGCCATCTCAGAGCATCCACATTGACAAGTGTCAGAAGTTGGAGCAGGCTCTCTAGATGGCACCACCTCAGGAGGCATTTGAATTTTAAATTGGGTTGGCTCTGGAAGAATAGAGGGTGGCCATGTGGCGCCACCTCAGGGTGGCTTCTACAATGACATGTGGCAAGAGGGAGGAAAGGGACACGTGGCACCATCTCAAAAAATGAATTTAGGGAGGAGACTTCAGGATTTGTGCCACCTCAGCCTAGAGTTTGAATATTTGAATTATTGCTTTTTCTTAAGGAGGTAGAAAGTGGCATTTGTCACTTGCTTTTTCTGAAGAAAGTTAGGAGTGACATGTGTCACCTACTTTTTCTAAAGAAAGTTAGGAGTGACATGTGTCACCTACTTTTCTGAGAAAAGTAAGGAGAGACATGTGTCATCCTGCTTTTTCTGAAGAAGGCAGAAAATGACATGTGTCCTCTACTTTTTCTGAAGTAAGCTAGAAATGACATGTGTCACTTGCTTTTCTGAGAAAAGCAGAAGGTGACATGTGTCAGTATGCTTTTCCTGAGGAAAGGAGAGAGTGACATGTGTCACTTGCAGGAGACATAATTCAAATGGCGCCACCTCAAGGGAGACAAGCTCTACTTTTTCTGGACAGGGCAACACATGACACGTGGCATCTCAGGGTGACCTTGGAATGACACATGGCACAGGGTGAAGATGGTGGACACTGACACGTGGCATGAAATGAAGAGGATGTCTAATGACATGTGGCGTCACCTCTAGGTGAACCCCACGCTGACACATGACAAGGAAATGGGAGGAGAGAGAAAAAGACCCAGTGGCGCCAATCCAGGGATAAGGCTCCTATATTTTTGGGTTTTTAAAAATTCAGGTTTTTCAAAAGAAAAGCCTATGTGACACCACCTCAATGTGGGTCCCACATTGCTTCTTTATTGAAATAAGGACAAGACTATAAATCCTTTTTTTAGAATTTTCATAAAATCTAGACTAATTAGCAAAACAGAAATTTTGAAAAGAGTTGGCCCCTGTAGGGCGATTTTATAAAACGAAGATATTTGAAATTGTCAAAAGGGAAAAATCTGAGATAAGGTGGCTGAAATCCATATTAAAAACTATCCAGATCGTTTTCCTGAGAAAATATTTTGAAATTCAGAGTCCTGGGGGTAAAATGGGAAGAATTGATAAATTTGAAGACCCAGGGTTTTGAAATCGATTTTGAAAAGAGTTGAAATTCTAATCTGGATTGAAAGTTTTGAAATAAAGAGTTCTGCACCTCGAAATGACATGTTGTGCAGTGCAGTGATATGAAATGCTCATGCAATGCCATGTCTTATGAAATACAATCCTGAACCAGGATTTGGAGATTCCCGTCTCCTGTCATGAATAGAATTTTGAACATCTGAGCTAAAAATAGAGAAAAATTGAGAGTTGTAGATGCAATCTAGACTTCTGTAAGGTCCGGGCTTACAAAATGACCATTTTGCCCTTCGACGATTTCAAAGGCTGGATGATGATGCTTGGTGGAAATGTTGGGGAGGTGAGTGAAAATTTGGGGTGTTTACAAATAGTGATAAGTCTTAGAACTTAGGTTTGACTAATTTCAGTTCTTAAAGCCCTACATATAGATATATAAGTTTTGTTGGATATAGATATCACAAATATGTATATATACTGATCCTGGATCCAACACCAAACTTTAATCGAATCTATTAGGAATATAGGATATGACGAATCAAGATTAGATACGCTTTGAACACTGAATCATATCTGAGTCAGGTGTTATCTTTAGGTCATATATCACTTTCTATTATATAAAGACTATAATGATCTAGGTAGGGATTGTGGATACCCTGAATAAGACTTTAAATAAGACACAAGGTTTAAATTTCAATTGATTTTGAAAATTTTCATTACGTACAACACACATAGTAAGTTATCCCAATCTTATTTGTTTAATCCTTGTAATGAATTTTGCGGACGAAATTCTTTTTAGGGGGAAAGGATGTAAAACCCACAAAATTTTAATAATTATCAAAATAAATAAATATTACCATTCTTGGAAATAAATACGATAAAGTGATATAGAGTCGATCCAAATGGATCTTGTATCCAAACTGGATCATAAGGATCCAGGATTTTGGATTCGGATACGATGTATGGATTCAGATCTTGGATGGATCTGTGACCCGATTAAAATCCAAATTTTAGTTTTCAATTACAACTAAATTTGCAAAGCACTTTTTGAAAGTTTCATCTCTTGCGAATATCGCCCTCGTTATGACCATATCCGATTGATAAACGCTTTTCAGTAATTCACATGAAATAATGAGTTTTTTTCCTCGTTTGGGTCCCAAATTCAGGGATTTACTAGTCATATGTATTATGACTTTAATTTATAATTCTCGGGACTTGATTTCTCATAAACAGTGCTGACACCACTTTGTACATCTTACTTACGCGATTTCGAACATCGCTCATCATTGAAGCAGTTTTAGTCGCAAAGAAGTGCAACCAAGGAAGAGTTGGTGCACTGGTATGGTTGGTTGCCTTAGCAGGAAGAGAACATGAGTCAAATCTCCGTGTACGCCAAAAATTTTGTTAAAAAATGCTATTTTGTAAATTGCGTCAAAAGAGGATAAAAAAATTTATAGTTTCGAGAAGGTGCAACTAAAGAGGAATTGGTGTAGTGGTCAGGATGGTTGACTCTCAGAGAGGAGAACTCAGGTTCAAATCCCTTGGGCGTTAGAACGTTTTTGCTAAAAGAAAATGTTTTATCAATAAAAGTTATTCCGCCATAATGAGGTTAAAGACAATTATGTTGCAAGGATTTTCAATGAAATCAATTCAGGCGCACTGGTGGGGCTCGTTACCCCATAGGGAAGAGATCCCCAGTTCAAATCCCCCTGTGCGCCATTGCATTTTTGCCAAAGAAAGTTTTAAGAGAATTTTTGAAATTCGAGATGCTCTTAATCCTCATTTTAGGACTTAAATGGAGAAACACGTTTTTCCAAGAGAAGGGGGGCTGAACGGATGGCCTTGATGAGAAACCCAACAGCCAAAATGGGAAGGGGAAGACTTAATGGAGGTAATAAAGCCTCCCACGCTTTCCGAAGTCAGTGGGAGTTATAAGACCTCAATTAAGGAGGATGGTGGCTAAGAACAAAGAAATAAATACAAGCCGTCATTTTTGAAAGAATCCACTAGATGTATTAAAGAGGATAAATATAATTTTAATTCAAGGATCTGTAACGAAATAACTACTGGTACACTTGAGGGACTCGTTACCTCGTAGGGAGTAGAACCTCAGTTTAAATCCCTCGGTGCGTCATGGACACTTTTTGCAAAAATATTTTATAACCAACGATTTTTTTTAGTAACTCCTCATTAAGGCAACTTTAATAGAAAAACACAATTTTTTTAAAGAAAGGAGAAACCCAACCGTCCAGCATGGGGAAGACTCCCTTCCATTTTTTTTGAAATGGAAGGGAGTTTCAAGAATAGGTATTAATGGGCAGCCGTTTTGGGAGGGCTGGAATGAAGGCATATTATAGAAAAACATTTTTTTTAGACTTTACAAAAATGAGGTGCCTTGAAGGCTCCTCCCCTTTTCCTCTCCCAACTTTTTCCTCTCAATATTTTCTTCATGGCAGCAAATCCTCCTCCATTAGAGACGTGAACCAAGTTGCTTCTGCTACCTTCGGGAAGAACCAATCAAGAGGTGGTGGGAATCCATTGGAAACCCTTTCAATCGGAATTCGATCTTCAACGAGGTAAGAGCATAACTTCTCTATGCATGTGCACAGTGCCGTGGGGCACGTATATGCATTTGGCCACGCGAATACATGTACTATGATATATATATTTAAGCAAGTAGCTAAAAAAAAAAAATCGAATCTGCATATTTTTCTATAGATGAAGTCTAAATCCATATTCAGGTGAACCTTAACGTTTCAGCATCTTTTGTGCATAGACCAATATGCTGATTACCGATCTACTATGTGATACAATCTACATTTGTTTTAATTGTTTTCAAATTTGCATATGCACAATCACATAAAATAGATTGCTGGAGGTTGGATGGTTAAGCTTATGATGATCACTTATATTATAGCATGGTGGATGATTTAGTTTTAGTGTATTCATTTTTGTGAAATACGGTAAGAACCTATGTAGGCACAATACATGGTTAAAAATTTCAAGTTGTTACCATTAAGCATATTATTTTGTATGATGTCTTTCTTCTCTTAAAGACACCAGAGATTATACACGTTGTTTTGTTTTCAACAAAAAGTTGGGTATTGTCATTTGTTAATGTTAGTATCTTTAAAGAAAATAGAACGTTAGATTCTAGATTAGAATTAATGTTGGGTTCTAAATGTGACATCGTTGTTTACTTGATAACTAGATTGTCAAAATAAAAAAGGAGCTTTGGGTATTATCTTCAGCTTTTTTTTTTCAGAATGATATCAACATCTAATTTGAACTTCATCATCTAATCCTTGAATCCTAGATCAATAGCACACATTTTATTTGTGTATTATCGTGAGCTGGACATCCTGTCTACGAACTTTGTTCACATGACAAGGTTTTGAGGGTTGAACAGACTAGTGATGCTGGATATCATATTTCATATTTTTTTTATTCATATTTGGATGAACACTAAGATCAATTTACAAAAAAAAAAACATGTAAAAATTTATGTTGGTACCAAGTACAACATGATTTTATTAGTCAAAATAATAGTTCTTATTTAAGAAATATATATAACATGATGTCACCACACATCACATTAGTTTTCCTATTCATAATATTCACAATGTGTTCCTATTGTTCAACATGATGGGTCCTATTACTTGAAATTGTATGTGTTGTACCCATTAGATTTTGGAAATTTTGTTCCATATGCATGAACTCTAGTTCACGACTATCCTTATTGGGGGTTAGATTGACGGGTCTGCCAAGTCGAGTCATCCTGGCTGACCTAACATGGTCTATTGACCCTACAACGGTTGTGGACTGCATGGTTGCTCACGCACCACCAGGGTAGGACATGCTGGCTGGATGTTGCAGACCTGTTCACATTACATAATTGTCTTAATTGAGGGTTGCCACAACTCATCTGGCCTTTCAAAAAAAAAAAAGGGGAGAATCTTCTTAAGTCAGCACGTGAATAACCCAATTATGCGAGGTGTTGGTGGTGGAACTCGCGATGGTGCAGATCAGATCACGCAATCCAAATGCACATCGTTGAATCAACAACAAAATAGTGCAGACCATAAATAAGATGCTTACAGTACGAGTTTAGGGTGGATCTGGAGATTTTCGATCCATGGGCTATCACATGTGAATGTTTTGGGCAACATGTGCAAAGTCATCTGGATTCCATCACGATCGTTGCATATACAAGAGTTAGGTTGTAGTTAGATTTATCCATTAGTAACATTGGCTGCCATTGAAGTCAGGCCAGCTACGCTGCCATGTGTGTAGATCGTCTATGGGTATAGGGCTGCCATCAAGTTCGTGACTCCAATCGGCCGCGTATGCCAAGGGGCTAGAGATACAAACCTCTGATTGACCAACACACTACCACTTATGCAAACCTATCCAATCTATTGAAGCATAATATTGAAATCACTTTAGTCGCATGGCAGCATACATGGGTGGCGTTTAACATGAATATGCCACCGACCATCGGTTTGTCTATGGCTCAGGGCAGCTCGATTTTGGTATAAAGAGAATATATATATGATACAATATTATGTGAGACTAAAGGATCGGTGTAATCTTACAAATGATAAAATACTTGAGTTTTGAAAACATCAAGCGTATACATACTCTTGTTCTTTTTGATGATGTAAAGAAAATTTAAATGATTTTTGGCCATCCTAGCGGACACATACACACTTTTGCAAAAGTTGCATTTTTGCACTATTTATTCTTGAAATGAAAGTTTATCTATTTCTCGAACTATGAAATTCCAATCATACTCGTTATTCTCCCTATATATGAAATGTATGCTACATTTGAGATTCGCTATTGTACACATGCTTAGAGTAGTCCTGAAATGCATGAATGCACACATACATTGGTTAGGGCAAAAACTCATTTTAGCGCACATGTGTAAATAGCATGATGAATTTATCATATGCCTATGAAAAGAGAGTATGTACCAATGAATGTAACATATAAATGAGATATTCATGACATATTCATGTTAAACATGGTTTACACATGTAATTTTCATATGAAAGTTTTGATACATGAATTGCCTGTAGTTAAATACATATTATAATGACACCAATAAAAGAAAAAGAGAAAAAAAAAGACTTCAAAGGGCACGATAGTACAAATTGAAACTGAGCATGTCAAATTTTTGTGATGCCATATGGGCACCTATGATGCTATGTGAATTGCATATAATTGAATCATAATTTCATATTATGACCTGTTTACGTGGTAGTGATCTATGTGTGTTCTCCAAAAGTTTGAATGATAAAAGACATTTTCATATCATGATCATGTGAAAGCTTAAAATCGAGTTTACAGCTTCGTAGAAAGCTGATAGTGCCATACGTGCACTTATGAATTGTTAAAGTTGGGATATGCCATGTTGCGGCATAACCAACGGGGTACGATATTTATAGCCTAGTACCAAAACAAAAGCTAAATGAATACATGATGACATAAATGAAAATTCTAGATGTTTGGGTATACCTGAAAGATGATATATGTTACCAGTTTCTATTGGGATTCTGGGTATACCTCAAAGTTGGTATATGTTACTGGTTTCCCAGGGTTGTGGGTACATCTGAAAGACGTTGTATGTTACTGAATCCAAACAAAACAAGAATTTAAATTATGCACATATAAAATAATTAAGGGATTCTAGGTATACTTAAAACGGTATATGTTATTGGTTTCTCGGGATACTGGGTATACCTGACAACGGTATATGTTATTGGTTTCCCAGGGCTCTGGGTACACCTGAAAGATGGTGTATGTTACCAGACCCATGGTCTACCTTGGAAAGGGTAGGTGGTACAAGCTTCGTGGACATTCTTGTTTTCGTGAGAGCTAGGCATCTCACCCGGTCCCCAGTCCATGAAGTTAGGGGGCCAAGACTACCAATGCGTCCTAGGTGGTAGATCCAAGTCTTTTGCAGAAGTACATGGTGCATCTTAATTCTAGTTCTAGCCATTGGGGAGTACTCTCTCTGTCGTGAACCATGCCCTTTGGATATCCATACGGCTAGTCATACAGATTATAAAATAATAAACTCCCGTGTGGTCTCGATCCGCTACGATGTCGAATGCTTGTGCGTACTCACAGGGTAATTAACAAGATGAAACATAAAGTCAGTGCATTAAGAAAAATCTTCAAGTAATTGCATACTGATTGATGTTGAAATTGTTGGAGTAAGCTGTGACTCCTATAGTGCATGATTCAAATTAGTTTTCCATTACATAGAAATTGTGATAACTTATGAATGATGTGTTGAACGTTGATGTTTGTGCTTTATACACACTTTACATGAATTGCTTTAGTTAAGTCAGGTGTACATCCTCATTAGTTTCAAAGTTGTTATTGCTTATATAAATATGGTTCATGCATATGATGTATCGTGCTTTGACGTTAATGGAATATATCATGAAATACTTGACTTTAGTGACCTGTACATTTATCACTTGTTAAATGGTTATTAGTTCTATCTAAACATGTTGTACATGTACTTGTACATGTGACACTATGCACATTCATATGGATATTATGCTTCTTACTCAGACGTGGTAGTCTGACCCTTTCTGAATTAATATTTTCAGGAAACGATATGGCGAGCAATTGCGGTTGTCGCTGCGGACAGTGCTATGTGACCATATCTTCTTCGGATGTCCTGAGGATTTCTGACTTGTAATAAATCTTCAAGTTGTAAATGATAACTTGTAGTATTTAAATAAAAGAATTTATTTTACTTAAATGCCTTGAGTCTGTGCTATTACTTGTAACCCACCCAAATAATTTGACTAAGGATTTAATAAAGCTTTTTTGTTGTTGTTTAGAAAAAAAAATTTATTCAAAAATTTTCAAGTTAAACATTTGGGGCGTTACACTTATAGCCTTCCACTCCAGAATAGGCACACCGGACCCAGTAACTTGAATCGGAGAGCCAATTGCTTGTTGCGTTATGGCATCCTCCTGTAAATGCTTCTCAAATAGCGAGTGAGAAAGAAATTCAGGTGTAAGTGGTTATACCACTGATAGAGTTGAACCTAATGTGATGAATTCAATGGATATACCTATAGAGGATGCATATATTGGGTGAGCCCAGTGAGTGGGTTCAATAGACATATCCACGGAAAGGATGTAAATCACAGGTGAGCTCCATGAATGAGCTCACTGGCTATGTCTGGAGACGGCAGCACATAGGTGGAGTGGCTGGATGTGAGTGCATCTAAGTTTTTAGGTAGAGATAGCAGGGGTGCATGGTATAAAAGAAGATATAGATGGAAGCTAATGAGTATATATATAGCAATGCAATGATGAATCAATGACTCAACACTATAAGTCCATTTGAAAACAAATGGCACACAATATCGCAAGATTAATTAGCAAACAGACTTTCTGCAAAATGACTATACACTGTGCTGCAAGTTGGCCCTGCACCATACTTAAAGGTTTTTTTTTTTAGAATCCCAGGCAGAAATAAAGGAAACATAAACTGTAAAAGTTCCATGTTATGCAGAATCCCAATATAGATCTGTATGTCATGACCATGTCATGCATCTCCATGGCTTCAAAACCAACAAATCTCTTGGATTATAATGAACCCATTGGAGAATGACCTATACTAGGTCATCAGTTCACCCCAGACACACAAATCTCTTCCATGTAAGGCGAGGCAAAATAACCAGGAGCCCCAGATAACTAGAATGAGTCGAGTCCTCAGTTCATCCATGTTATATGAATGCTAAATTCAAGATGACCAAAGAAAATTAAATGAAACAACAACCAGGTCGGTTCACAAGGCCTTGAAACACTGCACAATCACCATTTGTTAACACCTGCTCAGTATTCACAAAAGTTGATAAAGTGGGTAGCAAACAACTTGCTGAAAATATCCAGTCTGGCCTGACTGATATAAGCAAATCCTATTGTGAGAGACTGTGCACCACTCGCCCACTTCAAGATTTTCAGAATCGATCATCCTTTTAACACACATTTTTGAGAGTCCCAACTCCTCCATCAGAGGGGAGAATATATCTCTTCCCATTCTCATGGAGATGAGTAACATTGAAAGAGAATGTTAAATCAGTTTGAAGTAGAGACGCGAAGCATTTACATCAATCAACAAGAACGATGCTATCAGGGATATCACTACTATGAAATATTGATGCTTGTATGAAGGACATGCTAGGCAATATGCAGCAACATATCGTGACAATGCCATAATATAATAAGGCTATCTATTGATGATTACAAATGATATTCAGCAGAATATAACGCAAAAGGATAAAAACTGAAAGGGGTACAGAGGATGAAATGCGCCTATGTTGGAAATAAAGTGATACACCACATTTTAACCATAATCGCTATAAGATAAAGGCAAATTTATTTGAAACCATCACAGAGAATACATGCCTACTGGAACATATTATCCTAGTTTGTAAATGGAATCAGAAATTGAGATACGATCAAACGAATAATAGAAACCAAACACCAGAAGGAAATTCAAATGGAAAAGAGGAAATTAACACAATATAGAACAAAAATCAGAATGCAATGTAAATGAGACATAAAAAAAAGAAGAAAACTAGATGTTGGAACGAGATCGTTCCATTTGTTGTTGCACAAGAGAGGGATTGGTATTGCTATAAGCAACCCAACTCCCTCAAGGGTGCATCAAGGGGGATTGAAAACAGAGAGATCAAAAGAAAACGAAGAAGAAAGAAAGAAAAAAGGTTTAGAGAAATCTGAGAAGGAAGAGGGATACTCACTGGGGTTTTTGGCAAGATTAAAGCGAGGGGATCTTCTATTCGTTCTACTGTGGAGGCCTGCTGCTACTGGAGAAGGGAGAGAAGAAGGTGGATTCGTGAAGGGGAGGGATGAATCACAAATGTGAGGGTGAGAGTCGATCCCCGACCCCTACCCCTGTGCCTCTTTTTATCGAGGGGGAAGAAGAGTCGAGAAGAGGAAAACCATTGGTGATCGACGGGTGAGGAGAGGGTCTTCGATCGAAGGGTCCTCCGACTTCCTTCTTGCGGTCTCTCCTTTGCAACGAGAGGCCATTGGAAAATTTGCGGTTTTGATCCCTCCAATTTTTGAAAATTTTCAAAACAATGTCATTTTCACAAATGTGATTTTCAACAAAACAAGTTTCTAAAGGATGCTTAAAAGCCATTTTTTTTGTATTTTCTACATTTTTTTGTATATATTTTTTTTTGAAATAAAACTCTAAAACTATAGAAAAATAGGGGATTTAAAGCTATTTTTTGTATTTTTGAGAAATATTTACAAAGAGGGGTTTTCTGAGAATTCAGGTTTAAACTTTGAAAATTTCCTAAGAAGATGGGTTTAGATCCGAATTTTGAGGAAATATTCGAGTCTCAAATCTCGAATCGAGAAATACAGAGCGTCGAATCCAAATGGACATCAGATCGACTGTTTGAGTCTTTCAGAAATTATTTTTGGTATTTTTGCGAATTTAAGTTTGAAAATTGGATAATGGGACTCAAATTTGGGTTTTAATAATGGATCTGGATTTAAAATCGAGTCAGATATATAAAATGGATTTGATTCCAGTAAAATCTGAGAAATAAACTGGATTTTAGATTGAAACTGACTCAAATATTCAGAAAATGGGGGCTAGGGGCAAAAAAAAAGAAATATTTACAAAATTTTGAAAAATTTGGGGTGTTCACAGATGCCCCTTTTTGCTACTAAGCCGGTTGAAAGTCGAGCTTAGTGGCAAAGAAAACACTCCAAATTTTGAAAAATGCCCCAGTTAGCAGATCTGAACTAAGTGTGGAAGAATTTATTTTGAAAAACATAGCTTCTCAGGCTTAAAACCTTATCCTGAATGGTTTTGGGGAAACAAAATCCTTAAAGATGATATAACTGGATGACAAAAAAATGAGGAAATCGTGATGGGACTTTGGGATAAAGATGCCAAAATGGTGAAAATTAGAAATTTTGATCAAGTCTCATGGGTGAGACAAGATCAACTTTTTGGAATGACTCAGATTTAGCCATTAACCTGGGTGGGACGAAGATATATCAAGATGAATTTCAGGTTCTACCCTTACCTGAATGGGAAAGGAATACATGAAGATCTTGATGGGACATCTTTGAGAAAAATGGTTCATGAGATGAAGCTCAAGTATGATCTTTTCTGGATGAATGTGAAGAACATGGATTCCACGACGGGAAAAAACATGATGGGACTGAGAGAAATACCTCGTTGAAACGAGGCTCAGGTTTAACCCAAAACTGAACGGAAGATACCTCGTGGAGCGAGGTACAGGCTTAACCCTTAACCTGAAAGGGGCGATACCTCGAGTAACGAGGTTCAGACTTAACCCTTAACCTGAAAGGGACAACCATACAGAATCCTCGAAGTGAAGAAAACATGATAGGACCTTCAGAGTTTGGAAAAACAAATCCAAAAGGGGTTTGGAAAGGAGGAAAATGGGGTTCCCTAAAGCTTGAAAAAGGGATGTTCTTGGGTGTCTCATTGCTGAGACTAAATCAGCTTTTAAAAATAGATGACCGCTCGCAGAAAATTCAGGTTTGATTCTTAACCTGAGCGGGTGATACCTTAAGGAGCGAGGTAACAGGTTTAATCCTTAGCCTGAATGGAAACAAAATCCTTGGGGAGCGAGAAAAACTGTGATGGGACCTCAGGATTTTGCACAACAAATCTAAGAGGGGTTTGCAAAAAGAGGAAAATGGGGGTCCCTAAAACTTGAAAAGGGGTTGATATGGGGCGCCTCATTGCTGAGACTGAAATAGCTTTTGAAAATAGAAGACCTCTTGCAGAAAGTTCAGGTTTAACCCTTATCTTGAGTGGAAACTGTTTATGGCAGGACAGTGGGGAACACAGGGAAGTGTGTAGATCCGAGAGACTCAGATCAAATAGAAGGGAAGGACTTTTCAGTCCTAATGAGGGATGACATCTGGATATGTCAAAATAAACATCAAATTCTTGCTTCATGTTGGGATAACTAGAAAATATTGCCAATAAGATGCCAAAAATTGTAGTTTATTCAGCATGACTGAACTATGCATATATGTGGAAGACGTGGAGGGGAAGGGTTAGAAGAGAGGGTTCTGGCAAAAGGGGGAAGACGCTGAAATTTTTTTATTCGTGGGTTTTAAAAATCCCAAACCGGCTTGAACGGGTTTGTAACAGAATTTTTTTTAGTTTTTTAAAAAACCCAAACCGGTTTGTTATTATATATATATATATATTTATTTTAGTTTTTTCAATTTTCAAAAATCACAAACCGTGTAATGGTTTGTTTTATTATTTTCAAAAGTCTAAAAAAAAACTATTTAAAGCAATTATATTTGCTAAAAACCTCAAAACTTCATTTGATTATTTTTTCTAAAAAATATAACTATTCTAATTTATATATTTAATAAAAAAAATTCTTCTTTTTTATAAAGAAAACTGATGTCTTCTTTTAAATCGTTGTAATTTCGAAAAGATTTTTATATGTAAAACATGTGAAAACCAGACATCAAATAATAAAAACCGGTTCTCACTAGTGGATGAGACCGGGTCGAACTCAGGGAACGGGAATATTTCGTATTCAACACACAATTCTAAACTATTCTTTATTGCCAAATTATTAAATGAAAAATGTTTGAGAAAAGTAAAAACAACTAACTATTACAACAAATGAATACCCTTCGCAGAGGGCGTAAAGTGCAATATTTACAAACCCAATTAAATTCCTAATTCTAAAAATAAAATCAAAAAATCTTCTACTC
Organism: Nuphar pumila; assembly: GCF_984573655.1. Taxonomy (NCBI): domain Eukaryota; kingdom Viridiplantae; phylum Streptophyta; class Magnoliopsida; order Nymphaeales; family Nymphaeaceae; genus Nuphar; species Nuphar pumila. The sequence goes on along the minus strand of NC_143257.1, from coordinate 58,335,455 downwards.
TTGTGCTTCCTCGTGTCACGTAATCACTTCCGCTCCAATCCCGTGCTATCCTGCACAAATCAAATGAACACGAGCAGTACCCGAGATAGAAATAGAAACCTATATTAAACTAGCTAAATGCTAAAAACACTGAAGGATATCATCAAAAGAAACCAATGACAATTAAAACTACATTAACTAACACAATTAACTAAATTTCAATTCACTAACACTCAACTTTATGAAATCTAAGTATTTAAATTAACTAAGAGTGAAAACAATTAATCACTAACACTTCATTAACAAACTATGCACATAAACTATTGAAAAAGAATTGAAAGCATTAAAATCAAGGAATGTAAAAATCAAGGAATGACTAATGAAGAACAGAAATTCAAGTATTGAAAACAAGAAGAAAAACATGTAAAAAAAAACAAACTGAAAAATTACAGGAAATCGAATTATATCAACTGAAAAATAAGAAATAAAGGAAACAACAGCAAATGAAATGATTAAAACTCAGGAAAATGAATTAAAAGCAAATATAGAAAATGAAATGTAAAAAAAAAACAGAAATTGAAAGTTGCATAATGCTTAGAAATCCAATAGTGAATCACTCAATAATATCTTGCTCTCAAACCTGATCCAGAACTCCTGAGATCAGTCGATCAATCAATAAAACTGATCTGAAAATCAGTACCCTGCTACTCAATCAAACCCGATCCAGAACTCCTGAGATCAGTCGATCACTATTCACCGGAGAAATCAGTATATATCAACCAACCAGACCGGAAACTCAGTAAATCGGTAATCAATTAATCCTAAAACTCAGTCAATCGATCAAAAGATTGATCAGTGCTCACACAGGCCAGGTTTCAATTGGCAAAAGTTAGGTGATCCTATTCCACTGTGAAACAGATTTTCACGGTGAAGGGAAAAAATTTTCGGTGAAGCAGAGTGGATTCCGACCAGCTATCCACAGCAAATCCAGAGCTCTTATTTCAGAATCACAAATCACAAATCACAAATCAAATGATCCAGATGAAAATCTGTATCCAAAGACAAGATTAAAATTCAATTCAGATGATCGATCAAATAATTGAAGAACTGTATTGGATTCCGGCGACAGATTTTTAAACACAAGAACTATGGAATTCATAATGTAAACTAAAATTTAAAATCAATATTCCTCTAACTAAAGCATCAATCACAAAATCAATCATCTAACTAAAGCATCAATCACAAAATTGATCATCAGATGAAAAAAAATCAGAAACAGCAATGATCAAGTTTTTTTTTTCTTTTTCTTTTTTTTTTCTTTTTTTTTTCATTTTTCAGAATGAACACAGCATGACAGAAACAAGTTGAAAGAAGAAGAAGAAGAATGAAGGACTTACCGTAGCCGGAAGGATTAGGGAAGAATGGCAGCCTCCACCACCACGCCGTCGCCGGACTGCAGAGATTCCACCACCACCACCGGCTGGATTGAACAGAGCAAGAGGGAGAAGGGGAAGAAGGAGGTAAGCAAAGTCGGTGATGGTGGAGAATGGTGAGAAAAGAGGGAAGAGAGGTAAAGAGGGGAAAAGAAACAAAGTTCAGGCGAAAATGGGGGAGTCGCCATTTGAGTTTTCGTTTTTGGGTTTTAAAAACCCCAAATCGGCTTGAACCGGTTTGTAACAGATATTTTTCAGTTTTTAAAAAAACGCAAACCGGTTCAAGCCAGTTTGCTATTATTATTTTTTTTTCAGTTTTTTTTTTAAAACTCAAAAACTGTATAAACCGGTTTATTAGAAAATTTCAAAAGTTAAAAACAAAACTTATTTATTTCTAAAGAAACTCAAAATAAAACTATTCTAACTATTTATATTGATATTTAATTTTTTCTTCTTTTATAAAAAAAAAACAATTAAAATGGTTTTATTAACAATATAAAACTATTTTCTCCATTTTTTTATTTTTATTGAAAACTAACACTAAACTATTATGTTAATATCAAACATTAAAATATGTACTAAAATATACAAATAAAGCTATTTTTCATACATTTTCTATTTTGAAATCATTTTATATGAAAACTAGCATAAACTTGGGTTTTTAAAACATTTTTTTCATAAAATCATGTATATTTTAATGTTAATTCTCCTTGAAATATATGCATGATCAAATACCCCCATGCTTATGTTTTGCTAGTCCTCGAGCAAACTAGAAAAATGCATGAAATGAAAACTATCACCTAACTCACTTTGGTAGGAATCACGGTTGCATTTAGCTCATGCAACAAGCCCTTTCAACCCCTGAGTTACCCCAGTGGACGAGTAAGGTCTCGTGAGGGTTTGCAGTCATGCTACCCACAAACATCTCTGTCATGTATGCATAATATTACACATCCTCATAAACAGTAGGTAATTAAAGACTTTGTTTTCACAAATATTTCGTGTTACAAAAAAAATCACAACATAATTAGAGTCTTTTATATACCACCACAGAAAAAGAATTTCTTTCGCTTTTCTAAATATCACAATTATTTATGTTTTATTCTTAGAAAATCCAATAAAAACATATTATTATTTACTTATCCTCACTCATATGTTTTCTGCACAGGTTTTCTCAATCACACTTCTAAGCACTGAACTTTTCTTTCTTTTTAAGCTCTTTTCTCTCTTTTTTTTCTTTTCACGCTTTTTCTTTTTGCGCACTTATTCTTCTCTTATAGCTTGCGTGTGGTTTGCTTTTATGCCTTGTGCAATGTCAATATCTTCTATACTTTTTCAATGCATACCAAAAGATATCAACTAAGACATAAAAGTGACTTCCTTCATTCACCTTTATAACGTGAGAGTCAAACATTTCAACTTGTATCTGTTCTCAGCTACTTAGGATCACGAAGTTTTCCACTCTCCTTTTCGAAATGGAATTAAAAGTTTCAACTTACATCTAAGTTCCATCTACTAAGGATTGTGGAATTATCCAAACAACCTAACGCATGCTTCTTTTTTCACTTTTTGAGCTCATTTCTACGCTTTTGTTCATTTGCTTAGTTTTTCAAAAATACAACTGTGCATATTCATATTTGCAATTCAAAATAAATTCTAACATGTATTTATCATCATTTCGTTGAAATCCGCACAAACAACCATAATTTTTAGATCTATGTCAGAAAAATTTTTCGTGGGGCTTAAAAATCCTCTAAAAACATCAGATTTGAAATAACATTCATATAAGTTCAAACTCTTTCTTTAAAAATCTACTTTTCATGAGAGATGTGTAAACATGTGCAAGAACGTAAACAGAAATATCAAGGTGTGCAAACTACACCCTCCCCCATGCTTGAATGACACTGTCCCAGTGGCACTCACCCATGCTTATATGAAACTAAGTGAATGCACATGAGAGGAAATAAATGAGGGAAAAGAGTAGAATGACCTGACATGAATTTAAAAAAAAAATGTACGTTTTATGAATGTAATGAATGCAATGTATACATGACAAAACATAAAAACTCATGAATGAGATAGAAAACAAAAAATAAAACCAAAGAAAATTTACAAAGCCTAATAACGAAAGTAATACTATACAAAATATGGGTTGCCTCCCATAAAGTGCTAAGTTTCACGTCCCCAGCCAGACGGATCTTTGGAAAAATCCTTTATCGTCCATGAGATCAATGGACATGAAATCAAGCTCAACCGGGCTCTATGTAGAAAAGAGTGTCATCTGTGACACTACGCACTGTGTTTCCATCCCGTCTACCTCTAAATGTAGTATCATGACTCTCTTGACATGAAGAACAGAGATTAGTCTCATCTGAGAGACTGGTCATAAAATGAGAGCCTAGGACCGACCGACTATCAATGAATGCAACTTTAGACAAGTTGTGAATATGATCTTGCTTGACTTGGTCAAGCACCTTCTGCATCTGTACCTCTTGCTTACTAAAAACAATCGGTGATCCTAAAGGCTGAGAAAATGGGGCTTTATGTGAAGACTGTAACAACTGAGGGCCTTGCCCCTTCTGCTGAGGTATAACGGAAATCGACTCGTCAGTGGAAATGATATGGGACACATGAGCCGATTCCTGAGTGGGGAGACACACCTTCCCGCTCTGAAGGGATGTAATAGATTCGACTTGCGCATGATGTGAAGCATTGGGTTGCAAGTCAAATGACATGGAATCCTCTCCCTTTGAGACAACAGACTGACTATGAAGGTTCCCCTCGCTTTGTCTACTCAATGTCTGAGCTAACAGTCCCATTTGAGTCTCTAGCTTGGCTATCGACTGCGTATGGGAGCAATAAATGGCCTTGATATCAGAAAAGGCCTCTAACATCTTCTCCTGAAATGATGAACTTGGAATGGGCTCCTGAAGAGAAGGTAGACTAGATTGGGGATGAACCTGTGGAAAAATGGGATGCAAGTAACCTTGTGAAGGGTTACTGTGTCTATACTGTATCTGGGAGGGCTGATGGGATGGGGAAATTGACTGGTTTCGCCAACCTAGGTTATATGATGGTGTAAATTAATCATGCATGGGTCTAATTTAACCTTGGGCAACATTCACTTGCTCCTGAACGAATTTAGGATATAGTGGTGCTGCCGGACAAGCCGAAACACAGTGTGTAGCACATAGCTCGCATACTCTTTCTATTGGACTTCTCAAAGAATTGGCTAGGAATTGATCTAACTTCCTAGTCAACTGGTCAACCTTGGTACTCAATTTTAACTCGGACCCTACTTCAGAAATCCCAACTTTCCTAGGACCATTAGACAGAGATGTAGTCCTATCGAGCCGTGAAGATAAAGCGTGATGCATCGTGTTTTCACTCAAAGTCTCAAATAGAGACCACACCTCATCCTCACTCTTGAGCATAAAAGTGCCCCCACAAGACGAATCAACCATTTGACGGTGCTTCTCAGTAAGCCCGTCATAGAAATACTGCACCAACTGCCAACGAGGCACCTGGTGATGGGGACACTTACGGAGAAGATCTTTCAATCTCTCCCAAGGCTCGTGAAACTGTTCTCCCTCAATCTGCGAGAAACTGATTATGGCTTTACGAAACTGCTTCGTCTTACCAATTGGGAAGTACTTTTTAAGGAACTCGCGCTGCATTCCTTCCCAAGTGGTAATTTGAATTGTATTGAGAGCCTTTAGCCAATGCTTAGCTTTATCTTTGAGAGAGAACAGAAACAACGTCAACCTCATTGCGTCATCTCCAAAATTGTTGATCCGCACTGTCGAGCAGATCTCCAAAAAATCATCAATATGACTATATGGGTCTTCGTTGCTAAGGCCATGAAAGGATGGTAGCATTTAAATGATACTGGCCTTTATTTCAAATTGATTGGCTGCTACATCAGGTCTCGTGATGCAAGAGGTGGGAGTGTATATGGTGGGCATGAAGTACTCCTTAAGGGTACAGAACAACGACTGATTTTCGGCCATGGTGATAGGATGAGGAGTTCTGCTAACAAGAAACTCTGGACTCAATTAGCTCGGGTCGAGTGATCGTTGCCTGTGCATACACCTTGAAGTAGACCGGTGTAGCACCCATCCTAATTTTGGGTTTTCTACCTAACTAATGCGCTAGCGGCCAAACCACACAAACCACAAAGCGAGTAGACTAAAAACAACAAAAACTAAACAAATATCACGCAGTTACACATAACAAAGATTATGTAAAAGAAATATGAAATCTATGTGTATGGTACCAATCATACACAGTCACCTCTAAGGGGATCCTAGTAGGTGGGCTGTGCAGAAAAGTAAGCTCGTCTCTACGATATGCACATACGTGGTTCTAAACCTAAATGCAAACAAACACTAGGCAATAAAGTGAATACTAATATTACGTCGTTCCCCGGCAATGGCGCCAAAAATTTGATGTCTTCTTTTAAATCGTTGTAATTTCGAAAAGATTTTTATATGTAAAACATGTGAAAACCAGACATCAAATAATAAAAACCGGTTCTCACTAGTGGATGAGACCGGGTCGAACTCAGGGAACGGGAATATTTCGTATTCAACACACAATTCTAAACTATTCTTTATTGCCAAATTATTAAATGGAAAATGTTTGAGAAAAGTAAAAACAACTAACTATTACAACAAATGAATACCCTTCGCAGAGGGCGTAAAGTGCAATATTTACAAACCCAATTAAATTCCTAATTCTAAAAATAAAATAAAAAAATCTTCTACTCTTGTGCTTCCTCGTGTCACGTAATCACTTCCGCTCCAATCCCGTGCTATCCTGCACAAATCAAATGAACACGAGCAGTACCAGAGATAGAAATAGAAACCTATATTAAACTAGCTAAATGCAAAAAACAATGAAGGATATCATCAAAAGAAACCAATGACAATTAAAACTACATTAACTAACACAATTAACTAAATTTCAATTCACTAACACTCAACTTTATGAAATCTAAGTATTTCAATTAACTAACAGTGAAAACAATTAATCACTAACACTTCATTAACAAACTATGCACATAAACTATTGAAAAAGAATTGAAAGCATTAAAATCAAGGAATATAAAAATCAAGGAATGACTAATAAAGAACAGAAATTCAGGTATTGAAAACAAGAAGAAAAACATGTAAAAAAAAACAAACTGAAAAATTACAGGAAATCGAATTATATCAACTGAAAAATAAGAAATAAAGGAAACAACAGCAAATGAAATGATTAAAACTCAGGAAAATGAATTAAAAGCAAATATAGAAAATGAAATGTAAAAAAAAAAACAGAAATCGGAAGTTGCATAATGCTTAGAAATCCAATAGTGAATCACTCAATAATATCTTGCTCTCAAACCTGATCCAGAACTCCTGAGATCAGTCAATCAATCAATAAAACTGATCTAAAAATCAGTATCCTGCTACTCAATCAAACCCGATCCAGAACTCCTGAGATCAGTCGATCACTATTCACCGGAGAAATCAGTATATATCAACCAACCAGACCAGAAACTCAGTAAATCGGTAATCAATTAATCCTAAAACTTAGACAATCGATCAAAAGATTGATCAGTGCTCACACAGGCCAGGTTTCAATTGCCAAAAGTTAGGTGATCCTATTCCACTGTGAAACAAATTTTCACGGTGAAGGGAAAAAATTTCCGGCGAAGCAGAGTGGATTTCGACCAGCTATCCACAGCAAATCCAGAGCTCTGATTTCAGAATCACAAATCACAAATCACAAATCACAAATCAAATGATCCAGATGAAAATCTATATCCAAAGACAAGATTAAAATTCAATTCAGATGATCGATTAAATAATTAAAGAACTGTATTGGATTCCGGCGACAGATTTTTAAACACAAGAACTATGGAATTCAGAATGTAAACTAAAATTTAAAATCAATATTCCTCTAACTAAAGCATCAATCACAAAATCAATCATCTAACTAAAGCATCAATCACAAAATTGATCATCAGATGAAAAAAAAACAGAAACAACAATGATCGAGTTTTTTTTTTCCTTTTTATTTTTTCTTTTCTTTTTTTTTTCATTTTTCAGAATGAACACAACATGACAGAAACAAGTTGAAAGAAGAAGAAGAAGAAGAATGAAGGACTTACCGTAGCCGGAAGGATTAGGGAAGAATGGCGGCCTCCACCACCACGCCGTCGCCGGACTGCAGAGATTCCACCACCACCACCAGCTGGATTGAACAGAGCAAGAGGGAGAAGGGGAAGAAGGAGGTAAGAAAAGCCAGTGATGGTGGAGAATGGTGAGAAAAGAGGGAAGAGAGGTAAAGAGGGGAAAAGAAACAGAGTTCAGGCGAAAATGGGGGAGACGCCATTTGAGTTTTCGTTTTTGGGTTTTAAAAACCCCAAACCGGCTTGAACCGGTTTGTAACAGATATTTTTCAGTTTTTAAAAAAACGCAAACCGGTTCAAGCCAGTTTGCTATTATAATTTTTTTTTAAGTTTTTTTTTAAAACTCAAAAACTGTATAAACCGGTTTATTAGAAAATTTCAAAAGTTAAAAACAAAACTTATTTATTTATAAAGAAACTCAAAATAAAACTATTCTAACTATTTATATTGATATTTAATTTTTTCTTCTTTTCTAAAAAAAACAAACAATTAAAATGGTTTTATTAACAATATAAAACTATTTCTCCATTTTTTTATTTTTTTATTTTTATTGAAAACTAACACTAAACTATTATGTTAATGTCAAACATTAAAATATGTACTAAAATATACAAATAAAGCTATTTTTCATACATTTTCTATTTTGAAATTATTTTAGCTCATTTAACGAAAACTAGCATAAACTTGGGTTTTTAAAACATTTTTTTCATAAAATCATGCATATTTTAATGTTAATTCTCCTTGAAATATATGCATGATAAAAAACCAAAATTATTTTATTAACTAAATTGCAAAATAAAGCTACTTTTTCAAGCATTTTCTAATTTTCAATCCTTTTAGCTCATTTACAGAAAACTAACATAAAATTGGGTTTTTGAAACATTTTTTCATAAAATCATGCATATTTTAATGTTAATTAACCCTGAAATATATGCATCATCAACAAGCCTGATTCAATGTGCATCTAGGACTTAGAATAAATACTTAAATAATATTTTAGTAAAGCAAGAAGGCATGAATTAGATCCTTGGTTCGATTACCCCTGGTAAAGGCGCCAGGAACGGTTGAACATCGTATCGACGAGCGAATTCCGTCTCTCCATTTTCCCGCAAAATTTCAAAACGGAGGCGAGTGATTTTTTAAAACAATTCTTTGGTCAAATGAGACCTTGCAAAAGAGTTCCTCTCTCTTTTTCTTTTTCTTTTCTCTCTCTTCTTTTCTGTCTTTTATTTTCCCTTTAAAAGGGAAAATAGAGGCTAGAAAGGCAAAGAGAAGGAAAGGAGGAACAAGAGGAAAATTTTTGCATGATCACAGAAGTTGGCGACCGTGATGGGACTCGTCTTCGTCTGGTTGAATTTGTGCCTTTTGCTTTACTTTGGTATTTTTTAAGTATTTATTCTTCAAATGTCAGCTTCATTTCCATGCAAACCTTAGGAGCCTAGACTCTGTCCCAACTGACATAATGCATATAGGATTTAAGCATGGTTTGGTAGGACCATATTGAGGAGAATTTCTTCATGCTCACTTAGAGTTAGGTCTGAAATACAACTCTCCTCAATTCTAGGGATCGAATGTAAACAATATATGCAAGTGTATGCTTGTCTTCATTTAAATTTTATCTCTTTAGGACTTGCATTAGAAACATCTGATTTCTTGCATGTTGAACATGTTTTCGAAAACATCCCTACCTATATTGTCCCGGTCTTCACGTTGCTGGCCTGTCTCACTGAACCATAGTTCGGGAGAGAGCCTCACAACTGGACCACTTTTTTGGGTTAGCGCCTCCCTACCACGTACCTAAGGGCCATAGTCTGAGGTAGATCGGTAGGTGCTCAAGGATGTTGGGGAGCTATTACCTTAGAACCAGACTATGCCACGTACGTCGAGCTTCAGCTTGAGTATATCGGCGTACGTTGATTGGAATCAGATGATATGAACCATAGAATTAGGATTAAGGTCCTACAAGCCATTTTAAATATTGCATTTAGATTCAGCTTTTAGGGAGTGTTGTTTATGCATCCTTGTTTGTAGCTTTAACTTTGCAATGTTTCTTAGTATTCTCCTATACATATCAACTTTTCTAAAAACCTGGGTATATTATTCAAAATTTCTCCTTATTTTCAAAAACTCAGGTGTATGCTTTTCTACATTCTTTCCTCTTATATATATCAAACTTTCTTCAATAAACCCTGAAAAATTCTTTTAAAATTTCCTTGATCTTTTCAAAAAATTTTAGGTTTGTATCTATCCTTCAAGAATTTATCCATAAGTCCAGCATTCGATCTGATTCTCTTCATTCTTCTTTGCCCCAGTATCTTTCTGATGGCGTCCAATTCCCTCGATGTTGTCTTTTCTAGAGATCATGTCCTCTATCAGATAAAGGACGGATCCCCGGATCATCGGGTTATCCAGACTCATCCCTTCTTCCCTCAGTGGTATTATTCTTGGTTCGCCACCTTCTCGCGTATGTTTCCAGACCACTTGGATGATTGTGGATTGGAGATGGCATCGGCAGTGGGCAAGCGGACCATCAACGGAAGTCTTATTCAGGCTATGTCAGAACAGTGAAATCCACGTACCTGCACCTTTTGGTTTCCATGGGGAGAGATGACTTTACTGATGGATGAATTCAGTGACATCATGAGATTCTCAGAGCCAGCTGGTCAGCCAGATGATCCAGTCGAGCAGCAGTTTCTGATCAACATCAAAGGGGTAGATGTTCGCAAAACATTAGCAAGAGCAATAGGGAGCAGATCTTGACCTCTCACTGAGATCAATGAAAGTCAGTCCATCGACCTATTTGGGCTTTATCGCAAGTATGGAGCCTACGAGGAAGTTGATACCTTGTCTCGAACAACGAAAGAAAGAATCCAGCATGCCATGGTCCTATGCATAGTGAGATTAGCATTCTTTCAAGACGGTCAGAATTTCATCGATGTCAGAGTCGCTCAACTCTTTTGAAGATGGGGAAGCAAGCAGACCCGCCATCTTTCAGTTTCTATGGTAGCTTTAGCCTTTCTCTACCGAGGATTAGCTCGCTTCGCCCTTGGAGAGACTATTTTAGTGGAAGGATGCACCTATGCCCTACAATCTTAGTTTCTGCGACATGTGCCATTGAAGGCCAGTTCCTTCAGGTTCAACAGTAAGAAGCCGAAATCAACCATTCAGTATCGAGCCTTGATCGAGAGCCTACATTAAGAAGAGATCCTTTGGGATTACTTCGACATGCGAGAATCAGTTCCTCGCTACACTTATGCTCATAGCAAGCGCTACAGATTGCTTGGTCCCTTCTTTTGTATCGACTATCAGCTAGAGAGGTGTCTCAGACAGTTCTCGCAGCGGCAGGTTTAGGCCAACATTCACTTCCCGACGGGTAACAAGTCAGAATTCAATCTGCTGTCGGATCAATGGTTTGGTGCATACAATGTAACCAAATACACTTGGGATTCCTTCATTTCTCTTTCTGTGTTTCCTGGACCCCATGTATCTTCAGAATATCAAGAATGGTGGCAAGTGGTCTTTCCACCCTCTCTTTTTTTTTAAATCCATCATCAATAAAATTTACCTTTTTCGTTCTACCGAAAAGCTTTTTGAGCCAAATTTTATTCTATTTTGTAGCATAAAATGGTCATGATGCTTATGACAACCTCATCTCTCATAATAGGGACATTCTTTTAACATCTTTCTCATTCGTCTTAAATATCTATCATCATGGTTGACGACCTCGCCTAGGTAACAAGGCACATTTACAGTCATCATGAAAATGATGATGACACAATTCTTGTGATGGCCAAATCCCTAGTAATGGGATAATCTTTCAAATTGTCTGCCGAGTCCTCCATTCTTGCCTTTTTCTACTCTAACCATTCCCTTATTCTGCAGAAATCGTTGGCATTGTCAAGATGGTTCAGACAAGGGCTGAGAAAGAGACAGTCCCTCAGCACAGTGGCAGTGAGATCGAAGCGATGGAGTCCCCCAAGTCAGTCAGAAGATAGGGTCAGAGCAAAGAAGACGACATTGATCCCGCCATGTATGGTCTGTTTCAGAAAATGATGGCCAGAATGATGTCAGAGCAGGCCGAGGCAAGTCTGAAGAAGGTCGTTCCTAAGAGCAAACCGAAAAAGAAGGTTGTGAAGAAGCCAATCAGAATTGTCAGAAAGAAGGTCCAATCAGACACTACTTCTGAGGATGCAAAATCAGCAAAAGAAGAGTTGGAAGAGGAAGAGTAGTATGTGTTTGATCAGAATCCTCCGCGGCAGTTTATAAAGATTGCTGAAAAACCAAAATCTGTGAACAAGCAAAATTATGGGAATCCGATTAAGGATCCGATGCATGAGCAATTGAAGGAGATGACTCAAGCAATCAAAGATATTAAGGCCAAAAGTAAGGGCAAGCAGACCTGCACTGGCGAGGATTTTTACGATGGCCAGGACGGGGATGATGATCTGAAAAATCTCCCTCGCAAGTTCATCAAGTTGGATGGAATGGGCAATCCAAAAGCCCATTTGGCCACGTTTTATGCGGAATGCGGTCGTTTCAAAAAGGACAACAGGGCCTTGTTCATCTGCTTCCCTCGCAACTTGGAAGGACTAGCGGCTAGGTGGTATTCAGACCACATAAACCCTATCGAACTACGAGAGTTCGATAAGGTGGTAAACCTTTTCATCGAGCACTTCATGGTCAATGTCGAGGCCTCGCCCACTCTCAATCATCTGTAAAATCTGAAGCAGAATAAAAATGAGAGAGCAGAAGAATTCATCCACCGGTGGAGGAGCACTTGTAACAAAATGAAGGTTCCCATTCCAGAGAAACATGCTCTGCAAATTATCCTCAATAACTTCTCTCAGCCTCTACGGAATCTCATTTTCACGTCTCCTGCAAAGTCATTCATCAAGTTAATCGAGAGAGCTGAAGGGCTCGAAACAGGATTGGACAACGACCTTTATGAAGGTTACACATTCGTCCGAGGTAACCCTGAGCAGAAAAAGAAGGCAGATGTTACTTATTCCACCGATTTTTTAGACAATAGCAGAAGTTTCGGCGACAAGAAGAATAAGAAAAACCGTAGCAAAGGCTCAAGAAGCTCTAAGGCTGAAAGAACGAACTCTGCAGCCCAGAAAGGCAAATTCATCAAGCCGCAGTATGTTCAGCCGGTGCCATAGCCTGAAGCGAAGCAGCAAATGAAATCGAAGCACGATGGCTGGAGTTATGACAGAGAGTTCACCGCCCTAGAGCAATCTCGGGAAGATGTCCTGGAATACATGTTGTCGAAAGGGATGGTTAAACTCCCTAAGGTGGCTGATTCACCAGCTGGTATGGGCAAATGGACGGAAAAATTCTGCAAATTCCATCATACTGTAGGATATGACACAGAGCATTGTTTTTTCCTCAAAAATATCATCCAGGACTGTATCAACAAAAATCTGTTGATCGAGGATGAGGACGAAGCGCGACCTGAGATTTTGTCTAAGCTCTTTCCCAAGCATTCAACTTCAGTCATTTCAGAGCAAACAATCCTTCTTCAAAACGGTATTCAGCCATGTTTCAGCCTGGACATTCAGGATCAACATCAGGTCCTCGTGTTGCGTCAGGCACAGTCTTCCACCAAGAGGGTGGATATCACTTCAATTTTTAGTAACAAGAAACCAGTCAGCAAGGCAGCAAAGGTAATGACAGAAGCCACTAGGCAGACTCACGGGTTACCAAAGCGCTTCATTAAGTCAGCTTCCAAGAAGGACAAAGGTGCCGAGTCAGTTGAGAAGCCTATCACGGCATTGTCAAACATCTTCATCCTAAATTTGACCCATGCTTCTCCTGAACACCAGCAAGTGCTAGATGATTTGTTAAAGAAAGTCAAGGTCAAGCCAAGCACGACCCCACAAGACATGGCACAGATTGTTAATGAGGCCATGACCAATGCACCAATTACCTTCTCAGATGAGGATTTGCCAAAACCTCACACATTCCACAATAATGCTCTATATATAGTGGTGCGGACCAGGGGCATGACTGTCCCTCATGTGCTTGTTGATGGATGCAGCAGTCTCAAAATCTATCCAGAGATGACAGCTAAGGCCTTAGGAATTAAAGAGGAGGAATATGTCTCAGATCCCATTACGATATACGACTTCGATAATCATGGGTAGATGGCCAAGGGGAAGGTCTTTCTTGAAATTTTTATCAACTATTCAGTGCATACCGTTCTGTTCCATGTGGTGAATATACCGCCCACATACAATCTTCTTTTGAGGCATACTTGGATTCATAACGCCAATGTTGTTCCTTCTACCCTTCACCAGTGCATCAAGTGGTCGAAAGGAGGTATGATCACCACAGTCTTGGGGGAAGATCCAGAAGAGAGACTCCCGCAGCCCATGATTCCTTGTCCTACTTTCACCGCCGACATCCCGAGCATCTGAGAAATTGATGAGATCAATTTGAGTGACAGTTTGGATATGCTGAAATTGAAGGAAGTCCAGCTAACAGAGAACATCACGGTAGTAGTTCGGTGGCAAGGATCTCACTTCTACAAGATCAGAGGGCGTTTCAATTGCGCTTCTCTCAAAGATCACCCTCTTTTTCCTCAATTCTCTAAAGCCAAGAAGGGGTTTGATCTTTTGATAAAACATGGCTATTAGCCCTTCAGAGGCCTTGGTAAGAATGAGGATGGCATCCTGGAGCCAATCGTCCCCAGTCAGCATGTCACTGGCGCAAGATTGGGTTTCACAGGTCAGTTGTCTGGCAGAAGAACCACCTTCGTCAAAGGAGCGGAATGAAGACAATGCCTTTGTTTCCTGTTTTCCTGTAGGGACAAAATCAGTCCCAGTTTTTCCTTTCTTTTGCGTCTGTAAATATCAAGTTGATCTATCAATGAAATTTTGATATTTTCTCTTCATATCTTGGCATATATCGTTCAAAACTTTACATTTTGTCTATGTCGTCATTCTTTATTTTTGTACAAAAGGCCATTTTGAATTTCTTATTTTCTCTCAAAAACCTTCTTTGCACTTTTCAGGATTGCCAAATCATGGCTCCTAAATCGCTCAAGAGGCTCATTATCAATCCCAGCTTTCCTCAAAATAATTCCGATCCGGCCAAAATCTGCAAGGCGAAAGCAGGGGCAGGAGCCAAAAAGATGGGAGAACAGATTGAAGAGCTAGCAGAGTTTGACTCAGTGATTTAAGAGTTGCCAATATTCAGAAGCAAGATGAGCAATCACCATTTGTTTAGGATCCGACAGAGGATGTCAATATTGGTTCAGAAGATGATCCGAAGATCCACAAGATTGGCTCCAGTTTAAGTTCAGATGAGAAGGAAAGGCTCATCTATTTTCTCAAACAACATCAGGACGCCTTCGCTTGGACTTATGAAGATATGCCAGGCTTAGACCCCAAACTGGTCGAGCATCATATTCTGCTGAAGCCAGACTTCAAGCCAATCAAGCGGAAATTAAGGAAAATGGATCCTCGAGTGGCACCCCAAGTTAAAGAAGGACTTGAGGAGTTGTTAAAGGCAAGATTCATTCAGACCATTGATTATCCAAATTGGTTGGCGAACATCGTAGCAGTTCCCAAAAAGAATGGCAAGGTCTGAATTTGCATTGATTTAAGGGATCTCAACAAGGCTACACCAAAAGATGATTATCCACTTCTCAACATCGATCTTTTGATCGATAGCACGGCAGACCATGCCATGTTTTCCTTTATGAATGGATACTCAGGCTACAATCAAATTAAACTGGCCGCTCGTGACTAGTCTAAAACTTCTTTTACCATGCCTTGGGGAACATTTTGCTATACAGTCATGCCATTTGGACTAAAAAATGCTGGGGCAACCTATCAGAGAGCTAACACTAAACTATTATGTTAATATCAAACATTAAAATATATACTAAAATATACAAATAAAGCTATTTTTCATACATTTTCTATTTTGAAATCATTTTAGCTCATTTAACGAAAACTAGCATAAACTTGGGTTTTTAAAACATTTTTTTCATAAAATCAAGCATATTTTAATGTTAATTCTCCTTGAAATATATGCATGATCAAAAACCAAAATTATTTTATTAACTAAATTGCAAAATAAAGCTACTTTTTCAAGCATTTTCTAATTTTCAATCCTTTAAGCTCATTTACTGAAAACTAACATAAAATTGGGTTTTTGAAACATTTTTTCATAAAATCATGCATATTTTAATGTTAATTAACCCTGAAATATATGCATCATCAACAAGCCTGATTCAATGTGCATCTAGGACTTAGAATAAATACTTAAATAATATTTTAGTAAAGCAAGAAGGCATGAATTAGATCCTTGGTTTGATTACCCCTGATAAAGGCGCCAGGAACGGTTGAACATCGTATCGACAAGCGAATTCCGTCTCTCCATTTTCCCGCAAAATTTCAAAACGGAGGCGAGTGATTTTTCAAAACAATTCTTTGGTCAAATGAGACCTTGCAAAAGAGTTCCTTTCTCTTTTTCTTTTTCTTTTTCTTTTCTCTCTCTTCTTTTCTGTCTTTTATTTTCCCTTTAAAAGGGAAAATAGAGGCTAGAAAGGAAAAGAGAAGGAAAAGAGGTACAAGAGGAAAATTTTTGCATGATCACAGAAGTTGGCGACCGTGATGGGACTCGTCTTCGTCTGGTTGAATTTGTGCCTTTTGCTTTACTTTGGTATTTTTTAAGTATTTATTTTTCAAATGTCAGCTTCATTTCCATGCAAACCTTAGGAGCCTAGACTCTGTCCCAACTGACATAATGCATATAGGATTTAAGCATGGTTTGGTAGGACCATATTGAGGAGAATTTCTTCATGCTCACTTAGAGTTAGGTCTGAAATACAACTCTCCTCAATTCTAGGGATCGAATGTAAACAATGTATGCAAGTGTATGCTTGTCTTCATTTAAATTTTATCTCTTTAGGACTTGCATTAGAAACATCTGATTTCTTGCATGTTGAACATGTTTTCGAAAACATCCCTACCTATATTGTCCCGGTCTTCACGTTGCTGGGCTGTCTCACTGAACCATAGTTCGGGAGAGAGCCTCACAACTGGACCACTTTTTTGGGTTAGCGCCTCCCTACCACGTACCTAAGGGCCATAGTCTGAGGTATATCGGTAGGTGCTCAAGGATGTTGGGGAGCTATTACCTTAGAACCAGACTATGCCACGTACTTCGAGCTTCAGCTTGAGTATATCGGCGTACGTTGATTGGAATCAGATGATATGAACCATAGAATTAGGATTAAGGTCCTACAAGCCATTTTAAATATTGCATTTAGATTCAGCTTTTAGGGAGTGTTGTTTATGCATCCTTGTTTGTGTAGCTTTAACTTTGCAATGTTTCTTAGTATTCTCCTATACATATCAACTTTTCTAAAAACCTGGGTATATTATTCAAAATTTCTCCTTATTTTCAGAAACTCAGGTGTATGCTTTTCTACATTCTTTCCTCTTTTATATATCAAACTTTCTTCAATAAACCCTGAAAAATTCTTTTAAAATTTCCTTGATCTTTTCAAAAAATTTCAGGTTTGTATCTATCCTTCAAGAATTTATCCATAAGTCCAGCATTCGATCTGATTCTCTTCATTCTTCTTTGCCCCAGTATCTTTCTGATGGCGTCCAATTCCCTCGATGTTGTCTTTTCTAGAGATCATGTCTTCTATCAGATAAAGGACGGATCCCCGGATCATCGGGTTATCCAGACTCATCCCTTCTTCCCTCAGTGGTATTATTCTTGGTTCGCCACCTTCTCGCGTATGTTTCCAGACCACTTGGATGATTGTGGATTGGAGATGGCATCGGCAGTGGGCAAGCGGACCATCAACGGAAGTCTTATTCAGGCTATGTCAGAACAGTGAAATCCACGTACCTGCACCTTTTGGTTTCCATGGGGAGAGATGACTTTACTGATGGATGAATTCAGTGACATCATGAGATTCCCAGAGCCAGCTGGTCAGCGAGATGATCCAGTCGAGCAGCAGTTTTTGATCAACATCAAAGGGGTAGATGTTCGCAAAACATTAGCAAGAGCAATAGGGAGCAGATCTTGACCTCTCACTGAGATCAACGAAAGTCAGTCCATCGACCTATTTGGGCTTTATCGCAAGTATGGAGCCTACGAGGAAGTTGATACCTTGTCTCGAACAACGAAAGAAAGAATCCAGCATGCCATGGTCCTATGAATAGTGAGATTAGCATTCTTTCAAGACGGTCAGAATTTCATCGATGTCAGAGTCGCTCAACTCTTTTGAAGATGGGGAAGTAAGCAGACCTGCCATCTTTCAGTTTCTATGGTAGCTTTAGCCTTTCTCTACCGAGGATTAGCTCGCTTCGCCCTTGGAGAGACTATTTTAGTGGAAGGATGCACCTATGCCCTACAATCTTGGTTTCTGCGACATGTGCCATTGAAGGCCAGTTCCTTCAGGTTCAACAGTAAGAAGCCGAAATCAACCATTCAGTATCGAGCCTTAATCGAGAGCCTACATTAAGAAGAGATCCTTTGGGATTACTTCAACATGCAAGAATCAGTTTCTCGCTACACTTATGCTCATAGCAAGCGCTACAGATTGCTTGGTCCCTTCTTTTGTATCGACTATCAGCTAGAGAGGTGTCTCAGACAGTTCTCGCAGCGGCAGGTTTAGGCCAACATTCGCTTCCCGACGTGTAACATGTCAGAATTCAATCTACAGTCGGATCAATGGTTTGGGGCATACAATGTAACCAAATACACTTGGGATTCCTTCATTTCTCTTTCTGTGTTTCCTGGACCCCATGTATCTTCAGAATATCAAGAATGGTGGCAAGTGGTCTTTCCACCCTTTCTTTTTTTTTAAATCCATCATCAATAAAATTTACCTTTTTTCGTTCTACCGAAAAGCTTTTTGAGCCAAATTTTATTCTATTTTGTAGCATAAAATGGTCATGATGCTTATGACAACCTCATCCCTCATAATAGGGACATTCTTTTAACATCTTTCTCATTCGTCTTCAATATCTATCATCATGGTTGACGACCTCGCCTAGGTAACAAGGCACATTTACAGTCATCATGAAAATGATGATGACACAATTATCACAATTCTTGTGATGGCCAAATCCCTAGTAATGGGATAATCTTTCAAATTGTCTGCCGAGTCCTCCATTCTTGCCTTTTTCTACTCTAACCATTCCCTTATTCTGCAGAAATCGTTGGCATTGTCAAGATGGTTCAGACAAGGGCTGAGAAAGAGACAGTCCCTCAGCACAGTGGCAGTGAGATCGAAGCGATGGAGTCCCCCAAGTCAGTCAGAAGATAGGGTCAGAGCAAAGAAGACGACATTGATCCCGTCATGTATGGTCTGTTTCAGAAAATGATGGCCAGAATGATGTCAGAGCAGGCCGAGGCAAGTCTGAAGAAGGTCGTTCCTAAGAGCAAACCGAAAAAGAAGGTTGTGAAGAAGCCAATCAGAATTGTCAGAAAGAAGGTCCAATCAGACACTACTTCTGAGGATGCAAAATCAGCAAAAGAAGAGTTGGAAGAGGAAGAGTAGTATGTGTTCGATCAGAATCCTCCGCGGCAGTTTATAAAGATTGCTGAAAAACCAAAATCTGTGAACAAGCTGAATTATGGGATTCCGATTAAGGATCCGATGCATGAGCAATTGAAGGAGATGACTCAAGCAATCAAAGATATTAAGGCCAAAAGTAAGGGCAAGCAGACCTACACTGGCGAGGATTTTTACGATGGCCTGGACGGGGATGATGATCTGAAAAATCTCCCTCGCAAGTTCATCAAGTTTGATGGAATGGGCAATCCAAAAGCCCATTTGGCCACGTTTTATGCGAAATGCGGTCGTTTCAAAAAGGACAATAGGGCCTTGTTCATCTGCTTCCCTCGCAACTTGGAAGGAGTAGCGGCTAGGTGGTATTCAGACCACATCAACCCTATCGAACTACGAGAGTTCGATAAGGTGGTAAACCTTTTCATCAAGCACTTCATGGTCAATGTCGAGGCCTCGCCCACTCTCAATCATCTGTACAATCTGAAGCAGAATGAAAATGAGAGAGCAGAAGAATTCATCCACCGGTGGAGGAGCACCTGTAACAAAATGAAGGTTCCCATTCCAGAGAAACATGCTCTGCAAATTATCCTCAATAACTTCTCTCAGCCTCTACGGAATCTCATTTTCACGTCTCCTGCAAAGTCATTCATCAAGTTAATCGAGAGAGCTGAAGGGATCGAAACAGGATTGGACAACGACCTTTATGAAGGTTACACATTCGTCCGAGGTAACCCTGAGCAGAAAAAGAAGGCACATGTTACTTATTCCACCGATTTTTCAGACAATAGCAGCAATTTCGGCGACAAGAAGAATAAGAAAAACCGTAGCAAAGGCTCAAGAAGCTCTAAGGCTGAAAGAACGAACTCTGCAGCCCAGAAAGGCAAATTCATCAAGCCGCAGTATGTTCAGCCGGTGCCACAGCCTGAAGCAAAGCAGCAAATGAAATCGAAGCACGATGGCTGGAGTTATGACAGAGAGTTCACCGCCCTAGAGCAATCTCGGGAAGATGTCCTGGAATACATGTTGTCGAAAGGGATGGTTAAACTCCCTAAGGTGGCTGATTCACCAGCTGGTATGGGCAAATGGACGGAAAAATTCTGCAAATTCCATTATACTGTAGGATATGACACAGAGCATTGTTTTTTCCTCAAAAATATCATCCAGGACTGTATCAACAAAAATCTGTTGATCGAGGATGAGGACGAAGCGCGGCCTGAGATTTTGTCTAAGCTCTTTCCCAAGCATTCAACTTCAGTCATTTCAGAGCAAACAATCCTTCTTCAAAACGGTATTCAGCCATGTTTCAGCCTGAACATTCAGGATCAGCATTAGGTCCTCGTGCTGCGTCAGGGACAGTCTTCCACCAAGAGGGTGGATATCACTTCAATTTTTAGTAACAAGAAACCAGTCAGCGAGGCAGCAAAGGTAACGACAGAAGCCACCAGGCAGACTCACGGGTTACCAAAGCGCTGCATTAAGTCAGCTTCCAAGAAGGACAAAGGTGCCGAGTCAGTTGAGAAGCCTATCACGGCATTGTCAAACATCTTCATCCTAAATTTGACCCATGCTTCTCCTGAACACCAGAAAGTGCTAGATGATTTGTTAAAGAAAGTCAAGGTCAAGCCAAGCACGACCCCACAAGACATGGCATAGATTGTTAATCAGGCCATGACCAATGCACCAATTACCTTCTCAGATGAGGATTTGCCAAAACCTCATACATTCAACAATAATGCTCTATATATAGTGGTGCGGACCAGGGGCATGACTGTCCCTCATATGCTTGTTGACGGAGGCAGCAGTCTCAATATCTGTCCAGAGATGACAGCTAAGGCCTTAGGAATTAAAGAGGAGGAATATGTCTCAGATCCCATTACGATATACGGCTTCGATAATCATGGGTAGATGGCCAAGGGGAAGGTCTTTCTTGAAATTTTTATCAACTATTCAGTGCATATCGTTCTGTTCCATGTGGTGAATGTACCGCCCACATACAATCTTCTTTTGAGGCATACTTGGATTCATAACGCCAATGTTGTTTCTTCTACCCTTCACCAGTGCATCAAGTGGTCGAAAGGAGGTATGATCACCACAATATTGGGGGAAGATCCAGAAGAGAGACTCCCGCAGCCCATGATTCCTTGTCCTACTTTCACCGCCGACATCCCGAGCATCTGAGAAATTGATGAGATCAATTTGAGTGATAGTTTGGATATGCTGAAATTGAAGGAAGTCCAGCTAACAGAGAACGTCACGGTAGTAGTTAGGTGGCAAGGATCTCACTTCTACAAGATCAGAGGGCGTTTCAATTGCGCTTCTCTCAAAGATCACCCTCTTTTTCCTCAATTCTCTAAAGCCAAGAAGGGGTTTGATCTTTTGATAAAACATGGCTATTAGCCCTTCAGAGGCCTTGGTAAGAATGCGGATGGCATCCTGGAGCCAATCGTCCCCAGTCAGCATGTCACTGGCGCAGGATTGGGTTTCACAGGTCAGTTGTCTGGCAGAAGAACCACCTTCGTCAAAGGAGCGGAATGAAGACAATGCCTTTGTTTCCTGTTTTCCTTTTTCTGTTTTCATGTAGGGACAAAATCAGTCCCAATTTTTCCTTTCTTTTGCGTCTGTAAATATCAAGTTGATCTATCAATGAAATTTTGATATTTTCTCTTCATATCTTGGCATATATCGTTCAAAACTTTACATTTTGTCTATGTCGTCATTCTTTGTTTTTGTACAAAAGGCCATTTTGAATTTCTTATTTTCTCTCAAAAACCTTCTTTGCACTTTTCAAGATTGCCAAATCATGGCTCCTAAATCGCTCAAGAGGCTCATTATCAATCCCAGCTTTCCTCAAAATAATTCCGATCCG
Source organism: Nuphar pumila (assembly GCF_984573655.1). NCBI lineage: Eukaryota > Viridiplantae > Streptophyta > Magnoliopsida > Nymphaeales > Nymphaeaceae > Nuphar > Nuphar pumila. Next base: position 58,313,451 of record NC_143257.1, on the reverse strand, counting down.
GCCAAAATCTGCAAGGCGAAAGCAGGGGCAGGAGCCAAAATGATGGGAGAACAGATTGAAGAGCTAGCAGAGTTTGACTCAGTGATTTAAGAGTTGCCAATATTCAGAAGCAAGATGAGCAATCACCATTTGTTTAGGATCCGACAGAGGATGTCATTATTGGTTCGGAAGATGATCCGAAGATCCACAAGATTGGCTCCAGTTTAAGTTCATATGAGAAGGAAAGGCTCATCCATTTTCTCAAACAACATCAGGACGCCTTCGCTTGGACTTATGAAGATATGCCAGGCTTAGACCCCAAACTGGTCGAGCATCATATTCTGCTGAAGCCAGACTTCAAGCCAATCAAGCAGAAATTAAGGAAAATGGATCCTCGAGTGACCCCCCAAGTTAAAGAAGGACTTGAGGAGTTGTTAAAGGCAAGATTCATTCAGACCATTGATTATCTAAATTGGTTGGCGAACATCGTAGCAGTTCCCAAAAAGAATGGCAAGGTCTGAATTTGCATTGATTTAAGGGATCTCAACAAGGCTACACCAAAAGATGATTATCCACTTCTCAACATCGATCTTTTGATCGATAGCACGGCAGACCATGCCATGTTTTCCTTTATGAATGGATACTCAGGCTACAATCAAATTAAACTGGCCGCTCGTAACCAGTCTAAAACTTCTTTTACCACGCTTTGGGGAACATTTTGCTATACAGTCATGCCATTTGGACTAAAAAATGCTAGGGCAACCTATCAGAGAGCGATGACAGTTATTTTTCATGACCAGATGCACAAGAACATGGATGTTTATGTGGATGACATCCTGGTCAAGTACAAATAAGGAGAGGATCATCTCGATGCTCTCGGCCAAGTCTTCGAAAGACTTATCCTCTACAAGTTGAGGCTCAATCCGCAGAAGTGTGTCTTCGAAGTAAAGTCAGGCAAACTGCTGAGCTTTATGATCAGCAAGAAAGAAATCAAAGTAGATCCTGCCAAGGCAAAGGCAATCATTGATATGCCGCCTCCCACCAATCTAAAAGAACTGCGAAGCCTCCAAGGGCGCATTCAGTCGATTCGTCGCTTCATCTCCAATTTGGCCATGAGATGTGAGCCCTTCAATCACTTATTGAGAAAAGAAGTGAAATTCGAGTGGGGACCAGAATGTCAACTCTCATTTGAGCACATCAAGCAATATCTCCTCAATCCACCTGTTCTGAAGCCACCAGAACTTGAAAAGCCACTTCTCCTATATATTTCTGTCAATCAGAATGCTTGTGGCGGATTTCTTGCACAGTATGAGGAAAGCAGCCGGATAGAGCACGCCATCTACTACATCAGCAAGACCTTCATCGACTATGAGAAAAGATACTCTCAGATGGAATAGACATGTCTAGCTTTAGTATGGATCTGTCAAAAGCTGAGACATTATCTGTTGGTGTCAGAAATCAAAATTTTGTCAAGACTCAACCCTCTCAAGTACATCCTTGAGCAGACTTTCCTTATCGGACGAATTGCAAAATGGCAAGTCCTTCTGATGCAATACGATTTAAAATATCTATCTCAGAAGTCAGTCAAGGGTCAGTCCATCGCAGATCAATTGGCCGATTTCCCATTGATAGAAGAGATCAAGGCGGAAGATGATTTTCCCGATGATCGCATCTGTAGCATTCAAGAATCCCTAGTTTAGACTCTATTCTTCGATGGAGCCAAGAATATGTTCGACATTGGGATCAGGATCTTATTGATCACTCCCGAAAAGGAGATGATCTCTTATTCTCTCAAACTCAACTTTCAATGTACTCACAACATGGCTGAGTATGAAGCTCTAATACAAGGCCTCAAAATGTTGCAAAACTTCAACGTCAAGAAAGTACATGCCTTTGATAATTCCTTGCTTGTTGTCAGTCAAGTTAATGCTGAGTGGCAAGTCAAGGATTCAAAATTGATTCCCTATCAGAATATTGCCTTGGCTCTCATAGGCAACTTTGAAGAATTTCAGCTCAATCATGTCAAGAGGGAATACAATCACATAGCAGATGGCCTAGCCTGTTTAGGCTCTATTTTGTCGTTCAAAGATAGTGAATCATGTCATTCCTTCGAGATTGACAGACTTGATCAACCTGCTTACATTCAAGCTGAGCAAGTAAACCAAGCCACTCAGAAAGAGAAGCCTTGGTATCAAGACATCAAAAACTTTATCGAAACCGGTGAATTTCCATCGGAAATGCCAAGAAAGGAGGAATGTGCGATTCAGCGAATGTCGGCCCGTTATTTCATCCTTGCGAATACTCTTTATCATTGTGGCTTCAGTTTTGAATATGCCAGATGCTTAGATAAGGATGAAGCCATGAAAGTTGTCCAAGTGGCACACGAGGGAATTTGTGGTGGTTACGTCGGCTACCAAACACTCGTCAAGTAGATTATTCGGGCAGGGTATTATTGGAAAACCATGTAGCAGAATTGGCATCATTTTGTAAGAAAGTGCGTAAAATGTCAAATGCATGCACCTTCCATTCATACACCAGCCACCTATTTGCAGTTTGTGGTTTCTCCTTGGCCTTTTTCAATGTGGGCCTTCGACGTGGCAGGTCTGATCACTCCTTCAGCTTCTAATGGCCACAAATACTTCCTCGCAGCTACGGAATACTTCACCAAATGGGTCGCGGTTGTAACTCTGCGAACAATAAAAGGCCGACATGTTGTTTCTTTCATTCATACGAACCTTCTTTGTCATTTTGGTGTACCGCATGATATTGTATCTGACAATGGTAGCCATTTCAAGAGTGAGAGGATAAAGACCTTCTCCTCGAAGTTGAGGATTCATCATCACTTCTCAGCTCCTTATTATCCTCAAGGGAATGACTAGACAAAGGCCACCAACAAGATTTTGATCCGCATTCTGGAAAGAACGGTGGAAACGGGCCGTGATTGGCATGAGAAGATGCACGATGCACTTTGGGCATACCGAACCACCATTCAGACTCCAACCAATGCTACTCCATCAGAACTTGTCTATGGGACTGAGGTGGTATTACTTCTCCACGTTCAGAAGCACACATTCAAATTTGCGTCGCTCATAGAACTCCCGCTTGATCAGTATCAGCAGCAGAGGTTGGTACAACTTGATCTTTTGGACGAGAAGAGACTCAATGCAACAGAGCATGCTCAAGCTTATCGTCAGAGGATAGCTAGGCATTGTGCCAAGTCAGTCATTGAGAGGAGATTCTGAGTTAACGATCTGGTGCTCAGATCGACAGCTCATCTCAAGCATCGACCGCAGGGCAAGTGGTCACCCAATTGGGAAGGCCCTTATATGGTTAAGGAAGCGCTGCCTCGTAATTCGTATCGTCTGATCAACGCAGATGGAGTGGAACTGCTAGATCCAATCAATGCTCTGTACTTGAAGAAATTTTATACTTGAAGTTTCCATTCTAAATCTTTGTATTCTTCAAAGAGCCTCTTTCAATAAAATAAATGATCTTCTATCATTCTCATATTCTTTTCCCTGATATTGGGGCATTTTATTTTTATATACATCTATCTTCTCTTTAATACATGCAGGCAGGATCAGACAAACTCTTTGCTTCAATTTTGTCAAAATTTTCATTAAATCTTTGATCAATCTTTATTTTATCAATTTTATCAAATTTTATCAAATTTTCATCATTTTTTATTAATCTTTATTCTTTTAACCCTTTCAAGTTAAGGGATAAACCTGATGCTTCTTTTCAATGAGGTACTCCTTTATTCTTTTTCCCCTTGAGGATAAGGGATAATCCTAAAATCATCATTCAAATCTTAGGTCATCTTGGGTCAAGGATCTTAAATAACTTTCTCATCTTCATCATAATCATCGGAATCTAGTCATACCTTTTATCAATCCTTCCAAAATCCGACTTTTGGGTTGGAATTATTTCCTTCCCATCTGAGTTCCGACTCAGGTTTTGTTTTCTTTTTATTTTTTCTTTTTATTTTTTCTTTTTAAAGGTCCGTGTTCTGACTCGGGTCTCATATATATCTTATTTCCAGAGTTTTGAGTTCTGACTCAGGCTTTCTTTTGGATCTGATGCTCGCATTGCACCAATTGTTACGTCAAAAATTCGAGTTCTCAAACTCGATTTTCTATTTCATCTTTTATCTTGAAAAACCAGGTTCCAACTCGAGTTTTTCCCTTTTTATATTTCGTTTGAAGTTTCGAGTTCTGACTCGGACTTTCTATCAGATTCAACGCTCGTGTTGGAACTGATTGTTCCTTTGAAGATTCGAGTTTTCAAACTCGGGTTTTTCATTTTTATCATTATTTTAAAGATTCGGGTTCCGACTCAGGTTTTTCCTTTTTTTATATCGTTTGAAGTTCCGAGTTCCAACTCGGACTTCCTATCGGATTCAACGCTTGTGTTGGAACCGATCGTTCCTTTGAAGATTCGAGTTTTCAAAACTCGGATTTTCCATTTTATTTTTGTTTTGAAAATCCGGGTTCCGACTCGGGTTTTCCCTTTTATCTTCCATTTTTGCGATTTCGAGTTCCGACTCGGATTTCCCCTTTTGATCCAATGCTCGTATTAGACCAAAGTTTTTTCTCACATCCCCTTTCAGGTTAAGGGACAAACCTGAACTTCCACTTCAGGATAAGGGATAATCCTAAAACACAGACAATCATTCTCTCTCAATTCTCAAGTATCTTAGAATGTCGGTCTCTTTTTCAACTCCCCGTTGCAAAACCCAGTGCTCGTACTGGTGCATTTTTGAAACCAGTTCTTGTACTAGTGCATTTTCGAAACCCAGTGATCGTACTGGTGCATTTTCAAAACCCAGTACTCGTACTGGTGTGTTTCTCAAAACCCAGTGCTCGTACTGGTGCATTTTCGAAACCCAGTGCTCGTACTGGTGCATTCTCGAAGCCCAATGCTCGTACTGGTGTGTTTCTCAAAACCCAGTGCTCGTACTGGTACATTTTCGAAACCCAGTGCTCGTACTGGTGCATTTTCGAAACCCAGTGCTCGTATTGGTGTGTTTTTTAAAATTCAGTGCTCGTACTGGTGCCTTTTCAAAATTTAGTGCTCGTACTGGTGCGTTTTCAAAATCCAGTGCTCGTACTGGTGCATTTTGAAAACCCAGTGCTCGTACTGGTGCATTTTCAAAATCGAGTGCTCGTACTGGTGCGTTTTCAAAATCCAGTGCTCGTACTGGTGCATTTTCAAAATCCAGTGTTCGCACTAGTGTGCATTTTCAAAATCCAGTGCTCGTACTGGTACAGCTAGCGCTCGTGCTAGTGTCTGGCTGACTGATTAGTTAGCCCTCCAAGTTCAGTCCTAGTACTAACCGTTCATCACAATTCAAATTCTAAATTCTCAATTTCAACCTTCGGGTTATCATGTTGTCAACAAAATCAATCTTTTTCTCTTGCGAAGGACCCTCTTCAGAGAGAGTTTGAGGGAGCTCGTTCCTTTCGCATGCAACTATCTTTCGTTCGCAAGAACCCTTTTTTCAGGGAGAGTTTGAAGGGACTCGTTTTCTTCGCAAACTGTTTGCAAAACAACAACCAACTTTACACAAAGGACCCCTTTTCTGGGGAGAGCTTCGACAAAAGCCCTTTTCCTTTTGTGGCCCCCGATTTTTCTCATCTTTGGTCAACCCCTTCACAAAGAACCTTCTTCTAGAGAGAGTGTGATGGACTCGTTCCTCTGTGATACTTTTTCAGCCTTATTGTCGGCCGCCTTTCCATAAGAGAAGCCTAGAGATAGGGAGTATTGACGAAAACTTAATTTCTCTTTGAAAGTTCTGTTTTGCAAACCCCTCCTCTTTGGGGAAGAGAGGAGTATTTCCAACTTCCCATTCAGGTAAGGGCTAAGCCCGAGTCTCTCTTTTTGGGGAAAAAGAGAGGAGAATTTTGTCATGGATGTGTCAATTGAGTGTCAAGCAATTACTTTTATCAAAGATTTCAAGAATATTTTGCCAATTTGCTATAAAAAACCATTGTTGATCTCAAAGCTTTTATTGCACAAAGAATTACCTCAAACTACCTCTAGTATTATTTTCAAAAGGACAAGACTTTTTGCGAAGAAAGAACAAAATTCAAGCTTTTTCTGTTAGTCAACCAAGAGGATGAGAAAAAAATCTTTGATATGACCAGCAAAGGAAAATTCAATGATGTTGAAAAGCCATAAGTGAACTGATATTGATCATAGCTATGGCACATTCTTAAAGATCATTTTTCTGACAGTAAGGCAGTGGAAATATTCTGGGCGATAAAAGAATCTACCCAATCCATATCTCCTCAATCATTTGAGTTGCAATCAAATATCCGCAAAAGGGATTTCTCAATTGTCGTCAAGATGAAGACTAATATGCGAGCTAGATCTCCGGGGCCAAAAAAGATTTAGATAATCTCTGAGATGAAGGAGTTTGTGACGGATCCTTCTAGGGAACGTTCAAATCACCGCCAAGATGAAGGCGACTGCGATGAACCTCCCGACAAACCCTAAAAGATAATTGATTTATGCTATCATCCAGAGATTTTAACCAATGAACCTATATCATCAGCCTAATTCCTGAGAAAGAAAAAGAAGGATCGGAGCATCTCCAAGATGAAGGAGTTTGTGACGTACCCTTCCCCAAAAAAGAGAGAAAAGTCGGGACATCTTCAAAATGAAGGATAATGTAAAAGCCCGAGGAAGCTCCATGACTCAAAAGAGTGCAAGAAGATCATCATGGGAAAAACCCCAGGATATCAAACTGCTCGAAACTGTCAGGAATCATCTTCATCTATGTGAAATTCTTTTATCAATATCTTTCCACTCAATTGCTTTTATGAAACTAAGAATATTTCCTCTCTTTTCATATCAAAGAAATTGATATCTTCCTTGAAGAAGCTCAACAACAACAAATTTGAGTTTGATTCTTGATTCTACAGAGTTAGCCTCATTGGAGTTAATACTCTAGGTAAAAAGAGGCAATATTCACACATATTTGCACAATTCAATCATTCTGAATCAACTATAATTTTTTGGCATCTTATTGGCAATATTTTCTAGTTATTCCAATATGAAGTGTGAACTTGACATTCGTTTTGACATATCCTGACGTCATCTTTTATAAGGACTGAAAAGTCCTTCCCTTCTGCTTGATCTGAGTCTCTCAGATCTACACACTTCCCTGTGTTCCCCACTGTCCCGCCATAGACAGTTCCTGCTCAGGATAAGGGTTAAAACCTGAACTTTCTGCAAGAGGTTTTTTTGTTGTTAAAAACTGATTTAGTCTCAGCGATGAGGCGCCCAAAAACATCCCTTTTCCAAGCTTTAGGGAACCCCATTTTTCTACCTTTTGCAAACCCCTCTTGGATTTGTTGTGCAGAATCCAGAGGTCCATCACAGTTTCTCCGCTCTTCGAGGATTCTGTACCCGCTCAGGTTAAGGGTCAAACTTGTACTGCTTGCGAAAGCCATTTCAAAAGCTGATTTAGTCTCAGCGATGAGGTGCCCAAGATCAGCCCTTTTCTCAGCTTTAGGGAACCCCATTTTTTTCTTCCTTTCGCAAAACCCTTTCGGATTTGTTCGTCCAACTTCGGAGGTTCCATCATGGTCTCTTCATTTCGAGGATTCCGTATGGTCGTCCCACTCAGGTTAAGGGATAAACCTGTTTGCCTCATGTTTCCACGAGGTATCTTCCTTTTCAGGTTTGGGTAAAAACCTGAGCCTCGTTCCAACGAGGTTCCTCGTTTCAACGAGGTGTGTTCTCTTAGTCCCATCAAAGTCTTCCTCATCAAAGAAATTCATATCTTTTATATCCACTCAGGAAAGGATCATACTTGAGTTTCATCTCATGAGGCATTTTTCTCAAAAATGTCCCATCGAGATCTGCTCATATTCCTTTCCTCATCCAAGTTATCTTGAGATATCTTCGTCCCATCCAGGTTAGGGGCTAAACTTGAGTCGTTCCAAAAGCTGATCTTGTCTCATCCATGAGACTCGATCAAAATTTGCATTTTTTTCATCATTCTGGAGTCTTCGCCCAAAGTTCCATCATGATTTCCTCATTCCAAATATTCAGTCATATCACTTTTTGAGGATTTTGTCTCTCCAAAACTATTCAGGATAAAGTTTTAAGCCCGAGAAATCATAAATTTTTTTAAATAAAATTCTTCCACACCCAGTTCAGATCTGCTGATTGGGGCATTTTTCAAAATTTGGAGTGTTTTCTTAGCCACTAAGCTCGGCTTTCAACCAACTTAGTAGAAAGAGGAGCATCTGTGAACACCCCAAATTTTTCAAAATTTTATAAAATTTCCCTCTTGGTCTCTGACCTCATCTTTCTGAATAAATTGAGTCATTTTTAATCCAAATTTCAGTTATTTCTCAGATTCACCAGAATCCAAATCCATTTTCTAAAGAAATCGAACCCAAATTCTCAGAAAAATCTCTCTTTTGTAAATATTTCTAAAAAATACAAAAAAAAAGTTGTAAACCCCTTTATTTCCCTTCAGTTTTTAGAGTTTTATTTCAAAAACACAAAAAAAATACAGAAAAAGAAAAAAACAAATCAATTTTAGAAACCTCTTTTTTTAAAAAAAGCATCTTTCAGCTTAAAAATCCCTTTTCAAAAAAATCTTTTGAAAACAACCATCATTTTGCAAAAATCTCCTTTTAAATTCGTTATTTTTTAAATCCTTTTTTATATTTTGTTTAACTTAGATTTTAAACCTTTTAAAATCAAAAAAATGTTTTTTTTTAAGAAAGGTCGCCCGATGTTGCCTCAGCCCTAAACCCTCCAGAAAAAGGAGAATAAAAGGAGGAGGAAACAGAGGAAGAAAAAAAGGACGAAAAACAAGAGGAAACGAATGAGGAAAAGAAGGAAGAAATGATCAGAAAAGATGCAGGAAAAGGAGGAGAAAGAAGGATAAGAAGAAAAAGGAGGGAGATGGAGGACATTCAGTGATTGATGGCCAACTCTCTCTCTCTCTTATCTCTTATCTTCACTTGGGGTTTACAAAATTTGAAGAAGTTTTCAGCCCTTTCTTTCAGACCCCTTCAGCCAAGGTGAGTATTCGTCTTCTATTCCCTTAAAATTTCTTGTCATAACATGATTAATGGATTATAATATGAGTTTTTATCTTCCTATTATAGCATTTTAATCTTTGTTTAACATATTTTGATTGAGCCAAAAGAATTGAAGTGATTTGATCTTTTTAGATAAAATCCTTCTTTCAAATGGGCTACAACAAATTAGATTTGGGCCTCAGCCATTTTGGTTTTCTTTTAATGCATTTTCTGTTTTAATTTTTCATCATTCATGCATTCATTCATGTTTTAAGGCATTAGATCTCATGTTTGAACATCTACGCATGTGCAGTTTTGCTTTCATCATATTCAGTTGCTTTCTAGATTATACTTTGAATTCTAATGAATTTTAGATCTATCAATTTGTATGTAATCAGAGTTCATTTCAATCTAAATGTTTTACTGCAACTTTATGCACATGTATTCATGCTCTCCACCAAAAATCAGATCATTTTGAGTTTGTTTGGACCACTTTAAAAATCGAGATTCAGAACCTGTTATTTTACACTGTCAGGATTTTAGCAGAATCAGGACCAACTTGCGGGAGTGATTTCTCCCTAACCAGAGATGATCTTTCCAATCTGTAAAAAATAGTATTTTCTAAATTGAATCTAGTTTGTCCATACCAAGTTTCAACTATTTCTATAGTGTTTTTATACCAGTTGTGAGTCAAAAACCACAACCCTGTCACCGTGTGTCATTTTAATGGCTCAGATTTTGATCCATTTTGTCAGAATTTTATTTCCCTAATGCAAGATCATTTTTTGATTCTGTAAAATAAGTTGTCTTTTCTTATGTGTCTAATTCATCCCTGTAAATATTTAGAATTTTTCATGGTCAATTGTTATTTTATTTTGATTAAATACCAGAACCCTGTATCCAGATTTTGTAAATATTCTGATTTTGGCTCCCATATCATGACTGTTGTAGCACTCCTTCAACAAATCGCCATCTGATTGGCAACATTCTTCAGCAAATCATTTTTACAATTTTTTGAGTCGTCAATGAGTCACTACTATGATTTGTAGTGTTTTGCAGTCTCCAACGAGCCCCACAACGATTTATAGTGTTGTCCGTTTTTTTTTCTACTACGATTTGTAGTGTTTTTGGGTCTCCAATGAGTCCCACAAGGAATTGTAGTATTTTCCGATCTTTTAACTACAATTTGTAGTATTTTTGGGTCTCCAACGAGATCCACAGAAATTTATAGTGTTGTTGAACCTCACTATAGCGATTTATAGTGTTTATCGTTAAACACTGCAGCGATTTGTGATACAAATCGCTGTAAATCGCTACCCGAATTAGGACCAACTTGTCAGGGTCATATCTCCCTAACTAGAGATCAAAGTTTAAATCCGTAAAAAATGGTGTCTTTTTTGTAAAGTCTAGTTTATTACTGTAAATTTTCAGTGATTTTTATGGTCATTTGGTACCCCATTTGGATAAAAAACCAAACCTCTATCAGTCTCCCTTATTTGAGTGACATAGGTTTTTAGTTCTATTTGTAAGAGTCATATCTCCCCAACGGGAGATCATTTTCCAAATCCATAAAAATGGTTTTCTTCCTCTATGTGCCTAGTTTATATCTGGAAAGTTTTATAACTTTCTATGCTCATTTGATATTTCAAATCTGCTGAAAACCAAGACTGGTTACAGAATTTTAAATTCTGTAACAGGTTCATTTCCTGTTTGGAAACAGTGACTTCTTGAAGTCGCCATTTTCAAACCAAAGATTGTTTTTTCAATTCTGTAAATTGGGTTGGTTTTCTTATTGAGTTAAGCACCTTTTCTCTCAAATTTGGGAGAAATTGGGTCTATTTAGTCTGTGTAACATACAGTTTACTGAAACCTGTCTGTTAAAATCTAATTTCTTGTTTATGAAATTAATGCTCTAATGTTTTAATCATAACTCTAGTTTCAAAAATGATTTTGATATTCTGTAAAAAGGGAATGATTTCTTGCTATGTTTTGAATCCAGAGGTTCATTTTGAGTTAAAATCAAATCGTTTAAGACTTCTGTCCACTCGGAATGCTCTGACAGGTTCACCTGAAAGATCCTGATTCTGCAAAATACTGTATTATCTGGATAAAAGAATACAAACTCAGTTTTTTCTCAGATGATTGCTTAGCATTTTCAATTCTATAACATTCATCAGATTGTTAAGCATCTGCATATCATTTTATAAATTTCTAAGATCATTGACCATTCATTCATTGCATCTTTCAAAAATTGATTTTATAAAAAGGTATTGCTTTGTTAAAATGAAGTTAAATTGGGCATTTCATCACTCTTAAATTTGATTTTCAAACATGATTCATATATTTCATAAATAAAAAAAATGAATTTTATCAAGTTAGAATGCCTTAACTTCATTTCAAACAAGCTTTGGAGTTTATTTGCCTTTATTTCAATCATTTTCAATAGATTTTCATAAAAATCTCAATTTCAAGGTTAAACTCACTTTCAACTCAAGCTTTAAAATGTATAAATACATTTTAAAGCCCTAATTTCTAAAATTCAAAACTCCAAAGCACCATTTTCAAATGAAATCATGCATCATATGTGTTTATTTTGTTTAATTTTCTTTATCTCTGAGGCATAAAAGGCTAATTTTGGACGTATTCTTCAATTTTTCAATAATTGAGGGAAAATCCATAAAAGCCTACAGTTATTTCTAACAAGTTTGCTCATTTTACAGGATTTTCTGTTTTATTATTTCTTTTTCAATTGCTGTATCGATTCAAAGGTTGTAATAAATGAATTAATGAGAAGTTTACTTTATGCTTAGTTTAGAATGAATGAGCATGTAGTTTAACTTTTCATTTCTCATAATCAATATGTTGCATTTTATTTTCATTTTCAATAACACTATGGTGAAACACGAATGGCACAAGCACCATTCTAATAAAACGTGATTAAATCCTAAGTTGATGATTTGCATTTATGGCCATAGTGAAAATGTGAACAAAACTTAGGGTTTTCATCTTTTATGGAATAACATTGGGTCCACACTGGATCTCTTTCCAAAAATCATCATGTTTTTCTAAAATATTTTCTTCCTTTATCAGAGTTTAATTTAAAATTAATTCAAAACATATATCAATGGCCATAGTCAGGATATATTGAGAGTTAATTTTATTTTAAACTCTATAAAGGCACCAAAATGTATTTTATTCCTCAAATGAATTTAAATACGATTATTATATAATACATTTTATGGCCATAGTAAAAAATGTATTATATCTTCAATCTTATTTCAATTCACTTAACGAATGAAATATGCTTTTCAAAACCTAATTTCAAATTTCTTTTAATGCATTCATCATTTAAGATAGAATTGCATCATTATCTTTCAAATTATTCAAGTTATTTTTGAATTTCTAAGTCAGTTTTGAATTTTTTTTTTTCAAAAATAGTCTTCATTTCAAAGTTATCCTTTTTCTAATTTCATTCCCAATTTCATGCAATTTCAATTCCTTATTTTTAAATTAATTCTCTCCATTCAATTACATTTTCAAATTCAAACTTCACTTCTTCAATTTTAAGTTTAAAAGATCAATCTTTTGACTTCTAAATTCAATTCTAACTTCTGATTTTCAAATTCAACTTTAAATTTTGAATTTAATTTCAGAATTCGATTTCCAGATCTTCGATTTCAATGCTCTTAAATTCATTTCAAATTCTTGAATTTTAAAATCATCATCTGATTTGCGACATCCTTCAGTAAATCGCTATTGCGACTTACCGTGTCTTTTCATAAATCATTCAACAATTTATAATGACTTTTAGCAAATCATCATGCGATTTACAGTATCGTGATTTGTCGCATCTTCCAGAAAATCATTGTGCGATTTACAATGTCTTTCAGAAAATCGTTGTTGTGATTTATAGTATTCTAAAAATAAATTTTAAATCAATTTCTGAACTCTCGGGCCATTTCCTAAAGTATGTTTCCAAAATTCATTCCCAAAATCACTTGGAAAATCTCAAAATTTCTGAAGCACATCTAAAAGTATGCATGTTTTCAAATTCAAAATCATTGCACAAGCCTGATTCAATGTGCATCTAGGACTTAGAATAAATACTTAGATAATATTTTAGCAAAGCAAGAAGGCATGAATTCGATCCTTGGTTCGATTACCCCTGGTAAAGGCGCCAGAAACGGTTGAACCTCGTACCGACGAGCGAATCTCGTCTCTCCATTTTCCCGCAAAATTTCAAAATGGAGGCGAGTGATTTTTCAAAACAATTCTTTGGTTAAATGAGACCTTGCAAAAGAGTTCCTCTCTCTTTTTCCTTTTCTTTTCTCTCTTCTTTTCTGTCTTTTATTTCCCCTTTAAAAAGAAAAATAAAGGCTAGAAAGGCAAAGAGAAAGAAAAGAGGAACAAGAGGAAAATTTTTGCATGATCACAGTCCTACAACTGTTTTTCAAAATGATGCATCTTAGAGTCAGCCTTTTAGGGAGTGATGTATGTGCATAAATGTTTGTGCAGAATGTGACTGCTTGTATTTTACCTTTTATTCCTCTCATATTTTCCCCAAAAATATTTTTCCAAATATCCATATTCTCATATTTTTCTTTTATTTTCTCAAACCCTGGATGATTTTCCCAAACCTCTATTTTCTTTCAAAACTCCAGGTGGTTTTCCAATCCTCCCGTTCTACTAGATCTCGAATTTCCAGCTACATTTTATATCCTGCCTACAATTTTTCAAAATTTCCTAAGTCTGATTCCGAGTCTTTCTTTGTTTTCAGTCCGATGGCATCCAGTCAAATCGATCCTATTTTTCCAGAAGGTCACATGTCCTACGAGGTACGACAAGGTTGTCCAGAACATCGAGCCCTTAGCACCGAAACTTTCATTCCCCGGTGGTACTATTCATGGCTCAAAAGCTTTTCTCGCATATTCCCGGACCATTTGAGCGAGTGCAGATTAGAAGTGGCATCAGCAGTAGGAAAGCAGACTATCAATGACAACCTGATCCATGCAATGGCAGAACGATGAAATCCACGAACATGTACCTTTTGGTTCCCGTGGGGAGAGATGACCATTTTAATGGATGAATTTTCAGAAATTATGGGATTACCAGAACCAGTCGGTCAACCATGAGATCCGTTAGAGCATCAGTTTCTGATCAATGTCAAGGGTTTGGACCCCCAAGATTCTTTAGCTCGTATGACAGGCCGCTGATCCAGTTGGATGGAAATGAATATGTCAATCTATTCGAGTTATACCATCAATATGGGACCTTCGTCGAAGTCAGCTCACTATCAAGGACAACTAGAAAAAGAATTCAGAATGCAATGGTTCTATGCACTGTAGGATTAGCCCTCTTCCCAAATGGACAAAACTACATGGACATCAAAATAATCCAGCTCATGAGAAGATGGGGAAGTCGACAGACCAACCATCTTTCCATAGCCATGGCAGCGCTCGCTTTCCTATATCGGGGTTTGACTCGTTTCTCACTTGGAGAATCCATCTTAGTTGAAGGATGCATTTATGCGCTTCAATCCTGGTTCTTCCAGCATATTCCAGCCCGAGCAAATTCTTTCAGATACAACGGTCAAGAACTCCTTCCAGTAGCACAGTACCGGTCCATGATCGACAGCATTCAAGAAGATGACATAGTCTGAGACTACTTTGATCAACAATTATTTCCTCCCAGATATACATACGCTTATGGCAAGCGGTTCAAATTGTTGGGATCATTCTTCTGCACATACAACCAACCAGAGAGATGTGTTCGACAGTTTTCCTAGAGACAGTAGTACATTGAAGCTAGACTACTATCAGGAGCTATGGCATAATTCGATCTCACTTCCGCACAATGGTCCAGAGCATATCATTTTGCCCGCTACGACTGGGATTCCTTTGTTTCTCTTAAATTCTTTTCTGGTCCTAAAGTGTCTGTCGACTATCATGAATGGTGGAAAATTGTTTGTCCTCCACCTCTCTGTCAAGATTAATAAAAGTTTAATTCTTTTCATTCCAATAAAATTTTCTCTCTTTTTCTTGTGGTTTGACGACCTCGCCTAGGTAACAAGGCACATTTTCCATTGTTTATTTCTCTTTCAAAGAATGACAACACAATTGTCGTGATTCCTGCGATGACTCAATCCCTAGTAATGGGATATGTTTTCCAAAATTATCTACCATACTTCCAACAAATATTTCTTCCAAAAACCAATTCCTTCAGAATCTAATCAGGTCTTTGTCCTGTAGAGAGCGTCCGCAGCACTTGATGGTTCAGACAAGATCAGGAAGACGAACAACATCACCTCAGTACTCCTCAGCTTCAGAAGCTGAAATGGATTCTCCCAGATCCATCAGAAGTCAAGATCAGTAGCAAGAGGATGATGGCATAGATCCACAGATGTATGCTATGTTCCGGAAGATGAACAAAATGATGAGTGAGCAGCCCAGAACCAGTTCAGAAAAGAATCCATTTAGGCAAAAGTTCCACGGTCACAAGGACAAGAAATCAATGAAGACTTTCAAGAAGCAAGTTCAGCCAGAAGAAGTCTCAGATGAAACAGAATCAGCGGAAGACACTGATGAAGAATATGAGGTGCCTTCAGTATTTCAGAAACATGGCCGAGAACAAAGGAGGAGCCGCAAACCAAAAAGTCAGGTCACAGAAGACCCCCTGCAAGCACAGTTCAAAGAAATGGCTAGAGTTGTTAAAGATCTGCAAGCCCGCGATAAGGGCAAGAAAATTTTCACCAGCGAGGATTTCTATGATGGTCTAGAAGGAGACGAAGATCTGGAAAATCTACCACGCAAGTTCATCAAGTTCGATGGTTCTGGCGACCCCAAAGCTCATCTCGCCACATTCTTCGCAAAGTGCTCGAGATTCAAGAGAGACAACAAAGCACTATTTCTATGTTTCCCCTGCAACTTGGAAGGAGTTGCAGCTAAATGGTATGCTGAGCATATCAATCCCATCGAGCTCAAGAAGTTCGATAAAGTTGTGAATTTATTCATCGAACGCTTCATGTTCAACACAGAGGCGCTTCCGACATTAAGCCATCTCTGTAATCTAAAGCAGAATGAAAATGAAAAAGCACGGGATTTCATTCATAGATGGAGATCAACCTGCAGCAAAATGAGGGATCCTATATCAGAAAGGCATGCTTTATCACTGATCCTCAACAATTTTTCGCAACCTCTGAGAGGATTAATCTCCACCGCACCATCTCGTACTTTCATTGAGCTGACTGAACGAGCTGAATGGCTCGAGCTAAGCATGGAGAATGGAGTCTATGAAGGCTTCACATTTTCCAAGTATAACCCCCAAGGTGAACAAAAGAAGAAAACTCACTTTACCTATTCTGCCAACAATAATAGCAACAAAAATCATTATAAAGGGCAGAAGAAAGATTACTGTTACAGCACAGACAATTCAAATAACAAAAATGATCAGAAAGGAAAGTCTGCTCCTCAATATAACAAACCCCTTCAACAAGATCAAGGGCCAAAACTACGTGAGAAGACTAAGCATGAAGGATGGAGCTATGACAGAAAATTCACTTTTCTCGACCAATCGCTTGAAGATGTGTTCGACTACATGTTGTCGAAGGAGATGATCAAGTTGCCAAGACTGGCCGATCCCCCTCTGCCTATGGGAAAGTGGAAAGACCAATTCTGCAAGTTCCACAGGACCATGGGACACAACACTGAGAACTGCTTTGTTCTCAAGAACATTGTACAGGATCTTATTGACAAGAATCTTTTGGTGGTAGGAGAAGAAGAAGAAAAAATGGACATTCTCAATCAGCCATTTCCTCCGCACACCACCGCAGTAATATCTGAACGGCCATTCCAGCCTCAAGAGCACATCAAACCATGTTCAGTTCAAGATCTCCAAGTTCAGCATCAGGTGTTAGTGTTGCGACAAGCAGCACTAGCCACTAAGAAGATGGACATAATTTCAACATTTGGCAAGCTGAAAGTGTTTGAAGAACCCACAAAATCGTCCCCCAAGAAATTAAAAGGAATTCCTGAATTCCTTAATCAGTTCATCAAGCCCATGCCAGAAAAGGAAACTCAAAAGCCACTGACCGTTTTGTCCAATGTTTCAATTTTGGACTTAGCCAAGAGTTCTTGCAAGCACCAACAAGTACTGGACGATTTACTCAGAAAAATTAAAGTTAAACCCAGTGCAACACCTGAAGACATGGCACAAATCGTGAATTCAGCCATGACAAATGCGCCAATCACCTTCTCGGATGAGGACCTTACAAAGCCTCACTTCTTTCATAACAATGCCTTGTACATTGTCGTTCGAGTAAGAGGAATGACAGTACCCCATGTGATGGTTGATGGAGGCAGCTGCCTCAACATATATTCTGAAATGATAGCAAAGACACTAGGGATTAAGGAAGAAGAGTAAATTCCAGATCCTATCACTATATATGGATTTGACAACCACGGTCAAACGGCTAAAGGGAAGATATTTTTGGAAGTGTTCATCAATTACTCAGTGCATTCCGTCTTCTTTCATGTGGTGAATGTACCACCCACCTACAATCTGTTACTCAGAAGAACGTGGATTCACAATGCAAATGTTGTACCTTCCACCCTTCATCAATGCGTAAAATGGTCCAAAGGTAGAATGATTACAACTGTACTGGGAGAAGACCCAGAAGAAAGGCTCCCGCTGCCTATGATCCCTTGACCATCATTCACAACAGATATCCCTAGCATCAGGGAAAGAGAAGAAATCAGTCTCGGAGAAAATCTAGAAATACTCCAGACAACATCAGAGTCATCTCTACACACGGTAGCCATGACCTGGTGGAGAGGTCATAAATTCTTTAAGATTGGAGGTCGGGTCAACTACAGCGCTCTCAAAGATCATATGTTGTTTCCGCAGTTCATGAAAGCAAGAAAGGGATTTGATTTACTTCTAAATTATGGTTATCAACCCTTCAAAGGACTCGGTAAAAACGAAGATGGTCGCATCGAGCCAGTGATTCAAAAGCATCGTCCCCATAGAGCAGGACTAGGGTTTTCCGACAGAAGCTCACTGTGAACAACCTAAAATTTTCAAAGTTTGGTAAAAAATGACCTTTTTGCCCCTATGTAAACACCCCAAATTTTCATTCACCTCTCCAACATTTCCACCAAGCATCATCATTCAACCTCTGAAATCGCCAGAGGGCAAAATGGTCATTTTCTCAACCCGGACCTTGCAAAAGTCTAAATTTCATCTCGAACTCTCAAAATTTCTTTATTTTTAGCTCAGATGTTCAAAATTCTACTCCTGACAGGAGATGGGAATCTCTAAATCCCGGTTCAGGATTACATTTCATAAGACATGTCTTTGCATAACATCATATGAGCATTTCATATCACTTTACTGCACAGCATGTCATTTCGAGGTCCAAAACTCTTGATTTCAAAATTTTCAATCTAGATTAGAATTTCAACTCTTTTCAAAATCGATTTCAAAACCCTGGGTCTTCAAAATTATCAATTCTTCCCATTTTACCCCCAGGTCTCTGAATTTCAAAATATTTTCTCAGGAAAATGATCTGGATAGTTTTTAATATGGATTTCAGCCACTTCAACTCAGATTTTGCCTTTTGTCAGCTATTTCAACTATCTTCCTTTTACAAAATTGCCCTACAGGGGCTAACTCTTTTCAAAATTTCTGTTTTACCAATTAGTCCAGATTTTATAAAAATTCCAAAAAGAGGTTTTACTGTCTTGTTCTTATTTCAATAAAGAAGCAATGTGGGACCCACACTGAGGTGGTGTCGCATAGGCTTTTCTTTTGAAAAACCTGAACTTTGAAAAACCCCAAAAAATAGGAGCCTTGTCCCCTGGATTGACGCCACTTGTATTTTCTCTCTCCTCCCATTTATCTGTCAAGTGTCAGTGTGGGGCTACCTTAAGAAGCCGCCACATGTCATTAGACCCCCTCTTCATTCCATGCCATGTGTCAGCATCCACCATCTTCACCCTGCGCCATGTGTCATTCCAAAGATCATCCTGAGATGCCAAGTGGCATGTGTTGTCCTGTCCAGAAAAAGCAAAACTTGTCTCCTCTGAGGTGGTGCCATTTGAAGTATGTCTCCTGCAGAGGACACGTGTCAACCTCTCCCTCCTTCAAAAAAGTAGACTGACACATGTCTCTCCCTACTTTTCTCAGAAAAGTAGGAGACACGTGTCACTCCTAGCTTCCTCCAGAAAAGGTAGGCTTGTCTCCTCTGAGGTGGCGCCATTTGAAGTTTGCCTCCTGCAGAGGACACATGGCATCCTCTACTCTTTTCAGAAAAAGCAGGTGACATGTGTCATTCTCTGCTCTTCTCAGAAAAAGTAGATGCCACGTGTCATTTTCTGCTCTCTTCAGAAAAACTGGAATTCAAATATTCAAATCTCTCCAGAGGTGGCGCAAATCCTGAACTTCACCTTTTCCATTTTGTCTGAGATAGCACCACATGGCTTGGACCTCCTTCTCTTCCCTCTGCCATGTGTCAATCTCTGCTTCTTTCAGAAAAAGCAGGATGACACATGTCTTTCCCCTACTTTTCTTAGAAAAGTAGACGACACATGTCATGTTTAGCTTCCTTCAGAAAAAGTAGAGAACACATGTCACTCTTGGCTTTCTTCAGAAAAGCAACCATTCAAAAATTTTCAGACAAGAGCTAGGTGGCGCAAATCCTGGATTTCTACCTTTTTCTACTTTGTCTATGAAGGCGCCGCATGTTCCTTGTCTTTCCCTCCTGCCACATGGCATTGTAGGAGCCACTCTGAGGAACTGCCACATGTCCATCCTCCATTCCTCCAGAGCCAACCCCCCATTTGAAATTCAAATCACCTTCTGAGGTGGCGCCATTTGAGAAGGCTTCTCCAGACAGCTGACACTTGTCTGCCACATGTCCAGACCTCCCTGCATCAGAAAAAGTAGAATCCCCCTCCCTCTGAGGTGGCGCATTTTGCTTCTTCCATCCCTGTTCTCCTACCACATGGCAGTGTGGAGCAACTTGGAGGTGGCGCCACATGTCAGCCTCTCCTTTCTTGCAGAAAAGTAGAATTTGAATTCCTCTGAGGTGGCACAGTCTGCTTCTTCCACTCCTGTCCTTCTGACATGTGTCAAGAGCTTCCAGAGGTGGCGCCACATGGCATGCTCCTACTGTTTCCAACTTTACACCTCAAACCTCCTTTTGAGGTGGCGTCATTCCAGAGCCCCACTTGGCTTCATTTCTTTTATTTCTTTTATTTTTTTATAAAATTGGCCCCCTGAGGTGGCGCCATTTGAGAAGCTTCAGAAAACCAAATTTTGAATTTTAAACTCCCAGATAGCACCCCCTGAGGTGGCGCAATTTGGGAGCCTCCTCCAGAGAAAATCAAGCAGACCCCAAATTTTGAAAATTTTCAAATTCTGCTGAGGTGTCTTACCCACAAATTTTCCCATTTTATTTTCTTAAAAAAATCAAAAAAAGCACCCCCTGAGATGGCGCCACATGGAGGGCTCAGATTGAGCCTGTTTGAAATTCAAAATTTTCAGAAAATTCTATAAAAACAAGGCTCCACGCCCAGCCTATAGGAACTTCTTTTGGACTTTGAAATTCGACCTAGACTTTCTTCAGAACCCGGTTTTGAACTTTGGAATTCACGCCCCCCCTAGGGCTCAGTGGAGAAGGTGCAGTGAAGTACCTATATTGTTCGTGTTGTGGCCAATTCGATTCAAGCGTTGGTCGATCTTGGGGAATCATCCGAAGCCCGGATCGAAGGACGAACGAAGCCCTTGGTAGTAGTCTCTTTCAAGAGTTTCAAAGTTGCGTAACGAAGCAAGGTGCACCTCTTTTCCTCTTGATTTCATATCATGATTTGATTCAGGTGTCGTTTGAAGAAAGAGCTCATCCGAGGGATGGATTGAGCTATTCTCATAAAACGACAAATATAAAAATATATACTTCCTTGATGATTTTTAGCATTCATGCATTTAGCTTGATTTAATTTGCATTTTATTTCGTTAATTTAGCATGCTTCATGAGTTAATTAGGATTAATTTAGCATTTATTTCAATTCTGCCCGGTTTCAGTAGTTCTCTGTTTTTGTCAGTCAGTCCACACGTCATTTCATGTGTTTAATTTTTATTAAAAATTCTAAAACAATCATGGAATGCGCCCTTAGGTGTCCCTAGAAACGTACAAAAAATATGGAGAGATTTGAATTCATTTACTGTGGTAAACGTTCAAAAAGGTGAGTCGGGTTTTATTACCCGGGATGCATTTTAAAATGTCTTTTCCGACTTGTAAAATCGAGATCTCCCTCATGGGAGATCCGATTTTCGATCCAAAAGATGTTCTGAATTTGGGAGGATGTCTAGTTTTTAACCTGATTTTCTCCGAGTTTTCTGATGTCTTTTGATGTCTGACAAAAATCCGAGAGTGCGGGACACGTGTCAGAGCCTGATTTGGGTTTCTAAGACTTTGGATCAACTTAGGTCGATGGGTTCTCTTTGGGTATTGATCCAAATCCAAATCTGTAAAAAATGAATGTTATATCCGAGATGTCCTCTGTTTTCACCTGAAAGCCTGTGATTTTTAGAACAGTTGTTATATCTGTTTCGGATTTGTTTTGTCAGTCACCTGTTTGGTCACATTTGTCTATTCTGTCGATTTAGGAATGAAAAGTTATATTTTTATCCATGTTTTTGTTAATCAAATGCCAAAGTCATGAACATGAAAGTTGTCTCTGTAAGCGTCTTGAGTAGCTCTGTTAAATATCAAAAATTTTCATGGCTGTTTTCTATTTTTTTAGCATTTTATATTAGATTAGGTTGATTTTTACCTCCATCAGAACTAAATCCCTGTTACCGAACTCACCATGGCTCAAATCCCGAGGCTGTAAAAACACAAAATGTTTCATTTCAAGTCTTGTAGCAGTCTGCAAAATATCAGAATTTTTTATGGTGTAATTTTTGCATTATCATATTAAGCATTGCATTTGGTTCGGGCCCATATGCGAAATCCACCCTTTTTAGGACTTTCTTTAAATTTTAGCATTTAAATCATATCATTTCGTGGTTTTTAGCATTCTAGGCTGTTTATCAGAGCAGGTGGATGCTTCATACCGAATTGAGTGCAATTTGGAATTCATTTGAGGCTTGATTTAGCCATATCATCAAAATAGGGCCCCGTGGGACCCAGATCCAAGCGAAAAACAAGCGACATTCGTTATTTTGGATAAATTGCAAAATATCAAATTCTGATTTTACAGTCCTAATGTGTTTAGCAGAATGTCATCATATCTCACATTGCATTTCATCATCATTTGATTTAATTTGAATTTTGAAATCCCAATTTTACCAAATTTTCCTTCAAAAATCTTGATTTTAAAGGTATAACTTTAATATTAGGGGTATTTTGGTCATTTTGACCCCAATTCCGAATTTCAAACTATTTTCTATTAAATTTATTGCATTTTCATCATTTCAAATATCAAGAAAGTATGAGAATAGGGTTTATATCCAATTAAATCCAATAATTTCATAATATTATTGGAAAATCTTGGAAAAACCCACATATTTGAACTAACCCCATTTCAAGTTTGGCAGGGACATTCAAAAGAAGGAGCTGAAGTCTGCAAATTTCTTTTATTTCATTTATTCAGTGATGTAATAATGTAAATTTTGGAATAAGAGATTTAATTTTCCGCTTAGACTAGGATGCATATCATATAGTTTGAATTTATGCAATATCCTGTTTATGTGATGCATGCATTTTATCTCAAAAGCACTATGGATGTTCACGAATGGCACGTGCACCAACACTTAGGTAGTTGATGAACTCGGTGGAATCCATATTTACGGCCCTAGTCGGAATATGGACGAGACCCAAATCCATCATCTTTCTACTAGTCACATTGAGCCTACACTCTTAGGCTATCTTAAAATGCACATCATATTTCTAATATTTTCAAAGTATTGTGCATTAAATCAATTAAACTCTAAACATATTCCTGGCCACAGTCAGGATATGCGAAGGATTTATTTTGACTTAATACACATTTTCCAACAAATTTCTTAGAAAATCTTTCAAAGTGCATTCATTCACTCATATCATTTGCATCATGAAATCATTGGTTTTCTCAGGATTTTCACAAGAAAATTTCATTCTCAAGAAATCGATTTCTCAAGAAACTCTGAGGATTTTCCAAAATCGGTTTTCCCAAGTTAAGTTTTCACAGTTTTCCATGGAAACCAGTCTCTCAAGAAACTTCTAAGTTGGATTTCCAAAATCAAAGTTTTCCCTCGATTTTCCCTAGAAAATGTTGTTTTCTAAAGATTTTCAAAAAGAGTTTTCCAATCTTTCTCAAGAATCAAAAAAATCAAATTTTCAATGGTTTTAAGGCTAAGATTCCCAGGATTTCGATTTCCCAAGTTCAGTTTTCTTCTCCAATGAGTTTTCCTATAATTTTTTCATCATTTTCCTAAGAAAATTCTCAAAGTCCGAGTTTTCCTGAGAAGTGTTTTCCTTTTCAAATGTTCACCTTTTTATCAAGAATCACTTCTATTTTCCCAAGATTTTCAACTATTTCTGATTTTCCCACATCTTTATGAACTTTTCCGAGATTTCAAATCTTTTCCATCTGAGTTTTCTTGAGAAATTGATTTCTATCATTTGCCTTAGAACTATTTCCAACTCCAAAGCATTTTCCAAGCATGCATCATATTTTCCAACTTACATTTTCCAAAATCTCATAGCACATGCCTGAATTCTCTGTGCATTTAGGATAGAACACAATTTCGATAATTTCACTAAGTCAAGCATAATTTTGGTCCTTGGTTTGATTACCCCTGTTAAAGGCGGCAGGAACGGTCGAACCTCGTACCGACAGGTCGAGCCCCATCCCATGGATTTTCCCGCAATTTTCAAAACGGAGGCGAGTATTTCAAAAACAATTTCCAAAATCCGGTCAAGTTTGAAGCGCGAAAGCGTTTCCCTCTCTCTCTCTTCTGCAAGGAAGGGAAGACGGGAAAAAATTTGCGACGATGACAGGTTTGGCGACTGAGATGGGACCTGTCTTTGTCTAGTCAAAATTGTGTTTGACTTAGTTTAATTATCAAAATTATGTTCACAAAATGTCAGCTCTTTTACTTTCTGATATCATGCAAACCTAGGAGCCTAGATTCTAACCTAGCTGACATTGACTGCATATAGACTAGGCATGGTTTGGTAGGACCAGATTGAGGAGATATTTTCATACACACATAGACTTAGGTCTAAATACAACTCTTCTCAATTTAGGATCTGAATGCAAACAATGTATGCTTCTTCAAAGTTTTCAAAATTTATCTCTCTAGGACTTAGAGCCCTCTATTTCTTGCATGTGATCATTTTTCAAAATCTCCATTACCTATCATTACCCGGTCTTCACGTTGCTGGGCTCTCTTCCAGAACCCTAGTTCGGGACAGAGCCTCACAACTGGGCCAACTACTTGGGTTAACACCCCCTACCACGTACCGCGGGCCACAGTCCGAAGAATATCGGTAGGCGCTCAAGGATGTTGGAAAACCTTACCTTAGAACCGGAGTTGAAATTATATGCCACGTACCTCGGATTTCGATTCGGGTATATCGGCATAACTGGATTGGACAAAGATGATCTGAACCTAGAGTTAGGATTAGGGTCCTACAACTGTTTTTAAAATGATGCATCTAGAGTCAGCCTTTTAGAGAGTGTTGTATGCGCATAAATGTTTGTGCAAGATGTGATTGTATGTGTGTTATTTCCTCAATTCTTTATATTTCCCAATGTTTTCCAACTCATTAGGTCTTTTTCAAAATATCCTTATTTTCCACGAGATCTTTTTCTCAAACCCTGGATAATTTTCTCAAATATCCCATTTCTTTCAAAACTCTAGGAGACTTTCCATTCTACCTCTCTACTGGATCTCGAATTTCTAGCTACATTTTATATCCTGCCTGCAAAATCTTTCAAAATTTCCCACATTTTCCCAAAAGTCTCATTCAGAGTCTTGTTGAGAAACTCTGTTTTGATGTCACATAATATGATACACTGTCGTATTTGATTTTATATGATATGATAATATGTCCTCTTGAAAAATGTTATATTATGACTGAATATGTTTTGCCAAAAATCTAACGAGTATTTGATGCAAGGATATCTCACCCAAAAAGGATGGAGACTTCCTGTTCAAGTACAACTAGTGCAATCATACTCCTTGAAGAAAAAGCTTGATGAGCCATGCATTCCTAAAGATCAACTGAAGAGATCGGCTACCTCAAGATGAAGACTTTTCTTCTTCTTTAGAGTCATATGTAACAGAACCTTCAGGAACATGCATATTGCATATTACATACTCATTCATAAAAACTATATCATAAAAGTATACAATAGTTTCAAAAAGCTCCTTTTTTAAAAGTAATAATTGTACCTTCTTACAACCCTTTATGAAAAAGGTATTTTGACATGATTTCAAAATGTAATAATTGTACCTTACATCATATACAAGACAACATGAAAAGAAATGTAGGAAAAAGACAAAACATGAAATCGGCTACATAAAGAAAAACAAATATAATATGTTTTGAAAAGACTCTAGTTACCTTCTTTAAAGAAATGATTTTAAATATAGGAAAAAGACAAAACATGAAATCGGCTACATAACAAATATAATATGTTTTGAAAAGACCCTAGTTACCATCTTTAAAGAAATGTTTTCAAATATAGGAAAAAGACAAAACATGAAGATCGGCTACATAAAGAAAACAAATATAGTAAAGGTTTTTTAAAAGACTCTAGTTACCTTTTTACAAACCCATAGAATGTCGACTTACTTGAAGTCATCATTCTCTTTGTATAGCATTAAATACCTCCTGTAAGAAATCCTTGTTAAATATCCTTCTCAAGAATGTCAACTTTCTTGTAGTCCTCATTCTCTCTGAAGACTTTGAAAAACACAACATAAAGAAAACACTTGACATGACTATCTACAAATAAATATCTCAAAGCACTCATTGTACTTACACTCATTTAAAGTAAAGAAGTACTTATGTACCTCAAATCATTAATTAGGATAAAGACAAAACTACAATCCAATGTTCAATGTACTATTGTAAGAAATAGACTTTTTACATAAAATATGTATTACCTAAAATATTACAACGACTAGTGTACCCTATATTTTACTTTTATGGAAAAAGACTTTTTCGAATTTCTCTAAAGATGTTTTTGAAATGACATATCATTTCACATCTCAAGAAGGCTACGATTTCAAAATGTAACGACTACTTTTTTAAAGCTATATAAACACACTCAAATAAACTATTCAACATGGAATGGAATGGACATGTGAGCTTACAACGGGAAAAATTCCTATTCGATATTTGAAAAGAGAACCTTGAAAAAGAAAGAGAAAAAGAAAAGAAAGAAAAGAGAAAAAGTCAAGTTCAGCTCTTTGACAAAGAGTATCCTCTGAGTGATAAACAGAACATTCTGAGAATCCTTCATTCGTGCATTCATATCATTCTGAAGGTTCTATAGGAAGTATTGTAACTCTGTTATTCACTGTTTTTCTTCTTTGTTGAAAGAAGTAGACCTCTGTGAAAGAGGGTGTTGTCCTTCTCTGTTGAGAGAAAAAGACCTCTGTGGAAGAGGGTGTGCCCCTTCTCTATTGAGAGAAGAAGACCTCTGAGGAAGAGGGTGTTGTACTATTTATCCAGTGACTCGGATGTTATAGTGGAAAGCTCAAGTGGTTTGCTTGGGGACTGGATGTAGGTCTGGGTATTGATCGAACCAGTATAAATTTTGTGTTTTATGTGTTGTGCCTTATTGCCTGATTATTTTATTTTATCGATCTTTATTGTATTTCACTATTCACCCCCCCTCTAGTGGAATTTCATTTGGTATCAGAGCAGGTTTGTTGGTTTCGACATAACAAGTCTTCCAGCACAAATGGCATCTACCTCTTATGCTCGTGATATTGAAGGTCAACACGCATCTCGTCCTCCTTTCTTCAATGGCTCCAACTATGGATACTGGAAGTGCAGAATGACTATATTTCTCAAATCCATAGATTTTACTGTATGGAAAATTGTTGAGCATCCATACACATCTCCATCCACAGACTATAACTTATGATCTGATGAAGAAAAGAAAATGGCAAACCTAAATGCTAAGGCTATGAATGCCTTATATTATGCCATTGATCAGAATGAATTCAATAGAATATCTATATGTGAATCTGCATATGATATTTGGCATTCTTTGGAGGTTATTCATGAAGGAACCAACAAAGTGAAAGAAGCCAAAATCTCATCTCTTGTCAGAAAATATGAGTTGTTCAAAATGAACAAAGATGAACCCATCACAGAGATGTTTACCAGATTCACCAACATCACCAACGATCTGAAATCTCTGGGTGTAACATATTCCCAGACAGAAAAGGTGAAGAAAATCTTGAGATCTCTCACAATTGATTAGGAGAAAAAGACTACAACCATTGAAGAAGCTCAAGATTTATCTAAACTTACTCTGGACGACTTAATAGGCAATCTTATGGCCTATGAAGTCCACATGAAAGAAAGAAGGGAAGAAGAACAACCGATAAAGAAAACTCTAGCTTTCCCAGCTCTATCTGAGAATGAAGACTCAGATAAAGAATCTGAAATTGCGCTACTAACCAGAAAATTCCAGCGCTTCATGAGAAGAAACCGGCTTCCAAACAAGCACAAGGAAAGAAAAGATCCTAAGGAAGATCCCATGTGCTATCAGTGTAGTAAGCCAGGTCACTTGAGGCGTGATTGTCCCCTTCTCAAAAGAAAGTCCAAGACCGAGGAACCAAAGAAGAGGTTCTTCAAGAAAAAGGCTCTGCATGCTCAATGGGATGACTCAGAACCATCCACCAGTGAAGAGTCAAGTGATGATGAAGCCGAAACTGCAAACATGTGCTTCATGGCAAACGAAAGCTCTGTAAGTGAAATTTCTGATTTTTCCTTTGAAGAACTTCTAGATGCTTTTCAAGAATTATTTGAAGAATCTAGAAAATTAAGCTTCAAAAATAAAATTTTAAAATCTGAAAATTTAGAGCTTTCCCAGAAAAATGAAAAACTCAGCAGTGAAAACTCTGAGTTGAAAAAGAAAAATCTTCTTATTACTTCTGAAATCTTATCTACTAGCTTCAAGACTAAAAATCTGCAAGTAGAAATTTCAGAATTAAAAAGTAAAACTGAAAACCTTATGAAAACGGTTTTCAAGTTTACTAAAGGAAAAGAGAACTTGGATAAACTCCTATCTTCTCAAAAAGTCTCTTTCTACAAGAATGGTATTGGCTACTCTCATTTCAACAAGCCTTCTTGTATGAATCAAAAGACCACTTTTGTGAAAAGTTCATCTGAACCAAATAAGGAGTATTATAATGTTAATTTTTTTAATTCCTCTAAGGTTGTAGACAAACCCAAATCCAAATGGATATGGGTTCCAAGGTCTAACAAAAAGGGACCTGATTGGGTACCAAAAAGAAATTTTACTTAATGATTTGCAGGCTCCAAACAAGAAAAACAGATGGATTCTAGACAGTGGATGTTCAAAACACATGACTGAACATTCAGACATCTTTGTTGTTCTTCATAAAAAGGAAGGAGGAACTGTCACCTTTGGTGATAACAACAAAGGTTTGATAATAGGTATTGGTAATATTGAAAATATAGATAAACCTCTTATCAAAGACGTTCTCCTAGTTAAAGGCTTAAAACATAACCTTCTAAGTATTAGTCAAATGTGTGATACAGGTTATAAAATTAGCTTTAATCATAATGCTTGTCTTATAGCAGACACCAACGAAAATATTATCTTAAAAGGTATAAGAAAAAATAATATATATGAACTATACCTAGAAAACATCACAGAACATTGCCTCATAGCTAATAATGACTCTCAACATCTATGGCACATGAGAATGGGTCATGTCAATTCTAAATACATGTTTAAATTAGCTAAAGATAAGTTAGTACGTGGGTTACCCAAAATATCTTTTAAAAAGGATTATTTTTGTGATGCATGTCAATTAGGAAAACTGTCAAAATCTTCTTTCAAATAAAAAAATATCATTTCAAGCAAAAGACCTTTAGAGCTTCTCCACCTGGATCTTTTTGGTCCTTCTAGGATAGCTAGTCATAATCACAATAAATACGTTTTTGTCATTGTAGATGACTACTCAAGATTTACTTGGGTGATATTTTTGAAAAACAAAAGTGATACGTTTTGTCAATTTGAAATTTTATGTAAAAAATTACAAAATGAAAAATCTTGTTCTATTGTTAAAATCCGTAGTGACCATGGAGGAGAATTTGAAAATGAACGTTTTGAAAATTTTTGTGACTTGCATGGTATTTCTCATAACTTTGCCTTTCCTAGAGCTGCACCTCAAAATGGTGTAGTAGAAAGAAAGAATAGAACCCTTCAGGAATCTGCTAGAACTATGCTCCAATACAATAATCTTGCTAAATCTTTTTGGGCAGAAGCTGTTAATACTGCATGCTACATAACTAATAGAGTCCTCATTAGACCCTTATTAAATAAAACTCCCTATGAACTATTCTATGACAGAACTCCAAGAATAGACTATTTCAAAGTCTTTGGTTGTAAATGCTTTATCCTAAACACAAAAGATAGCCTAGATAAATTTGATGCTAAATCTATTGAAGGCATATTTTTAGGATATTCAAGTCATAGTAAAGCATACAGGGTTTTCAATAAGTGTTCTAAGTCTATTGAAGAATCTATGCATGTTTGTTTCTGTGAATCTATTGATCAATCTGTTCATAAGCAAACTAACGATGATGATGTTGAAAGTACAGATTTATTTTTAGATAACACAGCTAAGTCTAATGAAGATGATCATCAAAGAACATTTGTCGATATCAAAGATCATCCTCAAAAGCAGATTTTGGGAGAACTGACAAAGGGGGTTCAGACTAGAGCTCAGCTAGAACGGATTGCAAATATGGCATTCATTTCTCAACTTGAACCAAAGAAGATTGATGAAGCCATCATCGATGAGTTTTTGGATGCTAGCCATGACTGAAGAACTGAATCAATTCCAAAGGAATGAAGTTTGGGATCTTGTACCAAGACCAAAGGATCATCCAATCATTGGGACAAGATGGATCTTCAGAAACAAGCTAGATGAAACAGGTAATGTTATAAGAAATAAGGCAAGACTAGTAGCTCAAGGATACAACCAGGAGGAAGGTATTGATTTTGATGAAACATTTGCTCCTGTTGCTAGACTTGAATCTATTAGAATGTTTTTAGCATATGCAAGCTATATGGATTTCAAATTATGTCAAATGGATGTTAAAAGTGCTTTTCTAAATGGTTTTATAAATGAAGAAGTTTATGTAAAACAACCTCCAGGATTTGACAATGAACAATATCCTGATCATGTGTTCAAACTCAAACGTGCTTTGTATGGTTTAAAACAAACACCTCGTGCTTGGTATGATAGACTTAAAACCTTTTTGTTAAAAATTGGTTTTTCTGTAGGCAAAGCAGACTCTACATTATTTGTAAAAATAGTGAATAATCATACCCTAATTGTTCAAATATATGAAGACGATATCATCTTTGGATCTTCTAACAGCACTCTTTGTGAAGAATTTTCTAAGTCCATGCAGAAAGAATTTGAAATGAGTATGATGGGAGAACTCACCTACTTTCTTGGACTGCATATTAAGCAAACCAAGGATGGAGTTTTCATCAATCAATCTAAGTATGCTCGTGAACTTCTGAAGAGGTTCAACATGAACTCAACTGCTTCAAAAACAACTCCTATGAGCACTACTACTGTTTTGGACAAAGATGAAGATGGTAAGTCTGTTGATACAAAGGTATACCGAGGTATGATAGGATCACTTCTCTATTTAACTGCTAGCCGTCCAGATATTATGTTCAGTGTTTGCTTGTGTGCTAGATTTCAGTCAAATCCAAAAGAATCACATCTTAAGGCTGTAAAAAGAAAAATGAAATATTTAAAAGACACAGTTGATTTTGGATTATTCTATTCAAAATCCTCTACATTTGATTTAATCTCATACAGCGATGCTGACTTTGCTGGAAGTAAATCTGACAGAAAAAGCACAAGTGGAACATGTCATATGCTAGGGCACTCACTTGTATCATGGTTCAGTAAGAAACAAAACTGTGTATCCTTATCAACTACTGAAGCCGAATACATTGCTGCTAGCCTAGCCTGTACACAAGTTATCTGGATGAAACAAACCTTAAAAGATTTTGGTTTAAATTTTGAAAATACAACTATTTTCTGTGATAATACTAGTGCTATAAACTTATCCAAGAATCCTATTTTACACTCACAAACTAAGCACATTCATATAAGACACCACTTCTTAAGAGAACAAGTCTTAAACAACATAATTAAACTAGAATTCATACCCACTAATCAACAGCTAGCAGACATTTTCACTAAACCATTGAAACATGAAGACTTTATACAAATTAGAAGAGAACTAGGAATATGCAAACTAAGTGACTTATAAATTAATCACACTTATTATAATACTTCTTATAAGTTTTGTTAAAATCTTATTTTAAAAGTTTTTCTTCTTATCGATTTTTGTTAGTCAAACTAGATTTTCATATTCACGTACACTTTAAAACTCTTATAAGACACATTCTTTATGTCTTTCAACTTGTCATCTTTTCAAGTACACATCCATTATGACTTCTTGTCCTATCTCCTTTCACTCATATCCATAAAAACAAATCATATTAAAAGCTATCATAACATTGTTCACATCACTCATCTCATAACTCCTTTATTATTTTTGTCCTTTTGTGAAAATTTCTCTTACGATGAATTGATTCACCTTCAACATGAAAACATATTAGTTTATGAGAACTCTTGCTTTTCGAATTATTAGTTAAAATCGAATGTTTATTTTGGTTCTTTTACCTTTCTCTAAAAGGATCTAGTTGCTATGTTCTCACGTAAATTTTTACTATATCATTTAATATATCATAGATTACGTACACTCTATTATATCTCACGTAAAACTTTATTATATCATCTGTTATATCATAGCCTAAAAGAACTATCTATTCTCATCTCTTCATGCTTTACATCTCTTACAAAAAGTATTTGTACTCCACCCATTAGTACGTTTTGTATCACCTTTTTTATCTCTCTCTCTATATATATATTATACGAAGCTCCTTTTTCATCTGTGACCATCACTCTCTCATTTTATATCTCTCTCCATTCTTGTCAAACCGAGTTTGTGACTCCTTTACTAGTTTAAAACTTAACTTTATTCTCTATGAACTTCCTCAAATCGAGTTTCTTTAAAAATATGTTTATCAAATAAACAATAATTCATATCCATCATAACTTTATGTCTTTTATCAATCATGATTTTTTATTACTTCTTATCCTACTCGAAAATCCATATGTCATCTCACTTTTCTCTATGACTACTCTCACTCCTTCCACGCATATCCATAAAAATATTTCTTATACAAGCAATGATTACTCTTCATTCATAAATATCTTTTTGTCTCATCACTATTCACAGTCAAAGTGTGTCCCTCTCATCTTTACGTATACTCATAAAAAAATACAAATGTGAAGACACATTAATCATGACACATTTTTTTAAGGCATTCTTTTCTTTAAAAAATGTCATATCTTTAAAATCACATATTCGTATCACCCTTCTTTATGTCTAGTCATTCTTTTTCCACACATATCAAAATATATACTTATTAAATAACAAATTATTGCCTCTCACTCTCTTATCTTTGTTTGTCTTATTCCAAAATCACTCTTCACGAATTTGGAATGCTTCCACATCAAGTAATATCATGTAGAAAAAGTTGTTTGTTTTATTAGGCCATTATTTTCTTCACTCTCTTCAATATGTCACTCCATACTCCATTCATAACATTTCTCACTACTCGATACACTCTCCCATAGTATATTTATTCAAATCTATGTCCTTCTTAACTTACATACCAATATGATACACTATCTTCCACCATTCATTTGATTTGTCATTCACAAGCCCCTTAACTTACAACTCACGAACTTCCTTATTCAAACTACAATCCAAAAATCATTCACTTCCATTGTCATTCAATTATTGTCACAATTATTTTCTCTCTTCTATTTAACCATTTGGTTCATTCCTCACCAATACCACTCGTAGCTCACTATCTTCATACATACTTTCAAACTCCTTCTCTCTCAACTTCCTTTTGCAATGGCTTCCTCTTCAACCTCTACAATCACTGCTGCAGATCTTAGGTATCCAAGTCTTTTTCATGACTACAACTTACTTTGTTCTCGACCCATTCATGAAGGAAAATTAGTTCACTATGAAGACTTCATGCTAAACTATCTCCCCGAACTCAAACATCTATTAGGATTTTCATCCCAAGCTGCCTACTATCCTGAACTAGTTCGACTATTCTATACAAACTTTTCTACTGATCATGAACAAACTACAATCACCAGTAAAGTTCGAGGAAAGCTGATGTTTTTCGATGCTTCCGACCTAGGTAGAATTCTAAACCTACCTTCCACCGCCACCGACCTCAACAACATAGTACCAATCGAACGATCAGTACTTCGAAAAATTCTTCTCTGCACCAACTGCTACCCACTTCCCTGGCACATGAGGAATCTCCAACCTC
This sequence comes from Nuphar pumila, assembly GCF_984573655.1. Taxonomy (NCBI): domain Eukaryota; kingdom Viridiplantae; phylum Streptophyta; class Magnoliopsida; order Nymphaeales; family Nymphaeaceae; genus Nuphar; species Nuphar pumila. The sequence goes on along the minus strand of NC_143257.1, from coordinate 58,279,706 downwards.
ATGCTCAATTACTTGCCCAGATTCTTCTCCACAACATCTATCCCAAGCTTCCCCGCAAGGGATTAGTTCCACGAAAAATCTCTCTCCTTATCTACGCCATTTTCTCCTCTACTCCAATAAGCTGGTCCTTCATTATTTTTGACCTTTTTATTCGTTATCAAAAATTCAAGCCTCTTCTTTTCGGGTGTTTTATAACTCCCATTCTCAAATACTTCAAAGTACCCCTTCACAACGAAGTTATCCTCCATCCCTCTCAGGTCCTCGATGCTACCACCTTCAATCTAAGGTCCCTGCACATGCCCGGCTCTGATGAAGAAGATCCAACATCCACCTTTAATTACTTCCCTACTCTGATGGATGTCCAGCGTTCTCAGGATCATATTCTTCGCCGTCAAGCCTCGTTGCAGCAAACCCTACAGACCCTCCAGTCGGATCAAGTCAACCGAACACATCAACCTACTCCACCTTCGGGATAAACTTATTTTTTTTACTGTAATATTTATTATTGGTCTGTAATAACTCTCTTACTCTGATCCCTTCCTTTTTGTCTATGACAAAGGGGGAGAAAACCTGTCTCCATTATTGGAGAAATACTCTCTTTAAACATTTTTCAATTTTTTATCATATTATTATTTCTATGCATAATGTCTTTTTGACAGGGGGAGCATATTTTGTCATCATCAAAAAGGGAGAGAATGTTGAGAAACTCTGTTTTGATGTCACATAATATGATACACTGTCGTATTTGATTTTATATGATATGATAATATGTCCTCTTGAAAAATGTTATATTATGACTGAATATGTTTTGCCAAAAATCTAACGAGTATTTGATGCAAGGATATCTCACCCAAAAAGGATGGAGACTTCCTGTTCAAGTACAACTAGTACAATCATACTCCTTGAAGAAAAAGCTTGATGAGCCATGCATTCCTAAAGATCAACTGAAGAGATCGGCTACCTCAAGATGAAGACTTTTTTTCTTCTTTAGAGTCATATGTAACAGAACCTTCAGGAACATGCATATTGCATATTATATACTCATTCATAAAAACTATATCATAAAAGTATACGATAGTTTCAAAAAGCTCCTTTTTGAAAACTAATAATTGTACCTTCTTACAACCCTTTATGAAAAAGGTATTTTGACATGATTTCAAAATGTAATAATTGTACCTTACATCATATACAAGACAACATGAAAAGAAATGTAGGAAAAAGACAAAACATGAAATCGGCTACATAAAGAAAAACAAATATAATATGTTTTGAAAAGACTCTAGTTACCTTCTTTAAAGAAATGATTTTAAATATAGGAAAAAGACAAAACATGAAATCGGCTACATAACAAATATAATATGTTTTGAAAAGATCCTAGTTACCATCTTTAAAGAAATGTTTTCAAATATAGGAAAAAGACAAAACATGAAGATCGGCTACACAAAGAAAACAAATATAATAAAGGTTTTTTAAAAGACTCTAGTTACCTTTTTACAAACCCATAGAATGTCGACTTACTTGAAGTCATCATTCTCTTTGTATAGCATTAAATACCTCCTGTAAGAAATCCTTGTTAAATATCCTTCTCAAGAATGTCGACTTTCTTGTAGTCCTCATTCTCTCTGAAGACTTTGAAAAACACAACATAAAGAAAACACTTGACATGACTATGTACAAATAAATATCTCAAAGCACTCATTGTACTTACACTCATTTAAAGTAAAGAAGTACTTATGTACCTCAAATCATTAATTAGGATAAAGACAAAACTACAATTCAACGTTCAATGTACTATTGTAAGAAATAGACTTTTTATATAAAATATGTATTACCTAAAATATTACAACGACTAGTGTACCCTATATTTTACTTTTATGGAAAAAGACTTTTTCGAATTTCTCTAAAGATGTTTTTGAAATGACATATCATTTCACATCTCAAGAAGGCTATGATTTCAAAATGTAACGACTACTTTTTTAAAGCTATATAAACACACTCAAATAAACTATTCAACATGGAATGGAATGGACATGTGAGCTTACAATGAGAAAAATTCCTATTCGATATTTGAAAAGAGAGCCTTGAAAAAGAAAGAGGAAAAGAAAAGAAAGAAAAGAGAAAAAGTCAAGTCCAGCTCTTTGACAAAGAGTATCCTCTGATTGACAAACAGAACATTCTGAGAATCCTTCATTCGTGCATTCATATCATTCTGAAGGTTCTATAGGAAATATTGTAACTCTGTTATTCACTGTTTTCCTTCTTTGATGAAAGAAGTAGACCTCTGTGAAAGAGGGTGTTGTCCTTCTCTATTGAGAGAAGAAGACCTCAATGGAAGAGGGTGTGCCCCTTCTCTGTTGAGAGAAGAAGACCTCTGAGGAAGAGGGTGTTGTACTATTTATCCGGTGACTCGGATGTTATAGTGGAAAGCTCAAGTGGTTTACTTGGGGACTCGATGTAGGTCTGGGTATTGACCGAACTAGTATAAATTTTATGTTTTATGTGTTGTTCCTTATTGCCTGATTATTTTATTTTATCGATCTTTATCGTATTTCACTATTCACCCCCCCTCTAGTGGAATTTCAAGTTTTTCTCTATTTTCAGTTCGATGGCATCCAGTCAAGTTGATCCTATCTTTCCTGAAGGTCACATCTCCTACGAGTTGCGACAAGGTCGTCCTGAACATCGAGCCCTCAGCACCGGAACTTTCATTCCCCGGTGGTATTATTCCTGGCTAAAAAGCTTTTCCCGAATGTTCCCGGACCATTTGAGCGTGTGCGGATTAGAACTGGCGGCAGCAGTCGGAAAGCAGACCATCAATGACAACCTGATCCATGCAATGGCGGAGTGATGGAATCCTCGGACGTGTACCTTCTGGTTCCCATGGGGAGAAATGACCGTTTTAATGGATGAATTTTCAGAGATCATGGGGTTACCAGAACCAGCCGGTCAACCAAGCGATCCATTAGAACATCAATTCCTTATCAATGTCAAGGGTTTGGACCCCCGAGATTCATTAGCTCGTATGACAGGCCGTCGATCCTGGCCCCTGATCCAGTTGGAGGGAAATGAATATGTTGATCTGCTCGAGTTGTACCGCCAGTATGGGACCTTCGTTGAAGTCAGCTCGTTATCAAGGACAACCAAGGAAAGGATTCAGAATGCAATGTTTCTGTGCACTGTAGGATTATCCCTCTTTCCAGATGGACAAAACTACATGGATATCAGAATAATCCAGCTTATGAGAAGATGGGGAAGTCGACAAACCAATCGCCTCTCTATAGCCATGGCAGCGCTCGCTTTCCTATATCGTGGTCTGAGTCAATTTTCACTTGGAGAATCCATTTTAGTTGAAGGCTGCATCTACGCACTTCAATCCTGGTTCTTCCAACATGTTCCAGCCAAAGCAAAGGCTATCATTGATATGCCACCCCCAACAAATCTCAAAGAATTGCGTAGCCTTTAGGGACGTATGTAATCCATCCGGCGATTTATTTCCAACTTGGCGATGAGATGCGAACCTTTCAACCACTTACTCAGAAAAGGAGTGAAGTTCGAATGGGGACCAGAGTGTCAGCAATCATTCGATCGGATCAAGAAGTATCTTCTCAATCCTCCAATCTTGAAGCCGTCCGAATTGGGAAAACCTCTTCTGTTATACATCTCAGTAAATCAAGTCACATGCGGCGGATTCTTGGCGCAGTACAAAGAAGGCAGCTTGATAGAGCATGCCATTTATTACGTGAGTAAGACTCTCATAGACTATGAAAAGAAATACTCTCACATAGAGAAGACCTGCCTAGCTCTGGTATGGATGTGTCAGAAGCTAAGACACTACCTGCTAGCATCTGAAGTCAAGATCTTGTCTAAACTCAATCCTCTCAAGTACATCTTAGAGCAACCTTTCCTCAGCGGACGAGTCGCCAAATGGCAAGTCTTACTGATGCAGTATGACTTAGAATATGTCTCGCAGCAATCAATAAAAGGACAAGCAATTGCAAATCAATTGGCAAATTTTCCTCTAGCAGAAGAGGTGAAAGCCGAAGATGACTTCCCTGATGAGCAAATTTGCAATATCCAGCAATCTCCAGTCTGAAATTTATTTTTCGATGGTTCTAAGAACATGGCCGGAATAGGCATCAGAATTCTATTAATCACTCCAGAAAAGGAGATGATTCCCTTCTCTCTTAAGCTCAATTTTCAATGCACCCACAATATGGCTGAGTACGAAGCCCTGATTCAAGGTCTAAAGATTCTATTAGACTTCAATGTTAAGAGAGTGCATGCCTATGGTGACTTATTACTTGTTGTCAATCAAGTCCGAGCCAAATGGCAGGTCAAAGATCAAAAGTTATTTCCTTATCAGAAAATTGTTTCAGCTCTTGTCAGCAAGTTGGAAGAATTTCAGCTATTCCATATCAAGAGAGATTTTAATCAAGTGGCCGATAGCCTAGCCAGTTTAGGCTCCATTATGGCATTTAAAAATGGAGAATCTTGTCGCTCTTTTGAAATTGGCAGACTTGACCAACCTGCTTTCCTTCCAATAGAGCATGTAAACCAAGCTGAGCAAAAGAAGAAGCCTTGGTATTACAATATCAAAACTTTCATAGAAACTGATAAATTTCCTATAGAACTCTAAAAAAAAGAGCAACGAGCAATCCAACGTATGTCCACTCGATACTTCATTCTGGCGAATGTCCTATATCATCGTGGATTCAGTTCAGAGTATTCCAGATGTTTAGATGAAGACAAAGCCAAAGAGGTTGTGCGAGAAGCACACGAAGGCATTTGTGGTGGCCACGTCGGCTACCAAACCCTTGTCAAGCAGATCATCAGAGTCGGTTACTACTTGTAGACTATGCAACAAGACTGCTATCATTATGTGAAAAAGTGTGTTCAATGCCAGATACACGCACCTTCTATTCATGCTCCGGCAACTTATTTGCAATCTGTTGTTTCTCCATGGCCGTTCTCTATGTGGGCCTTCGATGTCGTAGGTCCCATCACTCCCTCAGCTTCAAATGGCCACAAATACTTCCTTGCCGCAACAGAATATTTCACCAAGTGGGTAGAAGCTATCACTCTTTACGCAGTAGAAGGCCGACACATGGTCTCTTTTATTCACAAGAGCATCCTTTGCCATTTTGGCATCCCACATGACATCATGTCAGATAATGGCAGTCATTTCAAGAATGAAAAGATGAAGACATTCTACTCAAAGTTCAAAATCTGTCATCATTTTTTCGCTCCCTACTATCCTCAAGGGAATGGTCAGGAAGAGGCCACCAACAAAATTTTAATACGCATCTTGGAGCAAACTGTAAAAACAGATCGTGACTGGCATGATAAGATCCACGATGCACTATGAGCCTATCGCACCACCGTTCGCACTCCAACGAATGCTACACCATCAGATTTGGTATATGGGACAGAGGTAGTATTGCCGCTACATGTTCAAAAGCCCACTTTGAAATTCACGTCGCTTCTAGAATTACCTCTTGATCAATACCAACAGCAACGACTGGTACAACTAGACTTACTCGACGAGAGAAGGCTAAAAGAAGTAGAGCATGCTCAATCCTATCGCCAGAGAGTAGCCAGGCAATATGCGAAGTCTATCATTGAAAGAAGATTCAAAGTCAATGATTTAGTACTTCGATCCACAGCTTATCTCAAGCATCACCCCGACGGCAAATGATCGCCAAATTGAGAAGGTCCCTATGTTGTCAAAGAAGCATTACCCCGCAACTCATATCGGCTCATCAATGCCGATGGGGTAGAATTGTCAGATCCCATTAATGCTCGACACTTGAAAAAGTTCTATACTTAAAGCATCTACTCTTCTTTTGTAATCTTCCTATATTCTTCAAATAATGATCAAACTTTATTTTCCCAGTTACACTGAGGCATTTTTAAAATTTTATTCTGTATGCAGGCAGGATAAACAAATTCCTCATTTCACGCACGTGTGCATTTATATGCATCAATTCATATTCATTTGCATTCAACTGCATTAACAACAATCCGGTCAGTATTGGGATTTCAACAAACAGTCCCATCACAATTCCTAAATGATTCAAAATTGAAAGGTAATCACCAATACTGAACCAAAACCCAGTGCTCGAACTGGTATTATTTCAAAATCCTGTGTTCAAACTGGTACATTTTCAAAATCCCAACTGTTCGGAAAACCGAGTTCCGACTCGGGTTTTTATTCAAATCATTTTCTTCTGTTGATCCGGGTTCCGACTCGAGATCTCATCATTCGAGCTCTAACTCGAGCTCTTCATTTTTTCATTTGTTGATCCGGGTTCCGTCTCGAGATCTCTTTATTCATTCGAGCTCAGATTCGAGCTCTGTATTTTCATTTATTGGTCTGGGTTCCGACTCGAGATCTCTTTATCCATTCGAGCTCTCCATTTTTCTCTGTTGTTCCGAGTTCCGACTCGAGATCTCTTTGTCTTATCCAAGCTCTAATTCAAGCACTTCATTTTCTTTTGTTGATCCGAGTTCCGACTCATGATCTCATTATCTTATTTGAGCTCTGATTTGAGCTCTTCATTTTCTTTTGTTGGTCTGAGTTCCGACTCGCGATCTCATTATCTTATTTGAGCTCTGATTCGAGCCTTTTATTTTCCTTTGTTGATCTGGGTTCCGACTCATGATCTCATTACCTTACTCGAGCCCTGACTCGAGCTCTTCATTTTCTTCTGTTGATCCAGGTTCCGACTTGTGATCTCTGTATTTTATTCGAGCTCTGACTCGAACTTATCATTCTCCTTTGATTGATCCAAGTCATTTCAATCATCAGGGTATGTCAATTGCTCAAATTTGATATTTTGCCCGCCAAATTCCAATTTAAATCTTCAAATCAAGCAATTCTCAAATTCCGACCTCTGGGTCACCCAATTTCCAATTTTCGACCTTCGGGTCAATCAATTTCCAATTTTCGACCTTCGGGTCAATCAATTTCCAATTTTCGACCTTCGGGTTAATCAATTTCCAATTTTCGACCTTCGGGTCAATCAATTTCTAATTTTCGACCTTTGGGTCACCCTATTTCCAAATTTTCGACCTTCGGGTCAATCAATTTCCAAATTTTTGACCTTCGGGTCACCCAATTTCCAAATTTCGACCTTCGGGTCACTCAATTCACAATTTCGACCTTTTTGTCAACCAATTCTCAATTTCGACCGTCAGGTCATCCTATTTCGACCTTCGGGTCATTCAATTTCCAGCAACCAATTTTCCAATTTCCAATTTCGACGTTTGGGTCAATCAATCTCAATATCCAATTTCAATCATTTTCTCTTGCGAGAGACCCTTTTTAGGGAGAGTTCGAGGGAGCTCGTTCTTTTCGCATGCTATCTAATTCGTTCACTTAGCCCCTTTTCAGGGAGAGTTTGAAGGGACTCGCATCTTTGTGAACCGTTTGCAAAACAGTTTCTAATTTCACACAAGGAACCCTTTTAAAAGGGAGAGGCTCGACGGAGACTCGCTTTTCTTGTGACCCCCCAATTCCATACTAGGCCTTTTTCGTCATGGAGGACCCTCTTTTTAGGGAGAGTGTGATGGACTCGTTCCTTTCATGACCCAATTTTCAGACCTCACTATTATCGGCCCCCTTTCCATAAGAGAAGCCTAATATTAGGGAGTCTTGACGAAAGCTCAATTTCTCTTCGAAAGTCCGTTTTGCAAACACCTCCTCTTCAGGAAAGAGAGAAGTATTTACCATTTCCCATTCAGGTAAGGGCTAAGCCTGAGTCTCTCTTTTTGGGGAAAAAGAGAAGAGAATTTTCGTCACGGATGTATTAAGCCGGACTTCAAATACTCACTTTCACCAAGGATTTCGAGAAAATTTTGTCAGTCTGTTAATCAAATTACTTGTTGCTTTCAGAATCTTTATTGCACTAATCTCTATCTCAATTTACCTTCAGCATTACTTCTAAAAGAATGAAGCTTTTGCGAAAAGAGATTCAGAATTCAAATTCTTTCTATTGGCCAACCAAAAGGATGAAGGATAAATCCTCGATATGGCCAGAAAAGAAGATTCAATGTTATTGAAAAGTCGTAGATGATCGATACTGATCCCAGTCAATGGCACATCTTTAAAGGCTATTCTTGTAAAGAGGAGGCAGTGAAAATATCTTGAGCGCTAGAAAAGAGAGCATTCACCCAAGTCCTGTCTTCTCAGAATCACCTAAGCTGCAATTAAATATCCGCAAAAGGGATCTCTCACTTGTCGTCAAGATGAAGGCGAACTAAGCGAGTAGACCCCCGGGGACAAAGAAGATTCGAAACATCTCCAAGATGACGGAGTTTATGACGGATCCTTCCAGGGAAAGTCCAAAGCACTGTCAAGATGAAGGCAGATACGATAAACCTCTCGAAAATCCCTTAAAGATATTTAATTTCAGCTATCATCCAAAAATCTCCAAACCCATCGCCCAAGAAGGATCGAAACATCTCCAAGATGAAGGAGTTTGTGACGTACCCTTCCAAACGAGAGAAAGAGAGGAAAAAGAAAGAGAGAAAAAGTCAGAACATCTCCAAAATGAAGGAGAATATAGCCAAAACACCAGAGAGCCAAAAGAGTGCAGAAAGATTATCAGGAGAGAAGCTCTCAGGATATCAAACTGTCAAATCTATCAAAAATCTTCTTTAAATTTGTGAAATTCTATTATCAATACTCTTTCATCAATTGCTTTCATAATATCAAATTCTCTTTCCTGTTCATATCAAGGAAACTAATAGCTTCCTTGAAGAAGGGCAATTGCATGTAATTTGGGTTTCCAATCTCGATTCTATGAAGTGAACCTTATTTGGAGGTAATGCTTTGGGTAGAAAAGAAATAATATTTTTGCAACAATGCGTATCATTTTCAAAAAGAAAAAAACTTTGAATCAACAATAGAATTCTTAATATTTTGACAATATTTTCTAGCTATCCTGACGTGAAGTGAGAGCTTGATGTCCGTTTTTGATACATCCTAACACCAATTTTAAATCTCTCTTAAGGACTTGATTCCTTCTCTTCTTTGAGAGCATGAACTCTCAGATTGCACACTTCCCTGTGTCCCCACTGTCCCACCATAGACAGTCCCATTTCGGTTTGAGGTCGAACCACCAATCATTTCTCGCAAAAGGCAATTTCAAAAGCTATTTAGTCTCAGCAATGAGGCGCCCAAAATCAATCCCTTTTCAAGCTTTAGGGACCCCATTTTCCTTCCTTTTGCAAAACCCCTATCGGATTTATTGTGCAAAATCCGAAGGTTCCATCATGGTCTCTTCCTTTGAGGATTCCATTCTATTTTCACCCGATCAGGATAAGGGTACAAACCTTAGACTCATTTAAAGAGGTATTCCATTTTCCGCCCGATCAGGATAAGGGTACAAACCTGAGCCTCATCCAAAGAGGTATTCCATTTTCCGCCCGATCAGGATAAGGGTATAAACCTGAGCCTCAATCAAAGAGGTATTCCATTTTTCACCCGATCAGGATAAGGGTATAAACCTGAGCCTCATTCAAAGAGGTATTTCATCTTTTGCCCGATCAGGTTAAGGGTATAAACCTGAGCCTCATTCAAAGAGGTATTCCATTTTCCGCCCGATCAGGTTAAGGGTACAAACCTGAGTCTCATTTCTATGAGATATTTCATTTCCCAATCAGGATAAGGGTCAAACCTGAGCTTCGTTCCATACGAGGTATTTTTGTCCCATCCAGGTTAAGGGCATAAAAACCTGAACTTCACTCTCATAGAGTGAATCTTTCCTCTTCATTCTCCATTTCATATCTACCATTTTCCTCGGGCTAATTTCCTCACACCCAGTCAGATCCTTCTAACTGGGGCATTTTTTTTATATAGCCCAAATTTGGAGTGTTTTTCTTTGCCACTAAGCTCGGCCACGAGCCGCTTAGTAGCAAAGAGGGGCATCTGTAAACACCCCAAATTTTCATTCACCTCCCCAACATTTCCACCAAGCATCATCATTCAACCTCTGAAATCGCCAGAGGGCAAAATGGTCATTTTCTGAACCCGAACCTTGCAAAAGTCTAAATTTCATCTGGAACTCTCAAAATTTCTCTATTTTTAGCTCAGATGTTCAAAATTCTACTCCTGACAGGAGATGGGAATCTCTAAATCCCGGTTCAGGATTACATTTCATAAGACATGTCTTTGCATAACATCACATGAGCATTTCATATCACTTTACTGCACAGCATGTCATTTCGAGGTCCAGAACTCTTGATTTCAAATTTTTCAATCCAGATTAGAATTTCAACTCTTTTTAAAATCGATTTCAAAACCCTGGGTCTTCAAAATTATCAATTCTTCCCATTTTACCCCCAGGACTCTGAATTTCAAAATATTTTCTCAGGAAAACGATCTGGGTAGTTTTCAATATGGATTTCAGCCACTTCAACTCAGATTTTGCCTTTTGTCAGCTATCTCAACTATCTTCCTTTTACAAAATCGCCCTACAGGGGCTAACTCTTTTCAAAATTTCTGTTTTACCAATTAGTCCAGATTTTATAAAAATTCCAAAAAGAGGTTTTACTGTCTTGTTCTTATTTCAATAAAGAAGCAATGTGGGACCCACACTGAGGTGGTGTCGCATAGGCTTTTCTTTTGAAAAACCTGAACTTTGAAAAACCCCAAAAAATAGGAGCCTTGTCCCCTGGATTGACGCCACTTGTATTTTCTCTCTCCTCCCATTTATCTGTCAAGTGTCAGTGTGGGGCTACCTTAAGAAGCCGCCACATGTCATTAGACCCCCTCTTCATTCCATGCCATGTGTCAGCATCCACCATCTTCACCCTGCGCCATGTGTCATTCCAAAGATCATCTTGAGATGCCAAGTGGCATGTGTTGTCCTGTCCAGAAAAAGCAAAACTTGTCTCCTCTGAGGTGGCGCCATTTGAAGTGTGTCTCCTGCAGAGGACACGTGTCAACCTCTCCCTCCTTCAAAAAAGTAGACTGACACATGTCTCTCCCTACTTTTCTCAGAAAATTAGGAGACACGTGTCACTCCTAGCTTCCTCCAGAAAAGGTAAGCTTGTCTCCTCTGAGGTGGCGCCATTTGAAGTTTGCCTCCTGCAGAGGACACATGGCATCCTCTACTCTTTTCAGAAAAAGCAGGTGACATGTGTCATTCTCTGCTCTTCTCAGAAAAAGTAGATGCCACGTGTCATTTCCTGCTCTCTTCAGAAAAACTGGAATTCAAATATTCAAATCTCTTTAGAGGTGGCGCAAATCCTGAACTTCACCTTTTCCATTTTGTCTAAGATGGCACCACATGGCTTGGACCTCCTTCTCTTCCCTCTGCCACGTGTCAATCTTTGCTTCTTTCAGAAAAAGCAGGATGACACATGTCTTTCCCCTACTTTTCTCAGAAAAGTAGATGACACATGTCATGTTTAGCTTCCTTCAGAAAAAGTAGAGAACACATGTCACTCTTGGCTTTCTTCAGAAAAGCAACCATTCAAAAAATTTCAGACAAGAGCTAGGTGGCGCAAATCCTGGAGTTCTACCTTTTTCTACTTTGTCTATGAAGGCGCCACATGTTCCTTGCTTTTCCCTCCTACCACATGGCATTGTAGGAGCCACTCTGAGGAACTGCCACATGTCCATCCTCCATTCCTCGAGAGCCAACCCCCCATTTGAAATTCAAATCACCTTCTGAGGTGGCGCCATTTGAGAAGGTTTCTCCAGACAACTGACACTTGTCTGCCACATGTCCTGACCTCTCTACATCAGAAAAAGTAGACCCCCCCCCCCTCTGAGGTGGCGCATTTTGCTTCTTCCATCCCTGTTCTCCTACCACATGGCAGTGTGGAGCAACTTGGAGGTGGCGCCACATGTCAGCCTCTCCTTTCTTGCAGAAAAGTAGAATTTGAATTCCTCTGAGGTGGCACAGTCTGCTTCTTCCACTCGTGTCCTTCTGACATGTGTCAAGAGCTTCCAGAGGTGGCGCCACATGGCATGCTCCTACTGTTTCCAACTTTACACCTCAAACCTCCTTTTGAGGTGGCGCCATTCCAGAGCCCCACTTGGCTTCATTTCTTTTATTTATTTAATTTTTTTATAAAATTGGCCCCCTGAGGTGACCCCATTTGAGAAGCTTCAGAAAACCAAATTTTGAATTTTAAACTCCCAGATAGCACCCCCTGAGGTGGCGCAATTTGGGAGCCTCCTGCAGAGAAAATCAAGCAGACCCCAAATTTTGAAAATTTTCAAATTCTGCTGAGGTGTCTCACCCACAAATTTTCCCATTTTATTTTCTCAAAAAAATCAAAAAAAGCACCCCCTGAGATGGCGCCACATGGAGGGCTCAGATTGAGCCTGTTTGAAATTCAAATTTTTCAGAAAATTCTATAAAAACAAGGCTCCACGCCCAGCCTAGAGGAGCTTCTTTTGGACTTTGAAATTCGACCTAGACTTTCTTTAGAACCCGGTTTTGAACTTTGGAATTCACGCCCCCTAGGGCTTAGTGTAGAAGGTGCAGTGAAGTACCTATATTGTTCGTGCTGTGGCCAATTCGATTCAAGCGTGGGTCGATCTTGGGGAATCATCCGAAGCCCGGATCGAAGGATGAACGAAGCCCTTGGTAGCAGTCCCTTTCAAGAGTTTCAAAGTTGCGTAACGAATCAAGGTGCACCTCTTTTCCTCTTGATTTCATATCATGATTTGATTCAGGTGTCGTTTGAAGAAAGAGCTCATCCGAGGGATGGATTGAGCTATTCTCATAAAATGACAAATATAAAAATATATACTTCCTTGATGATTTTTAGCATTCATGCATTTAGATAGATTTAATTTGCATTTTATTTCGTTAATTTAGCATGCTTCATGAGTTAATTAGTATTAATTTAGCATTTATTTCAATTCTACCCGGTTTCAGTAGTTCTCTGTTTTTGTCAGTCAGTCTACATGTCATTTCATGCATTTAATTTTCATTAAATATTCTAAAAAAATCATGGAATGCGCCCTTAGGTGTCCCTAGAAATGTGCAAAAAATTTGGAGAGATTTGAATTCGTTTACTGTGGTAAACGGTAAAAAAGGTGAGTCGGGTTTTATTACCCGGGATGCGTTTGAAAATGTCTTTTCCGACTTGTAAAATCAAGATATCCCTCATGGGAGATTTGATTTTCGATCCAAACGATGTTCTGAATTTGGGAAGATGTCTAGTTTTTAACCTGTTTTTCTCTGAGTTTTCTGATGTTTTTTTATGTCTAACAAAAATCCGAGAGTGCGGGACACGTGTCAGAGCCTGATTTGGGCCTCTGAGACTTTGGATCGACTTAGGGCGATGGGTTCTCTTTGGGTATTGATCCAAATCCAAATCTGTAAAAAGTGAATGTTATGTCCGAGATGTCCTCTGTTTTCACCTGAAAGCCTGTGATTTTTAGAACAGTTGTGATATCTGTTTCAGATTTGTTTTGTTAGTCACCTATTTGGTCACATTTGTCTGTTCTGTCGATTTAGGAATGAAAAGTTATATTTTTATCCATGTTTTTGTTAATCAAATGCCAAAGTCATGAACATGAAAGTTGTCCCTGTAGGCGTCTTGAGTAGTTCTGTTAAATATCAAAAATTTTCATGGCTGTTTTCTATTTTTTTAGCATTTTATATTAGATTAGGTTGATTTTTACCTCCATCAGAACTAAATCCTTGTTACCGAACTCACCATGGCTCAAATCCCGAGGCTGTAAAAACACAAAATGTTTCATTTCGAGTCTTGTAGCAGTTTGCAAAATATCAGAAGTTTTTATGGTGTAATTTTTGCATTATCATATTAAGCATTGCATTTGGTTCGGGCCCATATGCGAAATCCACCCTTTTTAGCATTTAAATCATATCATTTCATGGTTTTTAGCATTCTAGGCTGTTTATCAGAGTAGGTGGATGCTTCATACCGAATTGGGTGTAATTTTGAATTCATTTGAGGCTTGATTTAGCCATATCATCAAAATAGGGCCCCGTGGGACCCGGATCCAAGCGAAAAACAAGCGACATTCGTTATTTTGGATAAATTGCAAAATATCAAATTCTGATTTTACAGTCCTAATGTGTTTAGCAACATGTCATCATATCTCACATTGCATTTCATCATCATTTGATTTAATTTGAATTTTGAAATCCCAATTTTACCAAATTTTCCTTAAAAATCTTGATTTTAAAGGTATAACTTTAATATTAGGGGTATTTTGGTCATTTTGACCCCAATTCCGAATTTCAAACTATTTTCTATTAAATTTATTGCATTTTCATCATTTCAAATATCAAGGAAGTATGAGAATAGGGTTTATATCCAATTAAATCCAATAATTTCATAATATTATTGGAAAATCTTGGAAAAACCCACATATTTGAACTAACCCCATTTCAAGTTTGGCAGGGACATTCAAAAGAAGGAGCTGAAGTCTGCAAATTTCTTTTATTTCATTTATTCAGTGATGTAATAATGTAAATTTTGGAATAAGAGATTTAATTTTCCGCTTAGACTAGGATGCATATCATATAGTTTGAATTTATGCAATATCCTGTTTATGTGATGCATGCATTTTATCTCAAAAGCACTATGGATGTTCACGAATGGCACGTGCACCAACACTTAGGTAGTTGATGAACTCGGTGGAATCCATATTTACGGCCCTAGTCGGAATATGGACGAGACCCAAATCCATCATCTTTCTACTAGTCACATTGAGCCTACACTCTTAGGCTATCTTAAAATGCACATCATATTTCTAATATTTTCAAAGTATTGTGCATTAAATCAATTAAACTCTAAACATATTCCTGGCCACAGTCAGGATATGCGAAGGATTTATTTTGACTTAATACACATTTTCCAACAAATTTCTTAGAAAATCTTTCAAAGTGCATTCATTCACTCATATCATTTGCATCATGAAATCATTGGTTTTCTCAGGATTTTCACAAGAAAATTTCATTCTCAAGAAATCGATTTCTCAAGAAACTCTGAGGATTTTCCAAAATCGGTTTTCCCAAGTTAAGTTTTCACAGTTTTCCATGGAAACCAGTCTCTCAAGAAACTTTTAAGTTGGATTTCCAAAATCAAAGTTTTCCCTCGATTTTCCCTGGAAAATGTTGTTTTCTTAAGATTTTCAAAAAGAGTTTTCCAATCTTTCTCAAGTATCAATAAAATCAAATTTTCAAGGGTTTTAAGGCTAAGATTCCTAGGATTTCGATTTCCCAAGTTCAGTTTTCTTCTCCAATGAGTTTTCCTATAATTTTTCCATCATTTTCCTAAGAAAATTCTCAAAGTCCGAGTTTTCCTGAGAAGTGTTTCCCTTTTCAAATGTTCACCTTTTTCTCAAGAATCACTTCTATTTTCCCAAGATTTTCAACTATTTCTGATTTTCCCACATCTTTATGAACTTTCCCGAGATTTCAAATCTTTTCCATCTGAGTTTTCTTGAGAAATTGATTTCTATCATTTGCCTTAGAACTATTTCCAAGTCCAAAGCATTTTCCAAGCATGCATCATATTTTCCAACTTACATTTTCCAAAATCTCATAGCACATGCCTGAATTCTCTGTGCATTTAGGATAGAACACAATTTCGATAATTTCACTAAGTCAAGCACAATTTTGGTCCTTGGTTTGATTACCCCTGTTAAAGGCGGCAGGAACGGTCGAACCTCGTACCGACAGGTCGAGCCCCATCCCATGGATTTTCTCGCAATTTTCAAAATGGAGGCGAGTATTTCAAAAACAATTTCCAAAATCCGGTCAAGTTTGAAGCGCGAAAGCGTTTCCCTCTCTCTCTTCCGCAAGGAAGGGAAGACGGGAAAAATTTCGCGACGATGACACCCTAACTCCATTTTTTTGAGAAAACCAAAGCTAAATTTCAATCATTCTTCATATTTTCTGAATTGAATTCCATATTGATATACTCAAACTCAAATCCGGATCCAAACCTAGTGTTTTAAATCCAAATCTGAGCCTTGTGGTCCGATTTCCAAATTAAAATTACAAAAATACCAAAAAATGGTTTTGAATGGCTCGGACAGTTTATCCGGCATCCTCTTGGATCCCCAACCCTATATTTCTCAGTTCGAGGTTGTAAACCTCGAATATTTCTTTAAAAAACATCTAGATATAAACCCATTTTTTGAAGAAATTTTCCCAAAAATCACCTTGAGTTCTCAGAAAAATTTCCTTTTGTAAATATTTTGCAAAAATACAAAAAATTAGTTTTAATCTTTGTCTTCTCGTAAAACTTTAGGATTTTATTCTAAAAATGCAAAAAAATGAAAAATAACACAAAAACCAAAAAAATTGGAAAAACTACGAGAAAAACAAATGTTTTTTGAAGCTTTTAAGTTAATTTTCCTGAAAATCTCATTTTAAACCATTTTACAAAAAATTCTTAAAAGGGGACCTTCTTTTTGGAAAAAAGGAAAACTTCCAACAGATTCCTTCCCGCGCCTCCCTCCTCGATTCACCATCGTCCGATCTTCAACAACCTTCCTCTTTTCCACCTTCCATCTTCAACAGGTTTTCCTCTCGAACTCTCCACTTCCCTTTTAGAAGGAGCCTCCATCGACCCTCGAGGCATCTGGTTTTTCCATCGATATTTCTTCTAATTGACTTTTCCTCTAGAACCATCCATTATCTTCATCGCCTTGGCCTTGCACGAATTTGCCTTCTTCTCTCTGAAGCGCCTCTGAATCATCGGGTGCTGAGGATATCAGAAGAACAATCGCAAGGCCCAAAAAAAAAATCAGAATCCCCACAACAGAGCGAAGGAGAAGCTTCTCCCATTCCTCTCCCAGGTCGTCTTCAGAATACAGTAAGCGTTCCTCTCCCTTTTGCTCTTCCAGTTTTACTTGTGATTTTCCTTATTTTGGTTCCATCGATGCATCATCTGTAGACTCAATTTACATATAGTTAATCGAGTAATAGATAAGCAAGATTGAAAAGGAACAGATATGTTCCTACATCTATCCGTTTTATGATTTTCTTACTATGGTTCTGCTCATGCTACTCAGTACCAGTAGCACTCGACAACCTACCTGAATTTCGGTTCAATTTTCATTTGCTTCTGTTTGCTGTATTTCGTCTACCTTTTTTTTCTAGTTTTGTTTTAATATTACCATCGCCAATTTTGCCTCTTCCTTTTCTGCAATGCATTTCATCTAACTGACCCTTTTATATCAAGTTGATGGCCTCTCATTCAGCTCGATATTTCATCTGCATTGAACTCAACCTAGCATTGAGATCATCCTCTTCATTAGATCCCTGTCCTATTGGATCTGTGTAAGATCCCACCTCCATCGCACAAGTTTTTCTGCACATCATCCAATCAGGGTGGCTCCTGAAATTTATGTTTAAACTGTCATAAAGCCCCGATTAGCACTACAGAAGGTCTTCGTGATGGGCCTGGCTTCACCAGATGATCTTCATCCATCCGCTATGACCTGATTCCACACACATTTTTTTTTCTCTCTTCTTCTTTTCTTTTTCTTCTTTTTTTTTTTTCTTTCTTTTGTATAGTTTCTGCTTTAAACGTCACAACACAATATTGCTTATTTTTTCCCATATGTCATTATGTTTTCACATTTTTTACTATATTTTTGTCATCCTCATTTTCATGTTTGTGACTTAGCATTTTCTCTTTTACATTTTCCCCTTTTTGGTACCTCCTATTTCATTTTCTTACATTTCAATGGTGGGAACTTTGTATATCCGTGATTAGTCATTAAGCTTATAGTATGTTGTGATTTCAACTTGTCATTCCTTCTGCTACATCGCACCATGTCCTCTGCATCCATCTTTGTGTGACCCCTCTCTAGACAGATCCCCCGGTTGGTTGATCTTCAACCCACATATTCTTGTGAATCACCGCATGTATATGATAATCCTCTGCATCCCATTATATGTCATACCGCTGGTCCTATGAAATTACTTATGATTCTTCTTTCCTATTATTTTCATATTTCCTTCTTTTCTTCTTTTTTTTTTTTACAGATTCTCTCGATGTTTCCCTTTCATTTTATTCATTTTGAATAAGCACCATGCACAATATCGAATTGCCCCTAGCAATCTCGATTCGTATCTGTGCAACAGTGGGATAATCCTTCCTTGGACATATCTGATGATAGTTGGCTCAACAACTCTATCCTTTGCACTTGATTTCACAGGTGAAGTCATGATCCAAGTTGACTTCACTAGGAGATCCAGAGTTGCAAACACTGTGGGGACGCACCATCTACCCTTTTGATAATCCTTGTTTTATATTTATCAGGACATATACCCTGCTCCTGATTTAGTCGTGTATATTCAATTTTGCCATCAGTGGAGTGTCATGCTTCTTATGATTATTTTTCTTTCTTACTTCCAATTGCATTGCAGAGATCTATTAAAGTTATGTGCCACTTATCTGTCATCCCGTAACACAAGTAGATCTGGGTAGATTATCTGTATCGTGGCATCATCTCATTATGTACATTATGATATTTAGCATTGTCGGGCATGAATCTAGATTTCTGTAATATATGGATGTGCATGGTAGTTGATTGTACTGTGTGGATCCAACTTGCTGGAACTGGTTGCTGCCATCAGTTGTGAAATTGACCTATTGTGAACATCGCAAAATTTTTCCTCTCTGGTTGGTTTCTTTCTCTTCCTTCTCTTCCCCTTTTTCTAACCTTTATTTTCCTCCCTTTTTGAAGGGAGAAGAATAAAAGGAAAGAAAAGAGAGAGAGAAGAGAAAAGAAAGAAAGAGAGAAGAGGATCTATTTTGCGCGGTCTCACTTGACCTTAATTTGAAAATATTTAGAAATTTAACTCGCCTCCGTTTTTGAAAATATTGCGGGAAAATGGAGAGGCGGGATTCGCTCGTCGGTACGAGGTTCGATCGTTCCTGGCGCCTTTACCAGAGGTAATCGAACCAAGGATCGAATCTATGCCTTTTGCTTTGCCTAAATATGATCTAAAAATTTATTCTAACTCTAAATACACAAAGAATCATGCTTGTGCAAATGCAAAATGTATGCTCCTTTTTAAAAATTGATTTGGAAATTTCCAAGTATTCTGAGATAAACTTGGTAAGGGAGTGAAGAAATGATTAAATCTAATTTAGAACTTGAGATAGATCAGAGAAATTCTAAGTTTTTGAAGTAAATTAGGATTTTTGGAAAAATGAGAAAAAATGACTTGAAGCTTTTAAAAAGTGAAAGGAAATGAAGTTTCAAAGTCAAAATCGACTTTGAATTTGGATTTGAATTTAGAAAAGGAAATGAATACTTGAGATGGAATTGAATTTGGATTTTCAAGTTTGGAATGGATCTGGGATAATCAAATGGTATTTAAGAATAGAAAAAGATTCAGATTTAGATGGAATTGAAATCTAGAATTTGGTATTGGATTCCGGATCCTAAGATGGATTTTGGATCTGGAGTCTGAGATCCAAATTGTGATTGAATTCTGGGTCCTAAAATGGATTTGGATCTGAAGTCTGAGATCCGAGATGGAAGTTGAGTTCTGGTCCTAAAATGGAATTGGATCTGAAGCCTGAGATCCAAAAGTGGAGCTGGGTTCTGGATCCTAAATGGATTTGGATCTGGAATCTGAGATCCAAAGTGAAATTGGATTCTGGATCCTAAAGATGGAAATTGGATCCAAGTCTGGAATCCAAGATATGATTGAATTCTGGATCCTAAAGTAGAATCGGATTTGAAGTCTAAGATCCAAAGGTAGAGTAGGATTCTGGATCTGAAGTCTGAGATCCGATATGAATGTTGAATCCAGGATCCTAGAATGGATTTGGAGTTGTTGAATTAAGAACTTCCAAGTTTTGAATCAAACTTGGAAAATGAGATTTAGAATTTGAATCTTGAATATACAAATGAATTTCAAAATCAAATTAGACTTTGAATTTGAAGTCTGAATTTGAATTTAGAAGATGAAAAAGAATCTCAAAGTTAATTTGAACTTTGGATTTGGTTGGAGTTTTGGATGTAAATTGAATTTGGAATTTCAAAGTCAAATTGAACTTTGAAATCTGACTTGAATTGGAAATTTTGAATATAAAATACATTTGAAATCTCAAAGTTGAATTGAACTTTTGAGATTGAAAATGAAATAGAATTGAAAATGAAGAGATGAATTGGTTTTTACGAGAATTGAAGATTGATTGAAGAAAGATATTTACATCACTTGAAGGTTTTGAAAAGAGAATTTTGAAAATATGATGTAGTTCTATCCTAAATGATGAATGAATTTGAGGAATTTTGAAAAGCTATTTCATTCTTTGGATGAATTAAAACGAGATTGAAAATATAATACATCCTTGACTATGGTCATTGAATGTATTACATAATAATCTATATTTAAATTCAAGAGAAGAATAAAATACATTTGGTGCTTTTATAGAATTTAAAATGAAATTAACTCTCAATATACCCTGACTATGGCCATTGGTATATATATTGAATTAATTTCAGGTTAAATTCTAATAAAAGAAGAAAAATATTTAAAAAAAAAATATGATGATTTTGAAAGTGGATCCAATGTTATTTCGTAAAAGATAAGAATTCTAAGTTTTGTTCACACCCCGACTATGGCCGTTGATGTAAATCGTCAACTTAGAATTAACTTGCCTCTTACGAAATGGTGCACGTGCCATTCGTGTTTCACCATTGTGGGGATTTTGAGAAATAAAGGAAAAATGCATGGAATAAATGATTCATGGTATTCTATGATGCTCATTCATTCTACCTAAGGCAAGAAATGTAAATTCTTATTCAAACCTAGCTATTACAAGATACGAATTTAATTTTACAACTCCAAATGACAATTTTATCCACATATTTCCTGTAAAGCAAACAGATTAGTAATAAAAGAGAAGGAAAATCACATATGTCATGTGAAAATCAAATAATGGAAAGATATGTAGGACAAAATGATGACATATATATACCTATATACATATATATTTATACACATATGGGTGTATTCACATGTATATGAATGTGTATGGGTATATATATATATATGTATGAGGGTATATACAATAGAGAGGTGTGATATTAATGAAGCCACCATTTAATAAAAATGTAATAAGGAAATAGATGGGAAATGTTATGAAATGGTAATTGAAAATAATATAGATGCAGCCAATACAAATGACAGTGTAACTGGTATAGGGATTGCAGCAATTCACGACTGCTGTAGGAGGCAAAGGTCACAGTGGCCCAATGTGAACCAGTGAATCAAAAGCCTTCTGCAGTGGATCGCTTTGTTTCAGCAGTAAAATGCAATTTCCAGATATTATGCAGATGCTATGACCCATCGAATCGGTGACTACTGCTACAAAAGGATGATGATGTTACATGCAGGAAATGGGTAAGGTTTTAATACACATTCTGTGATAAGGTACAGGAAACATGGATTGGGAGCTACAGCAGGAACTGTAATGAAATATGTACAGGGACCAATATGGGCATCACATAGATGATTAATCATTGTAAATCCGCCGAGTACTCTAATTACTAAGTAAATTTATTATCTAAACAATGGGATCAACTGATAACAAAAGGACTAATTAAATCTCATTATAAAATAACCGAGTATTTTAACTACAAAATAACTAACAACCAGTTAATTACTTAACTATCCAGCTAACAACTTACTTAATTAACAGTTCACTTAATTAATAGCTAACAATATCTAATTAACTAATCAATAAAAGTTACATTGAAGCTCGGTAGAAATCATAATGGAAATCAGTTTAATAATTAGTAAAAAATCCTGTTAAACTTAACAACGAACCTAGTTAATGAAACTTAGTTAGCGATGCTCAGCAGTAGCTAAAGAACCTACCTGAAACGAGCTGGTCCTTGTTTAATCTCAAATGACTGATCGCAAGGGAGTTGTGAATCCAACCAAACCTTCAGTTGCAAGCAATGCTGGAACCACTTGCTATGGATCAAGTGGGCTTTGTTTTGGTCAATGATGAAGCTTGCTGGAGTCGAACACCTGAATTACATCCAAGCTCTGCTTTGCTGAAGATTGAGAAAAAGGATATCAAATGGATGCCATGTTTAATCTATCTTCAAAATCTCCTATTCCAACTTGATAGGTAGAAATCATATGAGAATCAAAAGTATAAAGATAAAGGAGAAAGCACAAACTTACCTCGAAAGATTATATAATGGCATATCCCAAATTGGATGCTGAAGCTGGGCATCCCTTTTGACAATGGAATTTACAACTAATGGGACGATGCTTATGAAAAAAAAAATGCTTTCATAATGTGCAACAGTGGGATATGGCAATACCCTCACCGTGATGCCGTGGAACAACCATTACAGAAACTTTATATATAATGAACACACAAAAAAAAAATGATGAGAATATCAATCAAAACACTGAAATTAAATTGATGTTAACTTGTAAGAAAGCATTAGATGGACATGATGCAAGGGAATTTACAAAATATGATATATGGCAATCAGGTAAAAAAAATAAATAAAAAAAAAAAAAAAAAATTCATTCATCCTTTCCTCCCATCCAGGATATCACAATAGTTGCATGGAAATAAATCCGATATGGCAAAAGAAAGGGAATGATTCAACCAAAAGACCCTAGAAATTTGGATCTTATTACCATTTTAAACAGTACAACATGAGCTCGTGGCCCCTAACTTTATCAGTTTAAGTAACACGCAGAAGACATCAACAAATATAAGGTCTTGATAACAGATCAACATGAGAATAAACAAAAAGAAAAGAAAAAGAAAAAAAGAAAAAAAAATATAAAGACTAGGAATAGAGGAATGTTTAAGGTTTGTCAAACAGAACGCAGGCAAATCAAAAGTCTGTAAGGGCTATAATGATTTTCCTGGTTTTTGGTAAACATGAATGGAGAAGGCAGAGGCTTATGCTGCACTAAACATGAGATGCAGGTTACCTGATGATGCTTACGAATTATAATGTAACTTATGAAGTAGGCCAAAACGAGTGGATGCGATAGTCACGAAAATAAAAGAAAAAAAAGTGAAAACGACAGATAAATCAGATCAGAATTATAGTTAGCGAAACAAACGAGATATCAGATGCCATATATATTCAATGAAACCAGCTATAGTAAAATCATAAAACGCTTTCAGCAAAAATGCTTAAACTGTAATTGAAAGCAACGGATGGAAGGGAATGTTGTAATGGAAGACACCGCATAAAATGTAAAGGAAAATGATCAAAACACAAATGGAATAGCTGGATGAAACTGAGAGCTGGCCATGGTATGCTATAAAGGGGAAATCACTAACACATACGAAAGAAAAAAAATTATAATAATATAAAAGGTAGAATATGAAAGAGAACGTGAATAAGAAAGCGTACATAAACAGATAATGGGAACAAAGGATGAAAATTAAGTAATGAATAATCATTCAATCGAGATATCATATGAATCTAGGGATCACTGAAGGGATTGTTGGAGTGATTCTCCGTTGATCTGGCACAGGGATGGACTGAAGTCGATATAAACGACTCAGTACCACCTGTCGTGCCCCTGATGAGGGAGTAAAAAAAATGAAGAAAACCTTTTAAAAGATGGGGAATGAAAGTAAGAAATTGAAAATATAAACGGTAAATCAAAAGAAAGGTAATGAAAACCAGAGAGTGGGATAAAAGAGATTACAAATAGAAAATCAATATCGAAAGGGAAAATGGGAAAAAAAAATGTTATATACAAGAGTGATCCAGATGAAGGAAGTATCTGCTTAATTAGAGTATAAGTAACCCAGAAAGGTTTAAAAGAGAAAGGAGATACTGGGGTAAAACTCTGTTAATATGGCAAGGCATAGACTGGTGATACCAAAAGCATACCAGCGCTATGATAGATGCGTTAATGAGGGCCGAAATAAAGAATCTGAAAGAAAATCTGAGATAATGAAAGGGGAGAGAGGTACTCACTGAAGATTCTGCAGGGATGGTTGATCTTTCTACAGATCACTTTATGCCGCACGGTGGGAAGGGGGCTTTTCTTCTTCCAGGGAGACTTTAAGAGAAGGAGAAAATTGAGGAATAGATGATCTTCTGCTGCCTTTGCTGGGAGCTGAAGGTCTTTTCCTTAGAAGGGCGATCCGGAGAAGATGACCAGGCGGATGATCGGATGCGAAAATGGATGGCTCGACCAGAGATAGATCCCCCCCTTTTCTTTTTTCCTTTTGCCCTTTTATAGAGAGGAAAGGAAACCACTGGAAGCCAGGCGATGGTTGGTGATTGAGGGTTTTGGGAAGGTTGCTGGTGATGGGAGCTGTAGATGGAGGTTGCACATGGGGCTGCCGAAGGAAGCTTCGTGAAGGTGGGGGGGGGGAAGTTGAAGATGAAGGGCAGGTGAGGGAGGTGCGGCAAGCTGTTGGTGATGGAGGGCTCAGACCAAGAGCCGTGGTGATCGAAGGAAGGCGTGCGAGGCCGTTGGCCCTGGAAGCTTCTGGAGATCATCGGGGATCTAGGGCTGAGGAAGAAGATGGCGAAAATCGGATGGCTGAAGGATGAAGGATGCACATGGGGGTGGTCGGCCATGGAGGGAGAGAGAGAGAAAGTGAGGGGGGCGAGAGAGGAAGGCGAGTTAGGGTTTTCAAAAACCCTAACTCGACCTTTAAATCTTAAAAGTTAGTTTTTCCAAAAGAAAACCTTCTTTTCAAGTTTTTCTAAAAAGATGGTTAAAGATGAGTTTTTCGACAAAAATCTTTGAAATCCACGCAGTCTTTCTAATTTTTTTGGTTTTTTTTTGCATGATTCTTCCATTTTTTTTTGTATTTTTAGAATAAAATCCTAAAGCTTGTAAGAAAACAAGGATTAAAACTAATTTTTTTGTGTTTTTTTCATTTTTTTTTGTATTTTTGTAATAGAAAAACTAAGATTTAAAGTTTAAACACTAAATTTTTATATTTTTCTAAGAAATATTAAAAAGATGTTTTTCTCAAGAATTTCGGGCCATCTTGGGGAAAATTTCTTCAGAAAAAGGGGTTTTGGACCCAGGTTTTGAGGAAATGTTCGAGTTTTAAACCTCGATTCAAGAAATACAACTCGATGGATCCAAACGGATACTGGACGAAGTGTCTGAGCTTTTCAAAAGATTATTTTGGTAATTTTGAGAATTTAATTTAAAATTGGATAATGAAGCTCAGATTTTGATTTTGATAATGGATCCGGATCCGAAATTGAGTCAGATATGGAAAATGAATTTAATTTCAACCAAATTTTGAAAAACAAAAGGGGATTTAGATTTAAAACTGACTCAATTACCCCGAAAATGGGGACAAAGAAAAGGGGATATTTACAACATTTTGAAAAATTTGGGGTGTTCACAGATGCCCCTCTTTGCTACTAAGCCGGTTGAAAGCCGAGCTTAGTGGCAAAGAAACACTCCAAATTTTGAAAAATGCCCCAGTCAGCTGATCCGAGCTGGGTGTGGGAGACTTATTTTGAAAACACGGCTCTTTGGGCTTGAAACATTATCTTGAATGGTCCTGGGGGGATGAAATCCTCGACAATGATACTACTGAATGATAGAAATTAAGAAATCGTGATGGGACTTTGGGTGAAAAATTCCAGGGATGGTGAGAGATAAGAATTTTGACCAAGTCTCATGGGTGAGACAGGATCAGCCCTTTGGAATGACTCAGGTTTTAGCCCTTAACCTGGATGGGACAAAGATAGATCAAGATAATTTGGATGGGGAAAGGAATATAAGTGGACCTTGATGGGACATTTTCAAGCATGATCCTTTCCTGGATGGATGTACAAAGAGCATGGATTCCTTTGTGGGAAAAACCATGATGGGATGGGAAGGATTACCTCGTCTAAACGAGGCTCAGGTTTAACCCAAACCTGAAAGGAAGGTACGTCGCGGAGCGAGGTTCAGGCTCCACCCTTATCCTGAAAGGGATGACCATACGGAATCCTCAAGCGAAGAAACCGTGATGGGACAGCAAATGCATTGCCGAAGCGATATTCAGGTTTAACCCTTGACCTGAGTGGGAGATGATACAGAATCTTTAAGTGGAGAAACCGTGATGGAACTAGAAAGGACATCTAGTCAGAAACGGGACTCAGGTTTAACCCTAACCTGAACGAAAGATACCTCGTGGAACGAAGTTCAGGCTTAGCCCTTGACCTGAAAGGGATGATCATACGGAATCTTCGGATGAAGAAACCATGATGGGACCTTCAGAATTTGGATGAACAAATCTGAAAGGGGTCTGCGAGAAGAGAAAATCAAGGGATTCCCTAAAGCTTGGAAAAGGGATGATCTTGGGCGCCTTATTGCTGAGACTAAAATCAGCTTTCAAAAATAGACGACCTCTCGCAGAAGGTTTGGGTTTGTACCTCGAGGGGCGAGGTAACAGGTTTAATCCTTAGCCTGAATGGATATAGAATCCTCGAGGAGCGAGGAAAACTGTGATGGGCCTCTAGACCTTGCACAACAAGTCCACGAGGGGTTTTTGCAAAAGAATGAAAATGGGGGTCCCTAAAGCTTGAAAAGGGGTTGTTCTTGGGCGCCTTATTGCTGAGACTGAAAATGGCTTTTGACAATAACAGACCTTTTGCAAAAGTTCAGGTTTTACCCTTATCCTGAGCGGGAACTGTCTATGGCGGGACAGTGGGGGGCACAGGGAAGTGTGCGAATCTGAGAGCACTCAGATCAGACGGAAGGAAAGGACCTTTCAGTCCTAAGGAGGGATGACGTCAGGATACGTCAAAGCGATCTCAAGTTTACACTTCATGTTGGGAAAATTAGAAAATATTGCCAATAAGATGCCAAAAATTGCAGTTGATTCAGAATGATCGAATTATGCTCATGTGTGAAGACATCACCTCTTTCTACCTAGAGTATTAGCTTCAATTGGGCTAACTCTATAGAATTTGAGATCTAAAATTCAAATTTTGTTGCTGTTGAATTTCCTCAAGGAGGATATCAATTTCCCTAATATGAAAAGAAGAGGAAACATTCTTAGCGTCATAAAAGCAATTAAGCGAAAAGACATTGATAAAGAATTTCACATAGATAGAGATGATTCTTGACAGTTTTGGGCAGTTTGATATCCTGGGCATTTCCCATGATGATCTGTTTGCACTCTTCTTGAACCATGGATCTTTTCTGGGTTCTTTTACGTCCTCCTTTATTTTGGAGATGTCCTGACTTTTCTCTCTTTTTGAGGAAGGGTACGTCACAAACTCCTTCATCTTGGAGATGCTTCGATCCTTCTTTTTCTTTCTCAGGGATCATGACATTGGTTCTTGGGTTGAAATCTCTAAATGATAGCAGAAATCAAATATCTTTTAGGGTTTGTCGGTAGGTTCATTGTATTCGCCTTCATCTCGACGGTGATCCAAACTTTCCCTGGAAGGATCCGTCACAAACTCCGTCATCTTGGAGATGTTTCAAACCTTCTTTGGCCCCGGGGATCCACTCGCTTAATTCGCCTTCATCTTGGAGACAATTGAGAGATCCCTTTTGCGGATATTTGATTGCGGCTTAGCTTGGATGACCGAGGATATATGGATTGGGTAGGTTCTTTTTACTGCCCAGGATATTTCCACTATCTTACTGCAAAAAGAATAATCTTTAAGAATGCGTCACAGCTATGATCAATATCAGCTCACTTATGGCTTTTCAACATCATTGAATTTTCCTTTGCCGGTCATATCAAAGATTTTTCTTCATCCTCTCGGTTGACCAACAGAATAAGCTTGAATTTAGCTCTTACTTCGCAAGAGTCTTGCTCTCTTGAAAATGATACTGAAGGTAGTTTGAGATAATCCTTTGTGCGATGAAAATTTTGAGATCAACAATGACTTTTGATAGCAAATTGGCAACGTATTCTATAAATCTTTGACGAAGGTCGCTTGATATCGAGTCGACACATCCATGACAAAATTCTCCTCTCTTTTTCCCAAAAAGAGAGACTCAGGCTTAAGCCCTTACCTGAATGGGAAGTTGGAAATACTCCTCTCTTCCCTGAAAGAGGAGGTGTTTGCAAAACGGAACTTTCGAAGAGAAATTAAGTTTTCGTCAAAACTCCCTATCTCTAGGCTTCTCTTATGGAAAGGTGGCCGAAAAACAAAGTTGAGAAAGTATCACAGAGGAACGAGTCCATCACACTCTCCCTAGAAGAGGGTCCTCTGTGAAGGAGTTGGCCAAAGATGATAACACAGGGGCCACAAAAGAAACGAGCTTCCGTCGAAGCCCTCCCTAGAAAAAGGGTTCTTTTGTGTAAAGTCGGTTGTTGTTTTGCAAACTGTTCGCGAAGAAAACGAGTCCCTTCAAACTCTCCCTGGAAGAGGGTTCTTGCGAACGAAAGATGGTTGTATGCGAAAAGAACGAGCTCCCTCGAACTCTCCCTGAAGAGGGTCCTTCGCAAGAGAAAAAGATTGATTTTTGATAAAATGATAACCCAAAGGTTGAAATTGAGAATTTAAGACTTGAGTTGTTGCTTGGTTAGTACAAAGACTGAACCTGGATAGCTAACTGATCAGTCAGCCAAACACTAGCGCAAGCGCTAGATGCACCAGCACGAGTGCTGGATTTCGAAAAATGCCCCTAGTACGAGCGCTGGGTTTTCAAAAATGCACACCAGTACGAGCACTTGGTTTTCGAAAAATGCACACCAGTACGAGCACTGGGTTTTCGAAAAATGCACACCAGTACGAGCACTGGGTTTTCGAAAAATGCACACCAGTACGAGCACTGGGTTTTCGAAAAATGCACACCAGCACGAGCACTGGGTTTTCAAAAAATGCGCACCAGTACGAGTACTGGGTTTTCAAAATGCACACCAGTACGAGCATTGGGTTTTCGAAATGCACACCAGTACGAGCACTAGGTTTTCGAAAAATGCACACCAGTACAAGCACTGGGTTTTCGAAATGCACACCAGTACGAGCACTGGTTGGTTCAATAGGAGAATTTGAAAATGAGACCGACATTCAAAGATACTTGAGAATTAAGCGAGAATGATTGCCGATGTTTCAGGATTATCCCTTATCCTGAAGGGGAAATAGAATGGACATTTTGATGAAAATTTAGGGAAAATGAAAAAAATCCTAGTCGGAACTCGGTTTTTTTTTCAAATATAAGAAATGAGTGAGAATTGAGTTTGAAAACTCGAATTCTTAATACGAGCATCGGATTCAAAAGGAAGTTCAAGTCAGAACTTGAGATTTCAAAAAAATAAGAATACACAAAAGGGAAAATCCGAGTCGGAACCCGATTTTTAAATACAAGAAAGAAAGTGAGAATCGGGTTCGAAAACTCGAATTCTCAAAACAAAGAATTATCCAACACGAGCGTTGGATTCAAAAGGAAGTTCAAGTTGGAACTTGAGACTTCAAAAATAAAAATGTACAAAAGGGAAAGTCTGAGTCGAAACCCGGTTTTTAATTACAAGAAAGAAAGTGAGAATCGGGTTCAAAAACTCGAATTCTCAAAACAAAGAATTATCCAACACGAGCGTTGGATTCAAAAGGAAGTTCAAGTCGGAACTTGAGACTTCAAAAATAAGAATATACAAAAAGGAAAATCTGAGTCGGAACCCGATTTTTAAATACAAGAAAGAAAGTGAGAATCGGGTTCGAAAACTCGAATTCTCAAAACAAAGAATTATCCAACACGAGCGTTGGATTCAAAAGGAAGTTCAAGTCGGAACTTGAGACTTCAAAAATAAGAATATACAAAAAGGAAAATCCGAGTCGGAACCCGGTTTTTAAATACAAGAAAGAAAGTGAGAATCGGGTTCGAAAACTCGAATTCTCAAAACAAAGAATTATCCAACACGAGCGTTGGATTCAAAAGGAAGTTCAAGTCGGAACTTGAGACTTCAAAAATAAGAATGTACAAAAGGGAAAATCCGAGTCGGAACCCGGTTTTTAAATACAAGAAAGAAAGTGAGAATCGGGTTCGAAAACTCGAATTCTCAAAACAAAGAATTATCCAACACGAGCGTTGGATTCAAAAGGAAGTTCAAGTCGGAACTTGAGACTTCAAAAATAAGAATATACAAAAAGGAAAATCCGAGTCGGAACCCGGTTTTTAAATACAAGAAAGAAAGTGAGAATCGGGTTCGAAAACTCGAATGCTCAAAACAAAGAATTATCCAACACGAGCGTTGGATTCAAAAGGAAGTTCAAGTAGGAACTTGAGACTTCAAAAATAAGAATATACAAAAAGAAAAATCCGAGTCGGAACCCGGTTTTTAAATACAAGAAAGAAAGTGAGAATCGGGTTCGAAAACTCGAATTCTCAAAACAAAGAATTATCCAACACGAGCGTTGGATTCAAAAGGAAGTTCAAGTCGGAACTTGAGACTTTAAAAATAAGAATATACAAAAAGGAAAATCCGAGTCGGAACCCAGATGAGAAGGAGATAATTCCTACCCAAGAGTCGGATTTTAGAAGAATTGACAAAATGCCTGGATAGATTCTGACGATTGAAAAAGACTTATTTAAGATTCTTGACCCAAGATGGTCCGAACTTTGATTACTTCAGGATTTCCCCTTATCCTGAGGAAGAATGAATAAGGTTGGTGGGAATTGAAGAGTTTATGGGAAGTAGTTTAGGTTTTATCCCTTAACCTGCAAGGGAGATTGATAAAATTAAAAAAAGTTTGATAAAAACTTGATAAAACTTGACAAAGTGATAAAAATGGATGACAAAATCGATGAAAAATTCAATTAAATCGAAAAATGAAATAGATGCCAAATAAAAATAGATCAACTGAAAAATTGACAAGTTTTTCAGAAAAAGAGTTCGTCTAATCCTGCCTGCATATGACGAAGGAAGACATATATATATATATATATATATATATATATATATATATATATATATATATATATATATATATATATATATATATCAAAAATAAAAAAATGCCCCAGTATCAGGGAGAAAATATGAGAATTTAATAGAAAAATCGTCGCTTTATTGAGAGAGATTCTTTTGAAGAGTACAAAAGGCTAGGAATTTAAGTGTAAAATCTCTTCAAATGTAAAGCATTAATAGGATCTGGCAATTCCGCCCCATCTGCATTGATCAGACGATAGGAGTTACGGGGCAATGCTTCCTTAACCACATAAGGGCCTTCCCAATTGGGTGACCATTTGCCCTTCGGCCGATGCTTGAGATGAGCTGTCGATCTGAGCACAAGATCATTAACTCGAAATCTTCTCTCAATGACTGACTTGGCGTAGTGTCTAGCTATCCTCTGACTATAGGCTTGAGCGTGCTCTGCTGCCTTGAGTCTTTTCTCGTCTAATAGATCAAGCTGTACCAATCTCTGTTGCTGATATTGATCAAGCGGAAGTTCAACGAGTGACGCAAACTTGAGCGCGGGCTTCTGAACATGTAGAGGTAACACCACCTCCGTCCCATAAACAAGCTCTGAAGGCGTAGCATTGGTTGGGGTTCGAATGGTGGTTTGGTATGCCCAAAGTGCGTCGTGCATCTTCTCGTGCCAATCACGGCCCGTTTCCACTGTTCTTTCCAAAATGCGGATCAAAATCTTGTTGGTGGCCTCAGCCTGACCATTCCCTTGGGGATAGTAAGGAGCTGAGAAGTGGTGATGAATCCCGAACTTCGAGCAAAAGGTCTTCATCTTTTCATTCTTGAAATGACTGCCATTATCTGACACAATATCATGTGGGACGCCAAAGCGACAGAGAAGATTTTTGTGAATAAATGAAACCACATGCCGGCCTTCTACTGTTCGCAGAGTTACAACCTCGACCCATTTGGTGAAGTATTCTGTAGCCGCGAGAAAGTATTTGTGGCCATTAGATGCAGAAGGAGTGATTGGACCCACCACGTCGAAGGCCCACATTGAAAAGGGCCAAGGAGAGACCACAGATTGCAAGTATGCGGCTGGCGCATGAATGGAAGGTGCGTGCATTTGACACTTGACGCATTTCGTTACAAATTGATGGCAATCTTGCTGCATGGTTTTCCAATAATATCCTGCACGGATAATCTGTTTGACGAGTGTTTAGTAGCCGGCGTGGCCACCACAAATTCCTTCGTGCGCCTCTTGGATAACTTCCATGGCTTCGTCTTCGTCTTCGTCTAAGCATCTGGCATACTCAGAACTGAACCCACGACGGTAGAGAGTATTGGCGAGGATGAAATAGCGAACTGACATGCGTTGAATTGCGTGTTGCTCCTTTCTTGGCATTTCTGCTGGAAACTCACCGGTTTCAATAAAGCTTTTGATGTCTTGATACCAAGGCTTCTCCTTCTGAGCGGCCTGGTTCACTTGCTCAACTGGAATGTAGGCAGGTTGATCAAGTCTGCCGATCTCGAAGGAACGACAGGATTCACTGTCTTTAAAAGACAAGATAGAGCCCAAGCAGGCTAAACCATCGGCTATGTGATTGTATTCCCTCTTGACATGATCGAGTTGAAATTCTTCAAAGCCGCTTATGAGAGCTAAGGCAATCTTCTGATAGGGGATTAACTTTGAATCCTTGACTTGCCATTCATCATTAACTTGGCTGATAACAAGTAATGAGTCACCGAAGGCGTGTACTCTCTCGACATCAAAGCTTTGCAAAATTTTGAGGCCTTGTAATAGAGCTTCATACTCAGCCATGTTGTGGGTACATTGGAAATTGAGTTTGAGGGAATAAGGGAGCATCTCCTTTTCAGGGGTGATTAACAAGACTCTAATCCCTATACCAGACATATTTCTGGCTCCATCAAAGAATAGAGTCCAAACTGGAGATTCCTGAATACTGCAAATTCGATCGTCAGGAAAATCATCTTCTGCTTTGATTTCTTCTGTTAACGGGAAATCTGCCAACTGATCTGCGATGGACTGACCCTTGACTGACTTCTGAGAAACGTACTCCAAATCATACTGCATCAGGAGGACTTGCCATTTCGCAATCCGTCCTGTAAGGAAAGGCTGCTCAAGGATGTATTTGAGAGGGTTGAGCCTCGACAGGATCTTGATTTCTGATGCCATTAAATAATGCCTCAGCTTCTGACATATCCACACTAAGGCTAGACATGTCTTCTCCATCTGGGAGTATCTCTTTTCATAATCGATGAAAATCTTGCTGATATAGTAGATGGCATGCTCTATCCGGCTGCCTTTCTCATACTGCACAAGAAATCCGCCACAAGCATTGTGGTTGACGGAAATATATAAGAGCAGCGGCTTTCCAAGTTCGGGTGGCTTCAGAACTGGTGGATTGAGGAGATACTGCTTGATGCGTTCAAATGAGAGCTGACATTCTGGTCCCCATTCAAATTTCACTTCTTTTCTTAGCAAGTGATTGAAAGGCTCGCATCTCATAGCCAAATTTGAGATGAAACGTCGAATAGACTGAATGCGCCCCTGAAGGCTCCTTAATTCTTTGAGGTTGGTGGGAGGCGGCATGTCAATGATCGCCTTTGCTTTGGCAGGATCCACCTCTATGCCTTTCTTGCTGATCATGTAGCCAAGCAGTTTGCCTGACTCTACCCCGAAGACACATTTCTGCGGATTGAGTCGTAATTTGTAGAGGATAAGTCTTTCAAAGACTTGGCCGAGAGCATCGAGATGGTCCTCTTCTTCTTTAGATTTGACCAGGATGTCATCCACGTAGGCATCCATGTTTTTGTGCATCTGGTCATGAAAGATAACTGCCATTGCTCTATGATAAATTGCTCCGGCATTCTTGAGTCCAAACGGCATGACTGTATAGCAAAAAGTACCCCAAGGCGTAGTGAAAGAAGTTTTGGATTGGTCACGAGCGGCCAATTTGATTTGGTTATAGCCCGAATATCCATCCATGAAGGAGAACATGGCATGGCCTGCCGTGCTATCGATCAGAAGATCGATGTTGGGGAGTGGATAATCATCTTTTGGGGTTGCTTTGTTCAGATCTCTGAAGTCAATGCATATTCGAACTTTGCCATTCTTTTTGGGAACTGCCACGACGTTCGCCAACCAATCTGGGTATTCGATGGTCCGAATGAACCCTGCTTTTAATAACTCTTCAAGCCCTTCTTTAACTTGTGGTGCCACTCGAGGATCCATTTTTCTGAGTTTCTGTTTGATTGGCTTGCAATCTGGTTTCAACGCAAGGCGATGTTCGACTAACTTGGAGTCTAAACCTGGCATATCTTCATAAGTCCAAGCGAAGACTTCCTGATGCCGTTTGAGGAAGTAGATGAGCCTTTTCTTCTCATCTAAACTTAGACTGGAACCAATTTTGAGGATTCTTGGATCATCTTCTGAACCAATATTGACATCCTCTGTTGGATCTTGAACCAACGGTGATGGTTCATCCTGCTTCTGAATGCTGGCAAACTCTGGCAAATCTTGAATTGTCGAGTCGAATTCTGCTAACTCTTCAATCTGCTCTACCACTTTGCTGACTTCTGCCCCTGCCTTCGTTTTGCATGCTTTGGCTGGTTTATTTTGAAAAAGGTTGGTATTGATAACGAGCTTTTTGAATGATTTAGGAGCCATGATCACGACAATCCTGAAAGTGAAAAAGGAGGCTTTTGAAAAAAAGGTAAAATATCTGAAAAAATAGCCTTTTGTACAGGGATAGAGAATGACAACATAGATAAGGATATAAGCAAAGAATTTGTGTACACCAAGATGAACAGAGCAAACAAACTTTTCATTGATTAAGAAAACTTTGATATTTACAAGCAACGATTTGAGACAAGGAAAGAAATTGGGGCGGATCTTGCCCTTACAAGATGACAAAAAGGAAAGAGAACAAAAAACACTGGCATTGTCTTCATTACTGAGCTCCCTTGACGAAGATGGTCTTTCTGCCTGATGACTGACCTGTGAAACCCAAGCCTGTGCCGGTGACATGCTGAACAGGGATGATCGGCTCCAGAATGCCGTCTTCATTTTTGCCTAGGCCCCTGAAGGGCTGATACCCATGCTTCATCAGAAGATCAAATCCTTTCCTTGATTTTGAGAATCGAGGAAACAGAGGGTGATCTTTAATTGAGGTGCAATCGAGGCGTCCTCCTAGCTTGAAGAAGCGAGGTCCCTGCCACTAAACAACTGCAGTGACATTTTCTGTTGGCTGGATTTCCTTCAGATTCAGCATATCCAGGCTTTCACTCAGATTGATCTCGTCGACTTCCCTAATGCTCGAGATGTCGGCAGTGAAAGTGGGACGGGGAATCATCGGCTGCGGGAGTCGTTCTTCTGGATCCTCTCCTAGGATCGTGGTGATCATGCCTCCCTTCGACCATTTGATACACTGGTGCAGGGTTGATGGGACCGCATTGGCATTGTGAATCCAAGTGCGTCCGAGGAGCAGATTGTATGTAGGTGGCACATTCACTACATGAAACAGGACCGTATGTACCGAATAGTTGATGAAAATTTCGAGAAATATCTTCCCCTTGGTTGTCTGCCCATGGTTATCAAAACCGTAGATAGTGATCGGATCTGGGGTGTATTCCTCTTCTTTTAGGCCCAATGTCTTGGCCGTCATCTCTGGACAGATATTGAGGCTGCTATCTCCATCAACGAGCACATGAGGGACTGTCATGCCCCTGGTCCGCACTACTATGTATAGGGCGTTGTTATGAAACGAATGAGGCTTTGGCAAATCCTCATCAGAAAAAGTGATTGGTGCATTCGTCATGGCCTGATTGACAATCTGAGCCATATCTTGCGGGGTCGTGCTAGGCTTGACTTTGATCTTTCTAAGAAGATCTTCTAGCACTTGCTGGTGCTCAGATGAAGCGTGGGTCAGGTCCAAGATAGAGATGTTGGATAATGCAGTAATCGGCTTCTGAATTGACCCTGAAGCCTCTTCCTTCTTCAAAGCTGCCTTGATAAAGCGCTTCGGGATCCTGGGAACTAGCTTGGTAGTTCCTGTTGCTGCCTTTGTTGATTTATTGGAAAATGGGGTGACATCCGCCCTCTTGACGGATGACTGTGCCTGGCGAAGGACTAGGACCTGATGTTGATCCTGAATGTCCTGCCTAGAACATGGTTGGATACTGTCTTGCAAAGAGAATGCTTGCTCTGAGATGACCGAAGTTGAATGTTTAGGGAATGGTTTGGACAAGACTTCTGGCTGCTGCTCATCCTCGTCCTCAATTAACATGTTCTTGTCAATACAGTCCTGAATGATGTTCTTGAGAACAAAGCAATGCTCGGTGTCATGTCCGACAGTCCGATGGAACTTGCAGAACTTGTCAGTTCATTTACCCATAGCGACAGGAGGATCGGCCACCTTGGGAAGTTTGATCATTCCTTTCGACATCATATATTCTAAGATGTCTTCGCGGGACTGCTCTAATGCTGAAAATTCCCGATCATAACTCCAACCTTCGTGCTTCGGCTTTTCTGGCTGCTTCGCTTCTGGCTGGGGTGCTGGTTGGATGGGCTTAACAAATTTTCCCTTCTGGGTTGCCGAGTTTGTCCTTTCGGCACTAGGATGTCCTGAGTTCTTGTTGCGGCCCTTCTTGTTCTTCTTTTTGTCAGAACCACTGCTGCCCTGATCTGTCAATCCTGCGGCATAGGCGACGTGCGCCTTTTTCTTTTGATCTGGATTTCCTCTGACAAAAGGATATCCTTCGTATAGACCATTGTCCAGGCCGGTCTCGAGCCACTCGGCTCTCTCAATTAATTTAATGAATGACTTGGCAGGTGAAGTGGAAATGAGGTTCCTCAAAGGCTGAGCGAAATTATTCAGAATGATCTGTAGGGCGTGCTCCTCCGGGATGGGGAGCTTCATTCTGTTACAGGTGCTCCTCCACCTGTGGATGAACTCACTGGCTTTCTCATTCTCCATCTGTTTTAAATTGTACAGATGATTGAGGGTTGGTGAGGCTTCAACATTGAACATGAAGCGCTCGATGAATAAGTTGACAACTTTATCGAACTCTCGTAGTTCGATAGGATTAATGTGGTCTGCATACCACCTGGCCGCTACCTCTTCAAGGCTGCGAGGAAAGCATATGAATAACGCCCGATTATCTTTTCTGAAGCGGCCGCATTCGGCATAAAAGGTGGCCAAATGAGCCTTGGGGTTACTGGTTCCATCGAATTTAAGAAACTTTCGAGGGAGATTCTCCAAATTGTCATCCCCGTCCAGACCATGATAGAAGTCTTCACCGGAGTAGGTCTGCTTGCCCTTGCTTTTAGCCTGGATATCTTTGATAGCCCTATTCATTTCTTTTATCTGCTCTTGCATCGGATCATTAACTGGAACGGGCTTGTTGATTGATTCAGGCTCTGCAGCGGTCTTTGCAAACTGCGGTGGAGGATTATGATAGACAAGCTGCTCTTCCTCTTCCGATTCCTCAACTGATTCTGTTTCTTCAGAAGTGGTGTCGGGCTGTACTTGCTTTCTAACAATCCTGACTGGCTTCTTTATGGCCTTCTTCTTTGGCTTGCTCTTTGGAACAACTTCTTTTTGACTGGCCTCGGCCTGCTCAGCCATCATTTTGGTCATCATTCTTTTAAACAGATTATACATGGCTGGATCGATATCATCTGTTTGATTCTGATTTTGTCCTCTGACTGATTTGGGAGAATCTATCCCTTCGGCCTCGCTGTCGCTGTGTTGAGGAACTGTTTCTTTTCCTGCCCTTGTTATGACCATTTTGCCAATGCCAGTGATTTCCTGTGGAGGTGAGAGGAATGATTAGGGTTCGAGGAAACTTTTGAAAATATGATTTCTTTTTTAGAAAAGGCATGAGGGAAGGAATTGACAAATTTTTGCAATGATCGCATCACCCTTTTATGGTGACAAAATGCGCCTTATGACCTAGGCGAGGTCGTCTATTACGGCGAGGGATAGAAGAATAGACAGAATGGGTCTCATCACTGGGGATGAATCCGTAACTATATGAAATAAAATAAGATTTGGCCACAAAATAAAAGTTTGCATTTTCATTGATGATGAAATTTAAATACAAAGAGAAGGTGGGCAGACAGTTTGCCACCATTCTCGATACTCTGATGATACATTAGGACCAGAAAATATAGACAAAGGAATAAAGGAATC
Source organism: Nuphar pumila (assembly GCF_984573655.1). Classification (NCBI taxonomy): domain Eukaryota; kingdom Viridiplantae; phylum Streptophyta; class Magnoliopsida; order Nymphaeales; family Nymphaeaceae; genus Nuphar; species Nuphar pumila. The sequence goes on along the minus strand of NC_143257.1, from coordinate 58,241,682 downwards.
CCAAGTGTATTTGGCGACGTGGTATACTCCAGACCACTGATTTGACCGTAGATCGAACTCTGGCATGCGACCTGTCGGGAAGCGAGTGTTGGCACGAACCTGCCGCTGCGAAAACTGTCTGAGACATCTCTCTGGCTGATAGTCTACGCAGAAGAACGGGCCGAGCAGTTTGTAACGCTTGTCACGAGCATAGGTGTAACGAGGAATGGTCTCTCTTCTGTCGAAGAAGTCCCAAACGATTTCCTCCTGATGCAGTTTCTCGATCAAAGCTCGACACTGAATGGCTGACTTCGGCTGCTTGCTGCTGAATCTGAAAGAACCGGCTTTTGACGGCACATGTCGCAGGAACCATGACTGCAAGGCATACGTGCATCCTTCCACCAGAATGGTCTCTCCGAGGGCGAAACGTGCTAAACTTCTGTAGAGAAAAGCTAGAGCTGCCATGGATATTGAAAGCTGACGGGTCTGCTTGCTTCCCCATCTTCGAAAAAGCTGGGCGACTCTGATATCGATGAAATTCTGACCATCCTGAAAGAATGCCAGCCCCACTGTGCATAGGACCATGGCATGCTGGATCCTTTCTTTCGCTGCTCGAGATAAGGTATCGACTTCTTCGTAAGCCCCATATTTGTTGTAGAGTTCGAATAGATCGATGAACTGACTTCCGCTGATCTCTGTGAGAGGCAAGGATCTACTCCCTATAGCTCTGGCCAATGCTTCTCGAACATCTACCCCTTTGACATTGATCAAAAATTGCTGCTCGACCGGATCATCTGGCTGACCAGCTGGTTCTGGCAATCCCATGATATTGTTGAACTCGTCCATTAGCATAGTCATCTCTCCCCACGGAAACCAAAACGTGCAGGTACGCGGATTCCATCTCTCTGCCATAGCCTGAATTAGACTGTCGTTGATGGTTCGCTTGCCAACTGCCGATGCCATCTCCAATCCACAATCATCCAAGTGGTCTGGGAACATACGCGAGAAGGCGGTGAACCAAGAATAGTACCACCGAGGGAAGAAGGTACGAGACTGGATGACCCGATGATCTGGGGTTCCATCCCTTATTTGATAGAAGACATGATCCCAAGGAAAGATAGCATCGGGAGATTCGGATGCCATTGGAGTGATACTGAGGCAAAAGAGGAAGAGAGTCAGATAGAATACAGGACTTATGGATAGACTTTTTGATGAAAGAAGGGGACAAACATTAATCCTGGAAATTTTGGAAAGAACAGGAGATTTGAAAAAGACTTCCCAGGGTTTTTAAGAAAAAATTTTGACATACAAAAAAGAAATATAGGCAAAAGGAAAAAAAATAGCTCCTGGGGTTTTTGAAAATAGAGGAAGTTTTAAAGAGTACACCCAGGGTTTTAAAAGAGGTCGATATAGGAGAATACAAGAAAAATATCGCATAATCATAGCTGCACAAACAAGGATGCGCACACAGCACTCCCTAAAGTCTGACTCTATATGCAATATTTGAAAATAGCTTGTAGGACCTTAATCCTAACTCTATGGTTCAGATCATCTGATTCCAATCAAGGTATGCCGATATACTCAAGCCGAAGCTCGAAGTACGTGGCATATAAGATATTTGTCTGGTTCTAAGGTCAGGGCTTCCCAACATCCTTGAGCACCTACCGATATACCTCGGACTATGGCCCTTAGGTACGTGGTAGGGGGGCGCGAACCCAAATAAGTGGTCCAGTTGTGAGGCTCTCTCCCAAACTATGGTTCAGTGAGATAGCCCAGCAACGTGAAGACCGGGACTATATAGGTAAGGTTGTTTTCAAAATATGATCAACATGCAAATAAAAATCAGAAGGCTCTAATGCAAGTCCTAAAGAGATAGATGTAAATAAAGAGAAGCATACACTTGCATACATTGTTTGCATTCAATCCCTGAGATTAAGGAGAGTTGTATTTAAGACCTAAGTCTAATGTGAACATGAAGTAATCTCCTCAATATAGTCCTACCAAACCATACTTAGATCCTATATGCAATGATATCAGCTTAGGACAAAGTCTAGGCTCCTAAGGTTTGTATGGAGAATGTAGCTGACATATGTTAGAATAAAGACTTAGATTATATAAAAGCAAAGCAAAGGCATAGATCCAACCGGACGAAGACGGGTCCCATCACGGTCGCCAAAACTGTGAACATCGCAAAATTTTTCCTCTCTGGTTGGTTTCTCTCTCTTCCTTCTCTTCCCCTTTTCTAACCTTTATTTTCCTCCCTTTTTGAAGGGAGAAGAATAAAAGGAAAGAAAAGAAAGAGAGAAGAGAAAAGAAAGAAAGAGAGAAGAGGATCTATTTTGCGCGGTCTCACTTGACCTTAATTTGAAAATATTTAGAAATTTAACTCGCCTCCGTTTTTGAAAATATTGCGGGAAAATGGAGAGACGGGATTCGCTCGTCGGTACGAGGTTCGATCGTTCCTGGCGCCTTTACCAGGGGTAATCGAACCAAGGATCGAATCTATGCCTTTTGCTTTGCCTAAATATGATCTAAAAATTTATTCTAACTCTAAATACACAAAGAATCATGCTTGTGCAAATGCAAAATGTATGCTCCTTTTTAAAAATTGATTTGGAAATTTCCAAGTATTCTGAGATAAACTTGGTAAGGGAGTGAAGAAATGATTGAATCTAACTTAGAACTTGAGATAGATCAGAGAAATTCTAAGTTTTTGAAGTAAATTAGGATTTTTGGAAAAATGAGAAAAAATGACTTGAAGCTTTTAAAAAGTGAAAGGAAATGAAGTTTCAAAGTCAAAATCGACTTTGAATTTGGATTTGAATTTAGAAAAGGAAATGAATACTTGAGATGGAATTGAATTTGGATTTTCAAGTTTGGAATGGATCTGGGATAATCAAATGGTATTTAAGAATAGAAAAAGATTCAGATTTAGATGGAATTGAAATCTAGAATTTGGTATTGGATTCCGGATCCTAAGATGGATTTTGGATCTGGAGTCTGAGATCCAAATTGTGATTGAATTTTGGGTTCTAAAATGGATTTGGATCTGAAGTCTGAGATCCGAGATGGAAGTTGAGTTCTGGGTCCTAAAATGGAATTGGATCTGAAGCCTGAGATCCAAAAGTGGAGCTGGGTTCTGGATCCTAAATGGATTTGGATCTGGAATCTGAGATCCAAAGTGAAATTGGATTCTGGATCCTAAAGATGGAAATTGGATCCAAGTCTGGAATCCAAGATATGATTGAATTCTGGATCCTAAAGTAGAATCGGATTTGAAGTCTAAGATCCAAAGGTAGAGTAGGATTCTGGATCCTAAGGGGGAATTGGATCTGAAGTCTGAGATCCGATATGAATGTTGAATCCAGGATCCTAGAATGGATTTGGAGTTGTTGAATTAAGAACTTCCAAGTTTTGAATCAAACTTGGAAAATGAGATTTAGAATTTGAATCTTGAATATACAAATGAATTTCAAAATCAAATTAGACTTTGAATTTGAAGTGTGAATTTGAATTTAGAAGATGAAAAAGAATCTCAAAGTTAATTTGAACTTTGGATTTGGTTGGAGTTTTGGATGTAAATTGAATTTGGAATTTCAAAGTCAAATTGAACTTTGAAATCTGACTTGAATTGGAAATTTTGAATATAAAATACATTTGAAATCTCAAAGTTGAATTGAACTTTTGAGATTGAAAATGAAATAGAATTGAAAATGAAGAGATGAATTGGTTTTTATGAGAATTGAAGATTGATTGAAGAAAGATATTTACATCACTTGGAGGTTTTGAAAAGGGAATTTTGAAAATATGATGTAGTTCTATCCTAAATGATGAATGAATTTGAGGAATTTTGAAATTGAATTTTGAAAAGCTATTTCATTCTTTGGATGAATTAAAACGAGATTGAAAATATAATACATCCTTGACTATGGCCATTGAATGTATTACATAATAATCTATATTTAAATTCAAGAGAAGAATAAAATACATTTGGTGCTTTTATAGAATTTAAAATGAAATTAACTCTCAATATACCCTGACTATGGCCATTGGTATATATATTGAATTAATTTCAGGTTAAATTCTAATAAAAGAAGAAAAATATTTAAAAAAAAAATATGATGATTTTGAAAGTGGATCCAATGTTATTTCGTAAAAGATAAGAATTCTAAGTTTTGTTCACACCCCGACTATGGCCGTTGATGTAAATCGTCAACTTAGAATTAACTTGCCTCTTACGAAATAGTGCACGTGCCATTTGTGTTTCACCATTGTGGGGATTTTGAGAAATAAAGGAAAAATGCATGGAATAAACGATTCATGGTATTCTATGATGCTCATTCATTCTACCTAAGGCAAGAAATGTAAATTCTTATTCACACCTAGCTATTACAAGATACGAATTTAATTTTACAACTCCAAATGACAATTTTATCCACATATTTCCTGTAAAGCAAACAGATTAGTAATAAAAGAGAAGGAAAATCACATATGTCATGTGAAAATCAAATAATGGAAAGATATGTAGGACAAAATGATGACATATATATACCTATATACATATATATTTATACACATATGGGTGTATTCACATGTATATGAATGTGTATGGGTATATATATATATATATATATGTATGAGGGTATATACAATAGAGAGGTGTGATATTAATGAAGCCACCATTTAATAAAAATGTAATAAGGAAATAGATGGGAAATGTTATGAAATGGTAATTGAAAATAATATAGATGCAGCCAATACAAATGACAGTGTAACTGGTATAGGGATTGCAGCAATTCACGGCTGCTGTAGGAGGCAAAGGTCACAGTGGCCCAATGTGAACCAGTGAATCAAAAGCCTTCTGCAGTGGATCGCTTTGTTTCAGCAGTAAAATGCAATTTCCAGATATTATGCAGATGCTATGACCCATCGAATCAGTGACTACTGCTACAAAAGGATGATGATGTTACATGCAGGAAATGGGTAAGGTTTTAATACATATTCTGTGATAAGGTATAGGAAACATGGATTGGGAGCTACAGCAGGAACTGTAATGAAATATGTACAGGGACCAATATGGGCATCACATAGATGATTAATCATTGTAAATCCGCCGAGTACTCTAATTACTAAGTAAATTTATTATCTAAACAATGGGATCAACTGATAACAAAAGGACTAATTAAATCTCATTATAAAATAACCGAGTATTTTAACTACGAAATAACTAACAACCAGTTAATTACTTAACTATCCAGCTAACAACTTACTTAATTAACAATTCACTTAATTAATAGCTAACAATATCTAATTAACTAATCAGTAAAAGTTACATTGAAGCTCGGTAGAAATCATAATGGAAATCAGTTTAATAATTAGTAAAAAATCCTGTTAAACTTAACAACGAACCTAGTTAATGAAACTTAGTTAGCGATGCTCAGCAGTAGCTAAAGAACCTACCTGAAACGAGCTGGTCCTTGTTTAATCTCAAATGACTGATCGCAAGGGAGTTGTGAATCCAACCAAACCTTCAGTTGCAAGCAATGCTGGAACCACTTGCTATGGATCAAGTGGGCTTTGTTTTGGTCAATGATGAAGCTTGCTGGAGTCGAACACCTGAATTACATCCAAGCTCTGCTTTGCTGAAGATTGAGAAAAAGGATATCAAATGGATGCCATGTTTAATCTATCTTCAAAATCTCCTGTTCCAACTTGATAGGTAGAAATCATATGAGAATCAAAAGTATAAAGATAAAGGAGAAAGCACAAACTTACCTCGAAAGATTATATAATGGCATATCCCAAATTGGATGCTGAAGCTGGGCATCCCTTTTGACAATGGAATTTACAACTAATGGGACGATGCTTATGAAAAAAAAAATGCTTTCATAATGTGCAACAGTGGGATATGGCAATACCCTCACCGTGATGCCGTGGAACAACCATTACAGAAACTTTATATATAATGAACACACAAAAAAAAAAAAAAAGGATGAGAATATCAATCAAAACACTGAAATTAAATTGATGTTAACTTGTAAGAAAGCATTAGATGGACATGATGCAAGGGAATTTACAAAATATGATATATGGCAATCAGGTAAAAAATAAAAAATAAAAAAAATAAATAAAAATTCATTCATCCTTTCCTCCCATCTAGGATATCACAATAGTTGCATGGAAATAAATCCGATATGGCAAAAGAAAGGGAATGATTCAACCAAAAGACCCTAGAAATTTGGATCTTATTACCATTTTAAATAGTACAACATGAGCTCGTGGCCCCTAACTTTATCAGTTTAAGTAACACGCAGAAGACATCAACAAATATAAGGTCTTGATAACAGATCAACATGAGAATAAACAAAAAGAAAAGAAAAAGAAAAAAAGAAAAAAAAAATGCAAAGACTAGGAATAGAGGAATGTTTAAGGTTTGTCAAACAGAACGCAGGCAAATCAAAAGTCTGTAAGGGCTATAATGATTTTCCTGGTTTTTGGTAAACATGAATGGAGAAGGCAGAGGCTTATGCTGCACTAAACATGAGATGCAGGTTACCTGATGATGCTTACGAATTATAATGTAACTTATGAAGTAGGCCAAAACGAGTGGATGCGATAGTCACGAAAATAAAAGAAAAAAAAGTGAAAACGACAGAGAAATCAGATCAGAATTATAGTCAGCGAAACAAACGAGATATCAGATGCCATATATATTCAATGAAACCAGCTATAGTAAAATCATAAAACGCTTTCAGCAAAAATGCTTAAACTGTAATTGAAAGCAACGGATGGAAGGGAATGTTGTAATGGAAGACACCGCATAAAATGTAAAGGAAAATGATCAAAACACAAATGGAATAGCTAGATGAAACCGAGAGCTGGCCATGGTATGCTATAAAGGGGAAATCACTAACACATACGAAAGAAAAAAAATAATAATAATATAAAAGGTAGAATATGAAAGAGAACGTGAATAAGAAAGCGTACATAAACAGATAATGGGAACAAAGGATGAAAATTAAGTAATGAATAATCATTCAATCGAGATATCATATGAATCTAGGGATCACTGAAGGGATTATTGGAGTGATTCTCCGTTGATCTGGCACAGGGATGGACTGAAGTCGATATAAACGACTCAGTACCACCTGTCGTGCCCCTGATGAGGGAGTAAAAAAAAATGAAGAAAACCTTTTAAAAGATGGGGAATGAAAATAAGAAATTGAAAATATAAACGGTAAATCAAAAGAAAGGTAATGAAAACCAGAGAGTGGGATAAAAGAGATTACAAATAGAAAATCAATATCGAAAGGGAAAATGGGAAAAAAAAAATGTTATATACAAGAGTGATCCAGATGAAGGAAGTATCTGCTTAATTAGAGTATAAGTAACCCAGAAAGGTTTAAAAGAGAAAGGAGATACTGGGGTAAAACTCTGTTAATATGGCAAGGCATAGACTGGTGATACCAAAAGCATACCAGCGCTATGATAGATGCGTTAATGAGGGCCGAAATAAAGAATCTGAAAGAAAATCTGAGATAATGAAAGGGGAGAGAGGTACTCACTGAAGATTCTGCAGGGATGGTTGATCTTTCTACAGATCACTTTATGCCGCACGGTGGGAAGGGGGCTTTTCTTCTTCCAGGGAGACTTTAAGAGAAGGAGAAAATTGAGGAATAGATGATCTTCTGCTGCCTTTGCTGGGAGCTGAAGGTCTTTTCCTTAGAAGGGCGATCCGGAGAAGATGACCAGGCGGATGATCGGATGCGAAAATGGATGGCTCGACCAGAGATAGATCCCCCCCCCTTTTCTTTTTTCCTTTTGCCCTTTTATAGAGAGGAAAGGAAACCACTGGAAGCCAGGCGATGGTTGGTGATCGAGGGTTTTGGGAAGGTTGCTGGTGATGGGGGCTGTAGATGGAGGTTGCACATGGGGCTGCCGAAGGAAGCTTCGTGAAGGTGGGGGGGGGAAGTTGAAGATGAAGGGCAGGTGAGGGAGGTGCGGCAAGCTGTTGGTGATGGAGGGCTCAGACCAAGAGCCGTGGTGATCGAAGGAAGGCGTGCGAGGCCGTTGGCCCTGGAAGCTTCTGGAGATCATCGGGGATCTAGGGCTGAGGAAGAAGATGGCGGAAATCAGATGGCTGAAGGATGAAGGATGCACATGGGGGTGGTCGGCCATGGAGGGAGAGAGAGAGAAAGTGAGGGGGGCGAGAGAGGAAGGCGAGTTAGGGTTTTCAAAAACCCTAACTCGACCTTTAAATCTTAAAAGTTAGTTTTTCCAAAAGAAAACCTTCTTTTCAAGTTTTTCTAAAAAGATGGTTAAAGATGAGTTTTTCGACAAAAATCTTTGAAATCCACGCAGTCTTTCTAATTTTTTTTGTTTTTTTTTGCATGATTCTTCCATTTTTTTTTGTATTTTTAGAATAAAATCCTAAAGTTTGTAAGAAAACAAGGATTAAAACTAATTTTTTTGTGTTTTTTTCATTTTTTTTTTGTATTTTTGTAATAGAAAAACTAAGATTTAAAGTTTAAACACTAAATTTTTGTATTTTTCTAAGAAATATTAAAAAGATGTTTTTCTCAAGAATTTCGGGCCATCTTGGGGAAAATTTCTTCAGAAAAAGGGGTTTTGGACCCAGGTTTTGAGGAAATGTTCGAGTTTTAAACCTCGAATCAAGAAATACAACTTGATGGATCCAAACGGATACTGGACGAAGTGTCTGAGCTTTTCAAAAGATTATTTTGGTAATTTTGAGAATTTAATTTAAAATTGGATAATGAAGCTCAGATTTTGATTTTGATAATGGATCCGGATCCGAAATTGAGTCAGATATGGAAAATGAATTTAATTTCAACCAAATTTTGAAAAACAAAAGGGGATTTAGATTTAAAACTGACTCAATTACCCCGAAAATGGGGACAAAGGGCAGAAAAGGGGATATTTATAACATTTTGAAAAATTTGGGGTGTTCACACCTATTCACGTGAACCTCGGTCCAACATGCTGAAGTCGACTGATTGTGTGCATCTAATTTGAGAAGACCTGTTGTACAGACTTAATCTGTATCCTCAGTAACTTCCCCATGATATAAGATGGGCATATGTGTGTAGCTAAAGTAACATTCCATATTCAGGTGTTTGGTATCACTAATATAATTTGTGCTTTGTGGCCCTTGGTGATTACAGAAAGCAATAATTAATGATATTTGGTGTTATGTCATAATCATGTTATCCCCAGCAGAAGGCTCCCTTCCCTTGCAATTGAGATTTTCCCAAATGCATCCGGTTAAGAGGAAAAACTCCCCTCTTGGTAAGTAATGGCAACTGAACCGCATGTTAGGGATGATAGGATTCAGCCTTCAATCTTAGGCCTTCCTCTATTCAGTCCACCAGGGTCAGAAGAATAACCTAATCACGACCTCAGGTTGAAATAGTTAGGTTTTCAGTATGACTGCAGTAGCAAATGTTGGAGGGAGATGCCTTTGCAAAAGGCTGCTGACTTGTGACATGCCTCACTTACAGCATGACATTAAATCTTCTGATTAGTGCCTCCCCAGTCTTGCTATTGATTTTCTGCAATTTGCTATTTCCTTAGGGACAGGTTAACAGTCATCCTGATATTAACTTCTAAGCCTTTCTTTCATACTTTCAAACCCAGTGCAGTGGTCTGAGGAGGGGAGTTTAAGCTTTATATTCCAATTACAAATCATAAAATTCCTTTTTTTGTTTCTTTTCACTGCTTTATTTTCTATTTACAACATTGGCTAAGATTTCTCCATCTGATGGGGTGTTATATCTCAGTAGGACAGTTGCATGGTTCATCGTTGGCACATTCCCCAGCATTTTACCCATTCATTTTTTTTTGCATCATTAAAACTTGTTGCATATCATTCTTCGCTGTGTTCATACATAGTGTTATCACCCTGTTTATCACCTCATCTGCATATTAACCACTTGATGCACTCAGCACTTTCTGCCCAGCTACAACATTTAAGCACTCTGTCACCTATTGCAGTTGTATTCTTCATCATATCTTGCTTGTCATTTACATATCTTTACACCATCACAGGCAGCACTGCCATTTTACCCAGCACCTTGCACCTACTTCCTACTCCATACCCACACAGCCATACCCCTCTTCACGACACCTAACACATCCCTTCTATTCAACTACAGACACCCCACAACACTATTACCCTCATTAGTCACCCACTGTTAACCATGTTAACTCCATTATATTTATGCCATACCTGTCCAACATGCATTATTTGAGGCATTCACTATTGTTGCAGCCACTGGCATCACCTCACCTTTACCCATCACAAACCATCTTTGCTGCTAAAGGGCTGCTTGCAGTAACCCAAGCATGATATGTTCTTCCACTGCACTCCTGTAGCACTAATCCTCCACACCTTATACACAACCCTCACTTCACTTTTTGCCTCACAAAACTGCTACCCTATGCCCTATCACTGGTTGCGGATTCATCCCCATAACATTCCACCCCCACAGCATTCCCACATCATTTCACTATACCGGTACCATAACTCTCATTCACCTGTCCCATAGCTCCCTAACTCACCAACAGCTACAACATCCATTTTCCTTTGTTACTATACCATCAGCAGCCACTATTTTTCACATAGCACCTCACAACTTATATATATATATATATATATATATATATATATATATATATATATATATATATATATATATATATATATATATATATATATATATATATATATATGTGTGTGTGTGCATATAGGTATGCATGTATGTAGGTATGTATCTATCACTTCCCATACCCTAGATCATAAAAATCGTAGCACATGAGCATCTCACCATCTGCATTTTGAAGTCAATGTAATATATGCAATCCTCTTTTGGCTTTCATGCTAACTAAAATGCTTGCAGGGAATATGTGGAAAAAGGTCATCATTAGGAGTTGTAAATTCAATTTTATGTGTTGTAATAGTTAGATCTTAAAGAGAATTTACATTTCCTGTTTTAGATAGAATGAATGAGCATTGTAAATGCCATAGATTGTTTATTTTCATGCTTTTTACATTCATTTTTCAAGATCTCACAATGGTGAAACACGAATGGCACGTGCACCATTTCGTAAGAGGTAATTAATCCTAAGTTGATGATTTACATCAATGGCCATAGTCAGGATGTAAACAAGAGTTAGTATCTTTATCTTTTATAAAATAACACTGGATCCAAACTGGATCCTTTTCAAAATTCATCATGTTTTCTCTAAATATTTTCCTCTTTTATCAGAGTTTAGCTTAAAATTAATTCAATACGTATACCAGTGGCCATAGTCAGGGTATACTGAGAGTTAATTTCATTCTAAACTCTATAAAAGCACCAAAATATATTTGATTCTTCACTTGAATTTAAATGTGGTTATTATATAATACATTCAATGACCATAGTCAGGGATGTATTATATCTTTAACCTCATTCTTAATTCATTTAAAGAATGAAATATGCTTTTTTCAAATCCAATTTCAAAATTATTTAAATTCATTCATCATTTATGATAGAATTGCATCATATTTTCAAAATTCTAAGTGATTCCTTTTCTTCATTTCTCAGATCAAATCTTATTTATAAATTCAAATTCAATTCTATCTCATTTCAAAAATTCAATTTCAAAGTCCAATTTGACTTTGAAATTTCAAAATTATTTTGTATTCAAATTCCAAATTCTAAATCAAAACCCAAACTTCAAAGTTCAATGTAACTTTGAAGTCATCCTCTGTTTCAAAAACAAGTTTATTTTTCTCATCTTTAAAATCAAAACCAAAGTTTGAGATTGACTTTGAGTCCCAAAAACTTGGCCCTTCTTAAATTTTAAATTCAATCTGGGTTTTCAAAACCCAAATCTATCTTCAAAAGTCCCATGTGGACTTTCAGAATCCAAATACAGAGTTAGATCCTAAATCCAACTTGGATCCAAATTTTCAAGTACAATCTCCACTTTTTGGATCTCAGACTTCAGATCCAAAACCCATCTTAGGATCCAGAATCCAATTTCACCTTGGATCTTAGACTTCAGATCCAAAATCCATTCTAGGATCCAAAATCCAACTTCACCTTGGATCTCAGACTTTAGATCCAAAATCCATTTTAGCATCCAAAATTCAGTTCCATATTGGATCTCAGGTCCAAATCCATTTTAGGATCCAGAATCCAACTCCATCTTGGATCTTAGACTTCAGATCCAAATTCCACTCCAAACTTCAGATCCAAATTCCATCATTGGATTTCAGATTCAACTCCCATTTAGGATCATAAAATCCAGAATTCAATCTCAACTCTATTTAGAACCCAGACTTTGGATTCAAATTCCATCTTGAATTTCAGATGTCAAATCAACTTCTATTCTCAAATACAATTCTCAAATCCAATTCCACTTCATCCCAGATTTCAAAATCCAAGTTTTAATTCCCAAAATTCCAAAAACCAATTCCATCTCTCAATTCTATTTGGATTTCTCAAATCTTACTCTGATTTCAAACTTTAAAACTGAAATTCAAATCACATTCAATTTCTATCCTGATCCTAATTCAAAGTCCATTTATGACTTTGAACTTTCCTTTCTCCTCCTTTTATCTCAAACTTCAAAAACATTCCTTTCAAAGTTCAGATTTATTTTCCCAAGCTCTGATTATTCCAAAAACTTAGAACTTTAAATCTTAAATTCTAAACCATTTCTTCCCTCTATTCATCAAAAGCACTTGGAAATTTCTAAAATCATTTTTCGAAAGAGCATACATCTTTACATTGCACAAGCATGATTATTTGTGAATTTAGACTTAGGATAAATTCTTAGGTAATATTAAGGCAAAGCAAAAGGCATGAATTCGACCCTTGGTTCTATTACTCCTGGTAAAGGCGCCAAGAACGGTCGAACCTCATACCGATGAGTGAATCCTATCTCCCAGTTTTCTCACAAATATTTCAAAACGGAGGCGAGTTATTTTCTTAAATATTTTCAAAATTAAGGTCAAGTGAGACCCCGCAAAAAAATTCTTCTTTCTCTTCTTTCTCTTCTTTCTTTTCTTTTCTCTCTTCTTTTCTGTCTTTTATTTTCTTCCTTTAAAAAGGAGGAAATAGAGGTTGGAAAAGAAAAAGAGAAGGAAGAGAGAGAAAGATACAAGAGAGGAAAAATTTTGCGATGATCACAGGTTTGGCGACCGTGATGGGACTCGTCTTCGTCCGGTCGAATTTAATGCCTTTTCCTTTTGCTTTAATATTATCTAAGTCTTTATTCTAACATATGTTAGCTTCATTTCCATGCAAACCTTAGGAGCCTAGACTCTGTCCTAAGCTGACATCATTACATATAGGATTTAAGTATGGTTTGGTAGGACCATATTAAGGAGATTATTCCATGCTCACATTAGACTTAGGTCTGAAATACAACTCTCCTTAATTCTAGGGATTAAATGCAAAACAATGTATGCAAGTGTATGCTTCTCTTCATTTAAATTCTATCTCTTTAGGACTTACATTAGAGCTTTCTGGTTTTATCTGCATGTTGAACATGTTTTTTGAAAACATCCCTACCTATATTGTCTTGGTCTTCACGTTGTTGGGCTGTCTCACTGAACCATAGTTCGGGAGAGAGCTTCACAACTGGACCACCTATTTGGGTTCACGCCCCCCTACCACGTACTTAAGGGCCATAGTCCGAGGTATATCGGTAGGTGCTCAAGGATGTTGGGAAGCCATTACCTTAGAATCAGAGAAATATTTCTATGCCACGTACTTTGAGCTTTGGCTTGGGTATATCGGCGTATCTTGATTGGAATCTGATGATCTAAAACCTTAGAGTTAGGATTAAGGTCCTACAAGCCATTTCAAACATTGCATTTAGAGTCAGCCTTTAGGGAGTGCTATGTGCGCATCCTTGTTTGTGCAGCTTTGGTTATGTGATATTTCCCTTATTCTCTCATATATATGTATCAAACTCTTTCAAAACCCTGGGTGTCTTATTCAAAATTTTTCCTTACTTTCAAAAAACCCCAGGTGTATATTTTTCTCTACCTACATTTCTTTTCTCCTTTTTAAGATCAAATTTTCTTCAAAACCCTGGAAAATTCCTTTAAAAAATTTTCCTCAAAAATTTCCAGGTTTGTATCTTCAAGGGTCTATCCATAAGTCATGCATTCTATCTAATTCTCCTCATTCTTCTTTGCCCCAGTATCATTTCGATGGCGTCTGATTCTCTCAATGTTGTCTTTCCCCAAGATCATGTTTTCTATCAGATACAGGATGGATCTCCGGATCATCGGGTCATCCAGTCTCATCCTTTCTTCCCTCAGTGGTATTATTCTTGGTTCGCCACCTTCTCGCGTATGTTTCCAGACCACTTGGATGACTGTGGGTTGGAGATGGCATCAACAGCAGGCAAGTGAATCATCAATGGAGCTCTGATTCAGGCTATGGCAGAACGGTAGAATCCGCGTACCTGCACATTTTGGTTTCCATGGGGAGAGATGACTCTACTGATGGACGAATTCAATGATATTATGGGATTGCCCGAACCAGCTGGTCAGCCAGATGATCCTGTTGAGCAGCTGTTCCTGATCAACATCAAGGGGGTAGATGTTCAAGAAGCTTTGGCTAGAGCAATAGGGAGCAGATCTTGGTCTCTCACTGAGATTGATGGGAATCAGTTTATTGACCTGTTTGGACTCTATCACAAGTATGGGGCCTACGAAGAGGTTGACACTTTGTCTCGAGCAACAAAAGATAAAATTCAGCATGCCATGATCCTATGCACAGTAGGATTAGCTTTCTTCCAAGATGGCCAGAATTTCATTGATGTTAGAGTTGCCCAGCTCTTTCGAAGATGGGGAAGCAAGCAGACCCGTCGGCTTTCAGTTTCTATGGCAGCCTTGGTTTTTCTTTACAGAGACTTGGCTCGATTTTCCCTCGGAGAGACCATTCTGGTAGAAGGATGCACTTATGCCCTGCAGTCGTGGTTTCTGCAACATGTGCCATCGAAGGCCAGCTCCTTCAGATTCAGTAGTAAGCAGCCAAAGTCGGCCATTCAGTATTGAACCTTGATCGAGAAACTATATCAAGAGGAGATTGTTTGGGATTTCTTCGACAGAAAAGAATCAGTTCCTTGTTACACTTATGCTCGCAGCAAGCGCTACAGATTGCTTGGCCCCTTCTTCTGTGTTGATTATCAGCCAGAAAGATGTCTCAGACAGTTTTCACAATGGCAGGTTTGTGCCAATACCCGCTTTCCGACGGGCAACATGCTAGAGTTTAACCTACAGTCGGATCAGTGGTCTGGGGCATACCATGTCACCAAATATACTTGGGACTCCTTTTTTTCTCTATCTGTATTTCCTGGGCCAAATGTATCTTCTGAATATCAGGAGTGGTGGCAAACAACTTGCCCACCCTCTCTTTGTCTGTAAATATTACTATCAATAAAAAATACTTTTTGGGCCAAAATTTTATTTCTTGTATTTTTGGTGACGACCTCATCCATGGTAAATGGGGCATTCCTCCTACTTTTCTTCAATATCTTTTATCATGGTTGACGACCTCGCCTTGGTAACAAGGCACATTTCTACGTTATCATCAAAATGGTAACACAATTGTCACAAATCTTGTGATGACCCGATCCCGGGTAATGGGATAATTTCTTGAAATTGTCTACCAAAATCCTTCATTCTTTCTCCTCAAAAATTACGATTTTCAAAAGCTTCTTCGTACTCTAACCATTCCTGTATTCTGCAGGAAGACTTTGGCATCCAACGATGGTTCAGACAAGGGCTGGTAAGCAGACTGTTCAGCAGCACAGTGACAGCGAGCAAGAAGAGAGAAATTCTCCTAGATCATCTAAAAAGCATGACTCAGGGGATGAGAGCGATGTTGATCCTGCCATGTACAGAGTCTTCCAGAAAATGATGTCCAAAATGATGGCAGAGCAAGCTAATGCTGGTCCGAAGAAAGCAACTGCTAAAGGCAAGATTAAGAAGAAGCCTATGAAAAAGCCTGTCAAAATCAGCAAACAAAAAGTGCAGCGTGACAGTACTTCTGAGGATTCAGAATCAGCAGAAGAAGCCTCTGAAGAAGAAGAACAGTTGATTTACATTCCCAAACATCTGCGGCAGTCCAAGAGGACAATTGAAGAGCTTGTGCCAATAAGCAAGCTCAAGTACGGGGCCCCCACAGAGAATCCGATCCAGACACTGACCAAAATAGTCAAGGACCGGTAAATCCGGGACAAGGGAAAGAGGTCATACACTAGGCACGATTTTTACCTCGGATTGGAAGGAGATAACAATCTGGAGAACCTCCCACGGAAATTCATTAAGTTTGATGGATCCGGTGATCCTAAAGCCCACCTTGCCATGTTCTTCGTTGAATGCGCCAGGTTCAGCGAAGATAACCGTGCCCTATTTCTCTGTTTCCCCCACAGTTTGGAGGGGATAGCTGCTAAATGGTATGCCAAGCACGTCAATCCCATTGAGCTAAGGGATTTTGACAAAGTGGTAAATATGTTTGTTGAGCGCTTTCTGTTCAATACGGAAGCTCTGCCCACTCTAAACCATTTGCGCAACCTCAAGCAGGAGCCCAATGAGAAAGCCAGGGATTTCATCCATAAATGGAGAAGCATTTGTAATAAGATGAGAAATTCCATTTCTGAGGAGCACGCCCTCCAAATCATTCTTAACAATTTCTCTCAGCCCCTAAAAAGCCTCATTTTCCCATATCCATCCAAGTCGTCTATTGAACTGACAGAGCGAGCAAAATGGCTCGAGATGGGGGTAGAGAATGGAATGTACGAAGGTGTCACTTTGGCCAAAAATGTCCAGGATCCGAAGAAGAAGGCATATTTCACTTACTCAGCTGAGGTTCTAAGGGATGACCACGGCAGTAGCAGCAAGAATGGCAGCGGCAGTGGCACAAAGCCTGAGCAGAACAGAGGTAAAAAGGGAAAGTTCTTCAAAAACAATGACAAGCCTCTCTCGACCGGTCCTCAACAAAAAGGGGATCTTCAGGATAAGCCTAAGCATATCAACTGGAGCAGGGATCAAAAATTTACTCCCTTGGACCAGCCTTTGGAGAAAGTTCTGGAATATTTACTATCTCACGGAATGGTGAAACTTCACAAAGTTGGAGATCCGCCAGTGATCATGGGAAGGTTCAAGGAGCAGTATTGCAAGTTCCACAGGGCGACAGGGCACGATACAGAATATTGCTTTGTCCTGAAAAACTTGATCCAGGACTGTATTGATAAGAGCATCCTCATCGAAGATGAAGAGAAAGGCAAAATGAAAATTCTGTCTGCCCCATTCCCAAAACATTCATCATCAACCATTTCAGAACATTCATTCCTTCCGCAAAACCATATACATTCATGCTCTACTGAAGAATTAAGTCTCCAGCATCAGGTAATGGTCCTACATCAGGATCAACCTGCATCTCAGAAAATGGATATCTTCTCACTTCTTAACCAAAGGAATGCATTAGTTGAGAACGGAAAAACTCAGGTTTTTTCGAAAAGATTTCTTAAGAAGGAAGTTTGCGCAGAGGAAGCAGAAACCTCTAAGGCATCAAAAGAGCGGGCCAAAAATCTCCAAAAGCCGATTTCAACGCTCTCTAATATTTCTATTTTTGAGTTGAGTCATGATTCTCCCAAGCACCATGAAAAGCTAGATGATTTACTGAGAAAGATTAAGGTGAAGCCAGGCACTATTCCCGAAGATATGGCACAAATAATGAATCAGACGATGACTAATGCGCCTATCACCTTTTTAGACGAGGACCTGCCAAGGCCTCATTCTTTTCACAACAATGCATTATATATTGTGGTAGGTGTGAAGACCCCAAAATTTTCAAAATCTTATAAATATTCCCTTTTTGCCCCTGATTCCATTTTCTGGTTAATTGAGTCACTTTTAAATCTAAATTCCAGTACATCTCTCAAGTTTTTACTGAAATTAAATTCATTTTTATTATTTGACTCAATTTCGGATCCGGATCCAGATAAAAATTCAAATCTGAGCTTCCTTGTCCAATTTTTTTAAACCAAATTCTCAAAATTACCAAAATAACTTTTGAAAAGCTCAGACACTTCGTCCGGTATCCATTTGAATCCATCATGTTATATTCCTCGATCCGAGGTTTAAAACTCAAATATTTTCTCAAAACTTGGGTCCAAACCCATTTTCTGAAGAAATTTCCCCAAAAATAACCCTGATTTCTCAGAAGAAACCTCTTTTGTAAATATTTCTCAAAAATACAAAAAAATTAATTTTAAATCTTTGCTTTTCGTAATTTTAGGGTTTTATTTCAGAAATGTCAAAAAAAAAAATAGAAAATGAAAAAAAGAACAATATATATATATATATATATATATATATATATATATATATATATATATATATATATATATATATATATATATATATATATATATATATATATATATACTGTGTGTGTGTAGAAACAAAAATCGGTTTTTCTTTTAAAACCTCCTTTTTGAAAACACCTCCTAAAACCATCTTTTTAAAAATACTTTTTAAAAGGACCATTTTTCTGAAAAGAGTTTTTAACGAATTTTTTTTAGGGTTTTATAAGCTCTCTCTCGATCACCCTCTCTGGCCCCGAAACCCTCTTCACGAAGCTTTCTCAAGAACCCTCATCGCACGCTCCATAGCTATGGCCCCAGAACCGTCGATGGCAAAACAACCTCACAAGCCTTCCCCTTTCTCCAAACCCTCCATCTCTAACGGAAGCCCTTCTGGAGCTTTCTCCTTCGTCTTTAAAAATGAGGCCATTCCACACACTCGAGAAAAGGGAATTGTCTGTCGATCATCCACTCTCTGCTTCTTGCATCCATTGCTTCAAATCGATCATCGCTAAGCACCCAAGCCGGTTCTGAAGAGAAGACTCCGAATTGGGCACCCATCTTTCCCATTCTTACTTGCCAGCTTTCCTCAGAAACCGCTCTTTCGGAGTCCTCAACAAACAGATAGAAAGAAGCCGAGTCTTACAGTAGGGTTGTGGTTTTCTCTCGCTTCAGCCTTCCCGATCTCTACAAAAAAAACAAGGAACTCGCACCTCCCAGCTTTTCTTGCTATCAGTAGAGGAATCCGGCAACACCAGGCGATCCGGTTGGAACCCTTTGTCGCTTCTTCCCGCTATTTTCTGATTTCCATGTTTTCTCTGGTCTTACCCCCATTAACGCACATTTAAGGGAGTTGGGTTGCTTATAGCAACACCAATCCCTCTCTTGTGCAACAGTAAATGGAATGGTCACGTTCCGACACTTTTTTTCCTTTTTTCTTTTTTTCTTTCTTTTTCTTTCATTTTTCTATTTTACTCGTGCTGTGATTTTGGGCTCAGGCTGTCGGATTTAATAATCTGACAGGATTCATCCGAATCCCAGCCCAAATTTCCTGCTAAACTTTGCCCCCGTCTTTTGATCTTTTCTGAATTTCAATTCCCTGTATGATTTCAACTTCTCTTTTAATTGGTAGGTCTTACTTTATTTCTGCAAACCATTTTTTTTTTTTATTTCCAGCTTTGCCAAATATGTTTCAACATTCCCATTTCGTTTTTGCATTTCTTTTTTTTACATTATTAGCAATCCTATTCTATTTTGTTATGGCTATATACTCATCTTGTTAAAGCATTCAATACCTGGGATGCCTCCTTCATAATGTTGCTATGTTACCATTTTATGTCATTATTTCCCTGTTTGAGTATAATCCTGATTGCCAAGCTCATGTTACCATTTGAGGTAACGATCCAGGCAACAGGTAATTCTCACAATCGGTTCTATAGTGGGGTCCAATCAGGATGGTTCGTCTGATCATTTGTTTTAGTCTAAGCATTGCAAATTGTTCTGGTTTTGATGCAAAGATGAGATGTTAATCTGAGGTTTCGTTTCCAGTGTTTTGTATTATTTGTTTCTAATATCAGGTAAGATTTTGCATCATTGAAGTTTATTCTCTGCAATTGCCTTTTCTTTCTTTGAGTTCCATTCTTTAGTCAATAAACTGCCTCAATGTACAGTTTCACTTGTTTATATTGACTCATGGTGGATGTTTAGTCCACAATTTATGAACATGTTGTTTAGGCTCCTTAACAGCAGAATGGGATCTAATCATGATGGTTCATTTGATCAATTTTGCCTAAGATTGCCGACTGTTCTGGTTTTGAGGCAAAGATGAGATGTTATAATGTTAATCCGATTTTCCAAAAGCAGATATGCTATAGCACGAGTTGGTTTAAGTATCGTTGTCTCACCTTACTTCCAGTGTCTTGCATTATTTGATCTCCCTATCATGTAAGATTTTGCACCACTGAAGCTAGTTCTCTGTAATTGCCTTGATCTACTCTATGCCACAGTTCATATGATGTTTGCAACTAAATTACATTTCATCAGCATTCCACCATCTATATTATATATTTTTGTTGTAGAAAGTTTTCTTTTACGAGCTTCATTATGCATCCATGTGATTTCCTATGGTCTGAGTTTGAATCCACAATACATCATCATATATATTACCTGTTGTTGGAAACGTTGAGGTATCTTACAAATCGGGGAACGAGGAGAGATATGGCCCACCTTCCTCGTTTGCCACACAGGCAAAACCTTGTTGAGAATACGGTTGATCCTACTAGTTACGAAATGTTGTCTGATATCGCTGAAAGAGACCCAGGCATAGGTCTTAATGGTGTTCATAAAGCCGTGGATGCTCGTCAGTTACTACAACAAGATGCAAGCCATAGCTTTGTTCATGATAATATGGATGTTTGTTGCTTTTTGCAATTTGAATGAAACCGTTGTCAGCTCATGTTGGTCGCAGAATTGACCTTCCTTGAAGATCTCATGTACACTCTTTGTCTGACACTGAGCATCAAAGAGATAAGTGTCAGCTCTAGCTACAGTAAAGATACTTGCAGCGATGACAGTTTCTTTTCACTACAGCATGGTCCTGAGTTGTCTCCGTAGTGCCGCAGGCTGTTGGAGCCTCCTGTATGTTTGTGACGCAGCAACTCTAAGGTTGTCGTGGATTTTTATAGTCTGCATCTCCACCTTCACAACATATCGCTGCGTTTATCACACATCACGCATTATATCACAACACTCTCATTTCCCCATATTCCGGCATGTGTTCCCTCACGGCTTCATATGTGTCCTCTGCTCATCTATAGTATATATGTGAATCTCCGTAGCCATGTATGCCTTACCAGAATTCAAAATGTTGCTATATATGTTCATGCTATGTCATAGCAACCCATCTGATGTTAAGTCGCATGCAGGCCACCAGCACCCTGTTGTATATGATCTCTCTGAACTTGTGGTACAACAACCTCTTCTGTCACCTGCAACATAGTGTTACAATTGCATATTCTCTGCTTCTTTCATCACTTGAATAATAGCGTAGCAGCAGGTACCCCCCCCCCCCCCCCTCCCTTTTTTTTTTCTTTCTTTCTTTCTTTTTTTTCACCTCCTGTATTTACCATGCGTGGTATATGATTCTTCACATGTGTGTTTTAGTCCAATTATATGTATTTGCCTGGTGCGTTAAAACAACTGTGTCCCTATTCATTTTTTTTTATCTCAGCTTTCCCCCATATCTGATCTAAGAAGCATGCTCTTGTTTGCAATTTAAGGGTCCAAAGGTAAAACACTTATCATGTCAGATCAGGTTTTAAATTCACTTTAGAGACCTGATGTCCCTCAATCTTCAGAATACATACTATTGAGAACCATGTTTATGTTTATTTAGATTCATCTATGCCTATTAGGAATTCCATACCAAACAACTAATCATCAGTAGGTGCATCGAGTAATATATATGTATATATGCTGTTATGTAGTTACTGTTGAATGCCGGTATAATAATCAGTCAATATATAGGCATTGATGACCTGTTGAAGCATGTGACAAATAATTCAGCTAAACAAAAACTTTCAACAAAAAGTAGATGGGTTGCTTACGTCTGAGAGTGAGTTAATTGGCTGTGTTTGCTTACCCTGAATAAATATGTTTTGCTTGAGCCTATTCCCCTTTTCTTTTCTTTTCTTTTCTTTCTTTATTCTTTTCTTCTTTCCATCAAACTGTTGTGTTAGGGGAAGCTCAACACTAATGAGAAACAACCTGACTGGCATAGATCGGTTATCTTCTATGGTTTTGGAGGATTGGCCTCTTTCGATTTTATTTGAAAGGTCAAAGTCGGTGCAGAATTTGAAACTTGATTTCTCTTTTAATGCATCATTCACTTTACCATCAGCACCCCACTGTATCCACTTCCATATATTGTGCACAACCAATGCACATTGTTTGCAATTGCCACAACACCGCTGTCATCATCTAATACTTGCAGTTTCCTGCGTTTTCACCACTTCACTCTCATCCACCTATATTGCCTCTATATCATATCGAATACATGCATATATATATACATAGATATATGTATATATAGGTATGCGTGTATATATGTACGTATGTATATATCACCTCTCACATCTTGGATTATAAAAATCGTGGCATAAGAACATCCTATTTTGCATCTTTGAAATCAAAGTAATATTTTTTTTTTCATTTTCATACTAATCAAGTGTTTTGCAGGAAATATGTGGAAAACATCATTACTTGGAGTTATAAATTCAATTTTAAACATTGTAATAAGTTAGGTCTTAATGAGAATTTATATTTCCAGCTTTTAGATAGAATGAATGAGCATTGTAAATATCAAAAACTGCTTGTTTTCATGATTTTTGCCTTTATTTTTCAAAAATCTCACAATGGTGAAACACGAATGGCACGTGCACCATTTTGTAAGAGGTAATTAATCCTAAGTTGATGATTTACATCAATGGCCATAGTTAGGATGTAAACAAAACTTAGAATTTTTATCTTTTATAAAATAACATTGGATCCACACTGGATCATTTTTTCAAATTTCATCATGTTTTCTTTAAATATTTTCCTCTTTTATCAGAATTTAGTTTAAAATTAATTCAATACGTATACCAGTGGCCATAGTTAGGGTATGCTGAGAGTTAATTTCTTTCTAAACTCTATAAAAGCACCAAAATACGTTTGATTCTTCATTTGAATTTAGATATGATCATTATATAATACATTCAATGACCATAGTCGGGAGTGTATTATATCATTAATCTTATTTACATTCATTTAAAGAATGAAATATGATTTTCAAATCAAATTTCAAAATTATTCAAATTCATTCATCATTTAGGATAAAATTGTATCATATTTTCAAAATGCTTCTTCAAAAATCCAAGCGATCTTGAATATCTTTTTCTATTTTTCTATCTCATTTCAAAGTCCAGTTTGACTTTGAAATTCCTTTGTACATTCAAAATTCAATTCTCAAATCAAACTCCAAATTCATTGTCAAGATTCAAATTCAAATTCAATTTAATATCTCAAAATTCCATTTTTCAAAGTTCAATTTAACTTCGAAACCTCTGATTCCTCTTCCTATTTCAAAATCAGAATCAAATTTGTTATCTTATCTTCAAAATCAAAGTTCATTCAGAATCAAGTTTATTTTCTGGGTTTCCAAAAACCCAGATCCATCCTCAAAAAGTCCCATTTTGGATTTTCAAAATCCAGATCCGAAGTTAGAATCCAATGCCACTTTGGATCTCAGACTTTAGATCCAATTCCCTTTTAAGATCCAGAATGCAGTTCCACCTTGGATCTTAGATTTCAGATCCACACTCCATTCTAGGATCAAGAACCCAATTTCACCCTGGATCTCAGACTTCAGATCCAAATTCCTTTTAGGATCCAGAAACCAATTTCACCTTGGATCTCAGACTCCAGATCCTAAACCCATTTTTAAGATCCAAAATCCAATTTAGGATCCAGATTTCAGATCCAACTTCATCTCAGATCTTAGACTTCTGATCCAACTCCATTTATGATCTAGAATTCAACTTTATCTCAGATTTTAGACTTCGGATCCAAGCCCACTTAGAATTTCAGAACCCGGATCCGACCCTATCTCAGATCCAGTTCCGTCTCAGATATTAGATTAAAATTTCATTTCAAATCTAATTTCATCTCCTATTCTCAAAGCCAATTCCAAAAATTATTTCTCAAGTCTAAATTAAAGTTCCTATTTTGATATCGAATTGAAAATCGATCCTTGAAAATTGATTCTAATTCAAAGTCCATTTCTGACTTTGAAACTTCATTTCCTTTTTACTCATCTTCCAATCATTCTTTTTCAAATTCAAAAGATTTATTTTCCCAACTCTGACTATTTCAAAAACTTAGAACTTCTCTGATCTATCTCATTTTTCTTTGCTTTATTATCAAGTTCATATCAGAACACTTGGGAATCTTCAAAATCAGCTTTAAAAGAGCATACATCCTTGCATTGCACAAGCATGATTCTTTGTGCACTTAGACTTAGGATAGATCCTTAGATAATATTTAGGCAAAGCAAAAAGGCATAAATTCGATCCTTGGTTTGATTACCCCTGGTAAAGGCGCTAGGAACGGTCAAACCTCGTACCGACGAGCGAGCCCCGTCTCTCTATTTTCCCGCAAAATATTTCAAAACGGAGGCAAGTAATTTTCTAAATGTTTTCAAATCAAGGTCAAGTGAGACCCCGCAAAAGAATTCCTCTTTCTCTTCTTTCTTTTCTCTTCTCTTCTCGCTTCTTTTCTGTCTTTTATCTTTTCCCTTCAAAAAGGAGGAAATAAAGGATAGAAAGGAAAATAAGAAGGAAGAAAGAGAAAGATACAAGAGAGGAAAAATTTTGCGATGATCACAGTAAGGACCAGGGGCATGACTGTCCCGCACGTACTTGTCGATAGAGGCAGCAGTCTAAACATTTGCCCAGAAATGATAGCGAAGGCCCTGGGATTGAAAGAAGAAGAATACGTGCCTGATCCCATTACCATCTACGACTTCGATAATCACGGGCAGACTGCCAAGGGCAAGATCTTCCTGAAAATCTTTATTAATTACTCGGCGCACACCATCCTGTTCCATGTCGTCAATGTGACACCAACTTACAATCTTCTGTTGGGACGAACATGGATCCACAATGCCAATGCTATTCCGTCAACCCTACACCAGTGCATAAAGTGGTCTAAGAGAGGAATGATTACTACCATTCTGGGCAAAGATCCTGAAGAGAGGCTGCCACAGCCTATGATTCTCTGTCTGACATTTACGGTAGATATTCCAAGCATCCGGGAAGCGGATGAAATCAATCTCAGCGAAAGCCTAGAAATGCTAAAGCTGAAAGATGTCATGGATGAAGAAAATATGGCAGCCGCGGTCCAATGGCAGGGGCCTAGTTTTTTCAAGTTAGGAGGACGCATCAATTACACCTCCTTCAAAGACCATCCCTTATTTCCTCAGTTTTCCAAAGCCAGAAAGGGATTTGATCTGCTGATAAAACATGGATATCAGCCATTCCAAGGCATGGGAAAAAATGAGGATGACATAATAGAGCCTATCATTTCTGTTCAGCATGCAGACAGTTCAGGGTTGGGGTTCACCGGCCAGATTTCCAGTAAGAAAACAGTTTTTGTCAAAGGAAGCAAATGAGAAGATGATGCCTTAGTTTTTCCTGCTTTTTCCATTCCTGTTCTTTCAGTTAAAACTTGTAGGGACAACACAGTCCCATCTTTTGTCAATGTCTTTTAAATATTATACTTCAATCATTGAAAGATCAATCTTCTCTTCATATTCGAGCATCTATCATTCTTTCTTATATTTTGTCTGTGCCATTGTTCCTTGCTTTGTACAAAAAGCTTGTTTGTTACTTGTACTTTCTCTTAAAAACCTTTCTTACATTTTTAGGACCTTTAACTCTTGAATCAATGAAGAAATTTGTTATCAATTCCAAATATTTAAAATTGGCAAGGTTTTCTAAGATAAAAGACAGAGCGGAGGTCAGCCAGGCAGCAAAGCAGACCGAAGAGCTAACAGAATTTGATTCCACTATTCAAGAATTGCCAGAATTTGCTCTTATTCAGAAACAGGATGAACCCTCGTCTCTGGTTCAAGATCCAACTGAGGATATCAACATTGGTTCAAAAGATGATCCAAAAATTCTCAAAATCGGTTCGGGTCTAAGTGAAGTTGAAAAAGCAAGACTCGTCCAATTCCTTAAGCAGCATCAAGAAGTGTTTACCTGGAGTTATAAAGATATGTCAGGATTAGATCCCAAGCTGGTTGAGCATCGACTTAAATTAAAACCAGATTCTAGACCAATCAAGCAGAAACTAAGGAAGTTAGACCCTCGAGTTGAGTAGCAAGTCAAAGAAGGACTTGAAGATTTGTTAAAAGCAGGCTTCATCCGAGCCATTGATTATCCAGATTGGTTGACAAATATCGTAGCGGTTCCTAAAAAAAAATGGAAAAGTTCAGATCTACATTGATTTTCGGGATCTCAATAAGGCTACCCCGAAGGATGATTATCCACTTCCCAACATTGATCTGTTGATCGATAGCACTGCAGATCATGCCATGTTTTCTTTCATGGATGAATATTCAGGCTATAATCAAATCAAGTTGGCCGTTCGTGATCAGTCAAAAACTTCATTTACTACGTCATGGGGAACCTTCTGCTATACAGTAATGCCATTTGGGCTCAAGAATGCCGGAGCAACTTATCAAAGGTCAATGACCGTTATTGTCCATGATCAAATACACAAAAATATGGATGCATATGTGGATGACATTTTCGTCAAGTCTAAAGAAGAAGAGGATCACCTTGATGCTCTTAGTCAAGTTTTTGAAAGACTTATTCTCTACAAGTTGAGGCTTAATCCTCAGAAATGTGTTTTTGGAGTTGAGTCTGACAAATTGCTCGGCTTCATTATCAGCAAGAAAGGAATAGAGGTGGACCCGGCCAAGGCAAAAGCCATTATTGATATGCTGCCTCCAACTAATCTCACGGAACTACGAAGCCTTTAAGGGCGTATTCAGTCTATTCGCAGATTAATCTCTAATTTGGCTATGAGATGTGAACCTTTCAATCATTTACTAAGCAAAGGAGTTAAATTTGAATGGGGATCAGAGTGCCAACTCTCATTTGAGCGCATCAAGCAGTATCTCCTTAATCCGCCAGTTTTGAAGCCACCGAAATTGGGGAAACCTCTCCTACTATACATTTTCATAAATCAGAATGCCTGCGGTGGATTCCTTGTATAGAATGAAGAGGGTAGCTTAATAGAGCACGTCATCTACTATGTGAGCAAAACTTTCATTTATTATGAAAAGAAGTATTCTCAGATGAAGAAAACTTGTATAGCTCTGGTTTGGATGTGCCAGAAATTAAGACATTACTTGTTGTCATCTGAGATCAAATTCCTATCAAAGCTTAATCCTCTCAGATACATTTTGGAACAACCTTTTCTTACTGGACGGATTGCGAAGTGGCAAGTCCTTCTAATACAATATGACAAAGAGTATGTTTCTCAAAAGTCAATTAAAGGCCAAGCGATCGCAGATCAGCTGGCAGATTTCCCTCTGACAGAAGAAATTAAAGCAGAGGATGATTTTTCTGATGAGCACATCTGCAATATCCAACAGCCTCCAGTTTGAAACCTATTCTTCGATGGCTCTAAGAATATGTCTGGCATAGAGATTGGAGTCTTGTTAATCACTCCAGAAAAAGAAATGATCCCTTATTCTCTCAAGCTTGGTTTCCAATGCACTCATAATATGGCCGAGTATGAAGCTCTAATACAAGGCCTCAAAATTTTGCAAAGTTTCAATGTCAAAAGAGTGCGTGCCTTTGGTGATTCATTACTTGTCGTCAGTCAAGTTAACACTGAATGGCAAGTGAAAGATTTCAAATTGATTCCCTATCAGAAAATTGTCCTAACTCTTGTGGACAGCTTCGAGGAATTTCAGCTCAATCACATCAGAAGAGAGCACAATCAGATAGCCGATGGCTTAGCCAGCCTGGGCTCTATTCTATCCTTTAACGGCAGTGAATCATGTCATTCTTTTGAAGTTGGCAGACTTGAGCAACCTGCTTTCATTTCAACCATGCAAGTAAACCAGGTCGATCAGAAGGAGAAGCCTTGGTACCAAAATATCAAAATTTTTATTGAAACTGGTGAATTTCCACCAGAAATGCCAAAAAGGGAGCAACGTGCAATTCAGCGTATGTCTACCCGTTATTTCATTCTTACCAATGTCCTCTACCGCCGTGGGTTCAGTTCTGAGTATGCAAAATGCTTAGACAAAGAAGAGGCTATAGAAATTATCCAAGAAGCACATGAAAGGATTTGTGGTGGTCATGTCGGCTATCAAACTCTTGTCAAATAGATCGTCCGAGCAGGGTACTATTGGAATACCATGCAACAAGACTGTCCTAGATTTGTGAAGAAGTGCGTCAAGTGCCAAATGCATGTGCCTTCCATTCATGCACTGGTCACATATCTGCAATCAGTTGTTTCTCCCTGGCCATTTTCTATGTGGGCTTTCGACGTCGTAGGCCCAATTACCCCTTCTGCCTCCAACAACCACAAATATGTTCTGGCTGCGACAAAATATTTCACCAAATGGGTTGAAGCTGTCACTCTGCGCACAGTAGAAGGCCACCATGTGGTTTCTTTCATTCACAAGAACATTCTTTGCCGCTTTGGCATACCACATGACATTGTTTCAGACAATGAAAGTCATTTAAAAAATGAGAGGATAAAAACATTTTGTTCTAAATTCAGGATTTTCCATCATTTCTCAGCTCCCTATTATCCCCAAGGGAACGGCCAAGCAGAGGCTACCAATAAGATTCTGATCTGCATTTTGGAAAGGACTGTGAAAACAGGTCGAGATTGGCATGAGAAAATTCATGATGCACTTTGGGCGTACCGAACCACCATTTGGACTCCGACCAATGTCAATCCTTCAGAACTTGTTTACGGAACTGAAGTGGTGTTGCCTCTCCATATCCAAAAGTCTGCTCTTAAATTTGCTTCCTTTATAGAATTGCCACTTGATCAGTATCAACAGCAAAGATTGGTATAGCTGGATCTACTGGATGAGAAACGACTCAAGGCAGCAGAGCATGCTAAAGCTTATCGACAAAGGATAGCTCGACACTATGCCAAGTTCGTCATTGAGAGGAGATTTCAAGTTAACGATTTGGTGCTCAGATCAATGGCTCATCTCAAGCATCGACCACGGGGCAAGTGGTCACCCAATTGGGAAGGCCCTTATGTGGTTAAGGAAGCATTGTCTCACAATTCGTATCGTCTAATCAACACAGATGGGGTGGAAATGCCAGATTCTGTCAACGCTCTGCATCTGAAGAAATTTTATACTTAAAATTTTCATTCTAAAGCCTTATGTACTATTCGAAGAGCCATTTCAATAAAACAATGATCTTCTATCAATTCTTACATTCTTCTCCATGATACTGGGGCATTTTTATTTTTGATCTATAATCATCTCCCTTTAATCATATGCAGGCAGGATTAAACAAAATTCTTTCATCAAATTCTACTAATTTTCAAGTGATCTTGTAATCTTTAATAAAATTTCATTCATATGGTTTATTTTCTCGCTCAAATCAAGTTTTTATCAAATTATTGTCAATATTTGTCAAAGTGTTAACAATTGTTCATCAATCTTATTTTCTATCTACCTTTATCTTTAAAAATACCCTTTCAGGCTAAGGGATAAACCTGATGCCTCCTTTCAATGAGGTATTCTTTTTATTATTTCCCCCCGTTCAGGATAAGGGGATAAATCCTGAAAGCCGACCACATGCAATTAAACTATGATGGTCCATTAATTCTCACCAAGAACCTTTATCTTCTAAAACTCATTTTGAAACCCCAGCTGATCTTCAAAACTCAGTCCTCGCACTGGTTATTTCTCAAACTTTTCAATCATATATTGAGCTCATTTGGAAAATCTGGTTCTCACACCGGTAACTTTCTAAAATTCAGTCTTTTGATCAAAGACCTTCTTTCTGCAAAATTCAAGTTTTGACTTGAACTTCCCAAAATTTGATATATTTCCAAAGGATCCAGCGTCTCGCTGGTCATGTACTTCCAAAGAATCCAGCATCTCACTGGTCATGTATTTCCAAAAGGATCCAGCATCTCTCTGGTCATATATTTCCAAAGGATTCAGCATCTCGCTGGTCAAGTATTTTCAAAAGGATCTAGCATCTCGCTGGTCATGTATTTCCAAAAGGATCCAACACTCGTTGGTCATGTATTTCCAAAAGGATCCAACACTCGTTGGTCATGTCTTCCAAAAGATCCAGCATCTCGCTGGTCATGTATTTCCAAAAGGATCCAGTATCTCGTTGGTCATATATTTCCAAAAGATCCAGCATCTCGCTGGTCATGTATTTCCAAAGGATCCAGCATCTCGTTGGTCATGTATTTCCAAAAACGATCCAACACTTGTTGGTCATGTCTTCCAAAAGACCCATCTCCCGCTGGTCATGTATTTCAAAAAGATTCAGCTCTCGCTGGTCATGTATTTCAAGAGTCCCAGCTCACAAGTGTCGAGCTCCCAAATCAATCTGTTCCACAAATTAAACCTTCAAGGTGCGATTTCTCCATTCTCTCATTTCCGAACCTTCGGGTTTTCAATCTTCTCAAAATCTATCATCTCCAAACCTTCAAGATCTTTAATCTCTCAAATACTATCAAGTTCCCAACCTTTGGGTTGTGATATTCTCAAAATTTCATCATTTTCTCAACCCTCGGGTTATAATCTCTCAATTTCAATCATTCTCAAACCTTCAGATAAAACCTTTTCAAATTAAAATCCAGTGTTTTCACTGGTTGGGATTTTCAAAATCCAGTTTCTCATAACAGGTCGGGATTTAAAATCCAGTGTTTTCACTGGTCGGGATTTTCAAAATCCAGTTTCTTATAACTGGTCGAGATTTTCAAAATCCAGTTTCTTATAACTGGTCGAGATTTTCAAATCCAGTTTCTTATAACTGGTCAGGATTTTCAAAATCCAGTTTCTCTTAACTGGTCGGGATTTGAAATCCAGTTTTTCATAACTTGTCGGGATTTGAAATTCAATTTTTCATAACTGGTCAGGATTTGAAATCCAGTTTTTCATAACTGGTCGGGATTTAAAATCCAGTGTTTTCACTGGTCGAGATTTTCAAAATCTAGTTTTTCATAACTGGTCAGGATTTAAAATATAGTGTTTTCACTGGTCGAGATTTTCAAAATCCAGTTTTTCATAACTGGTCGGGATTTAAAATCCAGTTTCTCATAATTGGTCTGGATTTTCAAAATCTAAATATCTCTCATCAATCAAGTTATCCATGGTCTGATTTTTATAACATTCCTCCAAATTACAACTAAAGGTCTCCTCAAAATTTATATTGAGTGATTATTTCACAAAAAAATGCTGGAACATTATGCCAATTTGCTAAAAACGGTTGTTGATTCCAATATTCTTACTACACAAAAGAATTACCTCAGATTACCTCTAGTATTTCTTTCCAAAAGGGTGAAACTTTTTGCCAAAAATAGGTAAATTTCAAATCTTTTCCTGTTGATCAACCAAAAGGATGTAAGAAATGTCCTCAATATGATCAATGAAAGAAATATTCAATGATGTTGAAAAGCCATAAGTGAATTGATATTGATCGTGGCTATGACTCATGTTTAAAGACGGCTATTTGGCAATCAGGCAGTGGAAATGTCTTGAGCTATAAAAAAAATTCACTCAATCCATGTCTCACATTCATTTAAAAGTTGCAATCAAATATCTGCAACAGAGATCCCTCAACTGTTGTCAAGATGAAGACGAATATGTGAGCTAGACCCTCGGAGCCAAAGAAGATTTTGATCATCTCCGAGATGAAGGAGTTTGTGAAGGATCCTTCTAGGGAAAGTTCAGATCACCGTCGAGATGAAGGCGAGTGTGATGAACCTACCGACAAACCCTAAAAGATATTTGATTTCTGCTATTATCTAAAGACCCTTTGAGCCTATATCATCAATAGAATCCCTGCGATAAAAGAAGGATCGAAACATCTCCAAGATGAAGGAGTTTGTGACGTACCCTTCCCTGAAAAAGAGAGAAAAGTCAGGACACATCCAAATGAAGGATGATGTTAAAAACCCGAGAAAAGTGCAGTGACTCAAAAAGAGTGCAAAAGGATCATCATGGGGAAAACACCCAGATATCAAATTGCCGAAATTGCCAGAAGTCATCTTTTCTCATGCAAAATTCTTTTATCAATATCTCTTCACTACTTGCTTTTATGAAATTAAGAATATTTCTTCTCTTCTCATATCAAGAAAATGGATAGCTTCCTTGAAGAAAATCATCAGCGCTAAAATTTTGAATTTGACTCTTAGAACTGAGGAGTTAACCTCATTGGAGAAAATACTCTAGGTAAAAGAGGGAATATCTTTGCACATACATGCACATTTCCAAGTGTTTGAATCAACTATAATTTTATCTTATTGACAAAATTTTCTAGCTATTCCAAGAATGAAATAAAAATTCAATATCTATTTTGATGCAACCTGACGTTGTTTATATTTCCCGAAAGAGTTGCCTCATTCAGTTGAAGTATCTCTTCCCGTCCCATCATGGTTTCTTCAGTCAAGAATTCCGTATGGTCGTTTTCACTCAGGTTAAGGGTCAAAACCTGAATTTTCTGCGAGAAGTCATTGATTTCAAAAGTTATTTCAGTCTCAGCAATGAGACGCCCCAAAATCATCCATTTTTCAAAAGCTTTAGGGAACCCCATCTTCCTCCTTTCGCAAACCCCTTTTGGATTTGTTTGTCCAAACTCCGAAGGTCCCATCATGGTTTCTTCGTTCAAGGATTCCATTTGGTCGTCCCCTTCAGGTTAAGGGTTAAGCCTGAACCTCGCTTTGCGAGGTATCTTCCTTTTTTAGGTTTTGGTAAAACCTGAGTCTTGTTACTACAAAATTCCTTGTTTTGACAAGATATTTTCTTCCAGTCCCATCATGACTCTTCCCATCAAGGAACCCATGCTTCATATATCCATCAGGATAGGATCCTACTTGAGCTTCATTTCACGAGGCATTTTCCAAAAATGTCCCATAAAGGCTCTCATGTATTCCTTTCCTTATTCAAATTCATTTTGATATATCTTCATCCCATCCAGGTTAAGGGCTAAAACCTGAATCATTCCAAAAAGCGTATCTTGTCTCACTTATGAGACTTGATCAAAATTCTTATTTCACCACTTTGGGATGTTCACCCAAAAGTCCCGTCACGATTTCCTCATTCTCTATTATTCAGTCATGTCATCTTTGAGGATTTCATCTCCCTAAACCATTCAGGATAAGGTTTTAAGCCTGAAAAGTCATCTTTCAAATAAATTCTTCCACACCCAGTTCAGACCTGCTGACTGGGGCATTTTTTCAAAATTTGGAGTGTTATCTTTGCCACTAAGCTTGGCTTTCAACCGGCTTAGTAGCAAAGAGGGGCATCTGTGAACACCCCAAAATTTTTAAAGTTTGGTAAAAAATGACCTTTTTGCCCCTAACAACATTTTTCTGAGAAAACCAAAGCTAAAGTTCAATCATTCTTTAGATTTTCAGAATTGAATTCCATATTGATATACTCAAACTCAAATCCGGATCCAAACCCAGTGTTTTAAATCCAAATCTGAGCCTCGTGGTCCGATTTCCAAATTAAAATTACAAAAATACAAAAAAATTGTTTTGAATGGCTTGGGCAGTTTATCCGGCATCCTCTTGGATCCCCAACCCTATATTTCTCAGTTCGAGGTTGTAAACCTCAAATATTTCCTAAAAAAAATCCAGATATAAACCCATTTTCTGAAGAAATTTTCCCAAAAATCACCTTGAGTTCTTAGAAAAATTCCCTTTTGTAAATATTTTGCAAAAATACAAAAAAATAGTTTTAATCTTTGTCTTCTCGTAAAACTTTAGGATTTTATTCTAAAAATGAAAAAAATGAAAAATAACACAAAAACCAAAAAAATTGGAAAAACTATGAGAAAAACAAATGGTTTTTGAAGCTTTTTAAGTTAATTTTCCTGAAAACCTCATTTTAAACCATTTTACAAAAATTTCTTAAAAGGGGACCTCCTTTTTGGAAAAAAGGAAAATTTCAAACGGATTCCTTCCCGTGCCTCCCTCCTCGATTCACCATCATCCGATCTTCAACAACCTTCCTCTTTTCCACCTTCCATCTTCAACAAGTTTTCCTCTCGAACTCTCCACTTCCCTTTAAGAAGGAGCCTCCATCGACCCTCAAGGCATCCGGTTTTTCCATCGATATTTCTTCTAATCGACTTTTCCTCTGGAACCATCCATTATCTTCATCGCCTTGGCCTTGCACGAATCCGTCTTCTTCTCTCTAAAGCTCCTCTGAATCATCAGGTGCTAAGGATATCGGAAGAACAATCGCAAGGCCCAAAAAAAAATCAGAATCCCCACCACAGAGCAAAGGAGAAGCTTCTCCCCCTTCTCTCCCAGGTCGTCTTCAGAATATAGTAAGCGTTCCTCTCCCTTTTGCTCTTCCAGTTTTACTTGTAATTTTCCTTATTTTGGTTCCATCGATGCATCATCTGTAGACTCGATTTACATATAGTTAATCGAGTTATAGATAAGCAAGATTAAAAGGAACAAATATGTTCCTACATCTATCCGTTTTATGATTTTCTTACTATGGTTCTGCTTTTTGAGAAAACTGAGTCAATTTCAATATAAATTTCAGTTATTTTTTGGATCTTTTGGAATAAGCTCCATCTTTATTCATCTAATTTGATTTTAGGTCCAGATCCAGTTAATATCAAAACCTGAGCCTCGCTATCCAAGTTTTGATCAAAATTTATAAAAATCCAAAAATAAATTTTTAAAAGGCTTAGACAGTTCATCCGGCATTTATTTGGGTCTAGTGTCTTATATTCCTCGATTCAAAAACCAAAATTCAAGTACTTTCTCAAAACCTTGGATCCGAACACGTTGTCGGAGGAAATTTCAAAAGTTTCTCTCAGAAAACCCTTCTTTTGTAAATATTTCTCAAAAATCATAAAATAATTTTTAAATCCTTTATTTCTCCCTAGTTTTATTTCAAAAATACCAAAAAATGGAAAATGCAAAGAATTTATATATATCTAACAAAATTTTATTTTTGAAAACCTCTTTCTGAAAATATCCTTTTTAAGAAAAACCCTTTTTTTTCAGAAAACCTAGTAAAGGAGCCTTCTTTTTGAAAAATGCATGCAAAATATGAAGGACCCCGTTAAAAACTTTTTTAGGGTTTTCGCAAGGGATCGGATGTCGAGCGCCTTCCCCCCTCTCTCTGGCCGCTCTCCCTCTCTCACTATCTCCTTCATCCAACCGAACTCCCCCATCGCACTCTGTCCTTCAGACCCTCCATCAGCCACCAAACCCCCATGGCTTTCCTCTTTCGTTTATCACCAACAGCCTCACACAGATTCTCTCGATGTTTCCCTTTCATTTTATTCATTTTGAATAAGCACCATGCACAATATCGAATTGCCCCTAGCAATCTCGATTCGTATCTGTGCAACAGTGGGATAATCCTTCCCTGGACATATCTGATGATAGTTGGCTCAACAACTCTATCCTTTGCACTTGATTTCACAGGTGAAGTCATGATCCAAGTTGACTTCACTAGGAGATCCAGAGTTGCAAACACTGTGGGGACGCACCATCTGTAACGCCCCGAGGTTTTAAAACCTTTAAAAATGCAGATTTTTTTTTTTTTTTTTTTTTAAACAGCGGAAATAATTTTTGATTTTCGGTTTCCTAAACCTCAGGCACGCCACATTCCAATTAACAACAAAAACAACAATAATTTATATCAACATTATATACATAGTCTTTTCACAAGGTTCAAAAATGAAAAACATTTAGGATTAAATTTAAAATAAATCCTAAATTAATCTCAGGATCTTGGGAATCTGGATTCTTCGATGCCACACTTGTCCAACATCCATTGTAAGATTTCCTATTCCATATTTGAACCTGAAATCCCCATAAAATAGGGTTAGACTTATGATAGCCAAGTAAGTCATTAATCAAAACCATACAATTCAAATATTAAGCATGATTTCAATAATTTATAAATCAAAATGCATTTATTCAAGAACAATTATGCAAAATAAGGCAATTAAAAACAATTTAAAATAATGCATAATCTCAGATCAAATTCTGTGAAAGAAAGAGGTCATTGTTTCGATATTAACGCCCTCCTGGTACGGTGGAGAGTACTCCGATCTCAAACTAAGTATTCCGGGGGTATATTATTCTATTGTGGATTACCCGGATACCTGAGTGAAACGGACTCCCATGCGAGCGGTCAACGACCGGGAAGATTCTCAGCAATGGCGAGCAAACAAGGAGAGTTGGATGCATCCACTGGCATGCGGCAGCCTTGAGACCCGTTGTCTCGACCTCCTCAACCCGAGTGACAGGAGGTCCAGGGAATCTATCGCTCCCAACAATTATCATCTTCACAATGTCACTCCTGGTTGTACCACTACCCCTTCCAGGGTAGGCTAAACCTAGATGGGCTTGAAGGATTCTTTTATAGGACTTTTCATCTTTTCAAAAACTAGGCTCAATAGCCAAATCATTCCTTTCAAATAAACACGGTTCATATGTATCCAGCCCATCCAGAATTTTGCTCTATCATAACGAGCATTCGCCTGTGAAGGCG